>NC_034183.2:54920699-56120699 GCF_002021735.2 Oncorhynchus kisutch
TCCAACAGGACAACAACCCTAAGCACACAGCCAAGACAATGCAGAGGGAGCGTTGGGACAACTCTCTGAATGCCCTTGAGGGACCCAGCCAGAGCCAATCGAACATCTCTGGAGAGACCTGAAAATAGCTGTGCAGCAACTCCTCCCCCATCCAACCTGACAGAGCTTGAGAGGATCTGCAGAGAAGAATGGGAGAAACGCCCCAAATGCAGGTGTGCCAAGCTTGTAGCGTCATACCCAAACACATTGTCTAGCAACCTTGTGTCTTTGTACTGCTCCTGGCCTGTTCTTCCCTCAACCCTTACTTTCACTACCATCTCATCTCTCCTAAACTCTCCTTTATTCTGTCATTGCTTTCATTCTCTCTCTCACATCCTCCCTATCTCTCTCTTCTCAACTGGTTTTCCCTCTAGCAACCACAGTCCCTGGTTGATGGAAAAATAAGAGCAGTGGAGGGGGAAGGAAAGAAGAGGGGAAGAGACAGGAAAAAACAGAGAGGGAGGAAAAGAAAGGTAGCAGAATTCCCCAAGCTATAGTCCTCCCTCCACTCTGAGCAGTCAGCCATCCCTCCCTATTCTCCTTTTCTCTGCCTGTGTTTCTGTTACGGCTCCCTCCTTCTCTGGCTTATCAAAGACGCATATCCATCCATCCCATTAGGACTAAGCCATGCCTAGAGCATTTTTTTATTCATCCATTTCTGTCTTTACATCCCACACCCCCTGACATACACACACCCTCTCACTCCTCTCTTGCTCTCTCTCTCTCTCTAAGAATTCCTCTTTCTTACACTTGTCTCCCTCCATTTTCAGGGGTGTGTCAGCAAACCAAACCTGTGCACTGCTTTTTCCAGTTTGGAAACAGAGAGAGAGGGTAAGAAAGAGAGAGAGGGTAAGAAAGAGAGAGTGGGTAAGAAAGAGAGAGAGGGTAAGAAAGAGAGAGAGAGTAAGAAAGAGAGAGAGGGTGAGAGAGAGAGAGAGAGAGAGAGAGGGGGTAAGAGAAAGAGAGAGGGTAAGAGAGAGAGAGAGGGTAAGAGAGAGAGAGAGAGAGATTTTACACTCACACACACAAACAAATTGACTGTGCTCTACACACCCATTCATTTCCATCTTACTTTCTCTCTCTCCCTCTCTCACACACACAATCCTTGGAACGCTTCACTTCCCCAAGGCTTCCCATGAGGCTGACAGATGCAGCTGTTGTCACCGCCACCTCCACACACCGGTATTTCCACCTTCTGTTCAACTCACACACACACACACACACACACACACACACACCAGCGTCTCCTGCCTCAGTAATGATAGATCTATTCCCTCTGCTCCCCCCTCCCATTTCCCAGCTCTTCAGCGCATGCATGGATCCTGCAACCTCCACCCAATTCCTCCAGCATCTCTCTCATCCACAACCCCACATCCCTTTCCCCAGCCACCCTGCATCCTTGTCCCCCTCATCAGCCTGGATCTGTTCAGAGCATCACATTCTAGCAATGCCTCATCGCCAGCGCCCACATCCAACCCCCCACTCCCTGCTGGGAGAGAATCTGATAGCACAGCCAGCAGATTGGAAAATAAAACACATTGCAAACTACAATTGAGCTGCTATTTATGTATACATGGAGATAGTAGCGTTGACATGCCTTGGGATGGTGCATTGCCCATGCTGCGACGCGGACAGCTGGAGCCGAGAGGGATCGCGTTTCCTGTTCCTCCTCTTTTTTTCTCCTCCCTCCTGTCCGTCGCGTTCTCTTTTTCACACAAGCGTTTAGTCTCTCCTTCCTCGTGCCGTCCCCGCTTCCTATTCGCTCCTCTCCTTCTTCCGTCCTCCTTCCCTTTGTCTCTCTCTCTCCCTCGTCCTCTTGCTCTCTTGGATCCTCCTCTGCGAGATGGCTGTGATCCAGCAACCAAGCTCTGATAGCTGTGAGCGTGTGTGTGTGAGAGAGGCGTACTACTTTAGCAATAAGTGCCTAAGAGAGTGTGTGTGCCCGATGCTCAGCACACGGCTATGAATGAACAAAAATGTTGTTCATGATAGTTTAATGTGCTCTCTCGATCTCTCCTGTTTTCTCTCCATTGCACACCTCTCTCTCTCTTTCCATCTCTCGCTCTGCCTCTCTCTTAAAGGCACAGGCAGTGCGTTGCATTGCTACAGGCCTGGGGGCGCATCTCTCGCACCGAGAGATGATATGGCAACCAACGGGAGCCAAGGGACTTGGTCTTGTGGAGCTCAGAACCAGAGCTAGGAGGAGGTGGGTGGAGAGACGCTCCCCAGTAATGAGAGAGGGTTCCTTTCTAGTTCCCTCAACCACACGCTCAATCTGAGGAAGATTGTGTGTGATGTGTACACAAGGAGATATGGTGGATGGGGGGTGGGGGGGGGGGGAGACAGACAGACAGACAGACAGAGCAATAGAGAGAGAGAGAGAGAGAGAGAGAGAGACAGAGACAGAGACAGAGAGTCAGAGCAATAGAGAGAGAGACAGAGAGTCAGAGCAATAGAGAGAGAGAGAGAGAGAGAGAGAGAGAGAGAGAGAGAGAGAGAGAGAGAGAGAGAGAGAGAGAGAGAGAGAGAGAGAGAGAGAGAGAGAGAGATTGTGTACTGTACCAGCAGTCTTTGGCCCATGCAGAGAGGGCGTTAGCTCACTATCAAAGTTTTCAGTTCAGTTTCATACTTATAAAAATGGTGAGGTGAAAATACCGCCCTGTCACGGGAGCAGCTCGGGATAGCTCTGTGGTGGGCGGGCCACCTTGATAACCCTGGCATTACTGTTATCAAATCAAATCAAATTTTACATGTCACACGCTCTGAATACAACAGGTTTAGACCTTACAGTGAAATGCTTACTGATGACCTAACCAACAATGTAGTTAAAAAAATACGGATAAGAATAAGAAATAAAAGTAACAAGTAATTAAAGAGCAGCAGTAAAATAACAATAGCGAGACTATATACAGGGGGGTACCGGAGTCAACGTGCGAGAGCACCGCTTAGTTGAGGTAATATGTACATGAAGGTAGAGTTAATAAAGTGACTATGCATAGATGACAACAGAGAGTAGCAGCGGTGTAAAAGAGGGGGAGGATAGTCTGTGAATAGTCTGGGTAGCCATTTGATTAGGTGTTCAGGAGTCTTATGGTTTGGGGGTAGAAGCTGTTTAGAAGCCTCCTGAACCTAGACTTGGCGCTCCGGTACCGCTTGCCTTGCGGTAGTAGAGAGAACAGTCTATGACTAGGTTGGCTGGAGTCTTTGACCATTTTTAGGGCCTTCCTCTGACACTGCCTGGTATAGAGGATGGCAGGAAGCTTGGCCCCAGTGATGTACTGGGCCGGTTTGCACTACCCTCTGTGGAAGGCTGAGCAGTTGCCGTACCAGGCAGTGATGCAACCCGTCAGGATGCTCTCGATGGTGCAGCTGTAGAACCTTTTGAGGATCTGAGGACCCATGCCAAATCTTTTCAGTGTCCTGGGGGGGAATAGGTTTTGTCGTGCCCTCTTCATGACTTTCTTGGTGTGCTTGGACCATGTTAGTTTGTTGGTGATGTGGACACCAAGGAACTTGAAGCTCTCAACCTGCTCCACTGCAGCCCCGTCGATGAGAATGGGTGCGTGCTCGGTCTTCTTTTTCCAGTAGTCCACAATCATCTCCTTTGTCTTGATTACGTTGAGGGAGAGGTTGTTGTCCTGGCACCACACGGCCAGGTCTCTGACCACCTCCCTATAGGCTGTCTCGTCGTTTTCGGTGATCAGGCCAACCACTGTTGTGTCATCGGCAAACTTAATGATGGTGTTGGAGTCGTGCCTGGCCGTTCAGTCATGAGTGAACAGGGAGTACAGAAGGGGACTGAGCACGCACACCTGAGGGACCCCTGTGTTGAGGATCAGCGTGGCGGATGTGTTGTTACCTACCCTTACCACCTGGGGCCGGCCCGTCAGGAAGTCCAGGATCACATTGCAGAGGGAGGTATTTAGTCCTATGATCCTTAGCTTATTGATATGCTTTGAGGGCACTATGGTGTTGAACGTTGAGCTGTAGTCAATGAATAGCATTCTCACATAGGTGTTCCTTTTGTCCAGGTGGGAAACGGCAGTGTGGAGTGCAATAGAGATTGCATCATCTGTGGATCTGTTGGGGCGGTATGCAAATTGGAGTGGGTCTAGGGTTTCTGGGATAATGGTGTTGATGTGAGCCATGACCAGCCTTTCAAAGCACTTCATGGCTACAGACGTGAGTGCTACAGGTCAGTAGTCATTTAGGCAGGTTACCTTAGTGTTATTGGGCACATGCGCTATGGTGGTCTGCTTGAAACATGTTGGTATTACAGACTCGGACAGGGAGAAGTTGAACATGTCATTGAAGACACTTGCCAATTGGTCAGCGCATGCTCGCAGTACACATCCTGGTAATCCTTCTGGCTCTGCAGCCTGGTGAATGTTCGGCTGCGGAGAGCGTGATTACACAATCATCCGGAACAGCTGATGCTCTCATGCATGTTTCAGTATTATTTGCCTCGAAGCGAGTATAGAAGTAGTTTAGCTCGTCTGGTAGGCTTGTGTCACTGGGCAGCTCTCGGCTGTGCTTCCCTTTGTAATCTGTAATCGTTTTCAAGCCCTGCCACATCTGACGAGCATCAGAGCCGGTGTAGTACGATTAGATCTTAGACGTGTATTGACGCTTTGCCTGTTTGATTGTTTGTCAGAGGACACAGCGGGATTTCTTAATAGCTTCCGGCTTAGAGTCCCGCTCCTTGAAAGTGGCAGCTCTAGCCTTTAGCTCAGTGCAGATGTTGCCTGTAATCCATGGCTTCTGGTTGGGGTATGTACGTACGGTCACTGTGGGGATGACATCATCAATGCACTTGTTGATGAAGCCAATGACTGATGTGGTGTACTCCTCAATGCCATTGGAGGAATCCCAGAACATATTCCAGCCTGTGCTAGCAAAACAGTCTTGTAGCTTAGCATCTGCTTCATCTGACCACTTTTTGATTTATCTAGTCACTGGTGCTTCCTGCTTTAATTTTTGCTTGTTAGCAGGAATCGGGAGGATTCCTCTATGTTACATCTATAACTCTTGTAGCCTTTTATGAGGTTTGTCACTGTAAGCACTGATGTATTCTTCTGTTGTCTGGGCAACATACACCTCTCAGACATGAAGACAGCCAGGATCTAGGGCAGAGCCCTGCTACATACACAAGAACAGTTTACAAATAGAAAAATCTATATGGCTATGCATTTTTGTTGCACGTAACAACATGGTATCTGACAGAACAAGGTAAAGTGTGAGCCACTGCTGGTGAAATCACACACGCTATAGGGAGGGTCAGGGACACACCAAGGTCGAGGGAAAGAACCACAGGCATTATGGGTGAGAGGAAGATCCTGAGCATTGCAGTCAAGGGACCAAGATTGAGGAGCGAGTGGGAAGAGAGTACAGCAGCTAATAAACTGTGACAGATGGAGGAGAGAGAAGAGGTGAAATGCCCAAAGATGGAAAGAGATAAGAGGAGGAAGGAGAAAAATTGTTTTTAATGATCGGATTGATAAATAATGTATGGAAGAGCCAGGCTGCCCAGAACTTTAAGAACATGCTGGTCTGTCTGTCTGTCTGTCTGTCTGTCTGTCTGTCTGTCTGTCTGTCTGTCTGTCTGTCTGTCTGTCTGTCTGTCTGTCTGTCTGTCTGTCTGTCTGTCTGTCTGTCTGTCTGTCTGTCTGTCTGTCTGTCTGTCTGTCTGTCTGTCTGTCTGTCTGTCTGTCTGTCTGTCTGTCTGTCTGTCTGTCTGTCTGTCTGTCTGTCTGTCTGTCTGTCTGTCTGTCTGTCTGTCTGTCTGTCTGTCTGTCTGTGGTCCAGCTGGTTTACAGGCAGAGAAAAACATGAGCCTGTTGCCCGCTGTCACTCCATCTCTATTGGAAACAGTGTCAGAGGATCGTAGAAGCCTGCTGTACTTCAAAGAACAGACCACAGTGTTCCTTCCCGAGGAGAGAGAGAGCGAGAGACATCCCCTGAGTCCACGCTTTTATCCCAGTCACTCCCCTGTGTTATACAAGCTTATAAGAGCTGCCAGTCTTGGGATTCGCATACACAGGGACAAAAAGGCCACCCTGCATTTCAGTCTGAGAGCATCAAAATGATGATGATAATAATGATAATAGCCAGTAATGACTGTCATGATGGGAATGATTTTCACTTATCAACATGAACAGATTGGGTGGTTGTGTGCCACAATGTGTCATGGCAGGTTTGATTTCAACAGAGTGAGAGAGAGAGAGAGAGAGAGAGAGAGAGAGAGAGAGAGAGTGGGGGGGTTGACATTATTACAGGTACTCAAAAGCCCAATATGGAAACAAGACCATCATTACTCATCACCAGTATGTACATCTTCTATACCGTACTTAGTCTGCCAATTCTAATCAGTTACTATGGATGGCAGCTGGGCAGTGACATTTCACAACATGCCATAACAAAACACAGAGCCAACTATGGGACATCCCATATTTATCAGTCATCTATCGTTCTAAACCCGAACAATTAGCCAGTCACTACTCCGATGAACCTCTCATGGCCAATGAGAGGGAGGCCCTATTAGTGACAACAAAGCCCCCAGAACAAGAGATAGGTCTAAACTAACGTACTGTATTACAGCTACAGAGAGAAAAGACAAAAAAACGAATTTCACTGTAATTTAGTGCAGCTCCCTCGGGCTCTTTTGATGGCAGCAAGGTGATGTGCTTAATATAGTTTTGTGGAGCGCAGAAAGAGGATGTCTTCGGTGGCCATTCAAAATCATTCAGGCCTAGATCACTGTGTGTAGAGCACCTGGCTGGACTGCACAATGACTGGGTCCAGCTAAACAAAACAACCAATTCAACATTGCACATACAACTGAAGGCTTAATGCTGCCTGTACTATGACCTTTTCAAAAGCCCCAGAAGGACTCTAATAGTTGTAGGTTACACTAACTTAGTGGAACATCAACATGAAGGAAGAACAGTCCTTCGGGATGCCCATTATATACTATAGAGATGCTTCTCTATAGCTCAATATCAAAGTCCTATGTGGCTCACTTGGTAGAGAGCGTGGTGCTTGCAACGCCAGGGTTGTGGGTTTGATTCCCATGGGGGACCAGTATGAAAATGTATGGGCTCACTACTGTAAATGTTATGCTATAACAAAAATGTCTTAAAACAGAACTTTTATATTAAAGGCTACATACTCACTTGCAAAAACATGTACCCTGTAGCCTACTATGGAATGAGGGGCAGTGTAACATCTTGGGTTGCATGGCCATGGACTTCTTCTTTAAACAAAATATCGTTGACTTTAACTGGACAGCAGAACATTTCAACAATTGTTGTGTGCAAAGTAGGCTAAAGCTTTTTCATTTAGTTGTTGGTAGGTTGTTCTGTCGAGGTGCAGGCACATTTTTACCAAACGGTCAATACAAAAAGAGAAGGGAAAAAACGCCCCGCACCTGCACAGACCACGCAGACAGATGGAGACAAATTGCCTCAAAAAAAAAAAAGCTATTCCGTTATGATGAAATGGAAACTTTTCCCCCCATGTCCTCCTGAACTAGGCTACCTAAGGCTACATTAAGTGAGAGATATTTGTAGCTTTTCCGTCTACGATGATTTAGACTCTAGAATATGCTAATTTCAATTGTTCACGGCCTCTCAAAATGCGCTGACATTTATGACAGTCCACTGTCTTTTTCATCTTCATCAACTTTGTACACCACTGTGCCTTTGTCTGCAAGGGCCTCAATCAGCATACAAATTTGACGCCCATACAAGGCATGGTGGCAGCGATCTAAATGTCATCAGAGATGTTTGGAAATTCCTAGAGCATGGCTGCAATGATGTTTTTCTCAATTATATTCCAGAGAAAATGGGCCCTATTCTTTATTAGAACAGCCAACAGCTTTCTCTCATCAGGTCGTGGTTGTGGATTAAGTGAGGCCAGGGAACTGGTTGTTGTGCAAATTGCTGAGGAGGCCGAGCTTCATCGAAGCAGCCCTGCAGTGTTCTGCTGGACTGCAGGCTCGGCTCACGCCTTCTTATAACATGACATACACTGTTAGCCTCTTCACTTTGGAGCTGACTTCATTTGTAGTGAAATGTTGTCCTACCCTAGACCCACCCGAACCGCCTCCTCTCCTTGACATCCATTGCTTTTCAGTTGGCTCTTTAATGATATGTGTGAATGAAATGTAGGTCTACCCATCTTCCCCACCCACACAACTAACCCACATACCCATCACTGTCACTTTAATGGACATGCACATCAATCGGGGGGAAATCTGAGTAACTGCCTTGCACTTTGTTACTTTCTTAGTACAAGTCTCTCTGCATGCTGGCTGGGTGGGGATGCACAGCGGAAAAATTTACCATTAGGCATAAGAGGCAATTGCCTCAAGCCTCACATCATCAAGGGGCCTTGTGAGCTGGGCATAATTTAATAAAATAATACAAGTAATCTTTCATTTAATTTCTTCGCTTGAGACCCCTCAAATCATTAGACAACGTGACAGAATAACCGACCCATAAATGGAGACAGCAGGAAAGACCGAGGTAGGGAGGGTCCAGTATCATGAGGACTGTCTCTCCAGACTCGGCAGCGCCATGAACAACGTGCTGGCAACCATCCTGCGCTTGGAGGGGAATGTGCAGTCCCTTCAGGCTCCAGCACCGGTTCCGGCACTAGCCCCCACAACACTACCTGCCTCCGTCCCCATCTGAGCCGGCCTGCGGAATACCCCTGTCCCTCCCGGAGCGCTTTGACAGTGCAAGGGATTCCTTCTGCAATGTGACCTGTACCTCACTCGCTACGCCGAGGCTGTCTCCGGGAGAGACAGGGTTGCCACCGTTATCTCGGCACTGAGCGGACGGGTCCTGGACTGGGGCGCCGCGGTCTGGGAAACAGGCGGACCCGAGGTCGAGTCCTACGAGCACTTACCCCCCTGTTTGATTGTCATCACGGCAGGCTAGGACCACCTCGGAGTTCGCCCTGGAGTTCCGGACCATCGCAGCCTCCACCGGATGGAAGGACTGGTCACCGTGTTCTGCAGCGGACTGTGGGAGGAGGTACAGATGGAGTTAGCCTGCCGTGATGACAACCTGTCACTTGACCAGCTCATCAGCATGGCGAATCGTTTGGACAACCTCCTGCGGTCCCGACGAAGACCTGTGCGGAATCCGGAGCCCATGGCTACACCTGCTCCGTGGCCAAAGCCGATGGAGTTGGGCTCTGCACGTTTGCCCAAGGCAGAGCATAGGAGAAGGAGGAATCTGGGCCTCTGCTCCCATTGTGGGGAATGGGGACATTTCTTCCCAACCTGCCCTCTATCCACTAATAGGCAAGGAGGTGATAAGCCAGGGAATTCTCCTGCTCCAACCCAGGTAGGATGCAAGATCTGCCCTCCTTTTCTATCAACTCAACCAGTGTGTTTTCCCATTAAATTCCCTGAATACCCTAGCCACTCACTCCCATTAGCTCTGATTGATTCCGGAGCTGCCAGGAGTCTGTTAGATAGTGAGCTGGCCACTGCATTACGCATTCCTTTGGTTCCCCTAAAGTCACCCATTCCGGTTCGAGCCCTGGATAATCGTCCAATAGGAACAGGGCTTGTACATCACATCCCTGTTTCTCTGCTGACCCATGACACTCATTTAGAACAGATTACCTTTTTGATTATAGACACCCCAGGAGCGCCTACAATCTGGTGCGCATTCGTGCAGGTGTTGAATGGAAAACGGACTTTTCCATGACCACGGGCCATTACAAGTATCTCATAATGCCTTTTGGCCTGTATAATGCACCTTTAGTCTTCTATGCCTTTGTTAACGAGGTGTTTTGGGACATGCTGGGACGGGCGTAGTGGTTTATATAGATGACATTGTGATCTATTCTGCTGACCGCGCCCAGCATGTCTCATTAGTCAGGTCTTTGCTGGGAAGACTGTTGGAGCATGATCTATATCCTAAACAAGAGAAGTGTTTGTTTTTCGCCTCGTTCCTCTGCCTGGGCTCTCGTCAGCCATGCAAACCGCGGAGGATCTTTTACAAACGTCTTCCAGCACGATGGGATCCCGGAGGACATTGTGTCAGGCCATGGCCCTCAGTTCACCTCACGCGTATGGAAAGCATTCATTGAACGCCTTGAGTCACGGTCAGTCTCACCTCTGGGTTCCGTCATCAAGCTAATGGTCAGGTGGAGAGGGTCAATCAGGAGGTGGGCAGGTTCCTGAGGTGTTACTGTCAGGACCAGCCGGGGGAGTTGGCGGATTGTCTACCTTGGGCTGAGTACGTGCAGAACTCCCTCTGCCACTCCTCTACCATCCTCACTCCTTTCCAGTGCATGTTGGGGTATCAGCTGGACCTGGTACTTTGGCATCCAAGCCAGATCGAGTGTTTTCGGTGTGCTGAGGAGACCTGAGTGGTTTTGGTGCGCGGATCCCCCAGGTACTGCTACTCATTCCGTGCACCAGCTCTGGAGGTTTACTTCACCGGCCTTCAAGGAGTCACTAAACTGGACTCATTACCACCAACCCCAACCGGTCTTGTCTCATTACGCACACCTGGTTCCATTCCCCCTGATTAGTATGTAATATATGTGCCCTCTGTTCCCCCTTGTCCTTGTCAGTTATTGTTACCATGTCCGTTGGTCCTGTGAGTACCTGTGCTGTTGTATCGGCTTCCATGCTACATGTTATTGTGCACTTGTTTTACGGGTCTCATCCCGTCTATTATTTAGAGGTTTACACCTCGCTCTTTTGTTTGGGTGGAGTAAAGAAAAACCCCTATTAAGTATTCCTGCACCTGTCTCCAATCATTAGACAACGTGACAGCAGCAGAGCAGGGCAGAGGAAGAAAGAAAGTTTATTGAAAGTTCCCAGAACTTTGCAACCTTAGTCACATCCCTTCAATAGAGTTCCCGACACTTGTAGAATCTATGCCAAGGTGTATTGGAGCTGTTTTGGTGGTTGTCCTACTAAGACACTTCATGTTGGTGTTTCCTTTCTTTTGGCAGTTACCTATAGTTTCAGTCACTTGCGAATTCAAGGAAAGTTGGTGGGTGCACTGTTCAGATGCTGGAATTATATGGGATGGACGTGCGAAGCTAACCTACTTTTTCAAGTGATTTGTTTGACAATAATTGGTTGTGTTCATGACACATTAAAATGTAATACATTTTTACAGTTAAATTACATGTCTTTACTATAAAACCCATTGGGGAGGGCTCAGACTGGCCTCTGCCTGGGTCCTCCAAATCACTAAATCCTCCCCTGGTGATACATGGAGAATGGGTCTGGAAAATGGTTTAGATGTTATGTTTTTAGGTTGAGCTGATCACTGCACATAACAACTTGTTAATATTCTGCTTGGGACCACCTTCTTCAATAGCTCATAGAGCAGGTTACAATACTATAGGTGGTGCAATGATGCTATTAATCTAAACATATCTACAGGTTAATTGCTGACATTTTGCATTTCCCAGGGCTGAGCTTATAAGACTCCACCACCCCTCTCTGTTCTCTCCATCCAAGCATTGCGAGCTCACCAGCCCAGAAACCCTTTCACCCGTACAAGCAGTGGCACAATAGATCTGCCCTCGCTCCAGTGGTGATACTGTAGGGGAATGTCAATGACAATGTGGTTGGCTGGATGCTCGAGGAGGGGACATGTTTGGTAAGGGGGGGGGGGTACATTGATCATCCTTCAACCTCGCCTCCACCACTCTTACACTCTCTCACACATTCAGTCACTCACCTCTCAACGGTAACCTTCACAGCTACCTCCAGCCAAAAACACAATAACCCTGCATCTTGGATGGAGTGTACTATAGAATGAAATATACACTCCCCTATATATATATTTGATCAGTGAAGCTAAAATGTTTCATTTGGCTTTATACTCCAGCATCTTGGATTTGAGATCAAATGTTTTTTGAGGCAATAGCACAGAATATCACCTTTAATTTGAGAATATTTTCATACATATATGTTTTAGCGTTTAGAAATGAGAGCACTCTATGTATCATAAGTATTTGGACAAATTCACTTATGGTATATTCAATTTGGTCAAAAGTTTAGTATTTGGTCCCATGTTCCTGGTACACAGTGTCTACTAGTGACACTACAAACTTGTTGGACACATTTGAAATTTGATTTGGTTGTATTTCAGATTATGTTGGGCCCAATAGAAACGAATGGTAAATAATGTATTGTGTAATTTTGGAGTCACCTTCATTGTACATAACAATATAATATGTTTCTGAACATTTCTATATTAATGTGGATGCTACCATGATCATGGATGGTCATGAATCATGAATTAATCGTGAATAATGATGAGCGAGTAAGTTACATAGGCAAAAATATCATACCCCCCAAAAAATGCTAACCTCCCCAGTTATTGGTAATGGTGAGAGGCAAGCATGTTTTGGGGGTATTGTCTTTGTGCGTCTGTAACTTTCTCATTATTCACAGAAAAACAAATATGTAATACAGATAT
This sequence comes from Oncorhynchus kisutch, assembly GCF_002021735.2. Classification (NCBI taxonomy): domain Eukaryota; kingdom Metazoa; phylum Chordata; class Actinopteri; order Salmoniformes; family Salmonidae; genus Oncorhynchus; species Oncorhynchus kisutch. The sequence goes on from NC_034183.2 coordinate 54,933,206, forward strand.
GTATGAAAATATCCTCCAATAGAAGGTGACATTCTATGCTGTCACCTCATATCAAATATTTGATCTTAAACCAAAATGTTGGAGTACAGAGCCAAATTAAGAGTTTTAGCTTCACTATCCACATAAATCCGTAGGGGAGTATAGGTTTCTTTGGGAACTAGAGGTTAGAGTAGGAGTCAGTAGTGCATGTGAGTAGAGTATAGTGTGCATAGAGTAGGGTATAGTAGTGCATGTGGAGAACATGATGGATGTCAAGCCAGTGGATACACAAATACTGCAATGCACAGTGAACCCAGCCTGATCCAATATACTGACTAACATTTAATTAATTAATTAATTAATGAATTAACCTCTTATGCTCTATATACACTGCTCCAAAAAATAAAGGGAACACTTAAACAACACAATATAACTCCAAGTCAATAACACTTCTGTGAAATCAAACTGTCCACTTAGGAAGCAACACTGATTGACAATACATTTCACATGTTCTTGTGCAAATGGAATAGACAACAGGTGGAAATTATAGGCAATTAGCAAGACTCCCCCAATAAAGGAGTGGTTCTGTAGGTGATAACCACAGACCACTTCTCAGTTCCTATGCTTCCTGGCTGAAGTTTTGGTCACTTTTGAATGCCGGCGGTGCTTTCACTCTAGTGGTAGCATGAGAAGGAGTCTACAACCCACACAAGTGGCTCAGGTAGTGCAGCTCATCCAGGATGGCACATCAATACGAGCTGTGGCAAGAAGGTTTGCTGTGTCTGTCAGCGTAGTGTCCAGAGCATGGATGCACTACCAGGAGACAGGCCAGTACATCAGAAGACGTAGAGGAGGCCGTAGGAGGGCAACAACCCAGCAGCAGGACCGCTACCTCCAGCAGGCCACAAATGTGCATGTGTCTGCTCAAACGGTCAGAAACAGACTCCATGAGGGTGGTATGAGGGCCCGACGTCCACAGGTGGGGGTTGTGCTTACAGCCCAACACCGTGCATGACGTTTGGCATTTGCCAGAGAACACCAAGATTGGCAAATTCGCCACTGGCGCCCTGTGCTCTTCACAGATGAAAGCAGGTTCACACTGAGCACATGTGACAGACGTGACAGAGTCTGTAGACGCCGTGGAGAACGTTCTGCTGCCTGCAACATCCTCCAGCATGACCGGTTTGGCGGTGGGTCAGTCATGGTGTGGGGTGGCATTTCTTTGGGGGGGGCCACACAGCCCTCCATGTGCTCGCCAGAGGTAGCCTGACTGCCATTAGGTACCGAGATGAGATCCTCAGACCCCTTGTGAGACCATATGCTGGTGCGGTTGGCCCTGGGTTCCTCATAATGCAAGACAATGCTAGACCTCATGTGGCTGGAGTGTGTCAGCAGTTCCTGCAAGAGGAAGGCATTGATGCTATGGACTGGCCCGTCCGTTCCCCAGACCTGAATCCAATTGAGCACATCTGGGACATCATGTCTCGCTCCATCCACCAACGCCACGTTGCACCACAGACTGTCCAGGAGTTGAGGGATGCTTTAGTCCAAGTCTGGGAGGAGATCCCTCAGGAGACCATCCGCTACCTCATCAGGAACATGCCCAGGCGATGTAGGGAGGTCATACAGGCACGTGGAGGCCACACACACTACTGAGCCTCATTTTGACTTGTTTTAAGGACATTACATCAAAGTTGGATCAGCCTGTAGTGTGGTTTTCCACTTTAATTTTGAGTGTGACTCCAAATCCAGACCTCCATGGGTTGATAAATTTGATTTCCATTGATCATTTTTGTGTGATTTTGTTGTCAGCACATTCAACTATGTAAAGAAAAAAGTATTTAATAAGAACATTTCATTCATTCAGATCTAGGATGTGTTATTTTAGTGTTCCCTTTATTTTTTTGAGCAGTGTATTACACAGTAGCAGCTAGGCCATATACCATAGGCATCAGTGCATCTCCATGATAGAGACTACTGTCCATCTAAACCAATGAGCAACATCATCGTGGGCTTCCTGATTTGCATTTTACCCATGATTGCCCACAAGACAGCAACATCGCAGTCAATATTGTCGCTCCAATTTCAGTGTTAACACAGAACAGAGTGAGATAATGTGGGAATCAGCCCTATCTCTTTTGTTTCACCATTCAGACAGCACCAGCATGATCAGACTATGGATTTGACTCCCTTATCAAATCAAAGTGTGCTGCTCCCCAGTACTTGGCCTCCTTCACATACAGCGGCGAAGCCGCCGCCAATCAACTGACCAAATCCGGTGTTTCCATGACGATGTGGATGGTAGGAGATGAGTCGTGGTCTTTATGGATGAGGACAGACTTGGGGGGTGGGCTGTGTTTGCGCATGTGTGGAGCAGTGTGGGTGGATGAATGTCTGTCACCATGTGAACTGGATTGTGTTGCATGCTGATGTGTGTGTGTGTGTGTGTGTGTATGTGTGTGCGTGTGCGTGTGCATGTGTGTGAGTGTGTGCGTGTGCCTGTGTGTGTGTGCGTGCATGCGTGTGTAACGGATGTGAAACAGCTAGCTTAGTTAGTGGTGGTGCGTGCTAAATAGTGTTTCAATCGGTGACGTCACTTGCTCTGAGACCTTGACGTAGTAGTTCCCCTTTCTCTGCAAGGGCCGTGGCTTTTGTGGAGCGATGGGTAACAATGCTTCCTGGGTGACTGTTGTTGATGTGTGCAGAGGGTCCCTGGTTCGCGCCCGGGTATGGGCGAGGGGATGGTCTAAAGTTACATTGTTACACGTGAGCGTGTGTGTGTGGTTGTGTGTGTGTGCTTGCGTGCACGCTCATGAGGATCAGACACATGGCTGAGTGCAGACACATGGCTGAGTGCAGACTGTGATTCTGGCATGACATGCAGAGGGTGTTTTGGTCTACGTATGTGGGATCAATGAGGGAGAAATAATTTGATAATTAATCAAATCAAATCAATCAAATCAAATCATATTTTATTTGTCACATACACATGGTTAGCAGATGTTAATGCGAGTGTAGCGAAATGCTTGTGCTTCTAGTTCCAACAATGCAGTAATAACCAACGATTAATCTAGCTAACAATTCCCAAAACTACTGCCTTATACACATAAGTGTAAAGGGATAAAGAATATGTACATAAAGATATATGAATGAGTGATGGTACAGAGCAGCATAGGCAAGATGCAGTAGATGGTATCGAGTACAGTATATACATATGAGATGAGTATGTAAACAAAGTGGCATAGTTTAAAGTGGCTAGTGATACATGTATTACATAAAGATGCAGTAGATGATATAGAGTACAGTATATACGTATACATATGAGATAAATCATGTAGGGTATGTAAACATTATATTAAGTAGCATTGTTTAAAGTGGCTAGTGATTTATTTTACATCAATTCCCATCAATTCCCATTATTAAAGTGGCTGGAGTTGAGTCAGTGTGTTGGCAGCAGCCACTCAATGTTAGTGGTGGCTGTTTAACAGTCTGATGGCCTTGAGATAGAAGCTGTTTTTCAGTCTCTCGGTCCCAGCTTTGATGCACCTGTACTGACCTCGCCTTCTGGACGATAGCGGGGTGAACAGGCAGTGGCTCGGGTGGTTATTGTCCTTGATGATCTTTATGGCCTTCCTGTGACATCGGGTGGTGTAGGTGTCCTGGAGGGCAGGTAGTTTGCCCCCGGTGATGCGTTGTGCAGACCTCACTACCCTCTGGAGAGCCTTACGGTTGTGGGCGGAGCAGTTGCCGTACCAGGCGGTGATACAGCCCGACAGGATGCTCTCGATTGTGCATCTGTAGAAGTTTGTGAGTGCTTTTGGTGACAAGCCAAATTTCTTCAGCCTCCTGAGGTTGAAGAGGCGCTGCTGCGCCTTCTTCACGATGCTGTCTGTGTGGGTGGACCAATTCAGTTTGTCTGTGATGTGTACGCCGAGGAACTTAAAACTTACTACCCTCTCCACTACTGTTCCATCGATGTGGATAGGGGGGTGTTCCCTCTGCTGTTTCCTGAAGTCCACAATCATCTCCTTAGTTTTGTTGACGTTGAGTGTGAGGTTATTTTCCTGACACCACACTCCGAGGGCCCTCACCTCCTCCCTGTAGGCCGTCTCGTCATTGTTGGTAATCAAGCCTACCACTGTTGTGTCGTCCGCAAACTTGATGATTGAGTTGGAGGCGTGCGTGGCCACGCAGTCGTGGGTGAACAGGAAGTACAGGAGAGGGCTCAGAACGCACCCTTGTGGGGCCCCAGTGTTGAGGATCAGTGGGGTGGAGATGTTGTTACCTACACTCACCACCTGGGGGCGGCCCGTCAGGAAGTCCAGTACCCAGTTGCACAGGATGGGGTCGAGACCCAGGGTCTCCAGCTTGATGACGAGTTTGGAGGGTACTATGGTGTTAAATGCTGAGCTGTAGTCGATGAACAGCATTCTCACATAGGTATTCCTCTTGTCCAGATGGGTTAGGGCAGCGTGCAGTGTGGTTGAGATTGCATCGTCTGTGGACCTATTTGGGCGGTTAGCAAATTGGAGTGGGTCTAGGGTGTCAGGTAGGGTGGAGGTGATATGGTCCTTGACTAGTCTCTCAAAGCAGCGTTGAACAGACCTCAGCGTGGGAGCTTCTTGTTTTAGCTTTTGTCTGTAGGCAGGGAGCAACAAAATGGAGTCGTGGTCAGCTTTTCCGAAAGGAGGGCGGTGCAGGGCCTTATATGCATCGCGGAAGTTAGAATAGCAATGATCCAAGGTTTTACCAGCCCTGGTTGCGCAATCGATATGCTGATACAATTTAGGGAGTCTTCAGATTAGCCTTGTTAAAATCCCCAGCTACAATGAATGCAGCCTCAGGATATGTGGATTCCAGTTTGCAAAGAGTCAAATAAAGTTCGTTCAGAACCATCGATGTGTCTGCTTGGGGGGGAATATATATAGGTGGTGTTTGTGGAAAAAATTAAGAGAAATGTACTGGAAGATGTATTGTTGTTGCTATGTCTAAGATCATACTAACAGCCCTACAGAACACACACACACTCAGCCCCCCTCTTCCATCTGCTCTTAGTCCATCTTGACAGGACAGGAAATAAGGAATGGCATATAGAGAGGCTTGTCACGCATGCTTCTCTCTCTCTTTCTCTCCCTCACTTCCTCTCTCCTTCTCACCCCTCCCTTCAGATGGACCTGCAGTGACTCCCTATGGGATACATTAGGACAGGATGGATCAAATGAAAAACTGTGCTGCTGCTGTCACAGAGATCCCCTGGGCTGGCATGCTGATCAGTGCTTGGGGGGGGGCAGTAAGGGATTAATGTGCCGGTAAATTGGGGGTGTTGATGCCTCTGATCAAGTTGGACGTAGGCACTCCGCAGAGACCTCCTTCTAAAGGTCAGGTTCAGCCGGCCGCTGTTTGGCCATGTGTGAGAGGGAAAGAGTGTGTTACCGGTGTTAAGCTGTCGGGTGTGTTTGTTGGTGTGTGTCTGCGTGTGAATTTGGTGAACGCTAAGATATATTTTTTTAAGTCTGCATGTTTATCATACATAATTTTTTGCATATAAATGGTCAACATCCACTGTTACAAAAGGAACAATCAAAAAGCATTCCACTAGCAGATCACTCCTAAAATCACACTCCATAAGCAAGGGATTCCAGGCATCAGATGTGACTAGCAAGATCTCACCCACATCAACCAATCATTGAATCAGCCGGCCAGACTCTGTCAGTCTCCTTAGCGATGACAGAGCGTCCTCGTTAAGCAAACCTCAACAATAGCATGAAAACTAAGATGTAAAACTGCCCACTATCACCACACACACACACATCCTGTGGCAAAGAGTCCATGTCTCCCGATCTCCTTTCTTTTTCCATGTCTGCCCAACCACTCTCTATAAATAAGTAAGGTGCTGTTTCCAAGGTAACGTCACCATGGAGAATTGTCCATCTGAAATCATGCTGTAGAGAGAACCATGGAGCAGTGGTCTAGCTAGCACAGTATGGGCTCCGTTTTATATAAGCAGACCCTCATCACCAGCACCATGATCCTCTGCCCTCATTAACCACCATGATCTTCAGCCCTCATTAACCACCATGATCTTCAGCCCTCATCAACCACCATGATCCTCTGCCCTCATTAACCACCATGATCCTCTGCCCTCATTAACCACCATGATCCTCTGCCCTCATTAACCACCATGATCCTCTGCTCTCATTAACCACCATGATCCTCTGCCCTCATTAACCACCATGATCCTCTGCTCTCATTAACCACCATGATCCTCTGCCCTCATTAACCACCATGATCCTCTGCCCTCAAAAAAACCACCATGATTCTCTGCCCTCATTAACCACCATGATTCTCTGCCCTCATTAACCACCATGATCCTCTGCCCTCATTAACCCACCATGATCCTCTGCCCTCATTAACCCACCATGATCCTCTGCACTCATTAACCACCATGATCTTCAGCCCTCATTAACCACCATGATCCTCTGCTCTCATTAACCACCATGATCCTCTGCCCTCATTAACCACCATGATCCTCTGCCCTCAAAAAACCACCATGATCCTCTGCTCTCATTAACCACCATGATCCTCTGCCCTCATTAACCACCATGATCCTCTGCCCCCATTAACCACCATGATCCTCAGCCCTCATCAACCACCATGATACTCTGCTCTCATTAACCACCATGATCCTCTGCCCTCATTAACCACCATGATCCTCTGCCCTCATTAACCACCATGATCTTCAGTCCTCATTAACCACCATGATCGACAGCCTTCATTAACCACCATGATCCTCTGCCCTCATTAACCCACCATGATCCTCTGCCCTCATTAACCCACCATGATCCTCTGCACTCATTAACCACCATGATCTTCAGCCCTCATTAACCACCATGATCCTCTGCTCTCATTAACCACCATGATCCTCTGCCCTCATTAACCACCATGATCCTCTGCTCTCATTAACCACCATGATCCTCTGCCCTCATTAACCACCATGATCCTCTGCCCTCAAAAAAACACCATGATTCTCTGCCCTCATTAACCACCATGATTCTCTGCCCTCATTAACCACCATGATCCTCTGCCCTCATTAACCCACCATGATCCTCTGCCCTCATTAACCCACCATGATCCTCTGCACTCATTAACCACCATGATCTTCAGCCCTCATTAACCACCATGATCCTCTGCTCTCATTAACCACCATGATCCTCTGCCCTCATTAACCACCATGATCCTCTGCCCTCAAAAAACCACCATGATCCTCTGCCCTCATTAACCACCATGATTCTCTGCCCTCATTAACCACCATGATCCTCTGCCCTCATTAACCACCATGATCCTCTGCTCTCATTAACCACCATGATCCTCTGCCCTCATTAACCACCATGATCCTCTGCCCTCATTAACCACCATGATCCTCAGCCCTCATCAACCACCATGATCCTCTGCCCTCATTAACCACCATGATCCTCTGCTCTCATTAAACACCATGATCCTCTGCCCTCATTAACCACCATGATCCTCTGCCCTCATTAACCACCATGATCCTCAGCCCTCATCAACCACCATGATCCTCTGCTCTCATTAACCACCATGCTCCTCTGCCCTCATTAACCACCATGATCCTCTGCCCTCATTAACCACCATGATCTTCAGCCCTCATTAACCACCATGATCGTCAGCCTTCATTAACCACCATGATCCTCTGCCCTCATTAACCCACCATGATCCTCTGCCCTCATTAACCCACCATGATCCTCTGCCCTCATTAACCACCATGATCTTCAGCCCTCATTAACCACCATGATCATCTGCCCTCATTAACCCACCATGATCCTCTGCCCTCATTAACCACCATGATCCTCTGCCCTCATTAACCACCATGATCTTCAGCCCTCATTAACCACCATGATCATCTGCCCTCATTAACCCACCATGATCCTCTGCCCTCATCAACCACCATGATCCTCTGCCCTCATTAACCACCATGTTCCTCTGCCCTCATTAACCCACCATGATCCTCTGCCCTCATTAACCACCATGATCCTCTGCCATCATTAACCACCATGATCCTCTGCCCTCATTAACCACCATGATCCTCTGCCCTCATTAACCACCATGATCCTCTGCCCTCTTTAACCCACCATGATCCTCTGCCCTCATTAACCACCATGATATTCAGTACTCATTAACCCACCATGATCCTCTGCCCTCATCAACCCACCATGATCCTCAGCCCTCATCAACCCACCATGATCCTCAGCCCTCATCAACCCACCATGATCTTCAGCCCTCATCAACCCACCATGATCCTCAGCCCTCATCAACCCACCATGATCCTCTGCCCTCATCAACCCACCATGATCCTCAGCCCTCATCAACCCACCATGATCCTCAGCCCTCATTAATCACCATAATCATCTGCCCTCATCAACTCACCATGATCCTCTGCCCTCATTAACCACCATGATCCTCTGCCCTCATTAACCCACCATGATCCTCTGCCCTCATTAACCACCATGATCCTCTGCCATCATTAACCACCATGATCCTCTGCCCTCATTAACCCACCATGATCCTCTGCCCTCATTAACCACCATGATATTCAGTCCTCATTAACCCACCATGATCCTCTGCCCTCATCAACCCACCATGATCCTCAGCCCTCATCAACCCACCATGATCTTCAGCCCTCATCAATCCACCATGATCTTCAGCCCTCATCAACCCACCATGATCCTCAGCCCTCATCAACCCACCATGATCCTCTGCCCTCATCAACCCACCATGATCCTCAGCCCTCATCAACCCACCATGATCCTCAGCCCTCATCAACCCACCATGTTCCTCAGCCCTCATCAACCCACCATGATCTTCAGCCCTCATCAATTTCTGCGAGCTAGGCAGTTCCACTATGGCCCTAATTTAAATCCTGTGTGTGTGTGTGTGTGTGTGTGTGTGTGTGTGTGTGTGTGTGTGTGTGTGTGTGTGTGTGTGTGTGTGTGTGTGTGTGTGTGTGTGTGTGTGTGTGTGTGTGTGTGTGTGTGTGTGCGCGCAGATCAGAAACTAAATAGTAGGCCAGTAGTGAGCTAAATTGAACTTTGCTACCCTCTAGTGGTGAGAGCAGACACTGACATATTTAGGGTAGATTCTACACAGCAGCAAGGCGGAGAGGGGTAATTACCCATCATTACACACTAGTAAAGCCAAATTCAGTGTTTGCTTGTTAGGTTACAGTGCAACATTACAGTTGAGGTGTTTTCATAAGCAACATTACAGTGTAGGTGTTTTTCAAGCAACATTACAGTTGAGGTGTTTTCCTAAGCAACATTACAGTTGAGGTGTTTTCCCAAGCAACATTACAGTTGAGGTGTTTTCCTAAGCAACATTACAGTTGAGGTGTTTTCCTAAGCAACATTACAGTTGAGGTGTTTTCCTAAGCAACATTACAGTTGATGTGTTTTCCTAAGCAACATTACAGTTGAGGTGTTTTCCTAAGCAACATTACAGTTGAGGTGTTTTCCTAAGCAACATTACAGTTGAGGTGTTTTCCCAAGCTGTGGTATTAAGGTTAGAGGGATGTAGTGTGCATGTGAAAGGAGACAGTCTGCAGTCTGCTTGGCACCCTGCAGGAGGTAATGAGCCTGTCTCTCTGAGTTCCCTCTCAGTAGTGCCAGTGGGCTTTTCAAACACAGGGCTGTCACTGAGTGTGAGGTAACACCTACCTCTGGTCTCCCTTCAGGTGGGAGGGAGACATTCACACGCGCATGCAGACACACAGACACAGACGGACGGACGGACAGACACACTGGTTTTACCATACACACCACTGTCATCTCTAATTACAATGTCTTTCTCCCTAAAACCTGACTAAACCAATCCAATTTCAATCTGAAAGATGGAATAAATAGGATTCTCAATCATGGGAGATTTTTTATGGCAGAGAAATATGGAGAACGTGGTAGAGATATATATTGGGCTTCTGAGCGGTGCAGCAGTCTAAGGCATTGCATCTCAGTGCTAAAGGCATCACTACAGACCCCGGTTCGATTCCAGGCTGTATCACAACCGGCCGTGATTGGGAGTCCCATAGGGCAGCACACAATTGGCCCAGCGCTGTACAGGTTAGGGTTTGGCTGGGGTAGGCCGTCATTGTAAATAAGAATTTGTTCTTAACCGACTTACCTAGTTAAATAAATAAACATGATTAAAGTGGACATCTGGGGGATAGGAGATCTCTCTCTACCCTCTTCTCTCTCTCGCTGTCAGAACAGCTCTCCCATGTGGGCCTTGTCAGGAAAGGTCAACAGTTAAACTATTGAGGAGTTTGGAAGGGCCATACTGAACCATCTCAAGATCTCCTTTGGAGAGACTTCTCAGGTGTCGTCATTAGAATCATGACAGCCACGTTTGTTGAGAGAATTGAGCCAGGTGCCTGCTAATGTGAATATAATGCCGTTCCTTTCCCAGACCCCCTACCCAGCTATACACAGAGCATTAATACCACAACAAACATCAAAGAGACAAATTAAATCATCATGATTAGTCCATCAACACTAATTATCTAATTTAGTTCCTGATGGTACACTAAAAGCAAATCATGGAAATTTGGTCTGGGGGAGAAAGAGAGGATTATGGGGGATTCCAATATACACTGTAGCTACTACAGTGCCTTGCGAAAGTATTCGGCCCCCTTGAACTTTGCAACCTTTTGCCACATTTCAGGCTTCAAACATAAAGATATGAAACTGTATTTTTTGGTGAAGAATCAACAACAAGTGGGACACAATCATGAAGTGGAACGATATTTATTGGATATTTCAAACTTTTTTAACAAATCAAAAACTGAAAAATTGAGCGTGCAAAATTATTCAGCCCCTTTACTTTCAGTGCAGCAAACTCTCTCCAGAAGTTCAGTGAGGATCTCTGAATGATCCAATGTTGACCTAAATGACTAATGATGATAAATACAATCCACCTGTGTGTAATCAAGTCTCCGTATAAATGCACCTGCACTGTGATAGTCTCAGAGGTCCGTTAAAAGCGCAGAGAGCATCATGAAGAAAAAGGAACACACCAGGCAGGTCCGAGATACTGTTGTGAAGAGGTTTAAAGCCGGATTTGGATACAAAAGATTTCCCAAGCTTTAAACATCCCAAGGATGTCCTCCTGTCTCAGCCTCCAGTATTTATGCTGCAGTAGTTTATGTGTCGGGGGGCTGGGGTCAGTTTGTTATATCTGGAGTACTCCTCCTGTCCTATTCGGTGTCCTGTGTGAATCTAAGTGTGCGTTCTCTAATTCTCTCCTTCTCTCTTTCTTTCTCTCTCTCGGAGGACCTGAGCCCTAGGACCATGCCCCAGGACTACCTGACATGATGACTCCTTGCTGTCCCCAGTCCACCTGGCCATGCTGCTGTTCCAGTTTCAACTGACCTGAGCCCTAGGACCATGCCCCAGGACTACCTGACATGATGACTCCTTGCTGTCCCCAGTCCACCTGGCCATGCTGCTGCTCCAGTTTCAACTTCCACCTGACTGTGCTGCTGCTCCAGTTTCAACTGTTCTGCCTTATTATTATTCGACCATGCTGGTCATTTATGAACATTTGAACATCTTGGCCATGTTCTGTTATAATCTCCACCCGGCACAGCCAGAAGAGGACTGGCCACCCCACATAGCCTGGTTCCTCTCTAGGTTTCTTCCTAGGTATTGGCCTTTCTAGGGAGTTTTTCCTAGCCACCGTGCTTCTACACCTGCATTGCTTGCTGTTTGGGGTTTTAGGCTGGGTTTCTGTACAGCACTTTGAGATATCAGCTGATGTACGAAGGGCTATATAAATAAATTTGATTTGATTTGATTTGAAGGAGCACTGTGCAAGCGATAATATTGAAATGGAAGGAGTATCAGACCACTGCAAATCTACCAAGACCTGGCCGTCCCTCTAAACTTTCAGCTCATACAAGGAGAAGACTGATCAGAGATGCAGCCAAGAGGCCCATGATCACTCTGGATGAACTGCAGAGATCTACAGCTGAGGTGGGAGACTCTGTCCATAGGACAACAATCAGTCGTATATCGCACAAATCTGGCCTTTATGGAAGAGTGGCAAGAAGAAAGCCATTTCTTAAAGATATCCATAAAAAGTGTTGTTTAAAGTTTGCCACAAGCCACCTGGGAGACACACCAAACATGTGGAAGAAGGTGCTCTGGTCAGATGAAACCAAAATTGAACTTTTTGGCAACAATGCAAAACGTTATGTTTGGTGTAAAAGCAACACAGCTCATCACCCTGAACACATCATCCCCACTGTCAAACATGGTGGTGGCAGCATCATGGTTTGGGCCTGCTTTTCTTCAGCAGGGACAGGGAAGATGGTTAAAATTGATGGGAAGATGGATGGAGCCAAATACAGGACCATTCTGGAAGAAAACCTGATGGAGTATGCAAAATACCTGAGACTGGGACGGAGATTTGTCTTCCAACAAGACAATGATCCAAAACATAAAGCAAAATCTACAATGGAATGGTTCAAAAATAAACATATCCAGGTGTTAGAATGGCCAAGTCAAAGTCCAGACCTGAATCCAATCGAGAATCTGTGGAAAGAACTGAAAACTGCTGTTCACAAATGCTCTCCATCCAACCTCACTGAGCTCGAGCTGTTTTGCAAGGAGGAATGGGAAAAAATGTCAGTCTCTCGATGTGCAAAACTGATAGGGACATACCCCAAGCGACTTACAGCTGTAATCGCAGCAAAAGGTGGCGCTACAAAGTATTAACTTAAGGGGGCTGAATAATTTTGCACGCCCAATTTTTCAGTTTTTGATTTGTTAAAAAAGTTTGAAATATCCAATAAATGTCGTTCCACTTCATGATTGTGTCCCACTTGTTGTTGATTCTTTACAAAAAAATACAGTTTTATATCTTTATGTTTGAAGCCTGAAATGTGGCAAAAGTTCGCAAAGTTCAAGGGGGCCGAATACTTTCGCAAGGCACTGTATATCTGCATGGTGATATGACTCTGACTCTGACTCTGACAATAACAAAGCCATACATGCTGCACCACTGTCAGATGGTCTTCATTAGGTGCATACTGATATAGATCCATTTCATATGGATATGCATATGAATTTTTATGAGAGCAAAAATAGTATGCAGTATGTGTGATCAAACTGCTGCTGAGTGGCTGTCACCTCACAAAGGGAAAGAACACGCCGTCTCTCCTTTGTGATCAACATCACCTTGTTTTCAATCTCAAAATGGTGTAAATTGCTACATGCATGACAGGTGAGATAGGCACGTTTCCAAGGGGACAAGTGTCAGTTGGCATGGGGATAAGACTCTAGTCCATCACACTGACTTCAATATGTCACATGTCACATGACCTGTACATCAGACAGCCAAGATGTAGGGCGAAACAAGGGGAGATCACTCTCTATTGTCATTTGATATTGTCGCTATACTTCAAGGGGGTTCCAATAACGTTCGCTTCACATGAGGAACATTCCCTAAGACTCCTTTCCAATGTTATATCCTCCCTTTCTATGAGATGAAGGAAAGGAAATGAAGCTTTCTTATCAGAATGAAAAACATTGGGCATGTAAAAATCTAAATCGAATCCAGATACCTCGACCTGATTCCTTGAATCCTTTGTAGAATTTGGGGGACCCAAACAAAGAGGATAATGAACCGTCTGCATGAGCTTCACCTAAACCGTATGGACCCCTTCAGAAGATATAACTGCAAATGGGAAATGGTCCTCTGTCAAGTATATATTTAAGGGCTTGTTCTAAGCTCCACATAGGGACATTCTTTGGGATATTGGCTTGCTTAATACTCAATCCCGGCCTGGTCTGAGGAAATTGAGAAATTATATTGCGATAGATCACCTGTCAAATGATGACAGAAGTAGGTAAAGGTGCTCCGAGCGTTCTTTGAAAGCATCATTTTTTGACTTCGGGTTAACCGATACAAAGTTTACATGCCACATATTATTGATTCAACAGGGGAATTCCAGAGGTCATTACACTTATTCCTGAATAACCACATTATGGGGTGGGCAACATAGCCAAAATATCATATCACATGAGTTTTTATGTCAGTATTTAACAGTATTTCATGTTTTTGAATGATAAAAGTTTTAAATATGTTATATGAACCTAGGGTGGCAACAAATTAATTCTAAGTGGTTATAATGGGCTTTTTCCATTCTGATTAGGCTATTTATACTCAACCAAACTAGGACCAAATTGACAGTGATGAAGTCCACTTTGTAAAACTTTTCATTTATTTATCACTGTATCAACATATCGTTACAGTATTGTAAAAATCCATATCGGTATACCAGTATTCCAGATATATGGCCCAGCTCTAACCACATTATTGACCATAATTCTGGGCGGGTCAATGGACCTGAGACAATGAGATGGTGAAACAATCACCTTTTTTTACTGAAAAAGTACACAAAAGCTAGCATAGAATTGATGTGTGTGGTTTACCTTGCCATGGAGGGGACACACAAACATGGCCTAAAAACCACCCCAGTTCTCTCTAGCAGACACTACAGGAAAGGACAGACTGAGCCGCTGCAGGCCAAGCCTCCCTGAACCGCCTGCTATGAAAGCGTTTTCTGTCAGTGGGAGAAAGCATGCTGCACCACTTATTCTCTGAAACAAGAGAGAAACATAATACTATTATTTTGTAAGTAGTGCCACACTGTGACTAAGAGGCGTAATTGCAGCCTAGGAAAATCTGCCTCAGGTGCTCTTGACATTCCTTTGTGATTTATGTTACTCAAAAACACTAATGTTAGCCTGAAAACCTTAAAGGTGAACCCTTGTTGAATATGATCTCTGTTCCAAGGTAATGAATAGGTTCTTACTGTGATGGAATTGTGAAACTGATGTTTCAGTAACTAAGCCTGTTTTAGCCCAGTGTTTCCGTATCTAAGCCTATTTTAGCCCAGTGTTTCAGTATCTAAGCCTATTTTAGCCCAGTGTTTCAGTATCTAAGCCTATTTTAGCCTAGTGTTTCAGTAACTAAGCATCGATTTGATATTTTCATGAAATAAATATACAAGAGATTTGTAATAGAGATCTCTTTATTATAGTGCATTTCTCAGATGTTACAAGATGGGTTAAAAACAAGCTAAAAACAAAGGGAAATCCTTAATTAAAAGAAAATGCATATGCACACACACCTTGTGTCATTTGCACAGAAAATGGTCTCAAAATGAAAGCTTCACATCTGAACACGGGTAGCTAAATGAAATTGTCAATAAATGTTCATCCAGAAGTTCATATACACTTGAATTACTTGCCATATGCCGGAAGTGACGCTCATCATTCAATTCAATGGATTTTCTTTTAGCACTAAACTCTACAATATAATTACAGGAAAAAGGCCAAAAATTTGATTAGAGTTATTCATTTGTTGAAAACATTTTCTGGAACAATTCATAAAAGAAAAAGAAGAACATATCTAATTGTCCAGTTGTACACAGATAAAAGGGTAAAGGTCAGTCCTTCCCTCAAGAGGTCAGTGTGGGGCTGGGACCTTAGGGTCATCTTCAATCAGCAGGGGGTGTGTACAGTACAGTGTACTAAGGGTTTCTCAACTAAATTCGCAGTAGCCTTTGGAATACATGGGATGTAGAGAAAACCATTGTCAGTTATCGTGTGCATTTTGAAGCAGTGTGTTGATGTGGAGAACAGCCGCGGCTTAATTTGCACATGGTAACTGTCTGCTGGTGTAGTTGCTATGGAGATGCTGATGGGAGAGAGTTGTCAATGAGAGCATTGCTGATGTGAGCAGAAAGCTCAAGCTTTCCCCCCGCTGCTTGTTGTAAAGAGGTTGATGAGGCAACCTTCCATGGTCTAGTTACAGTACTATTGTATTATAGTGCAAGCTGGTCATGTTTCACATGGAGCGAAGGGGAAGATGTGACTACCTGTGCAGCAGAACCGGGATAACTAACCCCGACGACACAAAGATCAAACAACCTAGAAAGCCCCGCATAGGGTGTGTGTTCACAATTCAGAGTGTGGATTGTAGGCTGAAGTAAAGCGTAATGCATTGAATGCCATGAGAGCTTGATAACAACACAGCACTATGAGGAATTGGAGAAGAGTGCCGTGTTAGCTCAGCTGAAAGTCAGTGGCGGCTGATGGAAGGCGCTAAAGGAGGGGCTTAATGTAATGTCTAGAATGGAATCAATGGAACGGTATCAAACATATCAAAACCACATTTGACTCAGTTCCAATTATGCCATTCCAGTCATTACAATGAGCCCATCCTCCTACAGCTCCTCCCACCAACCTCCTCTGCTGGAAGTGACCCATCAGGCCCACCCCATGCCCTGCAGGAAAGCCCAACTCTGCAGCAAACATCCTAAAAGCTAACCCAAACACAACCAGCCCTTCATAAGTCAAACCCAAAGGATCCTAAAGCATTTTGATTGAAAGACTGCACACCTGGCTCCTCAGCTCATGCTAGACCAAGGGAACCAGGTCATCTGTACAAAAAAAGAACAATGTAAATAAAAAGGAAAAAAGTAGACAACAGAAAATGTAATGAGGAGAAAGCCAGAGTGGGAGCAACTCTCAAAAGGCCTCGCTGTTCCAGTGGACAGGAACGGTGCTGAAAACACCCAACTAATCCCATGTACACTAGCAGAGCTGTGGCTAGCTACACTCAACTACACTGACCCTCTGCCTAGCATAGGTAGTATAGTACTACACAAACACAATTTATTGTGTTTTCCATACCCGGCAGTAAGGATCTTTCACTCAATCAAAACATTATCAATGATCTCACAAGGCCCTGTGAAAGGAACATCACTTAGTGGTGTTAGCCACCAATTAAGATGCAGCGTGATAGAGGCCATCACTTCTGATCCTAGAGGGCAGCAGGGTCAGCAACTGGTCACCATGGTTACCTTTCGGAACAACAACTTAGTGACATGGAGCCAGCAGACAAGTATTGCTCCATTCTAATAAACCGAAAACAATAGTAACAACTCATTTCAGTCAGTAATGTCTACCAAACAGCTGACCCTAAAGTCCTGCAGGTCTTATCAAGCACCACCATCATTCAGGCTAAGGTGGAAACGAGTGGACGAGGGGCATGGTGACATCACTAATATGTTGTGCTTTAATTGATGTTTGAGGGTTAGGACAGCAACTGAATGCTAGCTAATAATTTATTAGCTAGTGTTCCCAAGACAGCCAGAACAATACAGCATGATTTTCCAAAGAATGCAAAGAAGGATCTAGGATGGAAAAGCTATTTTTATTGGTCTTTTTTCCAACCTGATACAGGTTACATTGAGATTTATTTCATGGTGTGGGGTCTCAAACCAACAGTTTAACAAGAGTGTCTGACAGATCGCAACACTACTGGATGTAAAATCAAAGTTGTTTTTTTAATCTATAAACTTTATTCATTTTTCAGATTACACATAAGACTTAGCATCCCGGGTCTTTCTTTGCCTTGTGAAAACCAGGGTGTCTTAAGAGCCACTGCGGGTGGGGCAGGAGGGGAGGGGTGGGGACGCTAGAGTTAGCCATGCTGTCATTTCCACGGGTGAGAGTGACTGTTGAAGGCACAGCAGGGCTGCTCCCACTCCCGGCTCACACACATGCACCCACACATACATACACATTAAGATCCACACAAACACTTGCACTCTCACACACACGCGTATGTGGGGTATCACTGGTCAAAGCCCCAATGGTTGGAGGGGATGGAGTGAGAGAGACGGGAGGAGAGAGGAGCTGGGACCAGCGCTGTCGCCCATAACACACTGCGCAGACGAAGACGCAGACAGACGGCGGAATGGTGGATCATTTTGCGTTCTTTAGCTGGTTGGAGAGCCAGTCGAGGCCCTCGTAGAGCCCGTCCCCACTGGTAGCGCAGGTGGCCTGGATGTACCAGTTACGCTGGCGCAGGGAGTGCAGGCCCAGCTTGTCTGTGATCTCCGCTGCGTTCATAGCGTTGGGGAGGTCCTGAAGAGTGGAGAGAAAAGGGTTAACCCAGGAATACATGCGTCTGCAACAGACCTTCACAAGCCATCTTAGTATTAGAGGTCGACCGATTAAATAGGGACGATTTCAAGTTTTCATAATCGGTACTCAGCCTTTTTGGACCCCGATTATGGCTGATTACATTGCAATCCACGAGGAAACTGCGTGACAGGCTGACCACCTCTTACACGAGAGCAGCATCAAAAGGACCTTGTGGCTGCAAGGAGCCAAGGTAGGTTGCTAGCTAGCATTAAACTTATCTTATAAAAACAATCAATCTTAACCTAGTGATTGTGAACTCGCTTGTCCTGCGCTGCATATAATCAATGTTCATTTATCATCGAATCACAGCCTAACGGGTGATGATTTAAAGCACATTTGCAAAAAAGCACTATTGTTGCACAAATATACCTAACCATAAACATCAATGCCTTTCTTAAAATCAATACACAGAAGTATATTTTTTAAAACTTGCCTATTTAGTTCAAAGAAATTCATGTTAGCAGGCAAAACTTGTGTCACTTCTCTTGCATTCAGTGCAAACAGTTTGAGCCGCCTGACTCATTGCGAACTGTGAACTAATTTGCCAAAATGTTACATAATTATGACATAACATTGAAGGTTGTGCAATGTAACAGCAATATTTAGACTTAGGGTTGCCACCTGTTAGATAAAATACGGAACGGTTCCGTGTTTCACTGAAAGAATAAACATTTTGTTTTCGAAATGATATAGTTTCCGGATTTTACAATATTAATGACCAAAGGCTCATATTTGTGTTTATTATATTATAATTAAGACTATGATTTGATAGAGCAGTCTGACTGAGCAGTGGTAGGCAGCAGGCTCGTAAGCATTCATTCAAACAGTACTTTACTACGTTTGCCAGCAGCTCTTAGCAATGCTTGTTGCACAGCGCTGTTTATGACTTCAAGCCTATCAACTCCCGAGATTAGGCTGGCAATACTAAAGTGCCAATAAGAACATCCAATAGTCAAAGGTATATTAAATACAAATGGTATAGAGAGAAATAGTTGATGCGTCATAATTCCTATAATAACTATAATCTAAAACTTCTTAACTGGAAATATTAAAGAACTGGGAATTTGAACCACCAGCTTTCGTGTTCTCATGTTCTGCGCAAGGAACTTAAACGTTAGCTTTTTTACATGGCACATACTGCACATTTACTTTCTTCTCCAACACCGGGTTTTTGCATGATTTAAACCAAATTGAACATGTTTCATTATTTATTCGAGACTAAATTGATTTAATTTATGTATTATATTAAGTTAAAATAAGTGTTCATTGTTCATTCAGTATTGTTGTAATAGTCATTATTACAAATGTATACATACATTTTTTTGATTTTTTATTCGCTATTGGCTTTTTTTGGTCCTCCAATAATCGGTATCGGCGTTGAAAAATCATAATCGGTCGACCTCTACTTAGCATAGAGGGAGTCCATTGTATGACCTTGAGTTTAACTACTAGTATCTGCAAACCACATGAATAATAATACTGTACTACCAATTACAGATGCAGTTTACTGGTGAAGCCTTGGGCTGTGTTAACACAGGCAGCCCAATTGTGATCTTTTGCCCAATTAGTGATCTGATTGGTCAAAAGACCAAATTAGTGGAAAAAGAGACCACCTGTTAGTCTCGCTCTGCTCAGTGTAAAATTGCGCTCTGATTCCATTTTAAAGAATTCGACGCACAGCTCACGCCGAGAAAACTTGATTGAAGTGGCCCACTCTTTACGTGTCAAGCTAAATTTACATATCCAGTGTAGCAGGTAAAAGAAACTACTGTTTTCCTGGCGCACTAGTGTCTCTCCCCAGTTAGTCAGTTCACCTGTTTGTTAGCAAACACAAGAAGCACAGCGTCCCTCAGCTCATCCTCAGCCAGCATCCTTGTCAGCTCCTCCCGCGCCTCGTTCACTCTCTCCCTATCGTTACTGTCCACCACAAAGATTAGACCTGAGAGAAGCAGAGTGAGAGAAAGGATGGAAGGTGAGGAAAACAAAAACATTTACCTGGGACAGTCTTGACTCAAAAAGTCAGAAATAGTGAAGATGGTGCTGAGGGGGTTCTGGTGAAAGTGTCCACTCACCTTGGGTGTTCTGGAAGTAGTGCCGCCACAGAGGCCTGATTTTGTCCTGACCGCCCACATCCCACACTGTGAAGCTGATGTTCTTGTATTCTACCGTCTCAACGTTAAAACCTGAGAAAGCGAGAGAGATCAGTTACGTCAGAAACCTAAGACACTAACATTCCAGGAGGCTGTGTGAGATGACATATCAGCAATCCCAAACAGGCTCCTTTAACACAAATTCCTTTGCTCAAATGTAGCTGCAAATTAAAATGTATATTTGAATAAAATATGCAAAGTGAATGAACATCTACTGGAATATGTAATGTCATCAGCCTTGTGTTACATTCATATAATGCAACATTTATTTCGGGGGGCTGTTGAGCCCCATTCATTCCTATATTTAAAAGTCACTTAATCCCTATGGCAACAGCAACATTGCAGGATGTTGCCTGCCTGCGGGAGCTCTGCAGCTGATGTAGGCAGCTACTCTGGGCATGTGGGCAGTGATCAGGGTTCGGATGAGATGGGGACAGAGGAAGTACATGGCTGTACGTATGCCCTTCATTTCCACCCCCCTACAACTAAACAAACGGGAGCTTAGTCCTCATGAGTGGACATCGCAAGGTATTGGAGGAGTATTGGGGAGCATTTCAGGAGGGTTTTGTACCTAGGTGAGG
Organism: Oncorhynchus kisutch; assembly: GCF_002021735.2. NCBI lineage: Eukaryota > Metazoa > Chordata > Actinopteri > Salmoniformes > Salmonidae > Oncorhynchus > Oncorhynchus kisutch. Next base: position 54,953,984 of record NC_034183.2, read on the forward strand.
AGTGTGTGATGAGAAGGGGTAAAAGGGATAAGGCTAAGCTACTCACCGATGGTAGGGATTGTGGTGACGATCTCTCCCAGTTTGAGCTTGTACAGGATGGTGGTCTTGCCGGCAGCGTCCAGCCCTACCATCAGAATCCGCATCTCTTTTTTACCAAAGAGATTCTTAAACAGGCCTGCAAACATGTTCCCCATCTTGGCTAATCTGGAGGAAGAGAGACAGAAACCAAAACGGTTAAGCTAGTAGTCGTACAACATTCATTGTGCTTATCACCGGGCTAAACCGTTCGTGTATATGTGTGTCCACGTGTTCGGTAACACAAACGCTTGCTGACGTATGTGAGCAGTGTGGATGAAATGATTCATTAACGTTAAAATATTCTGCACAGCTCCCGCATACGTGGGTGGTGTGGGATCGGTGTAAAACAACACATTTATAAATGTATATACTGGTTCCCATCCTTGGTAATTTCATTATGATTTTTGACCTGTGAGGGTAATAATGTCAGGCTAAGCTTCCTTATCTCTGATAAAGGGTAACCACGGAGAGTAAATTCATGAGGGGGAGAAAAAGTGCTGAGAAAAGCATTCAGTCGCTGTCTGTGTTTATTTTACGTGTTAACAATGGGCCCTCACAGCGGCGCCTCTGAGTCTCACACCACACATGAGCAGGACTTGGCTGATGGGGCTGCAGGTCAGTGTTGTTCTGAGTGGCAGGCAACTGTTTACCCATAGCCGGGAGCAGAGAAGTGGATCACATGACTTGCAGAGCACTGCCCAGAGACATGATCCAGAGGTAGAGGCTGGTTACAACATAGCGCCACCTGAACACCTATTGCCCAACACCCACCAAGCAAGAAGACAAACCGGCTCTGTAACAGCAGCCACAACGATTAGAATGCAATAGCCCAGTCAGTCCCAAATAGAAGCCTACATATATGTCTAACAACACCATATAACTAATTCATGTTTTTTTTTTTAAACATAACTTTCTCACTGTTGAAATGCGTTTCTAAATGTACACGAGTCTTTGCACCAATTTGGTGCCTTTTGAGAAGTGTAACTTTCACAATTTCAACTTCATGAAAAAATACAAATAAAAATCTTCTCTCAAGAGGTACATTTGGTTTTTATAAGCAGTGCCTAACTTAGTGCCAAAATAAACAGGGTTGATGATTTGATGATCAACCATAACATTTGGTGTGGCAGGCCTAGTGGTTAGAGTGTTGGACTAGTAACTGAAAGGTTGCTAGATCAAATCCCCGAGCTGACAAGGTAAAAATCTCTCGTTCTGCCCCTGAACAAGGCAGTTAACCCACTGTTCCTAGGCTGTCATTGAAAATTTGAATTTGTTCTTCACCTTTTTGTCCCAGATGCTAATATATGCATATTATTATTAGTATTGGATAGAAAACACTCTGAAGTTTCTAAAACTGTTTGAATGATGTCTGTGAGTATAACAGAACTCATATGGCAGACAACAACCTGAGAAAGAATCCAAACAGGAAGTGAGAAATCGATTTTCAAAACAGTGCCTATTGAAATCTCAGTGAGATATGAATGAGGATGCACTTCCTAGGGCTTCCACTAGATGTCACCGTCTTTAGAAACTGGGTTGAGGAATCTACTATAAAGTAGGGGCTCTTTGAGTGAGTGGTCTGGCAGAGAGCCTCGGTCTCATGACGCGGGCTCCCGACAGAGTTTGCTCTCGTTCCAATGCTTTTCTTCAGACAATGAAATTCTCCGGTTGGAACCTTATTGGTGATTTATGTTAAAAACATCTTAAAGATTGATTGTATACATGATTTGACTTGTTTCTACGGACTGTAACGGAACTTTGAGTTTTTGTCTGGAGGAAGTGCTCACGCCTGGATTACTGGGCTGAACACAATAACAACAAGTGGCTAAATTATGGGCTTTATGGAACAAATCAGTCATTTATTGTGGAACTGGGATTCCTGGAAGTGCCTTCTCATGAAGATCAAAGGTAAGTGAATATTTAGTGTTTTTTCTAGCATCTGCTGACGCTAAAACGGCAGATATTCCTCTGGCTGTTTTGGGTTCTGAGCGCCGTTCTCAGATTATGCTTTTTCCGTAAAGTTTTTTTGAAATTGACACAGCGGTTGAATAGAGGTTAAGTCTTTAATTCTGTGAATAACACTTGCATCTTTAATCAATGTTTATTATGAGTATTTCTGCAAAATCACCAATGTTTTGGAATCAAAACATTACTGCACGTAACGCGCCAATGTAAACTGAGATTTTCAGATATAAATATGCACATTATCGAACAAAACATTCATGCATTGTGTAACATGATGTTCTATGAGTGTCATCTGATGAAGATCATCAAAGGTTAGTGATTAATTTGATCTATATTTCTGCTGCTATATTTCTTCATTTGCTGTATTGGACTTGGTAAAGTGTGAAAGTTACATATTTCAAAAAAAATTATAATAATTGAATTTCGCACGCTGCCTTTTCAGCAGAATGTTGTTGAGGGTTCCACTATAGAAAGGTTAACTGACTTGCCTAATTAAATAAAGGTGTAAAACATTTTTTTTTTTTTTAACACTTATGACAGGGAAACTGTCACAGAAACGTGTGTGCAACCAGGAGGGGCAATTGAATGCAAGCTTCACACAAAAAAATACATTGTTACAACATTTGTAGTCTATGGGTAACAGGGTTGACATGTTGTGCTCGACCCACTCAGTTTTGCACCACAAAATTGCCAAAAAGATATTACTATTAAATGTTCAATGTTTTAAAAGCCAGTATCACCATATTAAAAATAGTTAATTTCACATAACAGGGTTGAGGAACATACTTAAATTAATCACATAAATAATCATCTTCAGAAATAACTGTCTAGCAAAAATGACTATGGCTTTACAATGATGCTGAACCATGAAGATGTTTAGGGATTAAGTGGGTTAGAATTGTCATAAGTGAGAGTTGACAGAGCGACGTCAAAATGCTGCATTTTGGCACTTTAGTAGATTTATTGAATTCTCCATGTTGTCTATAATATTAAAGGGCATTTAATATAACAGGCTTTTAAAATACAATATTGGTGCACAATTTCTAATTCAATTATCGAAGGGTCGCAAAAGGCACTCATGGAATGACCCGCAAATGTATCAATTGTTGACTTTCATTTTTAATCAGGCATGTACATTGCAATAACAATCCATCCTATTATTCAATATGTTGCCAAGCATATCGTAGAATCATGTGATTTAAGACACGGCCTATGATAAAAGGCTCACTACATCAGAAAAATTGTGTATCCTAAACACCATGACAAAAACAGATTCATATGAGACAAGTTAGCGGTCTTAATAGAAACTGGACAAGAGTAGGGGACGATGGGACCGCATTATAAAAAAACAACATACAGGTGTTGTTGGTGAAACGAAGAGCATGCAGGCTGAGCTCAAGGAAAAGCACACAATGAGGCCAGTGATGTGGCGAATATAGGTCAGCACTCAGAGGAACCAGAGTACTAGAGGCTGGATATGGGAGAGGTAACAACACACCTGTAAGCAGAGACACACTGCTGAATTAACCAGGAGAGAGACAGGGAAACAATGATCCTGTCATACCAAAAACAGGCCATTGAACACTCAGGTCTTTCTCCAAAGGACACAAATGACTTCTAAAATAATGAAACATTTTGCTACACAACTCTGATCTTGTGCAAAACACCTCCCAGTAAGACATGCCTACAAATGATAGCATAACACCAACACAGTATTATTACACTCCTTCAAGACAATTGTGTGGCAAATGGTATAGAAATTAACATAATTCATAAAGGTGTTCCTTTGTGAAAACATGCTAAAACCATTTACATATGACACATGCCCTAGCACTTCTGAAATAAACTATACAACGACTGTAGGGAAACAAAAGCTAGGAGGGGTGTGATTTGAGTTCTAACATCATGAACACAGGGAGTTGTCCGTTTCACAAAGTGCCTTCCTGGATTCAGAATGTGACAACGAATCTAGCTCTAGCCAACAGACATTCCATAGAGGGAAGTTTCAGAACTAGAAAAGCTCATAGCTTGCCGATTTCTAACAATGACATCACAACAATGGCAGCTCATTTGAATCAGGATTGTCCACCCTGCTCCTCAACTAAAGCAAAGAGGAAGTACTCAGAATGCATCATCCTCAGAGAAAACAGGAATGATAGGGGAGGGGTATGGGAAGCCAGCAGCAAGTCATCAGAGACTAGTTCAAGTGAACTTATCACAGTATGCATGTGATAAAGACTGCCTGAGGTAGTCTTTTTGTGGTGCATCGACAGTCCGTGTTAATCTATCAAAACACACATCGTCCCTATGACAGTCACTAGAATTCAAATGTGGCAGACGGGACTTTTTGCTCTTGTCCTGAACAATCTTTGAAAAACATTTTCAGCAACACATTAATATTGAGGGAACACTAGGAGCATCGTGGAGGCTTATTTTCTGGTTGGACAGGCAAGTAGTGGACATTTTTCTTTTAAGTCTAGCAATGTTTTTCCATACGGGAAAGTTGAAACGTCAAGCATGCTGGGGTTATCCTGCTACACTGGTTGTTTGATCAGCCCCTCATCAGGACCTGAACAAAGTAGGAACATCTGCCAGAGATTCCTAGAGAACTCAATGTTGGAAAATGGAAATGTATGGAAGACAGACATGGGTGTCACAGTCAAAGAACACTAAGATGAGTGTAGCGTTGTATGCATCTCACACACTATTTTGCTTCAGTTGTCTGTCCATTAAAATGACTTAGGTCTAACATAAGGGTTTAGCTAGTTAGCTGCATTAATTTGTAACACACTAGCTAGTGACTAACCATGTGACCCGTTCAGTTTGAAGACACTGACAAGTTTCCAAAACCAAATCTAACCATACAGTACCAACAGTTACGCTAGCTAAAGCTTCCCGGTACAGTTTAGTTACCCAGCTAGATGGCCATAGATACCACCACGACCAAGTTAACCAGCCTGTGGGTTAAACGGTAAGGTAACTACATTAATTTAGAGACGTGTTTAACGTTGGTTAGCTAGTTAAGCGGCAGACGACTCAAATCTCAATCCACGTAAATTAACGTTACGCAGTCAGAAAATAGGCGTAGCTAGCTAACGTTAATTGTGCTTACATCGTTAGCTAGCACAAGCAAGCGAAGCGGCTCGACATAATGACTCAAAATAGGAGGAAGCTGAATGTCCAATCACAATGACCAGCGAATACTTACTGACACAATTTCAGTAAAGTTAGCGGAATAATGCTCTCACGACTTTTACAGGTCGTGAGAATATAATGCCGGGCCAGCTAGCTAACGTTAACTAGCTATTGACGGCAGATGATCCTCGTTTGGTTAGAGTCTACGCAGGGGGATTCGTTGTCAAAGCTTGCGGTCAACCCGAAAGCAAATAAGCAATCGTTAACATTCCAGATCCATGAAAAAAACAAATACTATAAATTACATATTATATTGCTACGTTGAATACATGTTTTACCTTTTAGTGGCGGTTTCTCGATCTTTCTTTTACGCTCCTATTCACCGCTAACAACAAAATGGCGTCTTTCACAAGTGTCAAGAAAGCCGCGTCATGGACGTTGCACATCGTAAAATCTTCACCAATCATGTTATCCATGCAAGTCACAAAAACGTACCTTGCTGTGCTGCGGACCAATCGATGCAACAACATTTAATGTTGAGGGCGGAGATTTACAAAAGGCCCTCCTCCAGTTTGCCCTACAAACTGAAAGACCAGTCAAGCTTCCCGTAGGATCAAGCATCCCCGACTCTTCCCCGCCCCCTGTTTCCGGCTTCAATGCCACTGGCCCAACCCATTATCATTGGGGAGGATAGCAAACAAAACAAACTGGTTGAATTGTTCAATCCAGAAGAATTGAAAAAAACGTCCGGAAAATAAAGGACCATGGGTGTGAACGAGTCAGAGCCAACACCATAGAGCCAGCCTGAACGAGTCAGAGCCAACACCATAGAAATAGGAATTAGAATACAAATTAAGTAATTTAATGGGATCTCTATGGCCAACACTAACATGCAAGGTCTACAATGACAGCTAGGTCTATAGGGCCAACAGGTAGGTAACCTGGAGTTGGGGGGCCCCTGGAGGTGGGCAGAGGGGAGAAGTGGGTTGCAAGGTTCAAGGTGCATCAGGGTTCAAGCGTTCATCAAGGTTGTTGGGGTCATCGTTAAAGGCTCACAATGTGTGTTGTTCATATTAAATCCACTAGATGGGGCCGTCTCCATGCTGCGTCATAATGTCCCAATAAATCAAAGCCAATAGTTTCCGTTTACTTGTTTCCTTTCCATAAATCAATCACTCTGAAATTATAGGCATAGGCCTATGTGAGTGCAATATCATCAGGTGGAAGTTTGTCCACCTTTCATGTGTTTGTGCTCATGGTTAGATAATTCAGGTGGTTGTCCGGATCCTCTCAGTTATGCAGGTGCAGCACTGAGCAGACAACTAGATCTTTGATTACCCATTCATCCACATGGTAATTGTAAACCAGAGTTGTTGTTGTTGCTGTTGGACATGTGAACAAAAGGGATTTTATATGAAAATGGCTTATGGACTGAGACATCATCGGTGATAGGCAGCTATATCTACAGGTCTCATGAAGCACAGAATATCCTTTAATTAGGGGTATAAGCCTTGAGATGCATTGCATTAAAATAAAAGCTTATTGTTGATGTTTGTCTGTATGTGTTTTTGTACAGTATTATTCACCGTGACTAGGCAGTGGGCAATGCCACTTGTCATTAGTTTGTGTGTTGTCTAGGGCTGTCTATCCCACAATGTGTTCCTTCTCCTTGCAGGTGTTTGGTCAAGTGCCCACGTGAGCATAAATATATTACAAAATAAAGATGTTTTCTAGTTGAGTACAAAAACGTATTTATAGACGTTTTTCCCTACTGCTATGAAACAGTAAGTAAGAATCAAAGAAAAAACACTGTTAGGTAGGGAAAATTAGATTGGAGCCTTGGTGGTTTGTAAACATTATGATCAAAATGAAAATAGAATTATGAAGAAGGAGACAGACCATCAGCGAGTCTTTGCTGGCAATGGAAAATAGTCAGCAAGTGATGGTGGAGATTCAACTGTATAAAAGTATGTATTGCTTAATATATGCCTATGGAATCCTATGCCTATAAACCAAGATCCATTTTTGCTATAACACGTGTATCTGCATGTTTCTATTTGTAGGCTATGTCTACCTTCTCAGGCAGCCACAGAACTTCTTAAAAGAGCACACTCGGTTATATTCATTCTATAGCAGCCACATCCTATAGCCTATAGTTATTCTGGTATATGCCCATACACTTGCCACTGGTGTATCCACACATCCATATCCACATGGCACAGTAGATCTGTCAGTGGGTAGAATGAAAATGCACCAGCAAGTTTGAATATGAGGCACAATAATGACAAAACCCAAACGAATGCTCATCACAGACAGGTAGATTTCCGACCTGTCACTTCCATCTAAGTGTGGGGCGTTTCAATGGTTGGGGTGGGACGACAAGGGAGTCCAATGGGCGTGTGGCACGATGATGCGCTCCCCAGAGGCCTTGCCTCCCTTGGGACCGCGCCTGCCGCAGTGGACCGAAGTTTGTGTGGGCCACTTAGGAGGTGAGCCTGCCAGACGGCACAGACTTTCCCAGTGCAGAATCAGCGAGATGAAGAGCAGCGTCGACCCGTCATCATGTGCTCTAGGCTCCCAAGGACCGCCTGCCTACTGCGACTCATTGAGCTCTGCATCCTCCTCTCGCACACTGCAGCATATTTTGGGTCAGCCACAACTCCTTTACTGTTATGTCTCTGCAGTTGTATTGTCTTTTCCTTGCTTATAACATATACAGCAGATCGATGTCGGTAGGAAATAATGCATGTGATGCGACGTACATAGCCTGCTTATATGATGGAAGCCCAGCGTTCCATGACTATCGTGCGCAATTACGCACGAGACCTTACTGTAGGACTGTAAATGTTGACTTGTTTGGATGTTCAAGTCCACAGACATGATTTATGATTGCATTTTTCTGCTATCTAAAAGTAAACAAAGTAGACTAGTTTTACAAGGCTGTGTGACAATTTTTGAAATAGGCCTACATCCTTATGATACCACTACATCTTATAATAATATTATTGAGGATTATTCCTCAAATTATTCATTTGCCAGAATATTTGAATATGTAAGATAGCCTTTGTATAATCTATGACTTGCTGTGAGTGTGAATGGTTTCTCACGGTCTCCTGACCTCTCGAGTTTGGCACCACCTCAATTCTATCACTTTTTGGCAATACTCGAAATTTGTATGAGGGAGCTCATTTGCATGCATAAACAGATTTGTTTTAATATTTGATTTTAAAATTAGAATCCTACACTCCGTTTTTTTTTTGCATTATCGTGTGGTTTTATTGGGCACATGTGAGTAGGACAGACGAAGTCAAATATAGGCCGATATGTGCGACATTTTGATATGACTTACTACGTTTATACTTAATTGCGCGTATACCTATGTGTGTTGTTAAAAGCTTGTAGAGTCAGCAAAAACTATACATATTGTTTCGATTTATAGGCTATGGCTCTATAAACAAAATGTAATTGTTATGGACACATGTTATAGAAATTACTCTCGAACAACATGTTTTCTTTATTCCCAGGACCACCAGGTTATTATTTATAGGTCTACATATTTATATTCTCTTGATAAGATTATTCATATGACATTTTCCTTTTGAATTTGGTAACGTCAGTGATAATTATACTGCACTGAATGTATACATTTGTCTCCTTTGAAAGACTGACAGGCCGAGAGCCCTTGGTCTTTTTGCCTGCCCCGTTCTCCAATGAACCCCCAACGGGAAAAGCTCACCTAAAACAATGCGAGCAGATGACCCTGACCCGTAGGCAGAAACGAATGTGTCGCCGCGAGCCGGGTTTGGCCGAGACGCTGCGTGAATCAGTGCGCCTCAGCCTCTTGGAGTGCCGTTATCAATTCCGGAACGAGCGCTGGAACTGTAGCTTGGACGGCCGCGGGAGTCTTCTGAAAAGAGGTGCAATAATATGTCATCAATTCATAGAGTTCCATGTATTTACACACAGAGAGATATGAGGGAAAGATTTCCATCTGGAGGGACGCATCATGGGAAGCATGTAAACATGTAGGCCTAATAGCCTAGACTGCTGTTATGTTGTGAATATCGTAAGGGTCAAATTAGTACTTGATGATGCAAATGATTTCTCAAGTGCAATAATGCAATTGATTGAAAATGTATGTATATTGAATTGATAAATTGACTGTTGTGGGGTAGTTGAGTGATCTCAAAATAAAGAGCCAGGCTAAACTCTAGTCTACAGCCTACAAAAAAGTCAGCGGCTAACGCTCCACCACTTATAAAATTATTTCAGAGCACGGTTATGCTATCAGCACGAAGAGCCATGAACAGGTCAGCATGGAGTTAATTAAGGGCTGAAGAGCCAAAAAGCCCGGTGCGGCGGGGCCTACGAGGGACGAGTGGTTATTTATATCTCCCCAAACCGCCCAGTTACCAGAGGAAAAGGGCGGCGTGATTACTCACTTTCATCTGAGAAAAAAATCCTTCCTAGTCAAAATAAGAATTAATTGGGTTAAAATACATCATAGCGATGTCTCTGGGCTAAGTAAATAACAGTGCGAAATCATGACACAACTCTTTAAATGGAACACTGGAGTAGAAACATGGGAGTAGAATGTAACCAAAATATGTATCTCATGAGCTTGGATGATAGTCTAGTCTTTGCATGTCTGGATCTAGCCAATGTACGAGGAGTAAACAACATTTAAAACAAATATATAAAACACATTTTTATTGTAGACTATTATTAATTGTTGATGTCATTTGTCTATTCCAGGCTTCAAGGAGACGGCCTTTCTTCTTGCGGTGTCTTCAGCGGCATTGTCCCACGCACTAGCAAAGGCTTGCAGCTCAGGCCGAATGGAGAGGTGCACGTGCGATGACTCCCCAGGAATACAGCATCGCGAGGCATGGCAGTGGGGGGTCTGCGGTGACAACTTGAAATACAGCACCAAATTTCTCAAGAAGTTCTTGGGCCAGAAGAGGGTCAGCAAAGACCTGAGGGCGCAGATCGACTCCCACAACATTAACGTTGGAATCCGGGTGAGTGAGTGTTGATGTGTGCATAAACTCAAGCAAAACAACAAGAAGCCCATTAAGCATTTGTGAGTGACACTACTGTGGCTTAAGTTCATTTTTTCAAAATAGAAGGTATATTAGCCTATGCCAGTAGGAAGTAGTTTCCTCCCAAGCTCAGGACAGCATCATAAACATATTAGTCAATAACAGCTCAATTTTAGACCCACCAACAGAAGACAAACCCAACACTGCTCATCATACAATGAACTCTTACAACAGAGGTAGCAGGGACTGTGTGACTTTACCAGATCTAGCCCTGACTCCTTGCCCATATATCTCATCCAGGGCCAGTAGCCCACTCCCCCTGCATAGTGTTTCCCTTCTTGTAGCCCTGGTGGATAGATAGCTACTGGGCCTGGGCTGGTCGAGGCTGAAGGAGGCAACAAGTAACAGGGATAGGAGAGGAGACAGACTGCTGTCAGATCCCTGTAGCCAGGTGTTCCAAGGCAGGCATGATAAAGCTTGCTGTGCGGGCCCACATAAAATTAAAGGTCTCCCGTCAGAGAGAACAATTACAACTGTTGCCTCCTTTAATATACGAGCAAGCATTTTTTTCCACATACTGTATGGCGCTGAACTGTGCTCTTCTCCATAAATCCACATAATGTTCATACGGTAACCACTATGTGTGTATTTGTGTGTGTAGCTTAGAAACAGCCAGCCCCAAGGCTCTTCCCTTTTACCTTTCACCTGAGGCAGCAGGCCCTTCAGAGAGAGAGAGGGAGAGATACAAACAACAGGATGCACTGAAGTAGTTTATCTTATCTTTATTGAGTGTGGTGTTTTCCTCATCTTCCACCTATCCGGCTCAGTAGAGACCCGGAGGTGTTTTTTTTTTTTCACAACACCCCCCTCTAACCCTCATCCCTCAGTAATGTTCTGAGATGCCCCTGAGGGGTTCATACCTGCGTAGGGCGGAACTCGGCAGAACTCTTCAACCCTGAAGTAGCCCCTGGGTCTCCCCCTCCCCGTAAGGATGACCCCCATGCCGCATGACCTGTCTCTGGCCCCCACCCAGTTAGAGTCTCTCCCCACCCCACCACCACCAAGCTCAGTGAACTTTTGAACGAAGGCATCCTTTGGCCGCTAACCCAAACTCTCTAACTGTTTCAGCTTTTTAAGCTCTCATGATCGTTTTCCGTGCACACACACACACAAAGGACAGGGTGGAAAGATTCTGCTGTCTGTCTGTGATGCCTGTCTCTAATGCCTCAGGCTTCATAGGAGAGAGAGAGGAGAGAAGCAGCGAGAAAGAGCTAGTTTCAACACATTGAAAAAACGAATCCGCAGGCACTGTCTCAATGCGAGACGTCAGGTGAATGAAATACTGCATGCCGAACAGTCTCCCTAATCCATCATCTCAACCGTTCATACTGAGCTAAACTAAAGGATGACTAGCCCCATACCATCTGACCCCCGCCCCACCAACCCACCCTGCAGGAAACTGGTTCCCTCTGTCTAGATAGGCACCGAAGATAAGAGCCCAGTTAATGAATCAGACTGAAGAAACTGACATCTCACTCTCTTCCCCTCCTCCCCCCCCCCCCCCCCCCCCCCTCCTTCCCTTTCAGGCAGTGAAGAGTGGCCTGAAGACTACCTGTAAGTGTCACGGCGTCTCCGGTTCCTGTGCCGTGCGGACCTGCTGGAAGCAGCTGTCCCCGTTCCACGACACCGGGCGGCTGCTCAAGTTCCGCTACGACACGGCCGTGCGTGTGCTGAGTGTTACCAACGAGGCCACCGGGGAGACGGAGCTGGCGGGGCCGCGTCGCCACGGCCAGAGCCACCGCTCCACTGACCTGGTGTTCCTGGAGGACTCCCCCAGCTTCTGCAGGCCGTCACGCTACTCTCCCGGCACGGCCGGACGCTCCTGTGCCAAGGACACCAGTTGCCAGAGCCTTTGCTGCGGGCGCGGCTACAACACGGCCATGCACCTCACCACCCTCTCCTGCCACTGCCAGGTGCGCTGGTGCTGCCATGTAGAGTGCCAGACCTGTGTCAGGGAGGAGGAAGTGTATACCTGCAAAAATACCTGAAAAGGGGGAGAGATGGAGACAAAAAGAGAAAAAGATGGGGAGAAGAAAACGAGAACATTCAAAATGGCAGGACTAGAACCACTCAGACATTACTCTTGATAAATTAAAGGGTTTGACTTTTAAACATACCCTTACAAATGCCTGTTCTGAACTGAGAACTGTTTTGGGAAGCATGGAAATGGAACAAGGTCATAATGTTGTTGGTAGTTTGCCACTTGTTGGAATCGAACATGCGCTGTCTCCTCAGATGAGGCAGTATCAAGACCACTTTCTGCTTTGCTCTTACTGAATGCACTGACATCACAGACCTTAAGTGAGAGGGAGAGAGGGTTGCCTTGCTGGACAGTTATGGGCAGGGAATGGGCTCTTCACAAGGTACTGGAATGGACAGTAGGTCACCATCATTATTTGGCAACATCATCTCTGTGGGAGCCCTGACAATTCCATTGGTCCTGTCCTCTTGTCGGTCGGTTCCTTAGTCCATTTGTCTTACTGCTACTATGCTGTAGTGCTTAAATCAAGATTTAGAGCATTTCCAAAGTGGCAGAAAATGCCAGAAAGGAATCTAGAGCCTCTTGACGTCTCATTTGCTGTTTGCTTGTCTCTTTGTCTGCTGTGAGAGCAGTCTAAGGGTTCATTTATCGATAATAGAAAAATGAAGCACTTATGTTGGCTATGTTATGTGTAGTACTTTACTCATTTGCTTTAAGGTGAGAAATGTATCTGGGTCAATACTGATATCCACCACACACCTTAAAAAGTCCCATTGAATCACTGGATGTCTGAATATGGAATGCTAGTACAGGTTGCCTATAATCACAGTGAGTTAGTATGTCATTTATGACTAAACGCAGTCATAGGGTTATTGTGTGGTAAAGTAGACCCGTTGTCTCTTGTGAGAATGTCTATGATAATACTACATGTTTGACATTGTTAATACAGTAAAGGAAAAATGCAAAGGAAATTGCACTCAAACTAAGGGAAACTCCAAACACTGTCCTTAAAAACGGCTATGCAAAGATCTTCTTTTGCTGACACTGTAAAGAACTTTGCTCTATTTTTTTATTTATAAGTGGGCATGTCTGCACGCACTGTGCTGTGCTTTCAAGTGTGTTCCCCTGACCAAATCAAACCGTTTTCTCTATAGTCTAATTCAGGCACATCTTTGTTCTCTAATGTCTTTGAAATGGCCCAATCATGCTGCTTGTTTTCTCAATTACCAATCAGAGAAAATAGCAGTATTTGACTCCGCCATTCCTCCAGCTCTCCATGCCAGACCTCTGTGTCTGTCCGTAGGTTAGGGTTGAAGGTCCATATCTGCCCCTAGGGTTTTTAGGCACCAATGTATGTTTCCAATATTTTTTACAATCGTTTCAGTTCCCTGTGCCAGTGTTTATTTTCTTGTTTATGCAGAGATAGAGTTATGTACATGGATATAACTGATATCAGGCTCAAAGCATATTAGACAGTGGAATCGTATATATCTCTACCTCATCTGGTCTTTGGGAAATTATCATAATGATTTATTTGCCTTGCAAATAGTTCCTTGTGTCTGTCACAAATCTAAAGTCAAACTTTTAGATCAATGTACAATTCCTTTAAACTGGGTCATAGCTGTATACTGTAACAACATGATTTACATTTTGACATACTGTATATTCTTATTTAAAAGCAATTCAAATAAATCAACATATACATTTGTAAAAAAATGTATTTGTCTCCATTCATAGTTACTTTAAGTAATGATCAAGCTTGTTACCTGTTACTATATTTTACTTTCTCATCTTAAAATGAAAGTATGGGAGCCTTGTGGCAGTAACTTCTCTTTCTTTCATCCTGATCAATTTGTCATCCTTTCTCTGTATGTCTCTCTCTCTCTCTCTCTCTCTCTCTCTCTCTCTCTCTCTCTCTCTCTCTCTCTCTCTCTCTCTCTCTCTCTCGCTCGCACGCACGCACGTACGCACACACACACACCAATCACAGAATCACAGTCACAAAAGCCACGGCCATACACCTGCCCTGAGCTCCACACACGAGCAGTCTCTCTCCAGCAAAACCACTTCCTGATTGTGCTGCTCTGCCCTCCTTTTCATCTGAAAGGACTGTGGTCTCAGTGCATCACTCTCAACCACCAACTGCCCAACACATGCAGGGGGAGGAGAGCAGCACGCACATACAGGTGTTCTGCCTCTGGCACGACAGGCCAGCCATGATGACAACAATAATGATGATGATGATGTCCAAGACGATGATGTAGAAGAATGTTGTCTGCAGAATGTTTTTTTCCCCCTTTGACCTCAATATACAGTGCGCCCCTCAAAGGGTAAAAGGTCATATCGAACGCTAATGATTAGAAATTAAATATTCGTACCTGTGAGAGAAGGCTCTCCACTGGGAACCAAATCACACAAAGGCTTATTGTTTGAGATATTGCTACATTTACAGACTGTGTCGTGTCCTGGAGCTTTTGATGTTTATCTCCGATCACAGTGATTAGACATGAGCATTCTCTGCTCCAACATAATGAGCTCTGCTCTATTAAAACATCCAACAGGTCACAGGTTGACACAAGCAGACTGCTGGCTCATATAGGACGCCACATAATGACTGTTTATCAATATTTACCTTTATTACATATAATTGCTTTACAATAAGAGGGGGGTGAAGAGGGAGAGAGAGGGGGAGAGAAAGGACGGGAACGCAAGAACAAGATGGAAGGAGGTGAAAGAGGGGAGAAAGAGAGATATGGCGAGAATCATAAAGAGAGAGAAGTCGATGGAAGGATGAGACAGGGGGGGGGGTCGTTTGGAGCCCAGGAGGCTGATCTCCTGCTGCTGCTGCTGTTGTTGTTTTATAATGAACTCCTAAAGCCTTCATTTCCCCCACTGCCCTGAGTGGAGGGGGCTGCTGAGTCCACTGCCATCTTCTCACGCACAAGCCCCCAGGGACAGGACTGAGGCAGCTCAGAGTTGGGAGTCTGGGGAGCTTCAGAAAGGGGGGTAAACATACACGTGTGTGTGATTGTATTTCTATGTGCAGACTGAAAACAGCAAGGTGAGGGAAGATAATTGTTTTTGCATATGTGTGTGTGTGTGTGCACCTGTGGTTAGCATAATGAGAGTGGTGTTCGTGTGTATTTATAGTCCCAGTGTTCATGTGCGAGTGTGTGAGGCTGGCCAGGAAGGCTGGATGTGCTCAAACTCTTCACTGTCATCCTGAAACACAACAGAGGCATGAATGACATACACAATGTAGGGTGACGGTGGCAGTAACACTATCCGCCCTGTGTCTCTGTTGGCCCCGGGTTCAGTGGGTGGTGACTATGCTGGGCTGGGCTGTGGAAATGTGTCATGCTCTGATGGATGAAGACGAATTGAGCTCTGAGCCTGGACATTTTGATGCATGTATTTGTATGATACATTTGCGTTGCTTAGCGAATGCCCTTATCCATAGCAACATACACAGCTTTCAGGATTATATATTACTTATTTGTACAAGTACAACAGATGTTAACTGGAGCATAGTGGGTTAGGTAGCTAGGTACCTTGCTCCAGGATACATACATACAGTGGGGCAAAAAGGTATTTAGTCAGCCACCAATTGTGCAAGTTCTCCCACTGAAAAAGATGAGAGAGGCCTGTAATTTTCATCATAGGTACACTTCAACTATGACAGACAAAATGAGAAAAGAAATCCAGAAAATCACATTGTAGGATTTTTAATGAATTTATTTGCAAATTATGGTGGAAAATAAGTATTTGGTTAATAACAAAAGTTTATCTCAATACTTTGTTATATACCCTTTGTTGGCAATGACAGAGGTCAAACGTTTTCTGTAAATCTTCACAAGGTTGTACATATAGCAAGGTCCCCTCCTGTAATTTGAACCCTCGGGTCAAAAGTCTAGTCTCTGTCACATTTCCTCCTCTAAGGATAGGGTACTGCAGGATAGCATCAGTGTGTATGCCCAAACCACCAAACCAGGCCACACCCTACCCAGCCCTGGCAAAATGGAAGTGGTGAACAGAGCGATGGATTGAGTAAAGGAGAGCGGGACAGAGAGAGCGAGAGGGTTAGGGAATACGGCATGGGGTAGGAATTTGGAATGTGAAATGACTAATGCAATTGCTCAACCCACAACAAGAACATGCAATGCCTAGAGCCATGACAGGGCTAAGTGCATACCTCTATGGAGGGGCCTACCACTGAAGTATAGGTGGCTGGATGGGGAGTTATTACTGGTGGTTGAATTGGAAGGCTGTTGATGAGTCTGGATACAAATAGGTGTTAGGGTAACTTGTGCTGTAGCATGGTTGTCAGCAGAGGAGACATGGGCATTTTACTGATGACCTTGGAGGCAAAAGTGAGCTCTACTGAAGGTTCTACAGGTAGAACTCATGAAAGTCCCACGTGAGAGAATACCTATGCTGTGTTTGTTTTGTGTAACGCCGAGTTTTACGACATTGTTTTCTGACACTGTCACGTCTCAAACAGTGCAGTTTTCCGTGCAGGGTTGAAGTAGCACCCTGAGGGAGACCATGTGGTTCCTCGGAGACCGAGCCAAGGCCTCAGAGACAAGTACACAGAGGAGAGAAACATAAATAGACAGTAGATATGATGCAGAACAGACGACAGACGAATTCATTTCACACAGCAAAGATGCCTCCCATCCCCTCAGCCTGTGTTCGCCCCCCAACCCCCTCCTCAACTTTTTGTTGCTGAGAATATTCCTTCACGGCAGGAAATGCAAACGTGTACTGCATTCAAGGTTAAAAGAGACTTTTAAAGTTTGTCATTTCCACTTAAAATGTCAGATTTCATTAGCCCTAACAAAAAAAATGAATCAACCCCTTCAAAAATGTCCATGAATTATAATCCACATAATAATTCACATTTCCTGTTGCTGCAGGATTATTTTCCTGCTGGAGCAAACTTGCTCAAATTAAGATCCTACATCTGTAAGCCCTTGGCAATCCTTTCCTCCATGTCTGAGGGCTGCTGAGGGCTGGGAAACTGGTGGGGGAGGCTGTTCCCATGAGCCCCATGGCTGCAGTGGAGGAACACCTGGAGCACCAACACAGCTGTTTGCTCTGCAGCTAGGGTGATAGGAGACCACGATAAGCCCCCTTATACCTCCCTATCTGTCTCCCCCTTTCTCTCAGCTCCATGATGTGCACACACAAATACAAAGAAGTACAACACACACACACACACTACACTGACACTCTCACACAAAACCCACACACATTCACATAGACTACATACACACACACACACACACACACACACTTTTACACTAATCATATGCTGCTCATATTCTGTTCTTTAATTTACTCCTACTATTATCTATAATCTGATATCTGGATGCCTAGTCACTTTACCCTGCCTTCATGTACATATCTACTTCAAATACCTCTGCACATTGATCTGGTACTGGTACTCCCCGTATATATCTCCATTCTTGTGTATTTCATTCTTCTTGTGTTACTATTTTTCAACTTTGCATCGTTGTAACAAAGCATTTCACGGTTAAGTCGACACCTGTTGTATTCGATGCATGTGACAAATCAAATTTGATTTGACACACACACACACACACACACACACACACACACACACACACACACACACACACACAACAGTGTAGGCCTGACCTCCATTACAAGCACAAATAAAGCTTTCCCAGATCAACAAAGTCCAGAACAGGAAAATAGAGATAAGGTCCAGAGCTCTGTGTTCTCAACACATGACATCTGGTGCTGCTATGAACTCATACGTGTATTCATACTGTATGGGATATTTACATTCATGTGGTATCACCTGAAATTCTATTTGATTGTAAAAACTAAGATTTTTTGTTGTTGAAAGATTACCCTTTGTACAGATGTAGGATCTTATTATGAACCAGTTTGCTACAACAGGAAAAAAAATCCTGCAGCAACAGGACATGTGAATTATTATGTGGATTATAATTATTGGACATTTTTTGCCAGGCTTGATACATTTTTCGTTAGGGCATATCAAGTCTGACATTTTAAAGTGGAAAATACAAACTTTAGAATACTTTTTAAACCTTGAATAAACTATAAGTTTGCATTTCCTGCTGTGTGGGAAAATTCTCAGCAACAAGAGTGATCACATTAAGATCCTACATCTGTAAAATCAAACCTCTAAATTATTGGATAATAATCAAATATGTGGACACATAAAAGTGTTAGTTGCGATATCTACATTTTCATCATAGAACCAATTCATTCATTTCAGTATCACAATTAAAGTATTCATCAATCTATCATCTATCTTTTCTTTTGACTTCCTCAAAACCACATTTTAAGACTCTTTGACACATATGACTTGATGATGAGTGTGTGATTAAACCCTGGTGCATGACTGTGGGTAGGAAGCTGTCACTCTGTGTAATGCTACTGGCAGGCAGGGGAAGCCGGGTGAGGTGCTATGTTGTGCTCCTCTCTGTGCCATGTTGCTGTTTACCTTCTCTCCCTGGGAGAGCAGAGTGCAGGGAGACGGCATGTCATCCAGTCATGGGGGTGGACATGATCTCTCATCCTCACCGAGACAGCAGAGCGGATGCTCCGGGGTCTAGGTGTCACCACTCCTAGGTGGTATGGCCACAGGGCTGTGTGTGTGTGTGTGTGAGGCTGACAGCTGCATGATCCATGCTCCCTGTGCTCTCTCAGGCCAGAAAGGCAGCAGGTAGAGGGGGGGGGGAATGAGAGGAGAGAGAGAGACTCACCAGTATCTTCAGGGCAGTCATTTCACCTCCTCCTCTCTCTGGGTGGGCACACCCCTCTCACCTCCACACCTCCATTACAGCCAAAGAGCAGAAACAAATGCCAGTCGAACCCCTCTCCCTGGTCTCCATAGACAGAGACCTTATGAATTCTCCCTCTCTTTTTTGACAGGTACTCATCTGCTTTCATTCAACCTTTCATCACGGCTTCAAAGACAAACTGATAATTTCCCTCAGGAGAATGAGAAGATCAGTTGCCTTCCAAAAAATTACTGGTATCCAAACATCGTTGCCCTGAAGCAATTTAGCTCGTCATAATTGGGCTCTTCATTTTGTCTCTCCGGGTTTATGATTGTAGAGTTATAATGTATTATTTTGCCTGAGAAGGATCGTTCAGTGCATTAAATATAAGTGATTTAATAACATATAATTTTCCCTTTATGTTTAAAACAAAGGCATAGGGGACTCATTCAGTGGGACGGGTGAGTTCCTCTACCTAACAACAGTGCTGCTGCCATGGTGTCTAGCCAGGAGAGGGAGACTGATCCGGCTCAAAATCCTCTAGTTCCAGGAAACTGCTTTTGACGGCCCCAGGGATCCAGCGCTGGCATCAGGAAATAGGGTGTCTTACTGGTGGTTCAGAAAAGGGGCCACACACGCACACACACACACACACACACAGGGCTAAACATCTCACACATCCATCTTCACACTAGACCTATCCTGAAAACCACAACAACAAACCCTAATACAACCCTACCTACACATTCCTTCTTTGTCTCTTTCCCCATAGGTGGGTTCAGTGACTGATGTACCTGAATGTAACAGAACAGGGGAGTTTAGCAGGAGCGGGGTTGAAACGGACACATGATGATGACTTGGTCAATCAGAGTGAAGTGAGCAAGCTCCACATTTGGAGTCTAGGTGTCAGTATCTGCCTGTAGTGCTCAGGTGTGGGGGGGAAGACCGGTAAACTCTGCTCCTCCTTTCTCCAGGGTTAGGGTTAGAGCACAGACAGTGAAAGATAGAGCACAGACAGTGAGGACCCTACGACCTCAGAAGGGAGGCAAATGCGGCCAACATAATCTGCCAAAGGGCTCGTAGGGGCCCTTCCTCTCCTTCTCTACTTGTCTGAGCTACATGTTAAATCTAAACATATCCCACCACTGCCCTGGGGAGGTGTTATGACAACCGAAAATGGTGAGCGGCAAGAGCAAGAAGTGGCTTGAACATGAATCATGTTTTTTTTACATGTGGGGGTGGGTTAAAACAGGCCTCTGTTGAGAAGCAAGTAGCCTGGAGAGACAAGTGTCAACCATCAACCAACAGGCCCAGCAAACCATCTCTCTCATGATAGGTCGGTTGTGCTGTGTGGGGTAAACAATAACACATTATAGAGACATTAAGAGCCAATTCCCCTGAACATATAGTATCTGTCAATGGGACACCTGCACTTGTTTGGCTGCTCTGCTCATACCCTCATGCATCTCCAGTGGTAGGCTGATGGAGCGTGGGAGAGAGCGAGAGCTGATGTGAGGTGTGGTTTTGTAGGGGTGCCAGGGATAGCCCCAGGATGATTCTCTCTTCTGCATCACTAAGGATCCATTGTTAACATCTCAGGGGGGGGGGGGGGGGGGACACACCACTCAGTCGCAGCATAATTCTGAGTAATCAAACCACGTCTGTTTTCAAACACTCTTTGAAGGGGAGAGAGAATTTGATTGGCAGCTTAACAAACAATCTGACACCTTACCTCATCCTCATTTATCCTGGGTACAGACATTTGTGACTTCTCCCAATCTCATCTGCCCGTGGAAAGTTTGATATCATTATTGTTGGTCTGTCTGTATCCGCGGGCAGAGGAGGGAATCCGGGATGGACAGACAGGTGTATTCTGACACCAATCTGTGGAAAAAGGGGATAATTAGAAAAAGCCAGGGTGAGCTGACAAAACTTTGCCTGGAGACGTCTTCTCATTAAGTCTTTCCAGTTACATTCGTCTCCCCGTCAACAGATGAGCCCTGGTTGGATTGAGGGGGAGAGGATGCTTTTTGTTGTTGTGGGAACAGAAAGCACACTGTCTGAGATTCAGATTAAGGGTATGATATATGACATGTAAAAAGCTGAAAATAGATGTAGTTCAATAAATATGACTTTTGTTACGGTAGTCTAAGCATCAAATGAACCAAAATAGAAACGTGATTTAAAAGAATCACTCAAATCTAGAAAGCTCACTTCCACTTCATAAATGTAGACTATTATCATGCCATATTTTGGTGTTGAAAGGTAAGAGAGGAAACACGAACATCGTTTAAATTGCACAAACTTTAAATCATTTGATTTAGCATTTTCCTACATTTCTGCTTCTTCATTGTTTGATTGGAGCTGTCGAGCTACCTGTACCTGCCTCGTAGTGTCGCTGCAGCAGTTCTTTGGCTTTTATCACTCGGTGGAGCTTCCGTTATTCCATTTCCGTACACAAATCTACTCGACTGTTGACGTGTGCGTTGCACAAAAATCCACTTGTTTTCAGTTTCACAATAAAACAGGCTAAAGGTATTATTCTATAGACCGAGGGTATGTTTTGTGGATTGTGTTTTGAAACATAAAAGGAAAATGGAGACATTGTACCATCAAACAAATAAGTGAGTGTTTCTGTTCTCTTTCAAAAAAAGAAGACATCTAACGTAGCTCACTTGCCTTATGATATACCGCGTTAATGTAACTAGCTGGCTAGCTAACAACATTTCACGACAAAATATAGTTTTAACTAACCCCTTCCATTAGTGGTCATGATGTCAACAGGAAACTAGCTAGCCAACCAGCTAATAGATAGCCATATATCCATGACCAAAAATATTTAACTATCACCACTGTAACGGTACGCCGCGTTCAAATCAACTGGGAACTCAGAAATCTTTGACTTCAGTGCATTCAAGATAATTACGAACTCGGTGAAAAAAACTAGCTCTGACTGGGAAACATCGTTTTGAACGGTCATCCAACCTTGAATTCCAAGTCGGAAACTCGAGCATCTTTTTAGAGTTCCGATTTTCTGACCTAAAGATCACTGACGTCATGATCTTACCTTGTTTCGCCC
Organism: Oncorhynchus kisutch; assembly: GCF_002021735.2. NCBI lineage: Eukaryota > Metazoa > Chordata > Actinopteri > Salmoniformes > Salmonidae > Oncorhynchus > Oncorhynchus kisutch. Next base: position 54,976,103 of record NC_034183.2, read on the forward strand.
CCCAAACCCAGTAGTCTTGAAAGCACCATTAATTCACTGTCTGTAGTTTACGTATCTAACGTGTATTAAATTGCCACATACCATTGTCTAGTTCCTTATCTATTCAATAGACCCGTATCTAATATTACGCTTCCATATAGACCTCTGTTTAAGATTTACGGTAGCCTAGGAATAATTATATATCTTTGCTCTCTCTCCTCTTTGATCAGGCAAATCCAGGAGGTGCAGTCGCTCATGGGACGCCTGGAGAACACAGATCGTCAGTCTGTCCACTGTGAGTTCACTCTTTCTAAATAATGTATCTTCTGCATTCAATGAATGTTGCAAGTGTCAACCTCCCAGAAATGTTCCATATGCACAAAAAGTTCAAAAATGTGTTTACATCGCTGTTAGTGAGCATTTCTCCATTGTCACCTGACAGATGTGGCATATCAAAAAGCTGATTAAACAGCATGGTCATTACACAGGTGCAACTTGTGCTGGGGACAATAAAAGGTCACTCTAAATGTGCAGTTTTGTCACACATCACAATGCCACAGAAGTCTAGTTTTGAGGGAGTGTGCAATTGGCATGCTGGCTGCAGGACTCTCCAACAGAGCTGTTGCCAGAGAATTTAATGTTTATTTCTCTACAATAAGCCGCCTCCAACGTCATTTACAGAATTTGGCAGTACGTCCAACTGGCCTCACAACCGCAGACCACATGTAACCAGGCCAGCCAAGGACCTTCACATCTGGCTTCTTCACCTGCAGGATTGTCTGAACCCTGCCACCCAGACAGCTGATGAAACTATGGGTTTGCACAACCGCAGAATTTCTGCACAAGCTGTCAGAAACCGTATCAGGGAAGCTCGTCGCCCTCACCAGGGTCTTGACCTGACTGCAGTTCAGCGTCGTAACCGACTTCAGTGGGCAAATGCTCACCTTCAATGGCCACTGGCCAAGTCTGCTCTTCACAGATTAATACCGGTTTCAGCTGTACTGGGCAGATTGCAGAAGGTATGTTGGCGAGAGGTTTGCTGATGTCTACGTTGTGAACAGAGTGCCCCATGGTAGGGCTAGAGTAAGGGAAGGCATGTGCTCATTGTCCGTAGCTTAATTTTATTTTATTGATGGCAATTTGAATGCACACTGTGACGAGTTCCTGAGACTCATTGTCGTGCCATTCAACCCCGCCATCACCTCATGTTTCAGCATGATAATGCACAACACCATGCTGCAAGGAGGATCTGTTCACATTTCCTGGAAGCTGAAAATGTCCCAGTTCTTCCATGGCCTGCGCACTCACCAGACACGTCACCCATTGAGCATGTGTGGGATGCTCTGGATCGGCGTGTACGACAGCGCGTTCCAGTTCCCGCCAATATCCAGCAACGTCGCACAGCCATTGAAGAGGAGTGGGACAACATTCCACAGGCCACAATCAACAGCCTGATCAACTCTGTCTTCGCTCTGCATGAAGAAAATGGTGGCCAGATACTGACTGGTTTTATGATACCTTTTTTAAAGGTATCTGTGACCAACAGATGCATATTTGTATTCCCAGTCATGCGAAATCCATAGATGAGGGCCTAATTTATTTATTTCAATTGACTGATTTCCTTATATGAACTGTAACTCTGTAAAATATTTTAAATTGTTGCGTTTTTATATTTGAGTTAATTATAAATTTGGAATTTACAACTAGGCAGTATTTACATCTGTTCCCCTTCTCCAGTGTTGCACTGCCCTTTGAGCCAAGCTGTACCCTGCCCTTCCTACTGATTGTTTTGGGAGGTGAGCAGGGCAGGCAATGTTCTGTGAGCCAGGCTGGTGCCAGGGCAGGAAGCATAGGGGTGGCAGCAGAGGGACGACCGGGAAGTCTTCTCTAAAGATAATGGTGGCAGCCAGTCGGCCGCCCAGTCGTGACAATGACATCATCTTGCATGTTAGAGGGTGGAAGGATGCAGCAGGCGTCCGAGCGAGGAGTCACTCAGTCAGGACGGGAGAGGGCTGGGGGACAAGATGGTGCTAGTCCTTTTAAAGGGCAGATAAAAGCTTCCCACAAGCCTAGTGTTGTTGTCACCTTGGAATCAAACGCTATCTAGAATCTCAGCAGTCTGAGGATGAAACGGGTGTAACCATAGATATCCGACTTCAAATAAGAATCAGTGGCTGATTTGTCTTCATGAAGAGATGATGTACAAGGCCCTTTGTTTCAATGTGGCTTAACTTCCTCTGCGAAGTTTGAGAAAGTAACATATTTGCTTTCATCTCTCTTGGATTCACCTGAAACCACGGGGCTATATTCCATGGTAACATGGCATAAGGAAATCTTGTCTGATTTATTAGAATGAACATAACTTTAACATTTTATTTTGTATAAGATTGGCCTATTTGGGGAGAGAAACAACTGTTCAGGGTGTGTTTAATAGTTTCTCTGTTTGTGTGTGTGTGCTCTCTCTCCAGTGTTGGAGAACGATCTGCAGGCCAGAATCGACCAGATCTTCAGCCATTTGGAACGTATGGAAATCCTGGCCGGCAAAGAACCGCCAAACCGCCGTCAGAACGTCAAACTGTGAGTACACAAACTGCATCGGTGACCCAAATACACCAGAGGTGGCGTGGCGATGAATGTTTCATAAAGATGGGTGGGTCCGGGACGAGGTCACAGCGAGATGAAACTGGCAGTGTGTTTCTCATCCCCTGTGGCAACGTGAAAACATTCCCTCGGCAGCCTCGTCATTCACCGGCATTCCTGCCGCGTTGGGCAAGGCGTCACTTCAGAGCCGGGTAAACAGGCCCCAGGGGACAAACTGCTGCGCCCCCGTCCCACAGCTCTCCTCTGATCTCTGGACAGCTACAGTACGCTGGGGCCGCAGGGCTGAGCCACGAGCAGGTGATGCTCAGGAGGAGCGGGAGAGAAGGGTGGAGGGAGACAGGCCCTCGGGTGTTTCAGGCCAGGTGGAGAAGTAAGTCAGATTGGGAAGAAGGGAGGCATGTTGACTTATCTTAGTGACGATAGAAAGATTTTATTGAGAACTAGAAGACATCCATACATAGATGTCATGAGTTAGTGAAGAAGGAGTGACTGAACCACAGTCCTGAAATGCTGGATGGGGCTGGAGGCAAAGACATTTTTACCCTCTGAGATTTCCTCTGCCATTATTCGGCTGGGGGGTAAGAAGAATGTGGTCTCCGTCTGTGTCCCCTCCGCAGGCGGGTAGACCAGCTGAAGTATGATGTTCAGCACCTCCAGACAGCGCTGAGGAACTTCCAGCACCGTCGCTACTCACGAGGGACCCAGGACCGAGAGAGGGAGGAGCTCATGAGTCGTACCTTCACCACCAACGTCAGTAGTAGTGGCCCACTCCAAAACCACATGTAACCACCAGAACACACTCGTCTCCCATGTAGCATTACAGTAATGTCTGCACTCATGTAATGATAACCTAAAACATGCATACTAACTCTGCTTGACACACCACAACTGGTGTAACATGGGCAATAAAACCAAAATACATTTATTAGGGGAACATTGTGTTGAGATGTTACCGGTATTGTCCCCTACAGGATGCAGACACCTCCATCCCCATAGACGAGACGTTGCAGTTAAACTCCAACCTGAACAACGCACACAGAGGCATGGACGACCTCCTGGGCAGCGGCAGCAGCATCCTCACCGGACTCCGGGACCAGAGGGACACGCTCAAGGTGTGTGTGTGTTTGCTCACATATGGGCCTTTCCCAACAATGCAGAGAGAAAAAATATAGAGAGAATGAATACACAATGAGTAACGATAACTTGGCTATATACACGGGGTACCAGTATATTATACACGGGGTACCAGTACCGAGTTGATGTGCAGGGGTACGATGTAATTGAGGTAGATATGTACATGTAGGTAGGGGTAAAGTGATAAGGCAACAGGATAGATAATAAGCACTAGCAGCAGCGTATGTGATGATTCAAAAGAGTGCAAAATGCTGATAGTCCTGGTAGCTACAGTGCCTTGCGAAAGTATTCGGCCCCCTTGAACTTTGCGACCTTTTGCCACATTTCAGGCTTCAAACATAAAGATATAAAACTGTATTTTTTTGTGAAGAATCAACAACAAGTGGGACAAAATCATGAAGTGGAACGACATTTATTGGATATTTCAAACTTTTTTAACAAATCAAAAACTGAAAAATTGGGCGTGCAAAATTATTCAGCCCCTTTACTTTCAGTGCAGCAAACTCTCTCCAGAAGTTCAGTGAGGATCTCTGAATGATCCAATGTTGACCTAAATGACTAATGATGATAAATACAATCCACCTGTGTGTAATCAAGTCTCCGTATAAATGCACCTGCACTGTGATAGTCTCAGAGGTCCGTTAAAAGCGCAGAGAGCATCATGAAGAACAAGGAACACACCAGGCAGGTCCGAGATACTGTTGTGAAGAAGTTTAAAGCCGGATTTGGATACAAAAAGATTTCCCAAGCTTTAAACATCCCAAGGAGCACTGTGCAAGCGATAATATTGAAATGGAAGGAGTATCAGACCACTGCAAATCTACCAAGACCTGGCCGTCCCTCTAAACTTTCAGGTCATACAAGGAGAAGACTTATCAGAGATGCAGCCAAGAGGCCCATGATCACTCTGGATGAACTGCAGAGATCTACAGCTGAGGTAGGAGACTCTGTCCATAGGACAACAATCAGTCGTATATTGCACAAATCTGGCCTTTATGGAAGAGTGGCAAGAAGAATGCCATTTCTTAAAGATATCCATAAAAAGTGTTGTTTAAAGTTTGCCACAAGCCACCTGGGAGACACACCAAACATGTGGAAGAAGGTGCTCTGGTCAGATGAAACCAAAATTGAACTTTTTGGCAACAATGCAAAACGTTATGTTTGGCGTAAAAGCAACACAGCTCATCACCCTGAACACCATCCCCACTGTCAAACATGGTGGTGGCAGCATCATGGTTTGGGCCTGCTTTTCTTCAGCAGGGACAGGGAAGATGGTTAAAATTGATGGGAAGATGGATGGAGCCAAATACAGGACCATTCTGGAAGAAAACCTGATGGAGTCTGCAAAAGACCTGAGACTGGGACGGAGATTTGTCTTCCAACAAGACAATGATCCAAAACATAAAGCAAAATCTACAATGGAATGGTTCAAAAATAAACATATCCAGGTGTTAGAATGGCCAAGTCAAAGTCCAGACCTGAATCCAATTGAGAATCTGTGGAAAGAACTGAAAACTGCTGTTCACAAAATGCTCTCCATCCAACCTCACTGAGCTCGAGCTGTTTTGCAAGGAGGAATGGAAAAAAAATTCAGTCTCTCGATGTGCAAAACAGAGACATACCCCAAGCGACTTACAGCTGTAATCGCAGCAAAAGGTGGCGCTACAAAGTATTAACTTAAGGGGGCTGAATAATTTTGCACGCCCAATTTTTCAGTTTTTGATGTCTTAAAAAAGTTTGAAATATCCAATAAATGTCGTTCCACTTCATGATTGTGTCCCACTTGTTGTTGATTCTTCACAAAAAAGACAGTTTTATATCTTTATGTTTGAAGCCTGAAATGTGGCAAAAGGTCTAAGTTCAAGGGGGCCGAATACTTTCGCAAGGCACTGTATTTGGTTAACTATTTAGCATTCTTATGGCTTGTTGGTAGAAGCTGTTCAGGGTCCAAACTTGGTGCATCGGTACCGCTTTCCGTGAGGTAGCAGAAATGTCTACCACTTGGGGGACTGGAGTCTTTGAAAATTATCAGGGTCTTCCTCTGACACCGCCTGGTATAGAGGTCCTGGATGGCAGGGAGCTCAGCCCCAGTGATGTACTGGGCCGTACGCACTACTCTTTGTAGTGGATGCCAAGCAGTTGCCATACCAAGCGGTGATGCAGCAAGTCAAGATGCTCTCAATGGTGCAGCTGTAGAACATTTTGAGGATCTGTTTTTTTTGTTGTTGACACTTTGCCAAGGTACACTGACCGTGACACGGCAAGGCAGGTCCCTGTCGACGGTATCCCAGAGAGAGGAATCAGTATTCCCAAGACAAACCCTGGCTGACCTTGTTTCTGCCTCTGTAATGATCACTATGTGTAGTGTGTGGTGCTGGTTGTCAGCAGCAGGCTAAGTACATATTTCCAGGGAGGAGAAGAGATGGTGTTCCTGGTGGAGGCTGCTGTGGGCCTCCTGTTATCAGGGCGTCTGGTGATCAGATGGGCTGGCCGTGAGAAACGGCCGAGGGACAGACCGGGAGGACAGAATGGCTGGGTGCGGTTCGTCAGAGAGCCTCTCCCTAATCAGTTGAATAGAGCTTTGTCATGACCAGGCTAAATGCAGGTTATGATACGACTGTGTATACAGTATTCCCACAAACAGCAATGAAGCAGAATACCCATTAATAACTAACTTAAGCTTGTTCTTCAGGAAACAACAGCACAATCAATGGAACTTCAGCAGCTAACGTTTGATGTCTTTTCTCTCCTCTGTCTTCCCTAAATCCAGGGGACCCACAAGAAGATGCTGGATGTGGCCAACATGCTGGGTCTGTCCAACACGGTGATGAGGCTGATCGAGAAGAGGGCCACCCAGGATAAGTTCGTCATGATTGGAGGGATGCTGCTCACCTGTGTGGTCATATTCCTGGTGGTCAAGTACCTGGGCTGACCATGACGGCGTCCGCAACCACAGTTTTGCGTTGGTCTTGGACATTTTTGCACAGTAAGCCCATAAGATACGTGAACGGTGATAAAATAGGCTCGTCTTCTAATCGGAGAGCTCCCTGAAAGTATTGGTTCCCATCGGAAGGCGAGGAATTATCCATCTTTTAACTTCCATAGGTTTTGCCACCCACTTCTATTTCAACCACTCTTTGTTTGCACCAGTAAAATGGGTGCTAAGCAAGACATACACCCCGAGTGTACAAAACATTAAGGACACCTTCCTAATGTTGAGTTGCACCTTTTGCCCTCAGAACAGCCTCAATTCATCTGGGCATGGACACTACAAGGTGTTGAAAGTATTCCACAGGGATGCTGGCCCATGTTGATTCCAATGCTTCTCACAGTTGTCAAGCTGGCTAGATGTCCTTTGGGCGGTGGACCATTAGTGATACACATGGGAAACTGTTGAGTGTGAAAAGCCCAGCAGCATTGCAGTTCGACACAAACCGGGGGCGCCTGGCACCTACTACCATACCCTGTTCAAAGGCACTTTTCTGTCTTGCCCATTCACCCTATGAATGACACACATACACAATCCATGTCTCAAGGCTTACATTTAAAAAAAAAAAAACATATCCTCCATGTATAGTGCTTGAAGTGAATTTAGCAAGTGACATCAATAAGGGATCATAGCTTTCACCTGGTCGGTCTGTTATGGAAAGAGCAGGTGTCCTTAAAGTATAGGCACTGAGTGCAAAACATACATTTTTACTTCAAACTGAATGTGGAACCTTGCAACCATAATTCCAGCTCACTGACACCTGCCGGTCATCCACCCGACAGCCTGTGTGAAGCTGTAGGTGGGTGAGAAGGACATTTCAATATGACTGGTCACCTTTTCTTTCAAACCAATTCTCCACTTGCTTGCCTTAGTCTCCCCTATAATGAGTTCTCCGTTACCTTGTGGATGGCATTCATTGTGGTTTTATTTGAAGCATAATTTTTACTGTTTGCTGCCATTGTTCCTAAATGAGGATGATTTTAGAAATGGACAGAAAAATAGTTATCTGGAAATGGATGAAAAGCTGATGTTTTACCTTACCTCATCACACTGTCTGGAGAATACTTATGCCAGATGAATCAATACATGTATTTAGTCCAGTTAACAGGGACCTGTTAACTGTTTCACAAAAACGTGTTTTGTGAAACTATCTGAACACTTTCAAAATGTTAATTATCTGGACATTTTCTTGGCCCTAGTCTCACTATGTTAGTGCAACCAAGGCTCAAATTGTAATTCTCTGGAGATAATTTTTTAAAGCATTTTAAAACGTGTCTTAATCTGTCTCTGAAGTGTACATTATTTGTCCATGGAATCTAGCAATTGAATTAGGTATGGGTCAAATCTAACAATGGACAGAAAGCATAGTTTAAATACATCTCTCACTGATGTCAGAAACTGTCATATAACATGGAGTTTACATTTACAACAGTAAAACTATTGTTTGAAACAGGATTATTTTCAAGACCAGTACTTGAGTGGGCCTAGTCTGGGGACCTATCCGGACTGTGCATAGGGACCTCTACCATCACATCTGACATGCTAGTCATTTAGCAGACACGCTTATTCAGAGCCACTGACAGTACTGAGTGCATACATTTAGTTCAAATACAATCCAGGGAGACCAATAAGCATGGAATGTTCCAGCAGGTAGATGAGAAACTATGGATGAAAAGTTTTACGCTGAAATTAGAAAGTCTGACTCCTGGTCTTGATGTACAACTAGCTGTGAGAATACATAAAATGGAGCTCTGGCGCCATCTAGTGACAGCTCAGCATTCCATAACCAGAGGAGAAGCAAAGCAATGTAAAAATCCTCTAGCCTCATTAGCCTAGCAGACTTGTCCTCCATTCTAAAAAGGGCTGCATGCAATATGCTGAGAATGAGAAATTCACTTCCCATTGCAGTTTCAGAAGCCGTTTGTCACAGTAAGTAAAGAACGCATGTCTGTGCTGGTATGTTACTATATGTAATCTGCCTATAAATGTACCATACTGGACATTTATCTTTGTGTTGCTCGCAACTCTTACTCATACCACTGCAGACTACTCACTCTTCACCAGCCAAACAAAGTTAAGACAGACATGTAGCAACTCAAAACTCTTTATTTGCTGACGCATTATATTTAAAAAAGACATACCATTGCTGCCACTTACAAGGCAGTGCAATCACCCCCATACAGGATAATAGTTCAGAAAATGCCTCTAAAGTATTCTTGTCCATCATTCCTTCAGTTCTTTTATTTTTTACAGTAGCAACAAACCCCTAGAATGTTATTGGGGTTAACTACAACCATTTTATTTACATTGAGCAAAAATTACACAAGAGGAAAAACATCTTTTGAGGAGCATTTTGGAAAATAATTTAGAAATAAAACAAAAAAAACAATTATTGCAGTATACTACAATCATACATTTGTTACATGATGCGAAAGCAGCATCTTCATGTACAGATTTCAGTGCAAGTCATTTCGATATACAACCACTACCACTTGGAACAACATGACCTTTAACCCTACAGCACTAAGAAGCTGTGACCCCCCCCCACAGTACCTCCAATAAAACTTGAGCTTCACCCAACCTCTTATCGGTGTTCCCCCACCAGTGGCCATTTTAATTTCCTTATGGGCAACATTTCATTAGTCAGTAATAAAGAGCATCCCTTAAAATGCCCATCATATTAGAGGGATACTTCACATTGCTCAGTGATCTTTGTACACTATACTGTATTACAAATTGTTGGTGAATATTACGGGTCATGAAGAGAGCAAGTAGTCATGTGAGAAAATTAGATATTAATGACAACAGAATTCAGGCAGTAGACTAGAGCCACCAGATTACATTACAAAGTCAAGGCTGTTTCCAGTCATGGATGTCACCTTAAACCCCCCCTTGTCCTCATCTCCCCTTTCCTTTCCCACAACACCATCCTGCTTATGGCTTCAGCCACTGCGTCTCTTTGGCTGTAAAAACAAAGAAGAACATTGACAGTGACAATCAGTTATAAAATGTGGGACAAAAAAAAATAAAAAATACTCCAGAGGTTTCTGCTTAAAAAAATAATAAAAAATAAATAAAACTGGGTTCCCAATCAAAACATCTTAGATTCGAGGTTGCCTCAAACCCTCCACCCTGTCCAGAAACCTCAGGGTGAATCTCAGTCAACTGTTAGGAGGGGTCCATCAAAGTGCCCACAGTAAATGTCTGTTGTTTACCTCTGCACAGGCAGCATATCACAGCACCTCTGTCTGGCCAGTGGTCTAATGGTGGCCAGTCTGATGATATTCTCATCATCATCTGCTGCACAATGGAGCCACTACATCTCCCTCTCTCCATGTTTACTCAGATGTTTAACTAGGCCTGCTCTGGCCAAAACACCCTCCTCTGATGTGGACACATGGCTCTAGTGAAGGTCTTTCTCAGGAGCCGTGGTTAGGGGGGTGCTGGAGGTCCTGCCCTGAGAAGATGGGGTGCAGGAAGGGGTGGAGCTGTAGTGCGGCTGCCGCAGCTGCGTTAGAGTGCCGGGGGGCGAACAGCGTTGGGTAGAGGGATGAGTGTGGTATGTGGTGGAGAGCTAAGGGGCTGTGGTGATGAAGTGCTGAGGCTGGGATAATGTGTATGGGCTGGCCAGAGAGGAAGGCCGTGTGGTGGGCAGGGATCAGTCCAGCGTGTCCCACTCCCAACTGGTGGCCCAGAGTGTGGCCTAGAGAGTGTCCCAGGTGAGACAGGGAGATGGGGGTGAGGTGGTGCTGGGGGATGTGGTGGACCTGGGCTAACTGGGGGTGCGGGTGGGGTCCGTGTGGGTGGATGCCCATGGCTGCAGCCTGAGCAGCATGGTGCTGCTGGATGAGGTGTTGTACTGTGGTGATGGAGGTAGCCGAGGCTGCAGACACAGCAGGCTGGTGGATCTGGATCATCTGCTGCTGGGGGGGAGGGGGTGCCGGCTGCAGATGGTTCGCTGCTGCAGCCATGTTCGCTGCAGCCTGTGCTGCTGCGGCTGAGGGGAAGGTCTTGATGTGCTTGGCCAGGAGCTGCTGCTGGATGTGCTGCTGGGCGGCCTGCTGCAGCTTGCCGTACTTCTCCATCTCCTCTGGGGTGAAGGTGATGGGCTGGCTCTCCAGCGGGGCCAGATCGTCCTCCTCTGCCTCCACGCCCATGTCCTCCTCCTCCAGGCTGGGCGGGGGGTAGTTGGGGTAGGCGTGCATGGGGGGTGGCTGCTGATGCATGTCGGGGATGAGGGACTCCATCATGGGGTTCTGGGAGGGGTCCTGTCCCGGGTCGCCCTGGTATTGGGGCATCAGCATGGAGGGCTCCTGATGGAACAGTGGCCGGGGCTCATGAAGAACCCGTGCGTCCAAGGTGAGGTGGCGGGCTTCCTGAACTACTACTACCGTCTCCTCCACCTTCTTATGAGCTGGTGGAGGGGGAGGCGGTGGGGGGAACTCCCGGATGGGCTCCATCAGGATGACCTCTGCCACGGCATCTGAACCTTTCCCTGCTGATGACTTCTCTCCACCATCGGGCCGGGTCAGGGGGATCGCAGGGAATTTCTTCCCTGCCTGCAGCTTACCGAACAGGGGCAGCATGGACTTATTGCCCAGAGCTGGAGGCAGTTTGGGCCCAAAGTAGCCCGATGGTGGGTCCTTGATCTTGGCGCCAGACTTGGTCCCTGTGGTTGGGACATCAGATCCCTTCCTGGACTGGATCTTATCCAGAAGCTGACGGGCGGTGAAGTGTGAGGAAGAGTTCCTCTGATCTCCTTCTCCCCGGGACCCCCCTGCCCTCTGGCTCTGGGAGCTGCTGTTGCGGTTTGGGGCTCGTGACGAGGCAGAGCGGGGGGACTGGGAACGGTAGATGCAGGAGCGGTTGAAGTCTCGGCGCCGTGTAGCACTGTCTGCCCGGCCCCTGTGGCCCCCCTGGCCTCCCCGACCCCGGTGAGGGGAGCCCTTAGTAGAGCTGGAGGAGCGGCTGGCTGAGCTGTGGCTGCGGCTGTAGCTGCGTCTCCATGACCTGGCGCTGCTGCTGCGGCTCCTGCTGCTAGAGCTCCGGGAGCTGCTCCGGTGCCGCTGCTGGTGCCTCTTCCTGCGGCTGTGGCTGCGTGAGCGGGAGCGAGAGTCCTCCGAAGACGAGGAAGAATAGTGACGTCTTCTGGAGCGCCGCCGCCCGCCGCTTCCCCGTCGATCGTACTCGGAGTCAGAGGAGCGTTTAGAGTGTCTCCGGTGGCGGCCTCCGTCACTGTCGTCACTGTAACTGTCTGAGTAGCTGCGGCTGCGCCGGCTGTAGGCGCTCGAGGAGCGCTCCGAGCTGCTGGAGTCTGACTGGCTACGGGAGGCCTGGCCGCGGTGCCGCCGCCGGCTGCTCCCTCGCCCTTCTCCCCGACGCGACGAGCGGCTTCGGGAGCGGCCGGAGTCATCGCTCTGGTGCCGGCGCCCCTCCCGGGGCGTGGACCTGCGGCGGCTGGATCGGGAAGCTGAGCCTCCACCTCCTTCCTCCTCACTCTCACTGCTGGGTGGTCTGCCTGGCCCGGGGCTCTTCTGGGCCGAGGAGGAGCAGGAAGCGCTGGGTGGGGCGCTGGGGTCTGTCTTCAGACGCTTGGTGCCGTTGTGCTCCTCAGAGGGCTTGGCCTCATCAGAGCCTTTCCCTGCCCCACCTTCCTTTTCCCCGGACTTCTGAAGTGCTTCTTTGGCTGGTCGTTTCCTCTTCCCAGGTTCCGCTCCTGTAGCAGATCCTGTTCCTGCTGGTGCTGGGGGAGCACTAGAAACCGTTGCGGCTACTGCTTTATCCTCTTTAGGCTTTTCCTTATCACCACCACCACCTCCTTCTTCCCCCTCCTCACCTTTGTTTTTGCTCTTCTTTCGTTTGTGTTTTTTCTTCTTTTTGGTTTTCTCTCCTAGGATCTCAGTTTCTGCGTCCCCGTCCACTATGGCTCCCTTCTCTTTTTCTTTGCGCTTGGAGCCTTTCCCAGATTTCTTATGCTTCTTCTTCTTCTTCTTTTTCTTCTTCTTGGCTCCGCTTGTGCTACTCTGTAGCTTTTGTTCCTCAGTCTCCCCTTGGGAACCCTCTATTTTTAAGGAGGGCTGCTCCTTACCAGTGTTGTCAGTGCTGGGCCCAGGGGTGGTGGTGGTGGTGGTGGCAGCAGCAGCATTCCCCTCATTGACTGCAGCAGCTGCCTCAGGATTGTTTTTTTTCTCAGCTCCTTCACCAGCGGGCTTGGAGGACTTTGCTGCTCGTCCAGCACGGCCCCCTTTGTTGCGGGACAGTTTGAAGTCGAAGTACAGGGGGTTGCAGCTGTAAGAGAGAGCGGGCTGAGCCTTGGTAAAATCCAGCAGCTCCGAGGGCCACTGCAGAGTGGTGCTCTCGTCTTTGCTCAGGACCAGGAAGAAGGGGCCGCTGGGGATTTTGGGGCCCGAGTTGGGCTCTGGGACTGGGGTCTCCTGCTTGCTGCCTGGTACTGGGGTGGGGGCCATTGTGGGAGGGGGGTCTGTTAAGCTGGCAGAGGCCTCTTCAGTCTTCAGTTTAGGTGATGTGGGCTCTGTGACTGGAGCTGCAGGAGTCTTCTCTGGCTCCTCGGATTTGCACTCAGTAGCTTTTGGCTGTGTCTGCTCAGAAACCTCTACTACCACCTTCTCGGTCTTCTTCACTTCCTTCTCTTCCACCTCTTCATCTTCTTCTTGCTCCCTGATCTCACACTGGTCTGTGGCCTTCATGAACACCAGGAACTGGAAGCGGGGTTTGACTCTGCAGTGGGTTGGTGGGATGTAATGGTAGTATTCAGGCTCCTGGCCTGCCCAGCCTTCCTCCTTCTTCATCATCATCTTCAACTTGTTGAGAGTGGAGGCTAGGGAGGCGCCATCATCTTCTTCCTCCTGCTGCTCTGGTTGTTCTTGATATAGTTGCTCCTCCTGCTGCTGCTCCTCCTCCTCCTCCGGCCCTGCTGTTCCATTCCCCCCTCCTCCTCCTCCCTTGGGGCTCTCGGTGCTGCAGCCTGACGTCTCCTCCTGTCCCACGGCCTTCTCCCCTCCCTCCTCCTGTCCCCCCTCCTCCTCGTCATCCTGATGGAGTTTAGCGAACACTGCTGCGACCGTCTCCAGCTTCACCGGGGGTTTCTTGGCGAAGGAGAAGGACACGCTGACCTTAGAGGCCCCGGCCGGGGATGAGCTGCTCTTCCCCAGGGAGAAGCTGACGGTGGGGGCTGGTTTGGGGGAGGCCTGACCCCCACTGCTCTTCTCCTCCACTGACAGGCCCTCCATGGCAGTGTCTGCAGGGGGGACATACTCAGGGGTTACAGCACTCCCCTCTTCACCCTTCTCCCCATCTACTGCCACGGTGGTGGGTTTGAACATGGGACCACTTCCCGGGGTACTGAAACAACGATAAAGAACATATTAAAGTGACGTGTTTCATGTGTTATGCGTTTCATCCAGAACACATTATTTTAAATTATTTTTCTTTGCACATACATCTGCAAACACTACACTGATAGGAAGCTGCAGCTATTAGACTGTTAATCACTAGCACATTAGAGGCTGCTGCCTTTAGGCATAGACTAGGAATCACTGGCCACTTTAAGGAATGGAACAGTAGTCACTTTAATAATGTTTACCTATCTGGCATTACTCATCTCATATGTATATACAGTGAGGGAAACAAGTATTTGATCCCCTGCTGATGTTGTACGTTTGCACACTGACAAAGAAATGATCAGTCTATAATTTTAAATGGTAGGTTTATTTGAACAGTGAGAGACAGAATAACAAAAAAATAATCCAGAAAAACGCATGTCAAAAATGTTATAAATTTATTTTCATTTTAATGAGGGAAATAAGTATTTGACCCCTCTGCAAAACATGACTTAGTACTTGTTGGCAATCAGAGGTCAGATGTTTCTTGTAGTTGGCCACCAGGTTTGCACATATCTCAGAAGGGATTTTGTCCCACTCCTCTTTGCATTTCTTCTCCAAGTCATTAAGGTTTCGAGGCTGACGTTTGGCAACTCGAACCTTCAGCTCCCTCCACAGATTTTCTATGGGATTAAGGTCGGGAGACTGGCTAGGCCACTCCAGGACTTTAATGTGCTTCTTCTTGAGCCACTCCTTAGTTGCCTTGGCCGTGTGTTTTGGGTCATCGTCATGCTGGAATACCCATCCACGACCCATTTTCAATGCCCTGGCTGAGGGGAGTAGGTTCTCACCCAAGATTTGACGGTACATGGCCCCATCCATCGTCTCTTTGATGCGGTGAAGTTGTCCTGTCCCCTTAGCAGAAAAACACCCCCAAAGCATGGTTCCACCTCCATGTTTGACGGTAGGTATGGTGTTCTTGGGGTCATAGGCAGCATTCCTCCTCCTCCAAACACGGCGAGTTGATGCCAAAGAGCTCCAACACTCCATCACCCAGTTGTCCTCTGAATCATTCAGATGTTCACTGGTAAACTTCAGACGGGCATGTATATGTGCTTTCTTGAGCAGGGGGACCTTGCGGATTTCAGTCCTTCACGGCGTAGTGTGTTACCAATTGTTTTCTTGGTGACTATGGTCCCAGCTGCCTTGAGATCATTGACAAGATCCTCCCGTGTAGTTCTGGACTGATTCCTCACCGTTCTCATGACCATTGCCACTCCACGAGGTGAGATCTTGCATGGAGCCCCAGGCCGAGGGAGATTGACAGTTCTTCTGCGTTTCTTCCATTTGCGAATAATCATACCAACTTTCTCACCAAGCTGCTTGGCGATGGTCCTGTAGCCCATTCAAGCCTTGTGTAGGTCTACAATCTTGTCCCTGACATCCTTGGAGAGCTCTTTGTTCTTGGCCATGGTGGAGAGTTTGGAATCTGATTGATTGATTGCTTCTGTGGACAGGTGTCTTTTATACAGGTAACAAGCTGAGATTAGGAGCACTCCTGCTCCTAATCTCAGTTTGTTACCTGTATAAAAGACACCTGGGAGCCAGAAATCTTTCTGGTTGAGAGGGGGTCAAATACTTATTTCCCTCATTAAAATGCAAATCAATTTATAACATTTTTGACTGTCTTACTGTTCAAATAAACCTACCATTAAAATTATAGGCGGATCATTTCTTTGTCAGTGGGCAAACGTACAAAATCAGCAGGGGATCCAATACTTTCCCCCCCTCACTGTACTGCATTCTATATTCGACGGTATCTTAGTCAATGAATAATGTTTACATATCTTGTATTACTCATCTCATATGTATATACTGTATTCTATACTATTCTACGTTATCTTAGTCCGTTCCGCTCTGACATCGCTCATCCATATGTATATAGTCTTAATTCAGTCCTACTTAGATGTGTGTGTATTGGGTATATGTTAAGTAATTTGTTAGACATTACTTGTTAGATATTACTGCACTGTCGGAGCTAGAAGCATTTCGCTACACCCGCAATAACATCTGCTAACCCAATCACGTATATGTGACCAATAAAATAAAAAGGTGATATTATTTATTGGGTTACAGTCTCCACTTCAGCCAGGAGAGGGCGGTTGAGTCTGCAGTATATACTGTAGCATGTGCTCACCGGTTCTGCTGTTTCCTCTGCTCAGCCAGCACATGCAGCCTGCGTAGCAGCTTCTCCTGCTTCTTCCCACCCTTCCGGGAGCGTGATGACACGTTTCTCGCAAACTCCCTCTGCTTCAGCTCCTTAAGCCTCTGCAGCAGCACACCAAGGGCAGGATGGCGGGAGAGTGGAAGAGAAGAGAGGGGGAGAAAGACAGATTGGGTCAGACGGAGAAGAGGGAGAGAAAGAGAGCAGTTAAGGATTCCTGCATCCACAGTAAGGTCAATGGTGCAGCAACATCATTCAACAAGACTCTCCACTGAGAGTGTCTGGGATTTAAGGCTTGGGGTTTCTCTGAGCTCGTGTACACGGTGACAGGAAACTCAGTGTGTGGAGGGCTGTAGCAGCATGGGGGTAAGCGGAGGTCCTCCTCACCTGCTTATGAGCGTGGTCGTACGAGTTGATGTGGTTGTCAAACTCTTGGTGCTTCTGGTACTGTTTCTCACACAGCTCACAGTAAAAGTTGGCCCGCAGGTCTTCCAGGGCTTTGGCGATGGCCTTCTCCTTTTCCACCTGGTCCTGTTGTTGGGGTCAAGGAGGGCGGGGGGCGGAGACAGGAGATGTGAGTGACATTGATACAGATTAGACATGGAAAGATGAAATAACATCCTGAGATTAGAGCCGGTATAATCTGGTCTTTATTCTCCTATCATAGGGCTCGGTAGTGGTTGAGTAATCCACAGGAAACTCTATGGTTGTTTATCATTGAGGTTAAAAGTCCAATAACCGAAAGAAATCAATCACATAAGGTAACAAAGCGTACAAGGATTGTGCTTGCAGGTAGTTTTTATACAGTGCATTCGTAAAGTATTCAGACCCCTTCCCTTTTTGTCAAAATGTTGTTACATTATAGCCTTATTCTAAAATGTATTAAATAATTGTTTTCCACTCACAATCTACAAACAATACCCCATAATGTTGTATTTTTTTTATTTTATTAAAAACAAATTGCACATTAATTAAAAACAAAAATGCCTTATTTACAAAAATATCCTTGAGGTTTCTACAACTTGGTAAATTCGACATGATTTGGAAAGGCACACACCTGTCTATATAAGGTCCCACAGCTGACAGGTCCCTTAGAGAAACAGTGATCTCCATCATTCTTAAATGGAAGAAGTTTGAAACCACCAAGACTCTTCCTAGAGTCAATCAATTGAAGGGGCAGCAGGTAGCCTAGTGGATAGAGCGTTGGGCCAGTAACTGAAAGGTTGCTGTATCAAATCCCCGAGCTGACGAGGTAAAAATCTGTTGTTCTGCCCGAGCAAGGCAACTCACTGTTACCCAGGCGGCGATGATGGCAGCCCCCCCCCCGCACCTCGATGTTTCAGAGGGTCAAATGCGTTCAGTTGTACAAGAGTCTCTGGTCTGATGAAACAGAGATTGAACTTTTGGCCTGAAAGCCAATCGTCACGTCTGGAGGAAACCTGGCAGCATCAATCTGTGGCGATGTTTTTCAGCAGCAGGAGGGATCGAGGGAAAGATTAACAGAACAAAGTGCAGAACAAAGTTTCTGGAGCATACCTGCTCCAGAGCACTCAGGACCTCAGACTGAGGCAAAGGTTCACCTTCCAACAGGACAGTGACCCTAAGCACACAACCAAGACAACGCTCCCCATTCAACCTGACAAAGCTTGAGAGGATCGGCAGAGAAGAACGGGAGAAACTCCATAAATACAGGTGTGCATAGCTTGTAGCGTCATACCCACGAAGACTTGAGGCTGTAATCGCTGACAAAGGTGCTTCAACAAAGTACTGAGTAAAGGGTTTGAAATAAATGTGATATCAGTTTGACATTTTTCATGAATTTGCAAACATTTCTAAAATCCTGTTTCTGCTTGTCGTTAGGGGGTATTGTGTCTAGATTGATGTGGGACATTACTTTTTTTTAGAATAAGGCTGTAACGTAACAAAATGAGGGAAAAGCCAAGGGGTCTGAATACTTTCCAAATGCACTGGTATATGCCATTTCCGCAGATATACCAGTAACCCGCTAAAATAAATGATTTGGCACATGCATGACAGTATAAGTGTTCCATTGACTGAGCGTCTGTCTGTGTTTATCTCATATATTGAGAATCTCACACCAGCACAAACAGCAACTCCTCACATGAAGTCATCCAATTTTCTCCACTAGAAAGAAGCGCAAGTGAGTGGGAGATGAGGAACAGGAGAAGCTCTATGATTCTCCAAGGCCGATTTTACTGCATTGAGACACAGAACGGCAGCGGAATCTTAACAAGACAGGGCTATGAGTCACTGGCACAGGAGAAAAGCAAGAAGGTATGTAAATGCAGGAAACAGGGTCACCTTGAAGCGAGTGAACGAATGCTAGTGAGAGATTGTTGAAACGAGGACCTTGAGAAGAGAGGCGTATGTATGGCTGGACTGAGTTAGCTAGTAAGGAGAGTCTCACCTTGTATTTCTGCTGTAATTCCTCTGTGACTTCCTTCTCCACCTCCAGCACTTTCCTCTTCTCTGTAGCATCTTCGGCAACGTCCAACTACACACACACACACACACACACACACACACAGGGTATATGTAAGTTAACAAACTCGCTATGAACAAACTAAAACAGCACTCACAAATACACAGACCCATTGTCTTACCTCCATCTCCATGCGTCCCATCCCCATGACATCATATTTGAGGATGATGGGCACAGGGTCGGTGCGTCCTGGGGGGAGATAGAGAGAGAGAGGGGGAGGTGAGGCTCTGACACTGGGATGGGGGGACAGCTCGGGGACAGCCTGCCTAAAGAGCACAGGGTGCTGGGGTTAGAGAATATTGCCTTGAAGTGCAAAGAGACCAGAAAAGCTACAGTGAACCAAAAACCAGCCATTCTCACAGCTTACCATAGCCACGGCACAGCTTAAGTACCCTGACTACTTCTCAGCTGGGTTCTGTTTTCTAGAAAGACGCATCCAAATTGCTGCACTGATCCTAGTTCTGAGACGTAACCAGCAGAGGCCATATGAGCAGTTCAGAGACGTCCATTTGGATAAGGGAGGGGGAGAGGACAAGGAAACGGAGGGATAAAGTATACTGGAGAAAAACGGAGTGGCAAGGACAGGGTTCCTGTATCTGTCGCAGTATCTCCATGTCTCCCTCCAGTCTCAAACTGCTGAGCGTAGCCTCTCTCCCCCCTCCCTCCTCCAGTACCGCAGTCCGTTTCAACAAGAATGCCAAGTTTACCAAGGACAATACTGCCGGAGGGGCTGGCTGACGCAGCTGCTACAGATTACTGAGCAGAACACCACTGCGACAACATAGTACAGCCTCCCCATCACCCGGCTCTGAACTGCCCAGTGACTGACCCCACAACCCCCTGTACTGTCCCATAGGAGACCCAGCCTCTGCTCCCCCTCTACCCCAGGCCTCTCATCATGGCCCTGGCCTCACAGCCCCCCCCCCCTCTTTCCCTCAGTCTACTTAAGCCATGTTACGTAAGCTGTGAAAAGAGCTAGATCAGAAGGAAATTAACTTCAGAAAAATAAATGAACCAACCAAAAACAACCAGAAAACAGAATGAAACAGAAAAAGATCAAAACTATGTTGGAGATTTGACACGTAATTTTGCTTAATCCACTCATAATCAGCCAAACGAAGCAGAGAGAGTAAATAAAGGACAAGCACTGAACTACAGCGGAGTGACGTCACAGGCCAGGAATCGCCATGGTGACATTGCAGGGGAGGGGATACTTACCTGAGAAAATAGGGTATGGGGTGGGGTTGGACAGACAGGGGTTCTCAAAACAAAAAAGACACAAAACAGAATTTGGACTAGTCTGCTGCAGCAGTGGCTGTTGGTTGGCAGCCAGGTTCACAGTAAATCAGATAAGAGTCCAATCAGCACTTCAGTTTGGTTTCAGTTTTTTTTTTCTCCTTACTTCAAGATTACGTTATTATCCTCATGATCAATTTTAGACTCAGTTTATACCCTTGGGCAAGAGTGATTATGAACATTTTAAAAATATGCTTGTCTATAGTTAACAGGGCTAGGAATGAACAAATCCACAATCAGAAACAAATGACGACTAATTATTATTACCACATAGCACAACCTATTAGCCATATTAAACTGGGTGGTTTGAGCCCTGAATGCTGATTGGCTGAAAGCCGTGGTTATCAGACCTTATACCATGGGTGTGACAAACAAATTATTTTAACTGCTCTAATTACATTGGTAACCAGTTTACAATAGCAATGAGGCACCTCGGGGGTTTGTGATATATGGCCAATATACCACAGCCAACAGCTGAATCTAGGAACGCGGTGTTGCGTCGTAACTAAGAACAGCCCTTAGCCGTGGTATATTGGCCATATCCCACACCCCCTTGTACCTTATTGCTTCATTCTAATCCACATGCCTCACTAGCGAGGAGGAGAGAGACTGTAGTCTCTCATTCGGAAACTAAAAGAGCAGGTTTGGTTTACATCTTAAATCATGTGATAACTAATAATGTTAGGGCCATAACGACATTAGCGGTCTGATCGCATAAAACCAGACATATTAAAAGGGGCTAGTGATAATACAGTGACTATGGTCTTACGTGCCGACTGACTAGTCTTCTATTGCAATGGAAGCCAGCGTGATAATCAGCATTGGCATAACAGGGCAGCAGCATAGGCTTACATACCTAATGTATTCATTAGTGCCAGAATACAGATGTGAGACAAATTCATTCCTAGCCCATGGGGCAATTTTTATTTTATTTGAATCCTCTCTGTTAACATCTGTCTATTCTCTGAATTGTTCTTGTATCATTGTTATGGTCACAGCCCAATGGTATAATCCTAATTCTTAAATTATAGCCGCATGTGTATCAAATAAGGGCCTGTCTGGACTCCAAACCCCACTACAGTGTCTGTCTGCCGGTTGGACACATTAAGGCAGCAGCATAGGCTTACATACCTAATGTATTCATTAGTGCCAGAATACAGATGTGAGACAAATTCATTCCTAGCCCATGGGGCAATTTTTATTTTATTTGAATCCTCTCTGTTAACATCTGTCTATTCTCTGAATTGTTCTTGTATCATTGTTATGGTCACAGCCCAATGGTATAATCCTAATTCTTAAATTATAGCCGCATGTGTATCAAATAAGGGCCTGTCTGGACTCCAAACCCCACTACAGTGTCTGTCTGCCGGTTGGACACATTAAGGCAGCAGCATAGGCTTACATACCTAATGTATTCATTAGTGCCAGAATACAGATGTGAGACAAATTCATTCCTAGCCCATGGGGCAATTTTTATTTTATTTGAATCCTCTCTGTTAACATCTGTCTATTCTCTGAATTGTTCTTGTATCATTGTTATGGTCACAGCCCAATGGTATAATCCTAATTCTTAAATTATAGCCGCATGTGTATCAAATAAGGGCCTGTCTGGACTCCAAACCCCACTACAGTGTCTGTCTGCCGGTTGGACACATTAAGGCAGGGTGGAGGGTGTGACGCAATTGCCAAATTGAGCTCCGTACCGCATCGCCGTGTGCCCCTCATAATTTTGGAATAATGTTGAAGGCTCCGAATAGCTCCGCATTGACATGATTGATTGACAGTAGGTGGGAGGTCCTGTATAAAAACAAACTCACTTCCTCAACAACAGCTCTGCTCCCCGAAGCGCAAGTAGTACGAATGTCCTGACCTGCGCAGAGGCCGTATCACCATAAATGCTGCACGGTCAATGCAGACGTCCAAATGACAATGCAGCGCCTATTCTACCGGATAATTAATTACACCCGGGTCTAAATCAGTCCCTAATTAGAGGGGAACAATGAAAAAAAAAAAAAACTGTGGAAATATAGCTTCGAGGTCCAGAGTTGAGTTTGATGGACCTAGACTATTAGAGTGGATATTGAGCAGTCCAACCACAAGGGGGACTGCTTGAGACCAGCCCACGGACAGACAGACAGGCCACTGCAGTAAAGCTCTCCACCAATGGACCAGTTCTCTGAGAACACGGGGGAGGAGTCACAATCCAGGCACCTAATCATCATGAAATACGATTTAATTATAGTTTTTTTTTTTTCAATTACAGAAGATGTCCCCAACTATAACCATTTTTAAAAACACAGTGACAATACCTTCAGCATTACCCATTCCAGTGGACAACAAAGGGACCGGACAAAAAAGTGTGCATCTAAATCACAGTGTGAATCACAAGGAAAAAAAAAAAACTGAAAACAAACAAAATGAGAATGTTTCAAAGAGTAATGTATATACATGATAATATACAAACAGCAGAATGAGTACTAATACTGAGAGATAATTGAAAGCCTATGTAGCATTGGTGCTCTGATGACGGGAAAACAACAAATGAAAGAAATGGGAGGGAAAAAATGAAACAAAATAAAAACAATTCAATCGGGGGGGGGAAAAAATAACATTTACCACTAAGTTTACCATCAGCACAACATGGGCAGGATCAAATCGCTGTAAAAAAGAAACACCAATTGGTTAAGCAGGAAGATTCGAGGCACATAGAGAAGGGCGAATGTGGTGGGGATAGGACTTGGGGGGGGGGATTAAAGCCCTCTCCTCTCTTCACCCTTGGCCCTCTGGGTGCTTACAGGGATCTCCTCTCACCACCACACTCTCTCCCCCATCGTCCCAGTCCCCAATCCTGGCTCTTACTACCCCAATATCCCATGAGTGCCTGGACCCCTTGTTCCTCTCTCCTGTATGCCCCATATCTGTGGTAAGTAATTCCCAACACCCCTCTTCCTTCACCCTACCCCAAAGAATGACACCTAGAGCCAGCAGTTGGCTTCAATAACATCCCCATCAGATAAGAGCTCTGGGGGAGTTGAGTTGGACTCTGTTCTTCAGGGTAGGGGATGATTGTTTAAACAGCTGAATCTGAGGACAGATCCACTTGGAACAGGAGAATAGGGCGAGGTTCCCTGTCCGGCTGTCCTACAGATCAGTCTTTAAATGTAGCGTGTTAAAATATCTATCTATCGCATCTGGTACAGTAAAGAGGAATGACCATGCCTCATTTGATATGAGCATGCAACCAATCAGCTGCCCCTGACAACAGAACACCACTCGACACACAGCCACCATTCTCCCCTCTGTCAACCTCACAGACAGATGTTTGTCTTGTCAGCCTGGTTAGCCTAGATTCCCCC
The DNA here is from genome assembly GCF_002021735.2 of Oncorhynchus kisutch. Lineage (NCBI taxonomy): Eukaryota > Metazoa > Chordata > Actinopteri > Salmoniformes > Salmonidae > Oncorhynchus > Oncorhynchus kisutch. The sequence continues at coordinate 54,999,525 of NC_034183.2, forward strand.
AAATCCCCTCACTGTCCCACGGTCAGCAAGCTCAGTTTGGGACATGCTTACCCCCAGGATGGTGAACATAGACAGGAAATGTACCTGAAAAAGGGGGCCACAGGGCTTTGAGCAGTGCTTAGGAGACTTGGTCTAGCACTGTAAGTGTGCAACAGGAAAACAACAGTCAAATGATTATTTAGAGCTGAATTTGAAGTACTCCATGGAGCATATGAAGGGTTCTTTGAGTGTAGCACGGTAGCCTATACAGAGCACTGCTTAAATCCCCAAATGACTGACAGTCCAGGCAGGCAGGGTTGAACCTCTGGGACAGGCATGCTGTGCAGGGGGGGGGGGGGGAGGCCAAAAGGAGAGGGATGATGGGTGTGTGTGATGTTGGTGGACATTGGAGGGAGGGGCAGACACATTTTGGGTGAAGGAGGGGGGAGTGAGGTTTTCCCTGTAAGTTTTCCCTAGGGCCCCCGCGTCAGTGACTGACACACCCAAATACACACGTCTCAGTCCCATATGACAACCGCACGCATACATACAGTACACACTCACTCCACAGGTTTGAAGGTAAATACAGGCAGATGGGGGGGGGGGGGGCTACTCTGCAAGCCATTCAAAAGACTGAGCCGTGGTCACAGCCAATCAGAACCCCCAACCATGGCAGCCACAGACACTCAAAGGGAAAAACACAAATCTAAAGAGACTTGGAGCTGGTGATTCTACAGGATGTGATGCAATCTTTGGTTACTAGGATCTACCTTGATTTTGGTTGGGTTTTTCGTACTTGGAATCAAAGCACTGTAGGTACTTGTGAGCAGATTGTGAAAAGTGAAATAATAGTTTAGTGGTTTATAAAGCCAAGAGGAGGAAGCTGAGAGAGGCCAGTATTAGCCTACGTTGTAAAGGGCGGTGTTACATTGAGGTCAATTGTAGAGTAGGAGAAACACACACACACACACACACACACACACACACACACATACACACACACATACATACAGAGGGAATCCAACAAACCTTACCTAAAAAAGGGGCAAAAAGAACAAAAGAAGAAATAAGAACAGAGTCAATACAGTGAAAACTCAAAGCACAGGGGACACATTGCTATCAAGTCAAACAAGCTTCTGTTCTGACAGGAGGGGAGAGAACGAGTATAGTATTATTATTATAATGTGATCCCACAGATTCATTCTATAGTGATGTGATACGGTGATTGTGTTATAAGTCCACTCCGGAGTAAAGTAGATGACCATATTTGTCCATAGTTGTTGGGTTCAGACACAGGACCATTAATATCCACAACAATTGGACATGCAGGCAGGCTAGCGCCAGACAGACAGACTCGTCTACCCACAGAGCAGAGGCCACTGCTTACATAACCACACTATACTGACACCATGCAAACAGCAACAACACAAGAGCTACACTCCAACTTAAACATTTTACATTGGAGTCATTTAGCAGACGCTCTTATCCTCTTATTACAGGAGCAATTAGTGTCAACTGCCTTGCTCAAGGGCACAGATTGTCGGCTCAGGGATTCGAAACCTTTCGGTTTCTGGCCGAACGCTGTTAACCAGAAGGCTACATGCCGCTTAGTACATAAGCTGTAAACATGTACAGATTATCACATCAAACACACAAACACAACCCCCTTTATTCGCTAGACTACTGACAACCAGACAGCAGGTCCGGTTTTAAAATGCATATTTAAAAACAAAACACCCTGTACTGTCTGCCTCAATCCCGTTATCAACGCATCAGAGTCATGGGTCACCGCAGTGCTTTCACACTGAGACAGGTAGTTCCCAATGTGCACTGTAGGAGGCAGTGTCCTGGACTGTAGGGCCTCTGGCTGGTAACTGGTGACAGAGAAGTGGACTGAAAGCCCTACATGTCCATGAGCAGAGGAGAGGTGAGAGTGGAGAAATACCAGGAACCCCTGCCAACCTCCTTACAACCAGTCCCTGGCATTAGCCTCAATCCACCATTCCTCATGGGACAGCGTCGAGACCCTCAGCAAGCAAGACGCCACGGCTGTGTTCTCTTCAAGGCCAGAGATGACGAGTCGTTGACACAAGTGTAGCAACGTCCTCAAAAATCTCCTTAGCATACGAGAACGATGTTGGTATTACATTTGCCATGTGTGTGTGTGTGTGGCATTCTTCTGTGTGACTGTTGTGTTTAGCACAGTGCTGCCAAATGGGAGGGTGGGACAGATCCCCAGCTAGATGAGCCATGGCTAAACACTACAGACAGAAAAGCAGACACTAAAAGAATGCAGTGTGCCCTGCGCTACGTACACTACTCGCCTCCCTTAAAACAAATAACCAGCTGACCTGACTGACGCATGTCTTAACTCAGTGCAGATCCTCATGTTGCACCTGAGGCTACTACTGCAGGGAGGCTGGCAGTCTACAGTTGCATAAGCAGCATTGTAACGGCATCCTCCTCTAAAAGCAAGTATAAAAACAAGGTTCTCTAACACGGGCCTATTTATCCACTTAGTAAGACATTAAGATGCAAATGTAGCATTCGACACATTGTTACAATCACCTGCTCAGGGTGTCAGACTGAACAAGAGGACAAGTCCCCAGTAGTGTACGGTTTTGAGAGGGAGAAGGCATCCAGGCACTGTGTCCCAGTTGAAAACAAGACTTGTGTGTTAGGAGACAGAGAATGAGCAGACTGGGACATTTCCCATTAGCGTGTTGTAATCCAGATGCTTCCTGCTGGGTGGGCAGGGAAAGGCTGGTGTTACTAAGGGAACGGGGCGAGAGAGAGGAACGATGGATGGATGAGAAAAGGCTGGGTGAAAGACGGGTCCGGGTTGTGTAGCTAGCTCTGGGCGGAAACAAATGAGTGTGAAAGGGGTTGGGTGAAGAGGTTAAGGCTCCTCGTGAAGTAGACACACTCACTCTAAACCAATTCTCAATAGACTACATGGACCAACCAGCCTGCCAACTATGACATCATTCAAAGCTGAAGGGAAACAACACGACACAGGGCTCTACAGTGCGACCATTTTACTCGCATAGGCACCAAAATATTTTGTTGTGCAACCTTTTCCTAGCACCAGTGTGCCTAGAAAAATGTAAGATTCTAGCTTTCTAACCTAAAATATTTTTTTTTAAAGGCCAGCGTAGAGACTTGCTATTCATCACCCTCTATAGAGAGAGCAGGGGGAAGGAGAGGGAGAGCCGGGGAGAAGTGAGACGGAGAGAAAGAGGACGAGGGTATGAGTACGAGAGAGACCGGAGGGGCAGAGAGTGAATGAGCGAGGGAAGAGAATCTAGCGTAGCAGGCAGGAGTTGAGTGGAGAGAAGCCGGGGAGCTGCACCACCAGGACCAAGTAGATGAGGCCGTGTGCTGAACTAGAGGCTGAGGTGGCCTAAGCACCCCCCCACCATCCTGCACAGCACCAGTCAATGCTGGGCCAGCCAATCCCTGCTTATAGAGGAAAAACAGTATGAACCACAGCCAACAGCTCTGCATCCTGCACCGAGTGTTGCTGCTGCGTGAGGTTCTGAAGGCCGTTTTCAGACCAAGACAGTCCTACACACAGACACAGACATGAAAGCTTGTACTAGCACAGCAGTGCAGGCAGATAACATGCAAACACGTGTTTGGGCTGTCTAATGAAAGTTCACCAGGACATTACAGACCTAAAGGGAGGAGGAACTGCAGAGACAGACACTGAGTGCATTGGCTGTACTGTCTTGTCTGTCACTGCTAAACGCAGAGGCTTTTATGCTCAAACCCTTGTCAGCCAACTAAAAACACCATGTGACATGAGCTGTGGTCAATCAGTGCACACAAAATGCATCAATACAACTAATTCCAATCAAAAGTTAATAATAGTTCATTACCATGGAAATCCTGAAATAACAGATAACCAGTGTGTGTACCCCCTAAAGTAACCCATCAATCCTTCAACCAGATTAGCTTCAAATTCATTTAAATAAAGTGCCAGTTAATAACAGGGAGAGATCGATAACGGAAATGGGAGGGAGTGAGATTAACAGTTTAAATCTAACCAACATATTGACTGAATTATTTTGACTAAGTACTGGGGAGGGTAGAACACGAAGGCATGACATAGGTGATTATATTAGACTATACATAGCTAGATACAGACCTCATCAGTTACAATAACTCCGCAATCGTCTACGAGCACACAACCCTACAGTGCCTAGTATCACTGTACTAATCACCACAGCTATGAAGCAAAGACATTCTAGAAACTGAGGTGAAATTCCAAACATGACACAGGTGTTCCAAGGCAAACTAACTTGACTCTTGATCAGCGGAACATCTGAGAAGCAGACCTGGACTCTGTCTGCTACACACTTCACAGTGGAACCAAGCTGGGTACACACAGGCATTCCACCATGAGACTAATGTCTTTTTTGGAGGAGAATGAACAGCAGCTCCCATTGGCTGAGGGCAGTGTGTCTCAAGGGAGCTTATGAGCAATGAGCATCAGTGCGAGTGTGTGTGGGGTGGGCATGCATTCTACATCCCCCCCCCAAATTTTTTTTTTTACCTCGAGCCCTTTAGTCAAATCTGCTCTAGGCTAAATGCATCATGTGAAGGGAACAGCAGTGGCGCAAGGAACACCCCCCCTCCTTCTCCCTCCGCCCCTCCTGTCCTGTCCCAGGGTGCATTATACTATCCTTTCTACACCTAGTTCTGGTGAAGACCAGGACAAGACCAACAGGGACAACTGTACCGGGGTCATGCACCAAATTCTCTGATACCTTTCTACCTACCAGAAGAGGAAGACAGAGATCAGAAGAAGTACAGAAAACAGAAAGGAAACAGTCAAAAAGAAACAAAACAAGCACAAAATAAAACCTGGAGAAAGGTGAGGCAAAGAGGAGGAGTACTGAGAGGTATTAGCACACATTTGAGAAAGGAGTATGGAGAGAGAGAGAGAGAGAGAGAGAGAGAGAGAGAGGGCGAGAATGTCTTCTTACCCTGCATGGTTTTGCCCAGTCCTTGCCCCAGCTTCCAGCCATGTTTCTGAAGCAGTCGGTGCCCAATGTTATCCTGGCAGACAGAACAGAGGAGAAAAAGACCAAAAACATTCCAATAATAAGAAAAGCTTTTCCCGTGGGCACGGGTCACAAACACATACAGGACTACTACCAAATCATCACCACCTCCTCCACCATGTGACATCAGTGTCTTCCAGCACAGGGGGGAGGTGAGGAGGGAGGGAAGGAGTGCGTAGTCTCTGTACTAACATCCTTATGGCCACACTGAGGGTTTAGAGAAGGAGCCTACCCTAACAGGAAGTGATTAAAACCTCGAAAGCTTACAAACTGGGGATGAAGTGTCCCATGTTCTACTCGTTGTTGTAACACAGAGAATATCAGCTGTCTGGGAGGTACGAAGGGGAGGGAGGAAGAGGAGAAAGGAGACGGTAATATATGTATCACACGCTTATACATATATGAACCGCTATATAGCGAGATCTATCGTACACAGACAAATGGAACAAAAACGAGGAATGGAAATCTTGCGTTAACAGAAAGGAGGACCAGAAACTCCCAAGCTTGTTGTGATTCCATAACCAAGACAGAGGGGAGCGCCACGAAAGATATGCAGCTGTCACGAGAGAAATACAGCGAGAGAGGGGGGAAAGAAAGAGAGAGAGAAAGTGCTAAGAGGGCCTTGGGTTACCATTACAAGGCCCAGGGTTGAGAGTGTGTATGACTGTGTAGGAGAGAGGAAGACATCAGGTGCGTGACTGAGACTGTTATAACGCTATGGGACGGCAGTAAAACAAAAGTGAAATGCAAGACTGTCGCACCACTACAAACTACAGTACACCATCAAGCACAAAGAAAACAGAAACAATGAGATTTGTAAAACAAAAAAAACAAAAAAAACATTTAAAAGGTTGCGTTTCAGTTGTGATTATAACTATTCCAAGCTTTACTACTACCATTCACCAGGGTGCTGCACTCTACCAAAAACATACAAACCAACCCCCAAAAAAAGGATATTTATAATCACAAAGAGAGTAGATGTCAAATTTCACAAACAGAAAACCAAGTGGGAGGGATTGAAACCAAACAGTAAAACAGCATGCAGCTTTTTGTTGAAGAGTTAAACAAAAAGGAGACGATGTTAGTACTGGGCTGTATATGGTGATGCATATACAGAAGGGCAGGGTCAACAGAGGGCCAACGGACCAATGGTGTTAGTCTGAGATGGGCTCAAGCACAGAGGTGATGGTTGGATTGGGTCATAGTAGATCATCTTGACAGAGAGAAAGCAGTGGAAGTGGATGGAGATGTAAGGGTGGTGGTGGTGTGGGGCAGTATGGGTTAGTGCATGTGGAAGGGGTAGTGGTTGTCACACACAGCACATGCTGCATCTCTGCCCGTCTGCCTTTGTCCAAGTCGTGGATTTTAGTCCATTTTATCAAGTCCCTGTGGTATTTCTACCCAAACTAGTGCCCCCCATCTGTATAACTAAGTCAACGCACCCTGCTTGCTTATCGTTAACTAAAATGTCATTACCTAATTGGTTTGTTTTAAGTGGGCCACAAAATATTGTTGAAATGGCAACTCACCTCCAAAGACACTGATGATCTCCCTCATATACAGCACTTGTTTTAGGGCCTTATGTGTTTTCCTACCTTACCCCAGGGAAAAGTTGAACTGCACCACTTCCTAGCTCTGTTTGGTTGTGTTTTTCTCCTCGTCTATTTCCAGACAGCAAGACCCAGTAGAACAGAGCCTGGGAATGGGGGATATATGAGCTGTGTCTGTGTGCCGGTCAGATCTTCCACTCCAAGCACAGATAAGAGAGGAATTCATACTGGGCCTCATATTCTGGGGAGAGGGCTCGCATGTGTACTTATAATAACTGGGGCTATACATCACCTAGCATGGTGTCACCATATAAACATGTTCATGCTGGTTGCTAGACACATCAAGTCAGAGCAGATATAAATAAGAGGGGCTGGAGGACTACAACACCCATGATCCTCTGCAGCCTCATCTCTCTGCACTGCAGATGGTGCTGCAGTGGGCTCTTCCCTGCTCCCATTGACAAAGAGATACTGGGGATGCTTTTAGTTCTCACTGCAGCAATAACCCACACAGAAAAACAAGCACTGGCTGAGGAGAGTAGTTGATCTAATAGCACCTTTCAGGGGTTATGTAGGTTGATGGGGGAATCAAATGTAAGCCAATAGTCTGTAACCCTCCCCCAAAATAACTCTAGCAGCGTCTGTAAATCAGAATGAGGAAAACCAGGTGGGGCTGGTGTGGGGAAGAAACTTCAGTCCAAAACGGCTGAGACTGATCAATGAGCCAATCAGAATGGACTGAGCAGAGTGTGAGGGCGGAGATGAGGCGCAGGCTGTGTGCTGAACAACAGATGAATGAATGCACTAAATGAAGAAGAAAACAGACAGACGGACGATGAAAAGCAACGACGGCGAGTTCCAACAGCAGTGCAAGTGGAGTGAAGGCATTTCCATACGAACCTGGCTTTAAAATACTGGGCTGTCAAAAGAACAGTCACACGTGACACAATGTAAGAAACCGGCCAGTCACTAACGCTTTCAACTGCAATTTGTTTTATAGCTTTTTCCTATAAAAATTAAAAGAGCTAAAATCTTTATTTTGCCCTAAAAAATGTATAAAACACTGTACACAAAACAGAAATGTGGTAACTAGGCATGTCAATAAACTCACTGATTTAATGATTATTGTTAATATAGGAGAAATAAAAAGAAAATGTTATCCAAACAAGAGAAATCCACACCGAGTGTTGGTAGGGAGGGTAATGTGCATTGTGCTGTCATTGACACAGTGCATGGGGGGGTGGGGGGGGGGGGGGGGGGGGGGGTTAAAACAAATAGATAGGGGTAAAGGCAGGAAGAGGTATACAGGGGGCACCATATCAGGAACCTCAGAATGTGTGGGTCTTCAAACGGTGTGTGTGTGTGCAGTAGACGCTGGCTGTGTGTGAGCCTCACACGGAGGGGTTCAGAAGCCCCTTGCATTATATGAGAGGTTTTTAAATAGGGATTACTGCACCATCACTGTCTGAGGCCTTAACCAACAGAACAGACAGCACGCTAATCCACTTAACCAGAAAATTATGTGTCAGAAAAAAGATCAACCAAAACTTGGGTCATATTTTATATGATTATCTCTGTGAGATTTCAGTGGGTGAGAGTGAGTGAGTGAGAGACTAGTAACTGTGACAGTACAAAACAGAGGGTCGCAGTCAGGCGTCACCCGCTCTTGTCCCCCTGTGGAATGTGTGTTTTTACAGGAGACTTGTGGAGCCGGGTCTGTTGGACAGAGCAGGGGGGCAGCTCTCCTCTTCCTTGTAAAGCTCTTTTTCCAGCTCCGCTGTCCTTGGCGCTCTGTCTGTCTGTCTGCCTTGCACGCTCACATTCCTCCCTGCTGAGGCTCAGATAGGTGTGACTAAATGGAAACAACGATCCCTGCATGGGCCTCAAGGGACTCAGGCCAAATAGAACACCTTCCAACCAAGGACCTGCCCTCTTAGCACCACCATATTGGAGAGCAGTTGTTACCTAACGTTGGGTCTGTTCAGCTGACCTTGAGTTGTGACTTAACCGGTGGACAGACTTGGTCAGGACCATTGGATCCATTACCATCAATGACCTCCTGCAGTGTTGGAGCTGGTGCTGAATAGAGATGGAGCCCTCGGCGGGGTCAGGGTTGTAAAGGGGACGAGTGACTGACGGCAGATGACCTTTCCCGTGGTAATCTTCCAGGGGTTCATTTTCCCAAATGAAGGCGGGGAGGCGGTGGGAGTGTAACACTAACACGGCAGGAAAGATACAGCTGGTGCCTGAGCAACAGCACAGTAGTCTGTGGCGTATAATTGTGTGTGTTCCTCCAGGCTCCCCCTGTGTGTGTGTGTGTGTGTGTGTGTGGGTGGCAGTGAAAAAAAACAACACCTATACAAGGTTGATCATTTCAAAGACACCTACAGCTCTGTTGATACATGGATGTGAACAACAACATAGCCTTTAAGCAGTTGGTACACTGCCACAGTCTGTCAGACCCACCTCATGTTGATGATGTCAGCACCTGGACCCAGAACAGAGAGACACCAAATGGCTGTTAGCACCCGTGATAACATACGGAGGGTGGGCAGGGGTCAGTGTGGTACTGCAGTCGTACCGCACCATGAAAGGGTGATGTACGACCTTTGATCTGTCATAAATCCCTGGGCATGTACGTTTCCTTCTAATCTGACTGAGGTTTGACTCGGAATATTGTTGTCTGTGGTGCTGTGATGTAGCTGACCCTGACTTGGTGCAATGTCTCAGTAGTCAAAGGTAAAAGGCCGGAAGGCATCACGTGAAATGGCACGGTGTGAAATCAATCTTCTCTCTCAAGTTTGAGGCCAGAACAGCTTGTGCACAGGTGCTTTTTTTAAATAGAGTTTGCTCTTGTGTGTGTGTGTGTGTCTGAGGCTGCCCACTGCATCTCTCTCTCAGGGCCAGGGATTTGGAGGGGGGGAACAGGGGTAGGGGACATTGGAGAAATGGGGGAGGGGAGGGGAAAAGGTGTGATTAGGACAGCAAGAGAGCTAGCACCGAATGATAGCCAGTTAAAACATGCAATGCAAAAAACAATGTTAGAGAAAGAGCGAGAGAACAGAGGGGAAAGACAGAGAGAGAAAACAGATCCCAGTTAAGTACCACAGACCTCTAGCTGCCTACAGATCAGAACACACACGAGTGGCAGGGGAGAGGCGCAGAGAGGCGCTGCACACACAGCCAGCGCCTTGACGTGAGACATGCTGACGACTGTCACTGCCCCCGTCACCCCAGAGCCATGACACTGCTGCTGGGGTAAGAGGGGGGTCTGACAAACTTAAGTGGAGCTGTGAAATTTCGAAGCTGCAATTTCAACTGCAATTTCACTGAAATTAAAGGTTGGTGTGTGTGTGTGTGTGTGTGTGTGTGTGTGTGTGTGTGTGTGTGTGTGTGTGTGTGTGTGTGTGTGTGTGTGTGTGAAATACGCATTATGTGAGCGCATGAGTCTGTGGTGGAAGTGACAGTCCTCTCTCTCTCTCCACGTGTGTCAGGAGCTGTCGTGCTGCAGCCCGGCTCTCAGCGCCCCTCCATAGACAATAGCGCAGGAGCAACAGAGCCACTTTACCCAGGCAGGCAGGCCACCTCTCCTGCTCTCCTCTCCACTCCTCTCTACTGCCCACCCACAGTGGGCTCCTGAGCCAGTGAGTGGGTTGGTGCTACGTGGCTAAGCTTGGTTTGATCAATCCGCCCACCATGACAACCCGTCAGGATAGAGATATATATATATATATATATATATATATATATATATATATATATATATATATATATATATATGAGTCACATGAAGTCCTATGGAGAAATGGTCAGGGCCAGACAGGATTTTCGCCCTCACATTTCATCAAGGAAGCATTTGTACCATGGCTTAGTAACGCTTTCAGAGCAGCAGGACAACAGCAGAGCTAGGAGAAGGACAGACTGACCTTTCTGTTACCGCTGTTGTTACTGCTGCTGTCCATGTGCCTCACAACAGAACAGACACAGGATTATTTACACCAGAGTGCCTGGCTGAATAATTTGGCTTTGTTACAGCTACATGCTTAAGGCAAGCTCTCATGGTCTAGCGGTATAGCTGTGTGCCGTTTCAATGCAGACTGGCGGTATATAGTTTAAAACAAAAGCCTAAAAACCCTCCTCGTACCTACTTGTAATTAAAGCTTTATTTATCAATGCAGCTGGAACTCTCGCCATGAACTCTCAATGCAGCTGGGATAAGATACTGTTCTGCTGTGCCTTGAGATGCTCAGAATCAGATCAATAGTTGCAGTCAGAGGACATCCACTATGCCCTGAGGAGGAGAGGGGATAGACGTTGTGGAGACAAGAGTGGAGTTCAGGCCTGCTCTCCGCAGTGCTTCAGAGAGAGAGAGACACGGAGAGACAGAGGGAGAGAGAGATGGAAGGGGGAGCGAGAGAAAAGAGCTGCCTGCGATATTATCCATGTGCCTCGTCAGCGAAAAATGCAGTCCCAGTTGCACAAGCACCATGCCAGCACAGAATGACAGAGGGTACTGAACACCGAATCACTGTGTAGTAGAGAGAGAAATCATTGTTTGGACATTGGTGCATGAAAAAGAACAGAGGGGAGATGGATTGAGAGAGAGAGCAGAAAGAGGTAGAGCGATGTGAAGACAGAGAGACAGTAAGAGAAGCGTTACAAGGAAACCCTAAAAAGATGGGAGTAGGAAAGCGGAGCGTGCAAATACAAACCGGGTCATAGCTGCTTAGCTAATAGGGGCCAATTCGCTGCAGGAGAGAAATGTCGAACACCCCAAGTTGTGTACAATACTGTAATGTTCTGAGATAACTGTCCTATATACACACAAACACACAGAGTACACAAACGCCACACACACAAATACTAAACACAAACTTCCATCTCCAAGCCTACACCTTCTCTTCTCTTGCTGTGGAGTGGATAAGGCACCGAGTCCCTTTCCTTTCCCAAATCAGGTCAGAGCAGAACAATCAGACCACATCTGATTCGCCCCCCCCCCCCAGTGTGTGTGTTATGAACATGTGTGTGAGTATGCGATTGTGTTCTACGCTTCTAATCTTGTTAGCCCAGAGAGTATTAGATTAGATGTTATTTATCGACAGGACCCCTCGTGAATATGTCCATCTCGTGATAGTGCTTCAGTGGCTAGGGTGCTAGCAAGCTATAATTAACTATGTGTGTGTTTAAATATATAAGAAGAGTTTGTGTGTGTGTGTGTGTGTGTGAGATGAGATGTGTTGTAGAGGGGGCTAGAGAGGTTTTACAAATGGCCTTTATTGCTAAATAGCCACGGTGTAATTTAGCACCGAGGGAAAAGGAGACAAACAGGGATAAGCAAACTTCCACTACTAAACTCAGGGACCTCACGCTTCCCAATAGGACATACACAAATGACATTTTACTGAGTGATTGGAAGTTATTTCAACTATAGACTGGTAACAGTGCCTTATCCACTCCACTCTAACAATCTGGTGAACTAGTGCCTGGATCACTGAAAACGGGCTTAAAAAAGACACGCAAATTCAGAGTAAAGAGCTACGACTAAAGTCAAATATAATAATGAATAATAGTGAAAATATAATCCTATTCATCCAGCTAAGAGCTATCACACAGGAAATGGCACAGGAAGCAGAGGGCTTGGGAAGGGAGGGGGTCTACAGTGATTCTACTGATTGAGTAGGGAGAATGGGTTGTCAAGGGAACACTGGATGTGTCTATCACACAGGCAGTACAGGGTGAATGAAGGGGGCGAGGCTCTATTGCTCTCTCTCTGGACCAATCATTAATTCTCTCACACACACACAGTTTCAAGTTGGGCTTGTCCAAAAAGGTGTAGGGGTGAAGGATGAGGCCTTACCGATTCTATGGGCTTGTCCAGGGACGCCTGCTCCAGCTCCAACTGGCCCTCTTCATACTGGTCAAAGTGATTTCCCCCCTAGGAGAGAAGACATGGGGACAGAGGGTTAGACACCAGACAGCTAACACACACAGAGATAGAGAGACAGCAAAAGAGAGAGAGAGACAGTGAGACAGCGAGAGTGACAGCATGAGAGAGAACACAAGGAGAGACGGCGCAAGAGAGAGAGCGAGCGAGATGGAGAGGGAGAGACAGCGAGAGAGAGCGCGAGCGAGCGAGATGGAGAGAAAAGCCAGAGGGAACAACAACCGAAGGAAAATGGAACAGTCTACAAAAGAGAAACTCCTACTGTTTCTGTGTTCCCTTGATGGAAGTGAAACCATTTCAGCTCCCAAGAGGCTAAAACACATTTCACAATTACACAGAAACCACACACACACACAATCAAAAGGGGATGAAATGGACATGTTAAAACACAGATTCCTGCCAAAGACATAGCTTAATGCACGCACTGTTGAGATAAGGTTCTCTACTGCCTAAGCTTGACAGCTGAAGAGAACCATATCTTACAAGACAGATGGAAACCTAATTTTCACCCTGTGTGGTTAAACCGGTTACGGTGGTACAAAATAATAGGCTAGAGTGTGTGTGTGTGTATTACCACAACATTTCCAATGCCATGAGGTCAGTGCAGAGATCTAACCCATTTCACTTCCCTGTCTGCAATGAGGGGGAACAGATTGGGGGGGGGGGCTAGAATTAATTGAGTCATTTGTACTTTTCAGGGCAGCAGGATGCAAAAACGAGGCATCCTATTTGTACGAGACAGGGTCCTTGACCTGAGAACGACATCACGAGACAAGTAATGAGCGTGTCACTCCTTCAAGAAGGTGGGTGTTGTATACAGTCTCCGTTCCCAGATGAGACACATTACCCCTCAAAGCAGAGGCAGCAGAATGGCACGTCAAGGTCACCTTGGAAAGCAGATGCGATTCCTCTTTGACCTTCAACCTGCTGAGACTGAATGACTGGAAGACACAAGGCAATGTTCTTTCAATGTGTTCAATTAGACTGACTGAAAGCCACTGTTCAAGTGTGTTCAATACTACAGAGATCCGGAGCCCCATATCCCTTTGCTCTGAGTATATTTGAGACTTGGGTCGAGCTGCGGTACTGACTTCATCAAATGGGTTTAGACGACCGAGGTAGGGTTATTTGTTACGAGGAGCACGTGTGCACCTAAGTTGAAAAATGTTGGCGCACACTGAGAAATTTAGGAACACGATGACAAATATTTGAGTCAAATCGCGGCACTGTAGAGCCCCGTGAGGCTTATTGAGTTTAACACACAACTTCAGAGGAGGAGCCATTTCTAATCCCTTTTTATTGCAGAACATCAAGTCGAAGTGGGTTAGAACCTGCGGGACGTCTTCTGATGACACTGATGTGCTCTGAAGTCTGTAGAGGCGGCACCCAGCAGCAGTGACTGTCTACTCACCTACTGATTCTACTACCGCTTCATCTTTACAACTGGGGGATCCACTGAAGAACACAGACACTAGCCTAACTACAACAGATCACGTTATCGTAGCTCAAACCTTCAAGACAAAACCAGGATTAAATTCAAAACGGATCACTTGTTCCCTTATTTCTACCCAGACAACATGATTAGTACCACAGTAAAGCTTTACATGATATCCCTGGATGACACTAGCCTGACCGATTTAAAAACAGGTACAAACAACCCTCAAACCGCTGTCCGATCCCACATCAACGGGTCATTATTTCAGTTGGAGGGCAAGCTGCATCAGCATGTTTGTTTTGGAGAAATCCATTGGGGAGAGGCAGTTCCTTATAACAGAGCGACGGGAGGGGGTTATTTACCAGCAAATCAATGGCTGCCTCCTCTCCCCTCCATTTCCCTTATTAAAAGTTGGGCACTCTTTAGGGAATAGGGTTACATTTGGGACACACACACACGACTCTTGAATTTCTGAAGTGATCAGAATGCCTAATGTGTAACCAGCTGCAGCTACTGCCACAATCTCATCTTCCCACTGCTACCTGCTGGTCCTCTCTCATCTCTCCTCCGGTCTAATTTCACCACTCACAAAAGCAAAATAAATATTTTGGCATAAATAAACATCCATCTAAACTTGTAACTGAGTGTTCCCCGCTACCACTGCCTACACTGAAATGGATAATGAATGCTTACCTCGAATGTCCCCACATTAGGGGAAGACTGCTGCTCAGACCGAGTCTGATGGAAGAGACTAGAAAGAAGAGAGACTAGGTGGCTGCTCTGAATACTGAGCAGTATGCTCTGCATGGTGGAATAACATGCAACATGCCTGAACCCCAATGACAATTTAGTCTAAATCAATGTGCTTTCTATGAGATGGGTGGGATGAGACTATGTCTGTGTACACAGGCTGAAGTTAGTTTCTCTGGGTGTTCCATGTGCAGTGTTGCTTGGCAGCGGGCTCTCGTGTAGACCAGGAGAGATACACCTGGAGAATACTGAGAGCCTGGGTATCCTGGACTGATGATAGTTGTAACTCCATAGTTACATATTTTGATATTACTTTTGACAATACATCGTATTTACAATTGTAGATACCAAAACTCCAGTAAAACAATAATAATAAAAACAGTATAAAATCGCAATACATATAGAATCATGAGAATAACAATACATATTTTAACTGCACCTAGGCTAAATATCATGATAATATCGTATCGGAAGGTCCCTGGCAATTCCCAGACCTACTAAGTAGCGTAACATACAAGCTCATGCACACACAACGTTACTTTCTAAAATCATCTAACAAGAGTTTTAAAAAAGTAGTGAGGCACCGATGACATTTTTGGCCGATACCTGATCATTTCCTTGCCAAAAAAAACAATACGATAACTAATATTTAACATTTTTGCAGCATTCTAGTACAGTTAAATAGTTAACACACACACACACACACACGGACGCAGCAGTCCAAGGCACTGCATCTCAGTGCAAGAGGTGTCACCAGAGTCCCTGGTATGAATCCAGGCTGTATCACATCCGGCCGTGACTGGGAGTCCCATAGTACGGCGCACAATTGGCCCAGCGTTGTCCGGGTTTGGCCGGGGTAGGCTGTCATTGTAAATAACAACTTGTTCTTAACTGACTTGCCTAATTAAATAAAGGTTACACACACACACCAAAAAGGTATTTTGTTGCCATTTACGTATGTCCCCATTGTTTTTTATATTTTTTATTTAACCTTTATTTAACCAGGTAGGCTAGTTGAGAACAAGTTCTCATTTGCAACTGCGACCTGGCCAAGATAAAGCAAAGCAGTGCGACACAGACAACAACACAGAGTTACACATGGAGTAAACAATAAACAAGCCAATAAAACAATAAACAAGTCAATGACACAGTAGAAAAATAAAGTCTATATACAGTGTGTGCAAAAGGCATGAGGAGGTAGGCAATAAATAGGCCATAGGAGCAAATAATTACAATTTAGCAGATTAACACTGGAGTGATAAATGAGCAGATGATGATGTGCAAGTAGAGATACTGGTGTGCAAAAGAGCAGAAAAGTAAATAAAATAAAAACAGTATGGGGATGAGGTAGATAGATTGGGTGGGCTATTTACAGATGGACTATGTACAGCTGCAGCGATCGGTTAGCTGCAAACATAATCAAAACCTATTTCTTTCACTTACTTGCTGTGCTGTTTCGTTGTTCATTTGTACAGTCGTTTAATTCTCAACCAGGATTTCTATGGAACACCATTTGGGTCTTCGCAAGTCAAAACATACTACTTAACGTGTCAAATAAGCTTGTTGACCAATCAGGACCTGAATATGCCTGCATGTTACATAATAATTTAATGCGTAAATTTTTTACATAGTTATTACACATTTATTACACTATCACTCGCATTTCATATGTCACAACGATTCATCTATACGTATGCTATGATGCTGGTAATGTTGTCTCGTGCACCTGCAGTGCTGGTCATAAAAAAAAAATAGCTAATTAGCTCATGGATGCAAACAATGTTCTTCCCCAAAAACAACAATCTGTTTCAGTTGCTATAGCTAGCTAACTATATAGGATAGGTGTCATCTGAAAGAACCCTTTTGTAAGACAGTTCTTATTAGATTAATAGTGGTTGGACCCATCTATGTGAAGCTAGCCACAAAAAGGATTAGCCACAAGTGTGGACTTTGCGGTTAGCCTTCAAAATAAAAGTACTGCATAATTCTACTATTTATATTAATTTGCATCACTGTCAATTACATACTTTTAATTTGAAGGCAAACCGCTAATTCCACTATTGTGCCTAATCCTTATTGTGGCTAGCATCACAACACATAAGCTAGCTGGCTGCTTATAACGTTAGCTTTGGGCTAACAGGGTTAAGTAGCTGGCTAGCTATTTATTTTCATGAACTGAAGTACAATTTCAATAGGCGAACAACAAGTGGCAACTTAGCTAATACTTACTCGCAAGGATTCCTAAATCATTGCTAAGAATAATTTAAAGGACTGCAGTTTCTACTGCTCATTGTTTGCATGCTGGTTGTATTGGTGCATGCTAGGAACCAAGCTAAAGCTAGCTACCCCAGTAGTTGCGGTCGAACAAATGATGCTTTATTACCAATGTGGTATTGTAAACAGATCGTTTGTGGCCGGTGTTTGCTTGTTTGCACAGTTTTGACAGTACTACTGTATGTTTTTTGACACGCAAAGACCCAAACTGTGTTCCATGTATGCATGTCGTGAAGCTAATAGCAGTGACGCTATTACTGAAAAATAGTGCACTTGGTAGTGTTAACCGGTGCTCGACCAGTCGGCGAAAGCCAACATCACCCACGACAGAACGGTTGATTGTCAAGGGCAATGAATTCCATTATCTTGGCTTCAATGGATTTCGCCTTTGAGTTGTCTCTCTGAAATTGTGTTACTCTTTCAAATGACTGCTAGTTTGGGAATGCTGTGTTGCATGTATTGCGCAAAATTTTACGCGGCGTCATTACGTCATTATATGGGTATGCACGTCAGCTTTGACATCGGTTTTGCACATCGGGTGTTAAACTAGACATCGGCCGATACCGATGTTGGCATTTTTAGCTAATATTGGCTGATTTCGATACGTTCACCGATATGTCGTGCATCCCTATTAAAAAACATTGAAAGGGGAAAAGGCTGGCCTCAGCAGCATGTGAGGAAAAAGTTCCGACTGGAGAGAAGGCAGATGATAAGAGCCTCACTTTCCCCCGGGGGTCTGTATTCACCAGAACCATTCAACCCCATAATCCCAGTATCCCATACCATCCAACCACCACAGAGCTGATCAGTTAGGGGAGTATTAGAGGTACGATAGACCGCTTGTTCTGTGGTCTACATTCATAAAAGAACAATTCAAACCCCTCATTATCTCTGGGAAATCAAGCCAACAACTGAATCAAGGGAGATAGTGTTGAGGTAGTGTTGTTCTAATGGGAGAAAATAACAGACTGGGTGTCTAGGCACAGCTCGGAGAAACCCACTATGATGGAACCCAGGACAGCAGATAGTTCACAAATTTTTGGAAACCCAGAGTGTTTGGAGAGACAATAGATCATGGAAATTCAGAATGCTCCAGAGGGAATGAAGGCAGCAGAGTGTGAACACTGACTGCGACAGTTTGAGACTGAGCAGTAATCACGGCAGCAGACTGGCTTGGCAGGGCTCTGGGTGCGTGAGGCTGGGCCGACCTCATGCCTCTGTCTTCCGCTCCTCACAGGAGGTAACGTGGTGTGAGGAGGCCTCATTGGGCCTCTGGCTGGCAGACTGCATGCTGGGGACATCTGGACCGGAGCAGTCTTCACTGGGCCCTGAGGCCACACAACAGACCGTGTGTGCTGGTACTGCCACTCCTAGTCCTAACCCACCCCCTCCACGGCAGCTGCACAGGATGCCCAGCCACAGAGACAGATCTGTGGAAACCATGAGAGTGGCCAGTGGTTGTCCACACTAAAAACAAAGATAATAATGTTGAAGTGCTGTTTCTGGTCCAGAGAAGCTGACGACCATGCTGACCACTAGGTAACTAACCGTTTGGAAACAGAATCTTGTGTAATTTCCTTGTTCCCCTGTTCTACATTCTTTATCTGGTATTTTATCTTGGATCATTCAATCAGGTCTTGGATTAGGGCCGCGTTAAAGAGCACCCAAAAGCAAATAAAAAATAACAGAAAAACTTTCCATCCAAAAGTAGGTGCTGCCATCACTTAGAAAAATAAGCCCCTAGTGTCATCTGTCAAAATATCTCACTTATGGGCTGCTAAAAACACTCAAGGGATGTGTCAAGTTAGACATGGCTTAAACAAAAAAACTAAATTGATCACAGACTTATAAATATCAAAACACACCAAAGATGTAGCAAGAATTCTAGAAGGGGGGAGAAGAGAAGTAGAAGATGCCTATTTGAAAGTTAGAAAAAATGAGTTGCCTGTGACATTTAATTTAGTTAAAAGTAGCTTTCATGTTTCAAAATATTGGAGGGCCCTGGTCAAAAGAGCTCTCAAACACCTCCTCCCGGTCATTCTCTGTCCATTTCCCTGTCTGGTCCTGTCCTCTATGCTGCCTGGCCCGTCGCCATAATTGAGGTGAGTGACAGGGAAAAGAAAAACACAAACAAACAGGGATGAAACAGGGCAGTTAGCACAACGTCTTCTAAGCCTCACTAGGAGAGCAGAATTATGCTGGGTTCAGGACCGTTAGAAAATAACCAGTTATTGCACTACTACATGGCACTACAAAACTGCATCGTAGGCCATATTGCAGCTGATGTCACTAGTATGTGACCATTTAGTTCCTTAAGTAATTAGTTAGCAATTAGTTAACAACAGCTTTTCATAACAAGCATGAGACAGGGGCATGACTGATGTGTCATTTTTGCAGACGGTTAGATTTGCTTGCAAGGGCATGTGAGAGCAGAGCAGGGAGATTTAGGCGAGTTAATGGGATACGTTCAATATTCAATTGCGCAGTGTAACCTGCAGCGACAACCCCCCAAACTCTACCTTCTCTCACACCCTGCAAAAGAGACGTGTTGGCATGAATATTTAAGAGACATCTTGAGCTAAATTCATTCATTCACCAAATAGGCCGCAGGTATTGGAAATGGAAGTATGCCACAGACAGTCATTGGAGGACTGAAGGGCAAGACATAATTCATCACAGACACAGCCAATAAAGAAAGTAAACGTAGTCTATATCAAAGCACATCATTTAATCATTTTCTGTATCACGAACACTTTATATTTGCAGAGTTATATTACCTTGTGACCTAGCAACTAGCGAGCATTACAGACTGTGGCATGACTCTTTGGAAACAATCTCTCTCTGACAATGAGAACTCAATGAACAGAAAACACTATGCAGTGTACAATAAACTGGTAGTACACATCCATGGCCCTGCTTTATATAGCCTAGTAGTGGACTTTACTATAGGGTAGTGACAGAGCAACACTTTGGCCTCTGCACAATTTATAGGGTCCATATGAAAATAATGACTGTCCTTTCTAGAGGTCGACCGATTAATCGGAATGGCCGATTCATTAGGGCCGATTTCAAGTTTTTACACCTATATTTAATCTTTATTTAACTAGGCAAGTCAGTTAAGAACACATTCTTATTTTCAATGACGGCCTAGGAACGGTGGGTTAACTGCCTCGTTCAGGGGCAGAATGACAGATTTTTGCAACCTTACAGTTAACTAGTCCAACGCTCTAACCACCTGATTACATTGCACTCCACGAGGAGCCTGCCTGTTACGCGAATGCAGTAGACGCCAAGGTAAGTTGCTAGCTAGCATTAAACCTATCTTATAAATAACAATCAATCAATCATAATCATGAGTTAACTACACATGGTTGATGATATTACTAGTTTATCTAGCGTGTCCTGCGTTGTGTTGCATATAATCGATGTGGTGTACCTAACCATAAACATCAATGGCTTTCTTAAAATCAATACACAGAAGAACATATTTTTAAACCTGCATATTTAGCTAAAAGAAATCCAGGTCACCAGGCAATATTAACCAGGTGAAATTGTGTCACTTCTCTTGCGTTCATTGCACGCAGAGTCAGTGTATATGCAACAGTTTGGGCCGCGTAATTTGCCAGAATTTTACGTAATTATGACATAACATTGAAGGTTGTGCAATGTAACAGGAATATTTAGACTTATGGATGCCATCCATATGGAAAGGTTACGTATTTCACTGAAAGAATAAACATCTTGTTTGAGATGATAGTTTTCGGATTCGACCATATTAATGACCTAAGGCTCGTATTTCTGTGTGTTATCATGTTATAACTAAGTCTATGATTTGATAGAGCAGACTGACTGAGCGATAGTAGGCACCAGCAGGCTCGTAAGCATTCATTCAAACAGCACTTTTGTGCGTTTTGCCAGCAGCTCTGCTGTTTATGACTTCAAGCCTATCAACTCCCGAGATTAGGCTGGTGTAACCGATGTGAAATGGCTAACTAGTTAGCGGGGTAATAATAGCATTTAATGCAATGTATTGTAATAATGTATTGGGCCTATAGCTTACAGCACAAACCCCTGTTTTTAATCGGTTAATTTTGCATGGGTTTACGTTAGATCACAGGTTGTATTTGAACTGAAAATTATCTTGACTCAGAATAGGTTGGTGACCACTGTTCTAGAGTTTTCCCTGTTAACACTATCAACATTTCCCTTTACTGTGGAAAATGTGATCGAATCAATGCAATAGCCACTTTCAATGCAACATACCGAAACAAAACAAACTATGCAAGAGATTTTGTTGTAGGCAGAATGCATCGGAGTAGGATTCTATTGCATTGACACACACTACTCTGCCCGTACTCTACACAGACCGGTGCGGCATAAACAATCAGAGCTGCAGTAGGCCTATATGCAATTAGACCATTGACATATGGATCGGTGCCATTTACTTTGAACTGGACTGTGTTTGCAGCATGAGGGGTCGAGAGTAGATGCGCTTGTTTTGAGATCAAAGCGAGAGCTGCATGTAGCCACGTGTGCACATTTTGTTCATATCCTTTGCTAGTTAGTGAGTTATTAGCTCAGTCATTTGTAGCCAGCAATAGTGGAGTGACTGCTTCCACAAGAGAATACAACGTGTACATTTCTCGACATCTTTGAAACCCGAGTCAGGTAAAGAGCTTTATTTACGCCTTAAAGGGGCACAGTTGTATTTTGAGACAGGCTTGAATAAGCTAAGTAGCCAATAGGTAGAGGGTAGCATAACTTGTCTGATGATCTGTAATAATGGTATGAAAATAATAATGCATTTTGTAAAGTGGTTTCTTAGATCAAACAACATTTTTTGTCACCTCCTTGTCTGAAGCACAAGTGGATAAACAGGTTCATGTCAAGCCTTGTATATTTATTTTCAAAAGTCTCATGGAATGAAGGCCTACATTGAACACCAGACAGTGGCTGCTACTGCAGGCTGAATGACAGAACAGCTATTTCCATGTTAAAAATGTTATGGGATACACTTTCTCCATTGTTTTTTATAGTAGGCCACTCTGGTAGGACTACATTATGATCAAATAGCCATAGTAGCCTACATTACCACTGTTAAAATTGTAACTTAAATCAGGTACAGCCTCAGTGTTCACAGTAAACACGTACGGGAAATTCCACAGAATTTTCACGAAGTTCAAGTTGGCGCTCAGCAGACCTGAAATTTGCTCAGAGCCTAAAAACATTTTAGGTAACATTGCTGAAGACCACAACATAATCACTGACATTTAAAAAAAATCTTAATACTGTATGTATTCACTTGTAACAGAGGCCGAAATTACACACTGGAAGACCAACAGATTATAAGGGTGACGTCAATCGCAGGCAGAAACTTAACAGGACACCAACTCAACCCCATCCTGTCTTGGGTTTCAGACAGGCTAAGCAATAAACCAACTAATCTGAATACATTCATTGCATATGTTGAGGTTAATAGTTGGTGTTGTGGTTCTGCCAGCAATACAGTTAAAATTGTAGCCCATTAGAGGTAACATGCCAAGAAATGCGTGATCTAGTTGGCAATAACTGGTAAATCCGATATCAACAGAACAGAAGCTAAACACACCCAGCATTGTCGAGCAACTGAGAAGGGAATACGCTAACCTACCAGTAAATAACAAAAGCGAATACATTGTGGATGCAGGATTCTCCAACAAGCGGCGTAGCTAGCTACAGTAGCTAACTAGCTGCAAACGATACATGTAGTTAGCGCTAATATTACACATCATATTCTCAACTCGCCCGAATGTTGCACAGCCAGGTATGTAGTTCCATGGATGGTGGCTACGGGACAGTAGAACCCATGTTTCCCCCTTACTAGCTCGGACTTTGCTGATAGCTAACGTTACCGTGAGGAAAATGTTACTGTGATGTGTTTGTCCCACCTATTAAGCTACCTTAAGATGAATGCAGGAACTGTAAATCGCTCTGAATAAGACCGTCTGCTAATTGACTAAAATGTTACATGTACATTGTCGTCATTGTCATACCAACAATGTGACAGCTAGCCAGCCAACTAACCTTAGCTAGCTCGATGTAGTTAGCTCATTTCTCCAAGGTCACTCGGTTCACTTTGTCAAAATTACACATTATTTGTATCCACTAAGCACGTGCTTAGCATTGGTAGTTGTGGGTTCAATCCATTGCTCGCTGGCCAAGACGAGCTCGACAGCAATGCAACTCGTCGAACACTGGACTATCAAGTTGCTGCTAACTAGCCTAGCTAGCATACCTGCAGATTTCTCGAATAGTGCGAGGCTATAAACCTAACTACAGGTTCCTGACTCATTTTAAAATGTGTTATTAAGGTGCACAGTTATTATCGTGATATTATTTATACTACATTGTATTTAGTTGCTAAATATTTTATTAACATTACCTGGAAATCACGTTCTTCGTTGAACCTAGAAAATCTGTCAGCCATTTTCTGTACGCAGCAGCTTCTTTCGTCTCTCTGAGTGCTGGACATGTAAACGCCTACTGAGTTACCAACAAAGCAACTGTCCAATTGTAACTCGCAAATGCGTTGATTGACGTAAACTTTGAAACAACGTTGCAAATTTGTAAAACAGTGTAACTTAATGTTATTAAGCGTGCCCAAACATATTAGCTGGTTCATAAACCAGCAACGGCCGCCCTCATATGACAATCTATGTCATTTGGTTTAATCTACATTTATATCCCACACATATCCCACTCATGTACACTTTGTTAGTATTTATAATCTATTATTTTACTTTCTGCTGTCGAAAGAGAGCAGAAAACTATACATTACATTATTACTTTGTTATTACAACTCAATGGGAGACTACACATTTCCACAAGCTCTACCTGGATAATAATTAAGCTAGGTTCCCATGCCATCTCGTGGCCAATACATTGAATAGAGCCAAGGTCACACATCAAACAGCATTTCATTGTCACACACTTCAAAAACAACAGGTGTAACCTAACAGTGAAATGCTTACAACAACAACAAAAAACAACAAAAATAGTAACACAATTAATAAATACACAATGATACAGAAGCTTGGATATATACATAGGGTACCAGTACCGAGTCGATGTGCAGGGGTACTAGGAAATTGAGGTAGATATGTACATATAGTTGTATGTACATGTTATGTGTGACTGAGCGGGGATGCAGACTGTCAAGATGCTCTCAGTGGTGCAGCTGTAGAACATTTTGAGGATCTGAGGGCCCATGTCAAATCTTTTCAGACTCCCGAGGGAGAAGAGGTGTTGTCGTGCCCCCTTCACGACTGTGTTGGTGTGTTTGGACCATGATAGGTCCTTAGTGATGTGGACACTGAGGAACTTGAATCTCTCGGCCAGTTCCACTACAGCCCCATCGATGTGAATGAGGTATGTTCTGCCCTCCATTTCCTGTAGTCCACGATAAACTCCTTTGTCTTGCCCATGTTGAGGGAGAGGTTGTTGTCCTGGCATCACTCTGCCAGGTCTCTGACCTCCTCAACATAGACTGAGAAAAAAGCTGAGAAAATATGTTTTTACTTTAAACCCAGCATGACAATTACTAATTAATCTCAACTCTTATCTGCTGTACCATGCATGGACAGACACATCATATTTAGCTTACATTGATTGGAGTGTATTGTTTTTGGTATCTTTTAGTTGTCACAGCCATTTTGCGCATAGATAATTTTATTATGTTGAAATGTTGAAGTTGAAATGGTGCTGGTATAGTGGAGGCAGCTCCTGTTTTCTTTGCGACTTAATTGTGGTAGCCTAACTCTCCATGGCTCTAAATCAATAGTTGTTTAGTAGTCAGAAAAATGTCAGAAACATTAACTTGCCTGACCATGTTGTAGGTAATGTAACTGTTTATTACATGCAATATGCTTTGTGGACTTCACCCGAAAGATGTTGCACTCTGGTTTTGTGATGAAACACACGTGTGTTGAATTTATTCTGCCACTGTGCCATTTTACCCCTTGATCACACCTCTACAGTGTCATTGTGCTAAATGGTACCAATCTGGATATGTGTGCAACAAAAGTTCAACATTCACCTTCTCCTACCATTTCTGTTAAATTACACTTCGATCACACTGACAGCATCGCATTTTGGTACACCAGAATTACATTAATTTCTAATGAAATGCTGTGTTTGCCTTTCCGCATTGCGTTGCATTGGCAGTGGTAGTGCGTTTGGTGTGGTGCGTAAATTGGAATCTATGTGTCAAACTGTATGCAATCGACGGCTTGACAGAAATGGTAGCAGAAGGTGAATGTTGAACTTTTGTGGCATAAATATCCAGATGATGCTGCTTACTATTTTGCTCAACGATGTTGTCGGTGTGTTCAAAGCATTATACGCATACAGTTTGACGCATACGTTTGATAAATCCAACATATGCACCACACAGAACACACTGCAACTGCCTCCAATACAATTCTTTAAGGCAAATTAAGCATTCAATTGCAAATTAATGTACTTCTGGTGTACCAAAATGCAATGATGCTGTCGGTGTGATCGGTGCGCTAGCATCATTGCATTTTGGTACACCAGAAATACATTCATTTCCAATAGAACGCTGCGTTTGGCTTGCAGAGGCCGTTGCAGTACGTTCTGTGTCGTTGGATTTATCGAATGTATGCATGAAACTGTATGGTCGTGGGTTTGACAGAAATGGTAGCAGGTGAATGTTGACCTTTTATTGGACACATATCCAGATGCTGCGTACCATTTTGCGTAATGAACCTGTAGGTGTGATCAAGGAGTTAGGCCTATATATCATGGTGGCAAGGCATATGACAGGGATCATCTACTACATTCAGCCTGTGGATGATTTCTTCTTGAGCGGATGGTCGGGGGTCGTAACATAACTACACATAATTTGTAGACTGCAAATTGAACGCAAATCAAAATATGTTTGACTAAAACAGA
This sequence comes from Oncorhynchus kisutch, assembly GCF_002021735.2. Lineage (NCBI taxonomy): Eukaryota > Metazoa > Chordata > Actinopteri > Salmoniformes > Salmonidae > Oncorhynchus > Oncorhynchus kisutch. Next base: position 55,025,478 of record NC_034183.2, read on the forward strand.
ATAATTTCAAACATTGGTTACATTTGTATATGATCACGTCATGTCTATCTATTTTGTGTGGAAATACTTTTGAACCGATTTTATAAATGAAAAGCACTTAGAGCTAATTTCCTGGTGTTTTTTTTTTTTAGCATTTTATGTCCAACAATGACAATTCCACACACCAAAAAATTTATAAATATATACAGCACAAGCCAAAAGTTTGGACACACCTACACATTCAAGGGTTTTTCTTTATTTGGACTATTTCTACATTGTAGAATAATAGTGAAGACATCAAAACTATGAAATAACACATATGTTATCATGTAGTAACCAAAAAAGTGTTAAACAAATCAAATTTGAGATTCTTCAAGGTAGCCACCCTTTGCCTTGATGACAGCTTTGCACACGCTTGGCATTCTCTCAACCAGTTTTACCTGGAATGCATTTCCAACATTCTTGAAAGAATTCCCACACATACTGAGCATTTGTTGGCTGCTTTTCCTTCACTCTGCGGTCCAACTTATCCCAAACCATCTCAATTGGGTTGGGTGATTGTGGAGGCCAGGTCATCTGATGCAGCACTCCTTCTTGGTCAAATAGCCCTTACACAGCCTGGAGGTGTGTTGGGTCATTGTCCTGTTAAAAAACAAATGATAGTGGGACTAAGCCCAAACGGGATGGGATGGCGTATAACTGTAGAATGCTGTGGTAGCCATGCTGGTTAAGTGTGCCTTAAATTCTAAATAAATCACAGACAGTGTCATCAGCAAAGCACACCCACACCATCACACCTCCTCCTCCATGCTTCACCGTGGGAACCACAGATGCAGAGATCATCCTTTCACCTACTCTGCGTCTCACAAAGACACAGTGCTTGGAACCAAAAATCTCAAATCTGGACTCATCACACCAAAGGTCTAATGTCCATTGCTTGTGTTTCTTGGCCCAATCAAGTCTCTTCTTATTATTGGTGTCCTTTAGTAGTGGTTTCTTTGCAGAAATTCGACCATGAAGGCCTGATTCATGCAGTATCCTCTGAACAATTGATGTTGAGATGTGTCTGTTACTTGAACTCTGTGAAGCATTTATTTGGGCTGCAATTTCTGAGGCTGGTAACTCTTAATGAACTTATCCTCTGCAGCAGAGGTAACTCTGGGTCTTCCTTTCCTTTGGCGGTTCTCATGAGAGCCAGTGTCATCATAGTGCTTGATGGTTTTTGCGACTGCACTTGAAGAAACTTTCAAAGTTCTTGAAATGTTCTGCATTGACTGACCTCCAAGTCTTCATGTAATGATGGACTGTCATTTCTCTTTGATTATTTGAGCTGTTCTTGCCATAATATGGACTTGGTATTTTACCAAATAGGGCTATCTTCTGTATATCACCCCTACCCTGTCACAACACAACTGATTGGCTCAAATGCATTAAGGAAAGAAATTCCACACATCTTTTACTTTTAACAAGGCACACCTGTTAATTGAAATGCATTCCAGGTGACTACCTCATGAAGCTGGTTGACAGAATGCCAAGAGTGTGCAAAGCTGTCATCACGGCACAGGGTGGCTACTTTGAAGAATCTCAAATATGGAGGGGCAAATAAAACTGGACCGCCAGTTGGGGGACCATGGCATATGAACTAACAGGATATTATAGAGAAAACGCAGTTATCACAGCACATAGGTTGTAAAATGGCATTTTTTTCCCTGACTTGGCTTCCCCAGTGATTTTACCCACGCACCGCTGCTTGCCCTTCGCTTTATGCACACGTTCTCATACTTGGGTGCCAACGAGCATGCCTTGTCAGAGAAACCTCCGCTAGCGCTTGGATTAGCCTGGGCAGCCGCTAGTGGTCGCTATGGATCCTCACTATCCATAGCTTCCAAGTTCGATATAATTTAGTTTAGAACAATTCTGCCGACATTGTGAAAACATTTAGACTGCGTTTAGACAGGCAGCCCAATTCAAAATTTTCAATCAGATCGCACCTGAAAAATTCTGATGTGAAAAGATGTGATTGGTGAGAAAATACAAACGACTGGAAAAAAATATCTGAAATTGACTGCCTGTTTAAACGCTGCCTTGATGTTTACGAAAGTAATTGTACACAATAACCACACACTTCCTCCATTCAATCCTAACTTCGAAAACGATCATGTACTTTCGATTTTCATATCCACACCCCTCCGGTGACGCAATCGTAATTTTCAACGTTGGACATTTTTTGCGAACTGTGTAGATCTTGAAAACAGCCGACGCCTTTTATCATTGTAAAAACAACATACTTGAACAAAAGGTAAGCCAATATCAACTATAAAGATATCGGAATTGAATATGCCCACAAGATTAATAACTTTCTTAAAAAATGGGTTGAAGTACATCTGAAATGGCGGAGGAAAAGGAGGTGAAGTGAAGTCGCGTCAACATTTTCTCGACCATAGCATAATGAAATTAAAACGTTCATTACTTAAGAACTTCTTAGTTGTTACATTTAAGATTTTTTTTAAACGACCCAGGTAGATGTTATGCACGAAGTTGCCATATAGGCTATTACAGTAGATATTGACAGATATTACAGTACAGTACACCGCCTGTTGACGATAGTATCTCCTGACCCGGTTGTTTTGTTAAGAGCCTCGGACGCTTGCGGAACATTTTTTGGAAACTTAAGGGACGTATCTATCATATCAGAGAGAAATCAATTTGATAAAACAAAATGTTAAATTACTACACACCTTTATAGGCTTAGTGTTCCCACACCTCCAAATATATCTCCAATATACATTGTCAATATACTTGTTTATTGAAGACAAAGGTGGCCACCTGTGCTAAACAGCGCTCCGAACACCTGTGTGTAAGTGTAATTGGGGAGGAAGTGTAGTTCCTCAACTGGTGTAGTTCCTCAACTGGGGGCTTTGCACAGCTTGTGGATCTGAGCAAAACTCTACAGTAAGTGTATCTTTTTTTATTTGAAGGATTCTTTCTCGCTGATATGAAAGACAAGGGGCATATCAACATGTGTTTCGAAAACCGGTTGGAAAGTTATGATTGTTGACTTTTTTCAACTTTAAAACACAGCATAGCAATTGTACACTGAGCAAAAATATAAACGCAACATGCAACAATTTCAACGATTTTACTGAGTTACAGTTTATATAAGGAAATAGTCCATTGAAATAAATTCCTTAGGCACTAATCTATGGATTTCACATGACTGGGAATACAGATATGCATCTGTTGGTCACAAGTTGGGCACGACACATCTCCTTCACATAGAGTTGATCAGGCTGCTGATTGTGGGCTGTGGAATGTTGTCCCACTCCTCTTCAATGGCTGTGCGAAGTTGCTGAATATTGGCGGGAACTGGAACATGCTGTCGTACACATCGATTCAGAGCATCCCGCACATGCTCAATGGGTGACATGTCTGGTGAGTATGCAGGCCATGGAAGAACTGGGACATTTTCCGCTTCCAGGAATTGTGTACACATCCTTGTGACATTGGGCCGTGCATTATCATGCTGAAACATAAGGTGATGGCGGCGAATGGCGGCGAATGAATGGCAATGGGCCTCAGGATCTCGTCACAGTATCTCTGTGCATTCAAATTGCCATAGATAAAATGCAATTGTATTCATTGTCCGTAGCTTATGCCTGCCCATAGCATAACCCCACCGCCACCATTTGCCAATCTGTTCACAACGTTGACATCAGCAAACTGCTCACCCACACAACGCTATACACGTGGTCTGCTGTTATGAGGCCGGTTGGACGTACTGCCAAATTCTCTAAAATTATGTTGGAGACCGCTTATGGTAGAGAAATGAACATTCAATTCTCTGGCAACAGCTCTGATTTTCAGTGCTGCAGTCAGAATTGCACGCTCCCTCAAAACAAGTTTTTTTCATGCTAGCAGTTTAATTGTCTAGTAGGCTATTTTTGAACAAGCTGCTGAATTTGTTAAACCAAATTGGTTTATCAACCCTCTACCAGTTGTCTGTACAAGCACACACAGTACCTGCGCAAGTGCAGGTTCTTCATTTCATTGTCCGTAGCTTATGCCTGCCCATAGCATAACCCCACCGCCACCATTTGCCAATCTGTTCACAACGTTGACATCAGCAAACTGCTCACCCACACAACGCTATACACGTGGTCTGCTGTTATGAGGCCGGTTGGACGTACTGCCAAATTCTCTAAAATTATGTTGGAGACCGCTTATGGTAGAGAAATGAACATTCAATTCTCTGGCAACAGCTCTGATTTTCAGTGCTGCAGTCAGAATTGCACGCTCCCTCAAAACAAGTTTTTTTCATGCTAGCAGTTTAATTGTCTAGTAGGCTATTTTTGAACAAGCTGCTGAATTTGTTAAACCAAATTGGTTTATCAACCCTCTACCAGTTGTCTGTACAAGCACACACAGTACCTGCGCAAGTGCAGGTTCTTCATTTCATTTCACTTCTCACATTATTTTACATTATGAAGCTTACTGGTAGTCCCCAGTCACATGTTGTTATCACAAGCACACAAAGACAAGAGACCGAAGACTTTTGATTCACTCATTGTTGTGCGGCATACACCATAGCATAGTTACAGTATGGAATTCACAACAAAATGTTTGCAGCTAAATATAACTATTAAGTTAACTGTCTAAAATGTCTTAAATGCTCTTTGGATTGCTGACATAGTAGCTAGGTATCTATCAAGTTTCACTCCATTAATATTTGTGCGTGCGTGCCCCTTGGGTGGAGTGGGATTTTTTGAGTAGCGAAAACCTTTTTGTAACATGATGTCCTTGCCGGGCTCATTCCCATTCACAAGGGGGTGATGGCAACGTTTTTTCATTTTGTCTTTTCATTTTGTGAAAACAAGGAAGAATTGGCTTTCCTTGCTAGTTTTTTTTAAACCTTTATTTAACTTGGCAAGTCAGTTAAGAACAAATTCTTATTTACAATGACGGCCTAGGAACACTGGGTTAACTGTCTTGTTCAGGGGCAGCATCTGCACATCTATCACTCCAGTGTTAATGCTAAATTGTAATTGTAATTATTTTGCCTCTATGGCATATTTATTGCCTTACCTCCCTACTCTTATACATTTGCATACACTGTACATACAGTGGGGCAAAAAAGTATTTAGTCAGCCACCAATTGTGCAAGTTCTGCCACTTAAAAAAATGAGAGAGGCCTGTAATTTTCATCATAGGTACACTTCAACTATGACAGACAAAATGAGAGAGAAAAAATCCAGAAAATCACATTGTAGGATTTTTAATACATTTATTTGCAAATTCTGGTGGAAAATAAGTATTTGGTCAATAACAAAAGTTTATCTCAATACTTTGTTAAATACCCTTTGTTGGCAATGACAGAGGTCAAACGTTTTCTGTAAGTCTTTACAAGGTTTTCACACACTGTTGCTGGTATTTTGGTGGCTGACTAAATACTTTTTTGCCCCACTGTAGATGTTTCTATTGTGTTATTGACTGTACGTTTGTTTGTGTGTAACTCTGTGTTGTTGTCTTTGTCACACTGCTTTGCTTTATCTTGGCCAGGTCTCAGTTAGGGCTGCCAACTGTCCCGTATTAGCCGGGATGTCCCTTATATTGGGCTAAATTGGTTTGTCCCTTATATTGGGCTAAATTGGTTTGTCCCATACGGGACCTCCCTTGTTCCGTATATTCATCCAATCACAGTATAGTGTAAACGCGCCAATTCCTGCAAAGTAATTTCTGTTATTGTTCGGTCGGTTTGGCATATCAAGGAAATATGGATAAACATGCAAAAAAGACTGTGCAGCTACAACAAACAATGTGAAGCAAAAATGTTGTGGGTTAATAAGCCCGTCAGTGGTGACTCGACGAAAGCTTTCTGTACTTTATGCGTCGGGAATTCTCAATTGGCCGTGAAGGGGAGAATGCCCTAACTCAGCATGCATCCACAGAAATGCACAAGGCCACGCTAGCTAAAGGTGCTAGCGATGTTGGTTCATTCTTCGTGACGTCTACTGCGGAAACTGACATAATTGGAAAACACCTCTCCGTTTACCAGTTATTGAGCAGTGCCAACAATCGCATTCTGAAAGCTAATTGCCCAGCTCACATAGCTCATAATGCCTGCAAGCACGCCTGCGATCAGCTGTCAGTGGATATTGAGACAATTGTTTTACAGATCTACAGGCACTTATCAGTATCTGCTTCCCGAAGAGAGGAACTGCGCGCATTTTTTCGCCTTTGTTGACATTGAGTGGCTTGAAATCCTGCGACATGTTTGCACACGATGGCTCTCTCTTCATCCAGCTGTCCATCGTCTCCAGCAAAGCTGGCCAGCACTTACATCATACTTCAGGTCCCTTAGGTAGACCTGTCCTGTGGAACTAAAGAGTATTTTTGAGTATGAAGAAAAAACAGAAGCTGCTGAGATTTATCTGTGCTTTTTCCACAAAGTGGGTGTGTTTTTGACCTACTCGTAAAAAAGCTGGAGGAAACAAAGCTCTGCATCACAGATGTTTTACGAGGAAGTCCAAAAGTTCAACATTTAAGATGCTTCAGCTGAAACAGGAGAGTTTTTTTTTCTGATACCAGACCAAGCAGCTGATGGGACAAACAATTGTCAGCATGAAGGTCCAAGCAGAAACAGGACTTTGAAGTTCTATGACACTGTCATTATATACATTGACAAGTGGTTTGATTTCTCACCAGAAAATGTAATGGTGAAACTGATCGGCCTCTATGAGGAGCTCTCCTTCACTGACCTGGAGCAGGTGGTGGTTGCCATCGAAATGACAGAGACGGTCAGTATGGACCAACTCTATGAGGAGCTCTCCTTCACTGACCTGGAGCAGGTGGTGGTTGCCCTCGAAATGACAGAGACAGTCAGTTTGGACCAACTCTATGAGGAGCTCTCCTTCACTGACCTGCCTCTATGAGGAGCTCTCCTTCACTGACCTGGAGCAGGTGGTGGTTGCCCTCCAAATGACAGAGACAGTCAGTATGGACCAACTCTATAAAGAGTGTTGTACTAGCCGGGAAGAAATACAGAAAGCCAGACAGGATACCACAAAATCCACCAGTGAGAAGCAGGTGGCAGTTTACCAAAACCTAGGGAAAGCCAACTTGATCAACATGTTCAGGATTGTCTCATTTGTCCTCAGTGTGCCAGACTCAAATGCCTTTGTAGAGAGGATTTTCTGTCTGATGACCATTAAATGGTCAGACTCAAGAAACCGATGTAGCACAGAGCTGATAAAAAATGAACTTCACATATCTGGGAACTGTGACTTGTCATGTAATGACTTCTCTCTGGCTCTGCAAGAGGACTGCTTGAATCAGTCAAGTATGTAGCCTTGGTGAGTGACTCATGCCCCTCTTTTGCATTTAAGTTTTTTTTGTAGTTTTTTTTGCTGTAAAGGTCCCAATTGTGATTCCTTTGATAATATATTTTGAGGTTTATTCACATAAGTTTACATAATGATACAGTTTTAGTAAAGCTATAGGCTAAATGGAATATACAAATGTTTTGCCTTTCCAATTGAATAAGAATATGAATATACACTGTATATTCATTCACACAACACCATACCCATACCGCCATACCCACAACACCATACCCACAACACCATACCCACACCGCCATACCCACAACACCATACCCACAACACCATACCCGTGCCACCGTGCACTGGCACGCCACCTTTTGTCCCTTATTTGGTAGTGAGAACGTTGGCAAACCTAGTCGCAGTTGTAAATGAGAACTTCTTCTCAACTGGCCTACCTGGTTAAAGGTGAAATAAATACATCAATTCCCATATCAACTAAAAATAGAATGCCATCATGTTTTGGTCACTGGAGGGAAAAAGCACATGGCTAGCTCGTTGGCTACAGCAGGTTCTACCATTTCATAATAATAACTAGTTATTACTTTTAAACTAAATTCCTTTTTGGGTGGATTCTTGTTGTTTGGTTTACTGTTTCAACAGTCGCTAAGATTATATTGGGTTATCAATGCAAAATAGGTTACTTTAATGTGGGGATGGGCATTTGACATTTTTGGGTACTCCGTTTTTTTCAACACAAGGCCTGCGCTGGAAAGAAATGTGTGCGTATTTATCTATAGGCCTGTGTCAACATGCCTAATTTATCATAACCATTACAGATAACAAATCCTAATTGCTAAATTGCCCCATATAAAGTACCAATCAAATGTTTAGACTCACCTACTCATTCCAGGGATTTTCTTTATTTTTTTACTATTTTCTACATTGTAGAATAATAGTGAAACCATCAAAGCTATGAAATAACACAAATGGAATCAATCATGTAGTAACGAAAAAAAAGGTTAAACAAATCAAAATATATTTTATATTTGAGACTCTTCAAAGTAGCCACCCTTTGCTTTAATGACAGCTTTGCACACACTTGGCATTCTGTCAAACAGCTTCATGAGGTAGTCACAAATGCACATTTGTACAACCAGCTTCACAAATGCACATGTAGAAATGGAACACTAGAGGCAAAGCAAATTAACATGGTCTTCAAGACAAAATAAATAAAACAATTGGGACAAAATGGAACTGTGATCTCTGGCTAAAGAACGAATTACATTGCAACACTACGAATCGTATGTCTGCGTAGAGCTTGTAGTAAGCTTAAGTATTTTGCATTTTGCAATCAAGCTCCTCTTGGTAACAGAAGAGAATCCCCTCCTGGATCAAGAGGCTTGCTGTCTAATATTTGTTTGAGTAGCATTTTTGAGTTATTTGTATAACTGTATGAGCTGGGATGTCTGTACTCCAAATAGTTTGTGTAAAAGGTTTGCATGTTAGCATTTAGCTAGCATTTGCTATGGGATTTTACATGTACTTGTTAGCATTGAAAACCTTCTGATTGGAAATAGCGCCCCTGTTGTTTTTTATTGCCGGTATTGCTATATTGTATTTACTTTGCCACCATGGCCTTTTTTGCCTTTACCTCCCTTCTCACCTCATTTGCTCACATTGTATATAGACTTGTTTATACTGTATTATTGACTGTATGTTTGTTTTACTCCATGTGTAACTCTGTGTCGTTGTATCTGTCGAACTGCTTTGCTTTATCTTGGCCAGGTCGCAATTGTAAATGAGAATTTGTTCTCAACTTGCCTACCTGGTTAAATAAAGGTAAAATAAATAAAATAATGCCAGTATTACGGTATGGCACAAAGTCGGTATGATGGCACAAGGTCGGTATGGGGGGGGGGGGGGGGGGGGGGGGTTATACTTGCCTAACATATGGAATTGTTTTAAGATGAACATACCATGTATCATTTAGCTATCGGATTTAGAATTTAAGGACCCTGTAGGTATAAAAGAAATACATATATTTACAAATTATTTGATCAAATATAGAATTTGCCCATAGAAACACATTAAATGACACGTTCATAAATGGCAAAACAGACAGTCAAAATATGTATCCTAAGGAATATGATTTTGAAGTGTATGTCTTATATCTATGAGATATAAGAAAGCTCAGATTTCTTATTTTTTAAATGTATTTTTAACACATATTTAACCCATTCATTCTTTAACCTGTCTGGCACCAGTGGGACAGTAGCGTCCCACCTGTGCATTTGGATCCAGTGAAAGTGCAAACAAAAATCTCATAATTAAAATTCCTCAAACATACAAGTATTATACACCATTTTAAAGATAATCTTCTTGTTAATCCAGCCACAGTGTCTGATTTCAAAAAGGCTTTACGGCAAAAGCACACCATGCGATTATGTTAGGTCAGCGCCTAGCCACAGAAAACCATACAGCCATTTTCCAACCAAGGAGAGGTGTCACAAAAGACAGAAATAGCGTTAAAATGAATCACTTACCTTTGATGATCTTCATCTGATGGCACTCCCAGGTCTCCATGTTAGACAATAAATGTTAGTTTTGTTCGATAAAGTTCATCTTTATGTCCAAATACCTTTTTGTTTGCGCGTTTAGTCCAGTAATCCAAGTGCACAAGGCACTAAGTCCAGACGAAAAGTAAAAAAAGTTCCATTACAGTTTGTAGAAACATGTGAAACAATGTGTAGAATCAATCTTTAGGATGTTTTTATCATAAATCTTCAATAATATTCCAACCGGACAATTACTTTGTCTTTAGAAATGAAAGGGAACGGAGCTCACGCCCACTGCTGTGACTAAACTCAAGGCTTTCAGCCAGACCACTGGTTCAAACAGCTCTTATTCGCTCCCCTTTCACTTTAGAAGCCGGAAACAACGTTCTAAAGACTGTTGACATCTAGTGGAAGCCTTAGGAAGTGCAATCTGACCCCATTTACACTGTATATTGAATAGGCAATCACTTGAAAAACTACAACCTCAGATTTCCCACTTACTGGTTGGATTTTTCTCAGGTTTTGCCTGCCAATGGAGTTCTGTTATACTCACAGACATCATTCAAACAGTTTTGGAAACCTTAGAGTGTTTTCTATCCAAATCTACGAATAATATGCATATCCTAGCCTCTGGGCCTGAGTAGCAAGCAGTTTACTCTGGGCACGCGTTTCATCCGGACGTGAAAATACTGCCCCCTACCCCAAAGAAGTTAACTGATACCTGGTTACCTTCAGAAGAGTCCTGTGACACTTGTGGGTGATTAAAAAGTGAGTATACACAATGCCTACTGAAAAGAATAGTGGGTATACAGCGTTTTTCCCCTACTACACCACTGGGCTAAAGTCTTCCACTCAGGGACCAGACGCGAACCTGATGAAATTACTAAGAGAAGCAATGTCCTTCTCTATGTCTATGATTAATTTTTAATCCCAAAGTAAATAGGTGTTGTCTTTCTGGCGGGTGAAGGATGTGTTGCTATGCACAGAGGCCTTCACCCCCTCTTATACCCTGTGTCATTCACTCATTGAGACATTCATTTTTTGATTCCCATGAGTTGCTTGCAAGGCACTGAATGAATGCCTCGTAACAGTGCTCTGTGAGGGACTGGGGGGCCCAGAAGGCGTACTGGTGTGTTTAATTATCCAGGTCCTGCAAAATATGGATCCCTCGGCTGTCCTTACTCAAGCCTCTGGTATTCTGCTAATCTGAGTGGGCGTATATGAGTCAGTGGTCATTGTGTGTCTGTGTGTATCCATCCTGAATCTTTTCAGCAGTTCCTCTATTTGTTCCTTTCTTTGTTATATCCTCTACAGTCTACATTCACTCCCCAGAATCTAGCTGCCATTTTTGGATCCCCTTTGCAGCCCTCCCCCGTTCCTGTCCTTTCTGCCCCCACATTCTCTCACTCCTCCACCAAGATTCCAACTGTCCCCCACCCCTCTGCTCACTGAGTATCATGCTCATGTTTTTCATGCATGTGTTTTCGATAGGGAGTCGACAGGTCCCTTAAGCACAATTACATTGTCACATTGACAGTTAGGCTGGGGCCTACATTGTTATAACACAATTGTTACATTGCTGTAATAACACAACATGGAGAAATAACTAACTGAATCTGCACACAGTTTACCAAATGCTGAGCACAGCTAGGGGAGGACTTACTTTATGTATCACAATGACTGGTCCCTATGGTCAGAGTGGTTTTCTGGGCTGTGGAGTGCAGCTCTACAACCTATCATTAGCCTGTAGTTTTCATAGTTTAACCTCTTCAAGAGTTTTTTAAGAGGGCAAATTACTTGTGAGTGACCCATCAAGGCCAGAGGATGTAGGCTAATCCCAGGATAGAAAATGATAACATTCACTCTGTTTATTAAGCGATTTGATACAAGAGTTGGCTGTTTGACATGTTCAAATGTGGTCCCTGAGTTTCCTTGCCCTTTAGTGGCTCTGTTCTGAGTAGTTTGTTGTTCCTCTCTCAAAAAAAGAGGAAACCAAAAAAGGAACTGAGATTTTCCCAACCTCAAAAAGGAGGCCGACCTTATCCCTGCTATAAATTAAAACCTCACAATTCTCACATGTAATCCTCATGGGTCATTCTGATGTTTTATTTATTCAAATGATTATAAGAAGAAGAGGAAACATCAGGGGCTAAAAGGTTGGGAGTTCAACACACCATAACTAAAATTCATATATTATAGATTATACAGACAGAGGGGATTGATAGCAGCACCATTGATTTATGGGAGCACATAACTTTGGTTATATGTAGAACAGAACCATGGTGTTCCTGTTGACATGATTGATGCGACTACTCTGGCAGGATGGAACCAAATGGCTTATTCATGCATCATCGTTTGCTTGGTATTTGACCCTGAGTGTGTTTTAAGAGCATAACCCTGAACCTTGACCCCTTTCTGCAGCCCCAACACAGCACAATGAGAGGCTTAAAGTGTGGCCAAAGAGTATAACATAGTCTAGTAAATAACTAACACGTGGCCCCTTACTTTGGGGAATTAGATCTTCAGGGTTTGTTGTTTTGGGTCCCAAATGAACATTTGGAGAGTTAAGACGGGTTAGATTTGGACAGTGTTGAGTGCGCTATTTAATAATGTGCTCTAATTTTCCTATTATTTAAGGAGAGTGAAAATGGGACAGAAAGACACTGAGCATGAGCGAGAGAAAGTGCAGAAAGAGCAAGACAGCCCTGCTGCTGCAGGGAAAAGAGGGAGGGGGGATGTGGGGAAGTGAGATGGATTTCCCGTAAATCACCATCAACCAATCACAGCTCCTACCCAGGTTGGCAGTGGGCCAGTGGGATCAAGCGACACCAAGCAACCGAGATACACAGCAAGATTACAGAGTGAAGTAGAGAGAGAGAGAGACTTGAACGAGACCTATATTACAGAGCGTGAGTTATTATTTGTAAGGATAGGGGTATATGCGAGCAGAATATTTGACTTCAGTTTAGTTTAGTGAAAAACGGATAACCAGAAGAGACTGCAGACCTGCCTCTGTCGGTAGGTCTATGTTTCCTTCCTCAATGTCTATTTTTCCATCCAGTTCTTTGTCAAAGGGCCTGTTCTTACTACCACCCCACTTGATTTCAGTTGGGGTGTGGTGCTGTGTTTTGGAGGAGGGGTACGTGTGCGGGTCTCTCGCTTTAGCAGGAAGTGATGATCAGTGAATGAGAAAGCTGGTGTGCCTGGTCAGAGTCTGGGTGAGACAAAGTGTGTGGAGGAGGGGACAGAGAGATAGACAGGAAAGTGGAGAGTAAGAATAACAATAACGAGGCTATATACAGGGGGCACCGGTACCGAGTCAGTGTGCGGGGGTACAGGTTAGTTGAGGTAATCTGTACATGTAGGTGGGGGCGAAGTGATTATGCATAGATCACAAACAAACAGCAAGTAGTAGCAGTGTACAAAAGGGGGGTCAATGTAAATTGTCCGGAGGCAATTTTATTAATTGTTCAGCAGCGTAGTTGAGTATTTGCTTGGCATTTACCCTGGCAGTCAACCTGAGCTTGGTGTGTCATAAAGGGAACAGGGCACCTGTCTAAGGGAAGATCAAAGGGGGAAAGATAAAACTCCTGTGAAGTGCTGGCACACTGATGCAACATGCAGCAACCCTATAGCTCTGCAGCTCTAAGCTTACAGTGTTCACTAAGCAGGCCAAGGTCCAAAGCCTCTCTGGCATTTCTCTACTGAATTAATGCTCAGATCAGAGGGGTTTTCATTTGAAAGACATACTCCATGCTTGATGCTTGTTAACTGACAATAAATACAGGAATACATCATACACCCATATACTGTTGTTGTACAAACATAAACTATGCCATGTTTGACCAGTCTAGCTCATTGCATGTTATCCCAGCAGTTTTCATGTGTATTTTATTTCGCATAGAGGCTGTCAGAGAGTTTCAACTTAAGGTGTACATCTTGGCAGGGGTTGTGCAACATTGTTTTGTGCTGCTCGACCTATATTTCACCCTCCAACACACACTCCTTCTATTCTGTGGAACTGAGGCAGGCCTGTTCCTTGAACATGCCATGTAGCAGTCTTCACAACACAACTACTTCCTGGTGTTAACTACACAGTTGTAACTGTCAAAACAAGGCCCGTGATCGAGTTTCCTGTTTCATTCGCTCACCGCAAAACGTGAAGTTTCAGCAGAGAAGGAGTTGCGATCAAGTTTCTGTGTCAAGCATACACTTCCTCCATGTTGAGAAAGTGATGTGTTTCAAATCAAATCAAATTTATTGGTCACAAGAAAAATATTTGCTTTCGAACTTTGGAAAGAGGTGCAATACAAGGCAGAGATAAACAATTACTAGATTGACTTGTTTCACCGCCACACAAAGCCGGCCATTGTTCTGTTCTTAGCAGGTGCAAAGTTCAGTTGACATGAGGAAGGCTCTTTTCAGAAGTGAATAAGCTATACTGGAGTTTTTGATAACCCACTTGATGTCCCTGCAATCACAAGCTCTGCTCTGCTCTCTGCTAATGGACAGGTGTGAGCATCGCTTAGATCAGCAAGTTGGTAGTTGTGGAGATGTGCTTCAAATGAAGTGCTGTACACTGAGCTGTTCAAGGACGGACCGTTTTGAATAGTTCAACCAACAGCGAAGTTAGTAAACAGGATAAGACCATGTTTTATTCTGAATTGACATCATTTTCTGTTTCCTTTTCCAGCAGGTGAGATGGCAGTGAGGCAAAGGATCTTTAACTCGACCAGACCGTTCTCAGGGTCACCCCAAATAGAGCTGAAGGGGTCTTACCCAAGCCTCCCCAGCCCAGAAGACAGGACGAGTGACGAGGAGGTGAAGGAGAGCAAAGGGGACTTCATGCCTTGTTTAAAACCCAGAATAATTAAAGTCCTAACGAAGGGCACAGCAGAACAAGTGGGTGAAGCAGGTCCACTGAACTATCAAAAGAACTCGTTCATAGCCCAGGCTGAATGTGAGTATACTAAGGAGGGCAATACTAGTTTTGATAGGGTTAATTGCAGAGAGAGAGAGAGAATGGCACCAAGCTAACACCTGCTGTCTGTGCTTCCCCAGGTGAAACCCAAGACTCCCAGCAGTTCAGCCCTTCCTGCTCTGAACGCTCCTATGTCGGGTCCCCCAACTGCTTAATCAACCGGTATGACCTCACTTATCCCTCCATAACACACTCCATTATCTCTTCTTACAACTCTCTCAATCTTTGGGTTTCTTCTTTAGCTACAAAGCATTGGTTAAACCACTAATGTCTTCTTACAGTTTGGGTTTTCGTGACAGTACTGCATTCACACAGGCATTGCTGTTGTCTTCCACAGGGACTCATCAGAGCACAACAATGTGGCGTGTTCCTCCGCAGCCTCCAACCAGGACCAACCAGGCTCCCCGGCCCACCGCTCACCCAGGAAGAAGCCAAGGAAGAAACAGAAGAGGAAGGAGAAGAAAGAGGAGCAGAGGGAGACAGGGAAGCAGAGACAGAGACGTAGAGTACCTTCTGGTGTCCCTGAGCAGGAGACCCAGACTGGCAGTTCTCCTCAACTGATCCAGACCCAGGTAAGATGAGCACTCTAACCTGTAACCTCCTACCGTCAGACACAAAATGGATGACGTTGAACTTGAAGTGCCTTTCTTGTGATTCATAGTCTGTAGTATGAACCGTAGACAGTCTCATATAGTGTTTGAGCTTCTATCAGCAAACATCCTAGCACAAACATTAGCTTTCCAACCGGGAGGAAGTGATTCAGAGAACTCTTGACTGTCTGAGACAAAGCTTCCTTTCAGGTGTCCATAGACTTGTAGCCTCACCCACACAGATAGGTATCTGTGTCAGTATCATTACCTGGAGGTGAAAGCTCTTTCCTGGCAGACAGTCACCTTTAATCACCTGGTGGTGGGTTTGTCTTTTTCCCCTTTAGCAGGACGCTTCAGAGCACCAAAGTAACATCAGCACTTCATACAGTAGCAGTATCCCGAGTTTAGAGGCGCATGACGCAAGACGCCCCCCTTACCCCCTCCAGGACTGCAACAGGGGCCCCAGCCATTCCCACCTCTACTGGGGCCCCCAGGTGTTTAGCCCCCCCTCCAACCTCTCCACCTATGGGCAGGAGAGTGACTCAGACTCTCCTCTCAGCAGTGTGGGAGACTGTTCGTTAGCCCTAGCAGGGCTCAGGGGCAGTGTCAGTCAGGAGGACCGATGCTACGCAGGTCCCTTCTGCAAAGACTTCTGCAAAGACGTGGAAAGAGATGTCAGGGAGAAGGAGGGAGAAGTCTCAGAGACTGACACCAACGAGGGCCTGATCTTCAATAAGGTAACTTTCCAGACTGCAGTAGTTGTCGATAAATGCGGTTGTTTTACTTGTGGCTTTTTCTGATTCCTCCTTATTAACTCAGCCAATTGATCTCTCTCATTTCCTATTAGAATATTCAGCCTGTGAATTATGAGTACAGGGAGGGGAAGGACTACAGCCTCTGCAAGTCTATCAACACAGGGTCATACGGGGAAGTGCACAGTGTGCAAGACAACAGAACACACTTCAGATTTGGCGCCAAAAAGGTACAACAGCACTTACACTCTGTGTATACATTATCTGTGTGTTACCTCTCACTATTGATAACTATTGAACTCTCTTCTCCCTCTCCTTCTTCCCAGATTCTCCTGAAGAGTTTTAGTAGTGAGGAAGTGGGTACGTGGAGTGCCCTGAAGTCTCCTCGCGTGGTGGAACTCTTCGGAGTGATCAGAGAGGGGCCCTACGTCGTCCTCTTCATGGACCTCAAAGCTGGTGAGCTATACACTATACTGTACCTCGATCTCAGGCAGTGACCTAGATGCTAGTTATGTGCTGGCCAGCTGTTTGTTCACCCTCACCCACCCGCAATAGCTAATAACCCATCCGCAACCACAAGACTATATGTGATAAAGTGACAATCTGAGGCCTGCACCTGACACTAACTCGCTATAATATCGAAAAATTCTGTAGGCTACAGTCAAAGACGATATAATACTTTTTTTGACAAGGGGTGCAGATTTTCTCCTGATTTTAGATATGTTTCAGCTTATAATTTCCAACATTTTGGTAGACTATTTGTTGGTCAACTATAATTAGATACATGCAGCTTCTCTTCTGTCATTATATGTTGCCCTCAAAGACTAAATGAACCCCTGCTCACCAGATTGTCATAAATCAATAGAATTAATGCTTTAATCTAGTTGACATCGGTAGAGTTTTTCTCTGTCATCTTCTTTCGTGGAGCAAAAACGTTTAGAGACCAAAAAAGAATTTAAAGGAGAACGATTTTCTGTGCTAAATTTCCGAATGACATCAGTTTGACCGGTTGTAAGGAAGTAGAAAGCTGTGAAAACAACCCAACATGTTTTTGATAACATTTCAATTTGGCTTGGATGCATATTTTACGTGGTTGAAATACTATCAGCATTTATGATGCTGATAAAGATAAATACCATCTGTAGAGGTACTAACTGAGCATTTGCATTCTCTCAAGATGCTGAAAGAAAGAAATCATATTTCTCCACTCCTGTTCCTGAGTCAGAATTTTGCCTACATTTGGTGTATCATTTTACTGCAAGAAATCCTTAATTTTGCAGGAGTTAATATTAAGGCTATGTGAGGTTATAGACCTAGAGTCAGTGTCCAGATTTCAGTTTCCATTAAACCCATCGGAACAGTAGGCTACAGTTCCCTTGAACTTCCCTATTCGAAGTCCTCTTTATGCACTAATGCATGATAGCATAAAATAATTAAAGAACAACCTCAATGTAGCCTATAGATATAGATTGCGCAGGAATTATACATTTATGGATTTTTTTACATGTATTGTTTCTCATTATTCAACCCGCCCGCCCACTACCCACCCGCGCTTCATCCACACAATATTTAATGACCCTAAACCCGTCCGGGTTATGAGTCAACCAGGGTATCACTACTAGACACCTCTGTTAAGAGTTTCTCGAAGGATGCCTCAAATCACCGCTATGATTTTAAGGTGATTTTCCATCACCCACTCACCCCTCCTGCCCTCTTCTCTATTATCTGCTTCTAGGCTCTGTGGGTCAGCTTATTAAAGAGAGGGGTCGGCTACCTGAGGACCTGGCCCTGCACTACCACTGTCAGGTCCTTGAGGCGCTGGAACATCTGCTGAAGAGACGAGTGCTGCATCTGGACATAAAGGGTAGGCCGAGATATGAGATAATGAAAATGGCTGACTTATGAACAAAACCACAGCAGAAGGTTCATAAAACACACGGTAACTGAATGCCTGGGCACGTACACTGACTCTTACTAGGCATTTTCAAACTAGGTTTGATTATGGCAGATATTAAAACAGTAACTACAAGACTTGTCTAATCAAATCAAATTGATTTATATAGCCCTTCTTACATCAGCTGACAGCTGATATCTCAAAGTGCTGTACAGAAACCCAGCCTAAAACCCCAAACAGCAAGCAATGCAGGTGTAGAAGCACGGTGGCTAGGAAAAACTCCCTAGAAAGGTCAAAACCTAGGAAGAAACCTATAGGAACCAGGCTATGAGGGGTGGCCAGTCCTCTTCTGGCTGTGCCGGGTGGAGATTATAATAGAACATGGCCAAGATGTTCAAATGTTCATAAATGACCAGCAGGGTCAAATAATAATAATCACAGTAGTTGTCGAGGGTGCAGCAAGTCAGCACCTCAGGAGTAAATGTCAGTTGGCTTTTCATAGCCGATCATTAAGAGTATCTCTACCACTCCTGCTGTCTCTAGAGAGTTGAAAACAGCAGGTCTGGAACAGATAGCACATTCGGTGAACAGGTCAGGGTTCCATAGCCATAGGCAGTTGACATGTAAAGAGGAATAGAAGAAGCAGATGTTCAGGATATTCATATTTTGATTCATATGTTGCCTTGGTGAGAGTAAGTTGTTTCTCTGCTGTTTTTGCAGTTGTTATGTGGAACACAAGAGTGGCAGATCGTGTCTTGATCTCCCGCACCTGTGTTGTGAAACCAGAGCACCACAGGCTGAGAACGCGCCAAGCCGGGAATTTCCCACAGCGTGACTCACCGCTACTCTTTAGAGGGCGCATGCGCTCGCCAGCCAGAGAGAGGGAGAGACAGAACTAGAGGAAGAGAGAGAGCGACAGAGCAAAGGATAGACAGTTGGAACCACATGGCTCAGTGCTCAGATGCCACCTGGTGTCAGATATGCCAAACCACAGGCACAGATACAACAGGGAGGTTTTGCCAAGTCACCTGCTGCCTGTCTATTATGCTATAAGCCCCAGATTCATTCCTTCCCCAACAGCTGTTTCTTAATAGCCAACATGACTTGGATTTGACTCTTTTTTCCCCCCTGGTTACCAGAACATTGCCTCGCCTGCATAGCTACAGTGCTGCTAAATATGGCTGTCTCATCCCAGAATTATAGAACAACAATAACCAAATCCAGTATATACCCATAGATTAACATGTGTGTGTGTGTGTGTGTGTGTGTGTGTGTGTG
Organism: Oncorhynchus kisutch; assembly: GCF_002021735.2. Lineage (NCBI taxonomy): Eukaryota > Metazoa > Chordata > Actinopteri > Salmoniformes > Salmonidae > Oncorhynchus > Oncorhynchus kisutch. Next base: position 55,044,826 of record NC_034183.2, read on the forward strand.
TGTGTGTGTGTGTGTGTGTGTGTTGCAGCGGACAATGTGTTGCTGTCAGAGGATGGGAGGGACACTTTTCTGTGTGACTTTGGACAATCTGAGAGAATGGACATCGGTGGACAGAGCCTAAGTGCATCCCAAGGAGGTAGAAAAATATGAACTCAAGCCCCTACTAGACGAAAAAGGGGGATACACCAAAAACAATAAAGTGTTTGACCTGGTTGTCATGTCTGAATGTATACTCTGTGTATGTGTGTGGAAGCAGATCTGAAGGGGACAGAGACACACATGGCCCCGGAGATTGTGAAAGGGGAAACCCGCGGAGCCAAAGCAGACGTGTGGAGCAGCTGCTGCATGTTACTGCACATGCTCAATGGCTGCCAGCCCTGGACACGATACTACTCCCGCCCACTGTACTTCAAGGTATCATTCAACACAACACCACCCTGTCTTCATACTTGACGTCTGACACATATGTAGCTTTTGATGTTTAAAAAAAATATTAGGCCTCCGATTGGATTGAATCTTCGTGTCGTGGATTGATTGTTCATGTGGCTATGGTTACAGATAGCCAATGAACCACCGCCTCTGAGAGAGATCCCGCCCGATTGCAGTCCCTTCACTGCTGATGTCATAAAGGTGGGACTACAGAAGGAGCCCACCAAGAGGGCCTCCGCCTCGGAGCTCAAGGGAAGAGCAGCCAGAGCTCTGAGAGAAGGTGAGGGTGTAGCACCACCACTGTTTTTAGATCAGTCCTTAGATTTTATAACTGACTAACTAACCTACTGTGTGTCTTTAGTGGGAGGACTCAGCAGCCCCATTAGAGGGTTCTATAAGGAGCCCCTACAGATAGATGACAGCCCCAGCCAGTCTAGCCAGCCCTGGCCACCCTTTAGCAGAGACACCTGCTCTGAGGAGAGCCCTGAGCTATGGCTGGAATCCATGAACCCAGGGAGCAGGGAGCTGAACAATGATGAGGAGGAGGAAGGCAGTGAGGCAGACACAGAGGAGACAGCCTCACCTCGCTCTCTACTGACACAACTCCATGAATGGCAAAATCCCAAGATGGCCGACGGCACCTCCAACGTATCTGAGCTGGAACTGCGCAAGCTGGAGAGAGGTAAGGGTTGTTGAAACATTCTGTGTGTTTGCTGTCTGTCAGTCTGTGTATCTCAGTTCATTTTACTTGATGTATATCTATGTGTGTCTATATCAACTCAAGTCAACTCCTCTGTTCTTACCGCTCCTCATCTGCTTGTCTGCAGAGTTTTACCTGACCAGTCTGTCTCAGCTGCACTCAGCAGAAACCCAGGAGCAGCTACTGTCCTGCCTGAGCAGCAGTGACTGTTACTCCAACAGGGACTTATGGGACAGAAAGGTAGCCCACCATATAAGCCTGCCTTACCTGACATGTTAGATAATATGAACAGCTGTAGAGTGTGTAATGTGTTTCTGTGGGTTGATATATGGGTCTCTCAGGTCACATTAATCAGCCCATTCACGGTTCTCCCTCTCTTTTCCCTGTCTCCCTCCTCCCCTAACTACAGGACTCTGGCCGTTGGTCCATCAGCCCAGGTGACGACCTCAGCTCCGGTGTGTTCTCCTACAACAGCCAACCGGACGGACAGATTCTCAGTATGGACTGGCTGGTTCACCAAAGCCACCTGTCTCCACCCCGATGCTTTGAGGGTGAGCGACATCTCTAGTTAGCTGACCCTAGAAGGTGCTACAGCTCAGGATGTTTAGATAACAGGATCATGTCATATTGTTTCCCACTGGATAGCACCTCATTCCCATAGCAATATCACTCATGCTGAGAAAGCATGTGCAGTGCACTCATGTTGGCTGTTTCTCTGCATTGTGATTGGCTCAGGAGTTGACGTCTGCATCACGGGCGTAAATGGGCAAAGCATCCGGATACGAGAGAAACGCAGGGTGAAGGTGGGCCACATCGCCACGGGGATCAGCGACCAGGTGAGTGAGGACTCATGGTTGAGTTTTCAATATGCCTCCCCTGACAACAAGTCGTGCACAACCATATTTTCATTTTGATGCTCTTGTCCTTTTCACAGGCGACTACACACAGGCCTTCATTACACCACCTGTGTCTCTCTCTCCCCTCTAGATCTCCGAGAGGGTGTTCACCATGGAGACTCAGGAGCGGGAGCCAGTGGCCCATGATGAGGAGGTGCAGGACTCTGGCCTCCTGCTCCGCTGTGTCCCTGCTCCTGACTACTGCCAGGCCTGGAGATGGAGGGTCAAGGAGGGGGTGCTGGAGACTCGTGACTGAGCCATTAACTCCCCCCACTCATCGGTAGCAGTCACATCAAGCATCAGGACTGTGAACTCACTCTTGTACGCCTGTCTCTGTATATCCTGCTTTTTATCAAACTGTGTGTTATGTCTAAATCTTGTTAGAATCGTACCCTTTCTTTCAATTTTCGCCTAAAATGACATGACCCAAATCTAACTGCCTGTAGGGCAGGACCTGAAGGAAGGATATGCATATTCTGGATACCAATTGAAATGAAACACTTTGAAGTTTTTGGAAATGTGAAATTAATGTAGGAGAATATTAACAGCAGGGGTTCAAACTTTAGAACCCAGTTCCGACATTCAAGTATAAAAATGTATTTTTTAAAACAAAACTATGCTCAATTTTATCTCTGGGACCCTCATGACAAATCAGAGCAAAGATTACTGAATGTAAGTACATTATTTATCTTCAGAGGTGAATGTATGAGACCAGTTGCCACGATAAGTGTTTTGTTGTGCACTCTCAAACAATAGAATAGTCTTTTTTCACTGTAATATCTGTAAATGGACAGTGCAGTTAGATTAACAAGAATTTAAGCTTTCTGCACATAAGTGTTTGTCCTGGATAGTTGGATGTTACTTACGTCATTCTAGGTATGTTAGCGGGACACCAATCCCGTAGAGGATAAAGGGACAAATGTAATGCGTTTCTTATAAATGGATATCCCTGTACATTACAGGAGCGCACACACACACGTGTGTGGTGTTAGTATTCTCTTTAGAGAAAATGGTTCATGTGAATGAGCTACAACTGCCTTTTCTCAAAGTAAGGTATGGAAAGTCCAATACTGTAAACCTAGTATAATTTTATACACCAAAAACGACAGCCCTTTTCTAAATTTCGCTAGAGCACACCCAACAACAGCACTGAGCCAATAAGATGTGCATAGGGCTGAGATGTTAACCTTACAGGAACATTGAATCATGTCATGAAATAAAAGCTATACTCTGGAGTATTTCATATCCATTTGCTGATCAAGAGGAAAGATTCAATCCAACTACTACTGGACACTGTTTAAATATGCTCCCAGTTGAGAATTAGGGTACAAGGAAGTAGTTTTAAATTAATCTCATTCACACCCCACAATCTTGTCACAGCTTAATAAGGATCGCAATCCATAAAACTTTTTTTATTTTATGTTCATATTACAACATACAAAAACAAACAAGTGTCACTGCAAAAAGATTGGTTTTGGGGGACCAGAGTTTTACAAAAGATATAGAAAAAGTGAATATCAAAGCAATTTATTGTAGAAAAGAAAAAAGGACCAAGGCACTGACAACTTAAAAGAAATAAGAAAGCTTCCTTATTTTAACACATTAACAAGGTGTATAAAAAGAGCATTTGATTGTAAAGGATTATGGTATGGTCTGCTTTTAAATAGCCCACCATAGAATACAGTACTTTGAACACTATGCTGAGAGAGGTAAACATCTGTGAGAGAAGGACAGTGCTGTGTGTCTGCAGTAGAAATGCGCACGCACACACACACACACACACACACACACACTTGGAACATCTGTTGATCCTATGATCACGCGTAAATAATCAGACACACACCCCAAAATGCATACTCCAGCAAAGAGATACCATGAAGAGAGGGAGGAAGAATGATCAGATAGGAAAAAGGAGAGACTCAATGGAAGAAAAGTGCAACAGAAATAAAGCACAGGAGGAAAGCATAGCAGATTCTCATGGCTGACCTGGGGGGGGGTCATTAGACTTAAGCAACAAAATGTCATGCAGCGACTTGTTTGTTTGCAAGAAATAAAAAAATAAATTAATTAAAAGATGTGCCCTGGCCGAGTCTCTACACATCTCTTTCCATCCTTCTCTCCTGTGTGTGCGGTCAAGAGCTGCTCACATATTTCAGCGTAGGGAACAGAGGCAAGAAAAACCTTGAATCTGACTCAATCGTTTGCCATTGATGGATGGAGGGTGGGAAAGAGGAGTGGTCCGAACGTTGCTGCTTTTCCATCCCCAACTATTTTTCCTCACCCCAAAACAGTTCCCATTTACCCCCACATGTCTACCTCTACTACCCAGTTTCCCCCCCAGTCTTATGTCCCCCCCTCTTTGTCCTTTCTTCTCTTAGGCTCTCCTCCCCCTCACATCTTGCGGATGACCAGCACAGTAGTAAGAACTCCAGCGAGGAACACCCCCACGGTCTGCCAGGTGGGAGTGCCAAAGTAGGAACGGATTCCCTCCTAAGAATTAGGAAGACACACCATTGTCTTCAACCACCACCACAATTTCAAAAAGACATCTGTAAAAAAAACATGTCAATATGGGGAAAGCACATCTACGGATTCCTTACCCAGCCACCCTGATCCCTAATCCAGTTGATCACATGATCTCGCAGGTAGTCTGTAGCCCAGCTGATAATGGTTCTGATGATGTCGGGGACCTTGGTCAACAGAGCCTGAGGAGAGAAAGACGATGCAGTCTTATTGCACAACGAAGAAGCCAACTCATCACAAAACGTGTAAATTTCAGTTCCATTCCAAGCGCTGCGGTTTACAAAAGTGACTCTATTCTGACTGAGATGAGCCCTGTTTCCTTTGTCTAACAGAGGACAAGAGAGTGCGAGAATGATTGAGAGAGAAAGGAGAGCTAAATAAAATACTACCACTCTCCACCCTCACCTTGATGACCAGCCGACAGGCAAAGTAGAAAAGTGCCACCACCCTGCCCCAGTTGAACTTTCCATCAGAGAAGATCTCACGGGCCACTCTCATAAAAACATCATGGCTGGGCTGGAGTGCAGTATCATTTAACATACTGAAGGGGAAAACAAGAGATGCTCTAAGTATTGTACAAATTCCAGAGGTCAATTTAAGCAAAGAGCTGGAGTCCCTTTCTAAGTCCTTGATTTAAGATACCTTTGGAGTTGTGTATTGCCATCCAGCTCATCTCCAATCTGCTGCAGGCAAAGGGCCAGTTTCTTGTGGTTGGGGTTACACAGCTCACTCCCGCCCAACTGGGTCCGTGTCACTGACAACTGAGTACTGCTGTCAGCATGGCGAAGAACCCGCTCGTAGATGAAACTGCGAAGAGAGGGTCCCGGCTAAACAACTAGCTAGTATATTTTGATCCTTGTCTGATTAATCAGGCTGTAACAAACAATTAACTGGTACAGTGGGGAGAACAAGTATTTGATAACCTGCAAAAATCGGCAGTGTTTCCTACTTACAAAGCATGTAGAGGTCAAATTTTTTATCATAGGTACACTTCAACTGTGAGAGACGGAATTATAAAACAAAAATCCAGAAAATCACATTATGATTTTTAAGTAATTAATTTGCATTTATTGCATGACATAAGTATTTGATACATCAGAAAAGCAGAACTTAATATTTGGTGCAGAAACCTTTGTTTGCAATTACAGAGATCATATGTTCCCTGTAGTTCTTGACCAGGTTTGCACACACTGCAGCAGGGATTTTGGCCCACTCCTCCATACAGACCTTCTCCAGATCCTTCAGGTTTCGGGGCTGTCGCTGGGAAATACGGACTTTCAGCTTCCTCCAAAGATTATCTATTGGGTTCAGGTCTGGAGACTGGCTAGGCCACTCCAGGACCTTGAGATGCTTCTTACGGAGCCACTCCTTAGTTGCCCTGGCTGTGTGTTTTGGTTCGTTGTTATGCAGGAAGACCCAGCCACGACCCATCTTCAACGCTTTTACTAAGGAGGTTGTTGGCCAAGATCTCACGATACATGGCCCCATCCATCCTCCCCTGAATACGGTACAGTTGTCCTGTCCCCTTTGCAGAAAAGCATCCCCAAAGAATGTTTCCACCTCCATGCTTCACGGTTGGGATGGTGTTCTTGGGGTTGTACTCATCCTTCTTCCTCCAACAGGGCGAGTGGAGTTTAGACCAAAAAGCTCTATTTTTGTCTCATCAGACCACATGACCTTCTCCCATTCCTCCTCTGGATCATCCAGATGGTCATTGGCAAACTTCAGACGGGCCTGGACATGCGCTGGCTTGAGCAGGGGGACCTTGCGCGCGCTGCAGGATTTTAATCCATGACGGCGTAGTGTGTTACTACTAGTAGTGTCCTTATACAGCTCTCTGGTCTTGGCCATTGTGGAGAGGTTGGAGTCTGTTTGATTGAGTGTGTGGACAGGTGTCTTTTATACAGGTAACGAGTTCAAACAGGTGCAGTTAATACAGGTAATGAGTGGAGAATAGGAGGGCTTCTTAAAGAAAAACTAACAGGTCTGTGAGAGCCGGAATTCTTACTGGTTGGTAGGCGATCAAATACTTATGTCATGCAATAAATGCAAATGAATTACTTAAAAATCATACGTGATTTTTGTTTTAGATTCCGTCTCTCGCAGTTGAAGTGTACCTATGTCAGTAGAATGAAAATACACACCAGAACCATATACCTTGCAGATCTCTAAAAAGTCTGGTAAACAATATTTCCCTGTGGAAATGTCTCAAATTTCGAGCGTCTGAAGGACAAACCGCACAGACAACCGGTAATGCAAGTATCAATGGAAATTGATTCAACATTCTGGCTTGTAAGGAACATCTACACGATTTGGCACTCCAATGTTTCAGGCTATATCTACCAATTAAATTGTGTATTTCAGCCTAATTAAATCAGGCAATTGTGAATAAAGATCAAATTCAGGAGTAAACATGAAGGTATACTCACTCTGTCAGTAATGTTCTTCCCAGTTCTAGTACCTGATCAGTTCCATTACCTGAGAACACAAAGCAGCACTGGAGTCAGTACTACCAGGACATAAACCAAGGGCAGGTAGAGGCAATTTAAGACAATGCCTATGTGTGGGTAGTCTGGCAAATACTGAATTCTTGAAGTCCTCCTGACTGAGTCACGTGGGTAGCGTCAGCCAGGCTAATGTATGCGTGTCTGTCAAATCGAAACTGGGCCGTCATAAAATATGATGTAATGTTCTAAACATGTTTGAAATGTGACACACAAAGATATTCTTGAATAAGTAGCTACTGAAGTATGCATGTCTCATGACCAGTTCAGTGTGACATTAATTCATGTAAAACAGTTAAAACACCAGCTGGCTCATTTTCAGAAGTTGACTTGTCAGCTGACATTAGTAACAGCTGGACTGGTCCAAGATGTACTGCAGTTAGGCTAGTTGTCTGTGATGTTTCTGGAATGACAACAATTAAGTACAAAGACTCAGACTGCCACATCTGGCCCTCCCACCCCTACAGGAGGGCAGCTCCCACTCAGCCCAGTCCAATCACTTCTGTGTCCTAGCACCCCAATGGTGGAACCAGCTTCCCCCTGCCCATCTTCTGAAAACCAGTGAAACCTTACCCCTTTAAAGAGTATCTTAAATAATCACACAGCGCCCCCCCCCCCCCCCCCCCCCCCCCCCCCCCACTTTAGAGGGAAAAATTTACTTTCCTATAATTGTGATATGTGGTTTACCCACCTTGCTCTCTTAAAATAAGTACACTAACTGTAAATCATTCTGGATGAGCTCGTCTGCTAAATTACTAAAATACTAATTAAAACACAGCTAGCTAGCACTCACATACTAATCAGTCTGTAATACACAATTGGGTATATACAGCCTGAAACAAATGCCTGCAAAATCATGTAAATGTTCCTTTCCAGAATGTTGAATAAACTTTAATTTAAACTTACTATACCGATTGTCTGTGTGGTTTGTCTTTCACCTGCTTGAGATTTGAGACAAAATATCTCCAGGAAAGTGTTGTTTAACAAACTTTTTAGAGAGCTGGTAGGTACAGTTGAAGTCAGAAGTTTAAAATTCAATATCTTAGGTCAGTTAGGATCACCACTATATTTTAAGAATGTGAAACATCAGAATAATAGTACAGAGACTGATTTATTTCAGTTTCTTTCTTTCATCACATTCCCAGTGAGTCACAAGTTTACATAAACTCAATTAGTATTTGGTAGCATTACCTTCAAATTGTTTAACTTGGGTCAAATGTTTCGGGTAGCCTTCCACAAGCTTTCCACAATAAGTAAAGTGAATTTTGGCCCATTCCTCCTGACAGAACTGGTGTAACTGAGTCAGGTTTGTAGGCCTCCTTGCTCGCACACACTTTTTCAGTTCTGCACACACATTTTATATGGGATTGAGGTCAGGGCTTTGTGATGGCCACTCCAATACCTTGAGTTTGTTGTCCTTAAGCCATTTTGTCACAACTTTGGGAGTATGCTTGTAAATTGTAAATGAGAACTTGTTCTCAACTTGCCTACCTAGTTAAATAAAGGAGAACAAAAAAATGCTTGGGGTCAATGTCAATTTGGAAGACCCATTTGCAACCAATCTTTTACTTCCTGACTGATGTCTTGAGATGTTGCTTCAACATATCCACATCCTTTTCCTCTCTCATGATGCCATCTATTTTGGGAAGTGCACCAGTCCCTCCTTCAGCAAAGCACCCCCACACCAAGATGCTGCCACCCCCATGCTTCACGGTTGGATGGTGTTCTTAAGCTTGCAAGCCTCCCCCTTTTTCCTCCAAACATAATAATGGTCATTATGGCCAAACAGTTCTATTTTTGTTTCATCAAACCAGGGGACAAAATTACAATCTTCGTCCCCATGTGCGGTTGCAAAACATAGTCTGGCTTTTTTTTAATGGCGGTTTTGGAGCAGTGGCTTCTTCCTTGCTGAGCGGACTTCCAGGTTATGTCAATATAGTACTTGTTTTACTGTGGAAAGAGATACTTTTGTACTCGTTTCCTCCAGCATCTTCACAAGGTCCTTTGCTGTTGTTCTGAGATTGATTTGCACTTTTCACACCAAAGTACGTTCATCTCTAGGAGACAGAACGAGACTCCTTCCTGAACGGTATGACATCGGTGTGGTCCCATGGTGTTTATACTTACGTACTATTGTTTGTACAGATAAACGTGGTACCTTCAGGAGGTGTTTGGAAATTGCTCCCAAAGCTGAACCAGACTTGTGGGGGTCTCCAATTGTTTTCTCTGAAGTCTTGGCTGATTTCTTTTGATTTTCCCATAATGCCAAACAAAGAGGCACTGAGTTTGAAAGTAGACCTTAAACATCCACGGGTACACCACCAATTGAATCAAATGATGTCAATTAGCCTATCAGAAGCTTCTAAAGCCATGACATCATTTTTTTGAATTTTCCAAGCTGTTTAAAGGCACAGTCAAGTTAGTGTATGTAAACTTCTGACCCACTGGAATTGTGATACAGTGAATTAGAAGTGAAATAATCTGTCTGAAAACTATAGTTTGTTAACAAGAAATTTGTGGAGTGGTTGAAAAACAACTTTTAATGACTCCAACATAAGTGTAAACTTGCGACTTCAACTGTATATGGTTCAGTACCAAGGTAAAGGTTGTTTAATATAGGATATTCGCTTTACTCGTCAATAGCTATTGAAACAAGCATGCCATGACAATTAAAATGTTCTAAATCAGATTTAGGATGGATAATAATCCAGACCATTTTCTGTATGAATTTCAAATTCGGTTCAGATTACATTAGACTTACACACAAAAGTTGTCGATTGCTCTCCATCCTCCCGTGATTAAGAATATAACGTTACAATACTCCATGTCATGGCATGCTTGGTTCAATAGCTATTGACGAGTGAAAACCGAATATCCAAAACAAATGTTTGGGCTGTATATGTAAATACCAATTAACTGTTTATCACATACAGGCTTACAAGCTAGCTTGATGAGAAAAGGAAACAAGTTAACTGTAACACTTTTCCCCTAGTTGAACAGCTAGAAAACAATAATGTAGCTTTCCTAGGTAGCTAGCTTACCCAGTCATGTGTACGGGCATGTTTCAGAGATGGGATGGATGTTATGTTAGCTCGTTGACTGGCTAGCTCGACGCAGCTAGGTCAAACCGACAACAAAAATCAATTATTTAACAAGTAAGCTAAATCGTGACAAATACTTTTCCTTCCGGCTCACGATAATTACGATATCAGTACCACGGTTCCGTATCGATTGCGTTGATCATAGTCATGTCACTTACCTGAATCGCCTCCTCCCGACAGCGCTGCCATCTTGTACTAAGATTACTTTGAGTCCGCGTCCGCCTGAAGTCATGTGACATATGTTTACAGTACCAGAGGAGTGGCTTCGTTTTGCTCGTTCACGAATTCCAGCTTGAAAGAACACTATGTAGAAGGCCAATAATATTTATGAGTAGCCAATTTACAAAATACTTAAATTACAGCAAGTTTAATTAGCAATGAATACAAATACTTTGACACAAATGGAATCCAACGTTCCGCTTCTGCCTTGCCCTTTCTTAAACGTCATATCCTGTCCTTTCTGACTTCTGTCCGTCACGCGCATGCTTAGTTCTCTTTACGACTCGGCTGGCAAAGAGGGCGGACGCAAAAGTACGTTCAGCAAAACAGCGTGGAGAAATGAATGTGATTTTTTGGTAGAAAAAAAGTATCATGGCGTACAATAAATAGCCTCAGTTAAGCGGAAAAGCATGCGATTGAAATCTCAAAGTAGACTGGGCCCCTAATTGTTTTATGATTCCAGGCCCGGTGCTGTGTGGAGCGCGTTGTCGGAGATCCAGCTAGGACGTTTGCTAACTTGGCCTTTACAGCATTGGGCGTGTGCTTCATCTGTAGTTTATAATCAAAGTATACTGATTTATGGCAGAGTTAATAACTAAAACATGTCATTGCTAGATAAATGTATGCGCGAGAAGCACAGTCCTCTTCGAGCGGAAATATCGTTACTGGGATCAAATTCGTCAACATCCGGTTAAATCAGAGCGCGCCGAATACAAAATCTTAAGCATTAAACATTCATAAAAATACAAGTGCCTTACATCGTTTAAAATATGAACTTCTTGTTAATCCATCCATGTTGTCAGATTTCAAAAAGGATTTACGGCAAAAGCATACCATGTGATTATTTTAGGACAGCGCCCCGCTTACAAAAGCATTAAACATTTTCCAACCAAGCAGAGGCGTCACTAAAGTCAGAAATGGCTTTAAAATAAATCACTTACCTTTTGAAGATGTTCTTCTTTTTGCAATCCCGAGGGTCCCAGCGACATAACGAATGGTACTTATGTTTGATAAAGTCCTTTATATCCCAATAAAGACAGTTTAGTTGGTGTGCTTGATTCAGTAAGCCACCTGTTTCTTTTGTTCAAAATGCATACAAATGAATCCCAAAGGTTACCAATAAACTTCATCCAAACAACTCAAACAGCGTTTCTAATCAATCATCAGGTACCCTAATATGTAAATAAACGATACAATTTAAGGCAGAATATTATGTTAATTACCGGAGATAGATAATGATGTGCACACCCTCACTGACATGGTGCCAAAATGGGAGCCACTTAGCTAGAATTTGTAGTTTTTCTAACTTTTTCAAAAAACAAGCCTGGAACACTTTCTAAAGACTGACATCTACTGGAGGCCCTAGGAACTGCAATCTGGAAGGTATTATTTTGATATTCCCATAGGCAGCCATTTTGAGTGGTGATCTAAAAAAAAAAAGATATTCCCAGATGGATTCTCCTTGGGTTTTTGCCTGCTATATCAGTTGTGTTATACTCAGACATTATTTTAACAGTTTTGAAAATGTCAGTGTTTTCTATCCAATTTTACCAAATATATGCATATCCTAGCTTCTGGGCCTGAGTAACAGGCAGTTTACTTTGGGCACGTCAGTCATCCGAAATACCAAATACTGCCACGGGCCCACAAGTTAAGGTACTGAAAAAGCCTATAGCCCATAGGTTAGTTTTTATGCTATATTGGGTGGCTGGCTAAACTCAGCTGTCTACTTTCTCAACTTGTGGATTCCAAATGTCATGGACTTTATACAGCTATTGTTTTTAGCTACCTAGTTATTTTGCTCTGCTTTTGATTATAGCTAGCTCTGACTTTTCTTAACTTTCATTATGGTCAGCTTCATAGATAGTAAATCTCGCTAGTACATCCTATCCGATCACTGCTTCTCTGTAGTCAGGTCTATTTCAAAATGCACATTGATTTACCTGCAAATGATGTTTTTCTCACGATGGTCTTCCTAGCCTATGAGGTTCTGACGACACTGCCTAATGGCAACACTGATGCAGTGTAACTCGAAGAAGGGTCTTTTCAGCTCCATGATGGATCGACGTGTTAGGCTCTGCATAGATCCGTTTTTGACCTGGTGTTATGTATTTTCCCCACAGACGGAGAGGGCTTATCAGAAGCAGCCAACCATCTTCCAGAACAAGAAGCGTGTTCTGGTTGGTGAAGGTGGCAAGGAGGCCAAGGAGAAGCTACCACAAGAGCGTTGGGCTAGGCTTCAAAACCCCAAGAGGTAACTTACCCAACGACCTAAACTATACTAAAACTACAATTGTGCTCCTTATGGGCAGTATGATTCATTTGTTGAATTGTCTTTGGAATACAGCCTTGTCTCTTGTAGGCAATTAGCTTGTATGGTTAACTGCTCTTTGTAAGCTGCAAATAGTTTTTCTCACGATGGTCTTCCAAGCCTGAGGCTCTGGCGACACTGCCTAATGGCAACACTGATGCAGTTATAGGAGGGCTTTTGGCATCCATACTGAACAAAAATATAGATGTAACCTGTTGGTCCCATGTTTCATGAGTGGAAATAAAAGATCCCAGAAATGTTCCATATGCACAAAAAGCTTATTTCTAGAAAATGTTTAAACTTGTTTAAATCAAAGGATGTCTCCTTTGCCAAGATAATCCATCCACCCGTGGCATATCAAGAAGCTGATTAAACAGCATGATCATTACATAGGTGCACCTTGTGCTGTGCACAATTAAAGGCCACACTAAAATATGAAGTTGTCACACAATGCCACAGATGTCTCAAATTGAGGGAGCTTGCAATTGGCATGCTAACTACAGGAATGTCCATCAGAGCTTTTGCAAGAAAATGAAATGTTAATTTCTCTACCATAAGCTGCCTCCAATTGTAGGGAATTTGGCAATACGTCTAACCAGCCTCAACTGCAGGCCACGTGTAACCATCGTCTGAGACCAGCCAGATTTGCAGAGAACCTAACATGTATTTTGTTTCTACAGGCTATTGATGGCATTTACATTGACAAGAAATGCCCCTTCACTGGAAATGTCTCCATCCGTGGTCGTATCCTCTCCGGTTAGTCTTTACATTTCCTTGCTGTTTATTGTTTTTGGATGTAAAACAGTCAGCTTTTGTTCTCACTTTACTGCAAATGATGTTTTTCTCACGATGGTCTTCCAAGCCTTCTGGTTATGACGACAATGCCTTATGGCATTACTGATGCAACGACCCAAACCCCCTGCTCACACTATTCAACGGTCTACTCCTATCCCTAGATCAGTCCCTAGATCAGTGCTTAGATGTATTCTAAGATTGACCACACGTTGACCTGATTCTGCCTTTTCAGGCGTGGTGACCAAAATGAAGATGCAGAGGACCATCGTCATCAGACGTGACTACCTGCATTACATCCGCAAATACAACCGCTTTGAGAAGAGGCACAAGAACATGTCGGTCCATCTCTCACCTGCCTTCAGGTAAGAGGATCTCTGTCATACTGTTGAGCCTTTCCCACCTCTCTTCCTTGCATGTGTTTTTTCTGACCAGGCTGTATCCAATAAATGGCTGATTGTGCCTTTCCTACTGCAAGGATGGCTGTCACTCACTGTTGCTCTGAAGTTGCAGTTCTATTCAATCAGATTTGATGTTGGCTGCAAATGATGTTTTTCTCACGATGGTCTTCCAAGCCCATGTGGCTCTGACGACACTGCCTAATGGCAACACGGATGCAGTTGTTATACCAAGAAAAGCACAGCTTAATAATGAATCGATCCATAAATCATTATGTTCATATTAAAACCTACAAAACCAACAAAAGTCACTGCAAAAATATTCTGGGGGACAAGAGTGTTAAATGATAGAAAGCGAAGAAATTTGAAAAATATCAAAGCAATTTATTGTAGAAAATAACCAAGGCACTGACAACTTAACAAATAAGGTAACTTTCTTATTTTAACACATTAACAAGGTGTATAAAAAGAGCATTTGATTGAAGGATTATGGTATGGTCTGCTTTTAAATAGCCCACCATAGAATACAGTAATTTGAACACTATGCTGAGGTAAACATCTGAGAGGACAGTGTGTCTGCAGTAGAATTGCACAAACACGTACCTCCAACATCTGATCCTATGGTCACACATAAATGATCTGACACCCCAAAATGCATACTCTAGCAAAGAGATACCATGAAGAGAGGGAGGAAGAATGATCAGATAGGAAAAAGGAGAGACTCAATGGAAGAAAAGTGCAACAGAAATAAAGCACCGCAGATTCTCATGGCTGATTTGTCATCAGTTCATAAGACTTAAGCAACAAAATGACATGCAGTGTCTTGTTTGTAAGAAATAAAAAATTAATTAAAAGATGTGCCCTGGCCGAGTCTCTACACAACTCCTTCTCTCCTGTATGTACGGTCAAGAGCCGCTCACATTTTCAGCGGTGTAGGGAACAGCGATAAGAACCTTGACTCAATCCTTTGCGATGGAGGGCAGGAAAGAGGAGTGGTTGATCAGGTCCAAACGTTGCCGTTTTTCCATCCAACTTTTTTCCCTCGCCTTTTTCTTCCCCAGAAGCATCTTCCATTCACCCTCACATGTCTGACTCTACTACCCAGTCTTATGTCCCACCCCTCAATGTCCTTCTCTCAGGCTCTCCTCCCCCTCACATCCTGCGCATGACCAGCACAGTGGTAAGAGCTCCAGCGAGAAACACCCCCACGGTCTGCCGGGTGGGAGTGCCAAAGTAGGAACGGATTCCCTCCTAAGAATTAGGAAGAGACACCATTGTCTTCAATCATCACCACAATTTCAAAAATACATCTGTAAAAAACATGTCTGTGGGGAAAGCACATCTACTGATTCCTTACCCAGCCACCCTGATCCCTAATCCAGTTGATCACATGATCTCGCAGGTAGTCTGTAGCCCAGCTGATAATGGTTCTGATGATGTCGGGGACCTTGTTCAATAGAGCCTGAGGAGAGAAAGACGATGCAGTCTTATTGCACAACGAAGAAGCCAACTCATCCCAAAACGTGTAAATTGCAGTTCCATTCCAAGCGCTGCGGTTTACAAAAGTGACTCTATTCCGACTGAGATGAGCCCTGTTTCCTTTGTCTAACAGAGGACAAGAGAGAGCGAGAATGATTGAGAGAGAAAGGAGAGCTAAATAAAATACTACCACTGACCACCCTCACCTTGATGACCAGCCGAGAGGCAAAGTAGAAAAGTGCCACCACCCTGCCCCAGTTGAACTGTCCATCAGAGAAGATCTCATGGGCCACTCTCATAAAAACATCATGGCTGGGCTGGAGTGCAGTATCATTTAACATACTGATCTCTAATCTGCTCCAGGTACAGGGCCAGTTTCTTGTGGTTGGGGTCACACAGCTCACTCCCGCCCAACTGGGTCTGTGACACTGACAACTGAGTACTGCTGTCAGCATGGCGACGAACCCGCTCGTAGATGAAACTGCGAAAAGAGGGTCCTGGGTAAATAACTAGCTCATATCGTGGACTACAGGGAAAGGTGGGTCGAACAGGCCCCCATTAACCTCGACGGGCTGGAGTGGAGCGGGTTGACAGTTATGTTCCTTGGTGTCCACATCACCAACTAACTATATGGTTCAAACACACCAAGACAGTCGAGAGGGCACGATAACACCTTTTCCCCTTCAGGCAACTGAAAAGATTTGGCATGGGTCCCCAGATCCTCAAAGTTCTACAGCTGCACCATCAAGAGCATCCTGACTGGTTGCATCTCTGCCTGGTATGGCAACTGTTCGGCATCTGACTGTAAGGCACTACACAGGGTAGGGCGTGTAGTCCAGTACATCACTGGGGCCAATCTTCCTGCCATCCAGGACCTATATACTTGGTGTCAGAGGAAAGCCCCAAAAAATTGCAAAAGACTCCAGCCACCCTGGTCAAATTGTTCTCTCTGCTACAGCACGGCAAGCAGTACCGAAGCGCCAAGTCTAGGACCAAAAGGCTCCTTAACAGCTTGTACCCCCAAGCCAAAAGACTGCTGAGCAATTTATTTATTTTTATTTTCACCTTTATTTAACCAGGTAGGCTAGTTGAGAGCAAGTTCTCATTTGCAACTGCGACCTGGCCAAGATAAAGCATAGCAGTGTGAACAGACAGAGTTACACATGGAGTAAACAATTAACAAGTCAATAACACAGTAGGAAAAAAAGGGGAGTCTATATACATTGTGTGCAAAAGGCATGAGGAGGTAGGCGAATAATTACAATTTTACAGATTAACACTGGAGTGATAAATGATCAGATGGTCATGTACAGGTAGAGATATTGGTGTGCAAAAGAGCAGAAAAGTAAATAAAAACAGTATGGGGATGAGGTAGGTAAAAATGGGTGGGCTATTTACCGATAGACTATGTACAGCTGCAGCGATCGGTTAGCTGCTCAGATAGCAGATGTTTGAAGTTGGTGAGGGAGATAAAAGTCTCCAACTTCAGCGATTTCTGCAATTCATTCCAGTCACAGGCAGCAGAGAACTGGAACGAAAGGCGGCCAAATGAGGTGTTGGCTTTAGGGATGATCAGTGAGATACACCTGCTGGAGCGCGTGCTACGGATGGGTGTTGCCATCGTGACCAGTGAACTAAGATAAGGCGGAGCTTTACCTAACATGGACTTGTAGATGACCTGGAGCCAGTGGGTCTGGCGACGAATATGTAGCGAGGGCCAGCCGACTAGAGCATACAAGTCGCAGTGGTGGGTGGTATAAGGTGCTTTAGTGACAAAACGGATGGCACTGTGATAAACTGCATCCAGTTTGCTGAGTAGAGTGTTGGAAGCAATTTTGTAGATGACATCGCCGAGGCGAGGATCGGTAGGATAGTCAGTTTTACTAGGGTAAGTTTGGGGGCGTGAGTGAAGGAGGCTTTGTTGCGGAATAGAAAGCCGACTCTTGATTTGATTTTCGATTGGAGATGTTTGATATGAGTCTGGAAGGAGAGTTTACAGTCTAGCCAGACACCTAGGTACTTATAGATGTCCACATATTCAAGGTCGGAACCATCCAAGGTGGTGATGCTGGTCAGGCTTGCGGGTGCAGGCAGCGAACGGTTGAAAAGCATGCATTTGGTTTTACTAGCGTTTAATTAAGAGCAGTCGGAGGCCACGGAAGGAGTGTTGTATGGCATTGAAGCTCGTTTGGAGGTTAGATAGCACAGTGTCCAAGGACACATGGACTACTTACATTGAACCATATACCTACCGGCTCTCTAAAAAGTCTGGTAGAAATCTTCTTATGGATCAGTGTCCCGTCTACAGGACAGTTGTTGCTCAATATGCATAATGTGACTACGTCGTTTTACACAACTTTTTTTCGGTACATGTCTTATACGGGCAGAAAGGTTATTCCTGTTAATGTAACTGCAATGTCCAATTTACAGTAGCTATTACAGTGAATACCTATGTTATTTTGAGTGCATAACAAAACACTTATCACGGTGACAGGTTTGATACATTTCTATCTGAAGGTAAGTAACGTACTTGCATGATGTAATCTTGCTCTGATTTGTCATCCTGAGGGTCCTAGAGATAACATGTAGTTTTGATTATAATAATTTCATGTCCATATAGTATGCACAATCGATTTTATTTCCACTCGTTCAACTTGCAAAGAAAGATATCTGAAAATCGAATGCAATTGTGGTAAAGACTGACTTCAAAGAGACAACATTCAAGTTCTCTATTCCCCCCCAGCCTGACTGCTGCTCACTCTGGCTCCACAACAAACCACCGCCCAGCCCTCTAGAGATGTCAATACCTAGCCAGCCTACAATTAGAGGATGGTAAGTGCTTTACAGCAGGAAGAGACTTGGGACCAGCAGCACAACATTGTGTAGAAAGGGTTTCTAAATACTTAGTGCGTACAATTTATTTCTTAACTTTGTTTGTGTTGGCTGCTAACTTGGCCCTTAAATATTTCACTGTGTTTGGAGATATTGGATCAGCATTCTTGTCACATCTCCTGTTTAGTACATTTTATGTAGGGTAGCTAATGATCCATCATGCATGACATTACTGGGAGTGTGTAAATGTGTATATTTTATTAGTATAGCATTTTTGTATGTTTACTGTAGTTAAGTTTTTACATTTGCCACTTGGGAAAATCTTGAGGGACACCTGGATGACTTCATACTAATTGTCAGGTTGCTTACTCATTCTTGAAGTGATCAGTCTGGAACTTTGCACATACACTGTTGCCCTCTTGTGGACACCATCTAAATTACCTCCAGCTTCCTAGCTGAATGTGTGGTTTTCCTTTTCATGTCAAAGATAATGCAACTAAAAATATAACATTTTTTTCACATTTCTAAACTTAAGTGTTTCCTTTCAAATGTTATCAAGAATATGCATATCCTTGCTACAGGCAGTTAGATTTGGGTATGTCATTTTAGGCAGACATTGAAAATTCTAGACCACCTTTATTCCACACACAGATGTGTACAAAACACACAGACAACCGGTAAAGTAAAAATGTGATTTTAAGGAACATTAACAGCTCCAATGTTTCAGGCTGTATGTACTGATTAAATTGTATTACAGCCTGATTTAAATCCGGCAAATGTGAATAAAGATCAAATTCAGGAGTAAACAAGAAGGTATACTCACTCTGTCAGTAATGTTCTTCCCGGTTCTAGTACCTGATCAGTTCCATTACCTGAGAACACAAAGCAGCACTGGAGTCAGTACTACCAGGACATAAACCAAGGGCAGGTAGAGGCAATTTAAGACAATGCCTATGTGTGGGTAGTCTGGCAAATACTGAATTCTTGAAGTCCTCCTGACTGAGTCACGTGGGTAGCGTCAGCCAGGCTAATGTATGCGTGTCTGTCAAATCGAAACTGGGCCGTCATAAAATATGATGTAATGTTCTAAACATGTTTGAAATGTGACACACAAAGATATTCTTGAATAAGTAGCTACTGAAGTATGCATGTCTCATGACCAGTTCAGTGTGACATTAATTCATGTAAAACAGTTAAAACACCAGCTGGCTCATTTTTAGAAGTTGACTTGTCAGCTGACATGGTCCAAGATGTACTGCAGTTAGGCTAGTTGTCTATGATGTTTCTGGAATGACAACAATTAAGTACAAAGACTCAGACTGCCACATCTGGCCCTCCCACCCCTACAGGAGGGCAGCTCCCACTCAGCCCAGTCCAAGCACTTATGTGTCCTAGCACCCTAATGGTGGAACCAGCTTCTCTGTGAAAACAGCAGTCCCTGCCCATCTTCTGAAAACATCAAACCCAAACCCCACTAGTCTGATGAATCAGTCTAATACACGATTATGGAAGGCGCACAGTACAACATGGAACTCTGTTCCTCTTCAAGTAACTGACGCAAGCAGTAAAATTCCATTTAAACACCTTATGGAACAGTGGGGACTGAAGCAACACAGGCATACACGATAACATGCGCACCAAGGAAAATGGCGCTGGAGGGGAGGGCTGCCGTTTTATCGGCTTATCGGCCCAACCATGCTATATTTTTGTTTTGTGTCGTTTCTAACTTGTCTTGTACATAATGTTGCTGCTACCGTCTCTTATGACTGAAAAGAGCTCCTAGACATCAGAACTGGGATTACTCACCTCAAATTGGACGAGTAGTTATTTTTTAATGAGTCTGGCGCGAGGGATTTTCTGCAAACACCCAACCAGTCCCCGATCCCCGTGATTCGCTGGAGAAGGAAACTGAGATTGAGGCAAAAGATCAGGGTGCCTTGTGAGGATCAGGCAACGAGTGGCTAATCTGCCCTTGCCTTCCATCCTGCTGGCTAATGTTCAATTGCTGGAAAATAAATGGGATAAATGGGACTGAAACCACGTATATTCTACCAACAGGACATTAACTAATATCTTATGTTTCACTGAGTCGTGGCTGAAGGACGACATTAAGAACACACACTGGTGGGTTATAGACTATCGTCAGGACAGAACAGCAGCTTCTGGTAGGACACTGCGGGGGCCTATGCATATTTGTAAACAATAGCTGGTGCACGATATATAAGGAAGTCTCAAGGTTTTGCTCGCCTGAGGTAGTGTGGTCAACAGTTTATCACGAAATACTCTATCTACCTAGAGTTATCTGTATTTTTCGTAGCTGTCTACATATCACCACACACCGATGCTGGCACTAAAACCACACTCAATGAGCTGTATTCCGCCATAAGCAAACAGGAAAACGTTCATCCAGAGGCGGCGCTTCTAGTGGCCAGGGACTTTAATGCAGGGAAACTTAAATCAGTTTTACCGCATTTCTATCAGCATGTTAAATGTGCAACCAGAGGGGGGAAAAATTCTAGACAACCTTTATTCCACACACAGATGTGTACAAAGCTCTCCCTCCATTTCGCAAATCTGACCATAACTATCCTTCTGATTCCTGCTTACAAGCAAAAATGTAAGCAGGAAGCACCAGTGACTTGGTCTATAAAAAAAGTAGTCAGATGAAGCAGATGCTAAACTACAGGACTGTTTTGCTAGCACAGACTGGAATATGTTCCAGGATTCTTCTGATGGCATTGAAGAGTAGGTCACATCAGTCACTGGCTTTATCAATAAGTGCATCCAGTACGTCGTCCCCACAGTGACTATACGTACATACCCCAACCAGAAGCCATGGAATACTGGCAACATTCGCACTACGCTAAAGCTGCCGCTCTACCCTTACTAACCCGGAAGCGTATAAGAAATCCTGATATGCCCTCCAACGAACCATCAAACAGGCAAAGGATCAATACAGGACTAAGATCGAATTGTACTACACCGGTTCCGACACTCGTCGGATGTGGCAGGGCTTGCCAACTATTACAGACTACAATGGGAAGCACAGCCGAGAGCTGCTCAGTGACACAAGCCTACCAGACGAGCTAAATGCCTTGAAGCGAGCATAGAAGTTAAGTAACACTGAAATATGGCAAGTAAAACTGAAATAGGCATCAGCTGTTCCGGACAACTGTGTGATCACGCTCTCCGCAGCAGATGTCAGTAAGACCTTTAAACAGGTCAACATTCACAAGGCCGCAGGGCCAGACTGATTACCAGGACATGTTCTCCGAGCATGCGCTGACCAACTGGCAAGTGTCTTCACTGACATTTTCAACTTCTCCCTGTCTGAGTCTGTAATACCAACATGTTTCATAGCCATGAAATGCTTACATCAACACCATTATCCCAGAAACCCTAGACCCACTCCAATTTGCATACTGCACCAACAGATCTACAGATGATGCAATCGCTATTGCACTCCGCATTGCCCTTTTCCACCTGGACAAAAGAAACACCTATGTTAGAATACTATTTATTGACTACAGCTCAGCGTTCAACACCATAGTGCCCTCAATGCTCATCACTAAGCTAAGGACCCTGGGACTAAACACCTCTCTCTGCAACAGGATCCAGGACATCCTGACGGGCCACCCCCAGGTGGTAAGGGTAGGTAACAACACATCCGCCCCGCTGATCCTCAACACAGGGGCCCCTCAGGGGTGCGTGCTCAAATCCCTCCTGTACTCCCTGTTCACTCTTGACTGCACGGCCAGGCACGACTCCAACACCATCATTAAGTTTGCCGATGACAACCTGATCACCGACAACGATGACACAGCATACCTCTCCCTATATGACCCGGTACATCAGCAGGGCCAAGCTTCCTGCCATCCAGGACCTCTATACCAGGCAGTGTCAGAGGAAGGCCCTAAAAATTGCCTAAGACTCCAGCCACCCTAGTCATAGACTGATCTCTCTGCTTCCGCACGGCAAGCAGTACCAAAGCGCCAAGTCTAGGTCCAAGAGGCTTCTACCCCCAAGCCATAAGACTCCTGAACAGCTAATCAGACGGCTACTTGCATTGCCGCCCCCTCTCTTCTATGCTGCTGCTACTCTTATCTATGCATAGTCACTAACTCTACCTACATATTACCTCAATTACTTCGACATTGGTGCCCCTGCACATTGACTATCGTTACAGTCTGTATATAACCCCGCTATTGTTATTTACTGCTGCTTTTTAATTATTTGTTATTCTTATCTCTTACTTGAGGGGGAGGGGTAATTTCTTAACTGCATTGTTGGTCAAGGGCTTGTAAGTAAGCATTTCACTAAGGTCTACACCTGTTGTATTCGACGCATGTGACAAATACAATTTGATTTGACTCTACACATATGTACACATATGGACTGTAGATATGCGGTAGTGGTGGAGTAGGGGCCGGAGGGCACACAGTGTGTCGCGAAATCTGTGAATGTATTATGTTTTTAAAGGCTGACTGGCTCACGTTCAGGCAAATGAGAAATAAGTGCATTCAGGCTATCCAGAAGGCCAAAGTCAATTACTTTAAGGAGCAGTTCTCTCTCTCTGGGTCTAACCGTAAGAAGTTCTAGAAAACTGTTAAAGACCTGGAGAATTAACCCTCCTCCTCACAGCTGCCCATGTCCCTTTAATGTTGATGTGGTTGTTACTGACAAGAAGCACATGGCTGAGCTCTTTAATCACCACTTCGTTAAGTCAGGATTCCTATTTGACTCAGCCATGCCTCCTTGCCCATCCAACATTTCCTCATCTCCCACCCCTTCTAATGCGACTATCTCCGATGCTTCTCCCTCTTTTTCCCCTGCCCCGCTACAAAGTTTCTCCCTGCAGACAGTTCCCATTGCTTGGAAGGCAGCCATGATTCATAAGCTGATCCTAAATGTTATAGGCCTTTTTCTATTTTGCCCTGTTTATCAAGTGTTGGAAAACCTCGTCAATAATCAACTGACTGGCTTTATTTTTTTTACCCCCTTTTCGTGGTATCCAATTGTTAGTAGTTACAATCTTGTCTCAATCTAGTGTAAAACGAAGCCACTCCTCTGTTACCATTTTATATGTGGGCTCCTGAGTGGCGCAGTGGTCAAAGGCACTGCATCTCAGTGCAAGCGGCGTGACTACAGTCCCTGATTCAAATCCCCTGATTCAGAATATACAATATTCATTGTCATGGCATGCTTGGTTCAATAGCAATTGACGAGTGAAAACCGAATATCCAACATAAAACAAATGATTGGGCTGTCGTAAGTCGCATTTGTAAATAAAAACTTGTCAAATTGTTTATTACTGACGATCACATACAAGCTTTTAAGCTAGCTTGATGAGAAAAGGAAACAAGTTAACTGTAACAGTTACGCTCGACAGCGCTGCCATCTTGTACTAAGATTACTTTGATTCTGCTTCCGCCTGCAGTCATGTGACATTATTCCAGCTTGCAAGAGCACTATGTAGAAGGCCAATACTATTTATGAGTAGTCAATTTACAAAATACTTAAACTACAGCAAGTTTAATTAGCAATAAATACAAATATTTTGACACAAATGGAATCCAACGTTCCGCTTCTGCCTTGACCTTTCTTAAACGTCATATCCTGTCCTTTCTGACTTCTGTCCGTCGCGCGCATGCTTAGTTCTCTTTACGACTCGGCTGGCAAAGATGGCGGACGCACAAGTACGTTCAGCAAAACAGCGTGGTGAAATTAATGTGCTCTTTAGTTAGAAAAATAAACATCATGCCAATGTAACCTACAATAAATAACGTTTGTTAAGCGAAAAGCATACGATTGTAGTATATCGAAGTAGACTGGGCACTTAACGGTATTATCTACTTCGACTATCACGTTCCAGGGCGTGTGGTGAGCTTTGTCGGAGATCCAGTAGGAAGTTTTCTAACTAGGCCTAACTACAGCATTGGGAGTATTCTTCATCTGTAGTTGAAAATCGAAGTATATTGATTTATGGCAGAGTTGATAACTAAAACATGTCATTGCTAGATAAATGTATGCGCGAGGAGCTTAGCGTACTGCAAAACCTATAGCAGTTAGGTTAGTTTATACGCGAATATGGCTAGCTAGTCAGATCACCCGTTAGTTGACTAAACTCAGCGGTCCTCTTTCTCAACTTGTATATTGTTATAATGTTATAGACTTGTGTGGCTATTGTTTAGCTAGCTACCTAGTTTTTCAGAACTTTCATTATGGTCAGCTTCATAGATAGTGCATCCTGTCTGATCTACTGCTTCTCTGTAGTAGCGTCTATTTCAAAATGCACATCGATTTACCTGCAAATGATGTTTTTCTCACGATGGTCTTCCTAGCCTATGAGGTTCTGACGACACTGCCTAATGGCAACACTGATGCAGTGTAACTTGAAGATGGGTCTTTTCAGCTCCATGATGGAGCGACGTGTTACTCTGCATATATCGGTTTTTGACCTGGTGTTTATGTATTTTCCCCACAGACGGAGAGGGCTTATCAGAAGCAGCCAACCATCTTCCAGAACAAGAAGCGTGTTCTGGTTGGTGAAGGTGGCAAAGAGGCCAAGGAGAAGCTCCCACGCTACCACAAGAGCGTTGGGCTAGGCTTTAAAACTCCAAGAGAGGTAACATACCCAACAACCTAAACTATCCTAAAACTACAGTTGTGCTCCTTATGGGCAGTATGATTCATCTTTGAATACAGCCTTGTATCTATTGATCAATTAGCTTGAATGGTTAACTGCTCTTTGCAAGCTGCAAATGATGTTTTTCTCACGATGGTCTTCCTAGCCTATGAGGTTCTGATGACACTGCCTAATGGCAACACTGATGCAGTTATAGGAGGGCTTTTGGCATCCATACTGAACAAAAATATAGATGTAACCTGTTGGTCCCATGTTTCATGAGTGGAAATAAAAGATCCCAGAAATGTTAAATCAAGAAAAGGACAAAATATTGCACAAAAAAAAGTTGAAGTACATTTAACAGCTTAAAAAGCTTATTTCCATAAAATGTTTGCAAACTTGTTTACATCCCTGTTAGTGAGGATTTATCATTTGCCAAGATAATCCATCCACCCGTGGCATATCAAGAAGCCGATTTAAATGGCATTATTACACAGGTGCACCTTGGGCTGTGCACAATTAAAGGCCACACTAAAATATGAAGTTTTGTCACACAATGCCACAGGTGTCTGAAATTGGCGGCGCTTGCACTTTGGCATGGTGAGTGCGGGAATGTCCACCAGAGCTTTTGTGAGAAAATAGAATGTTAATTTCTCTACCATAAACTGCCTCCAACATATTTTGTTTCTACAGGCTATTGATGGCACTTACATTGACAAGAAATGCCCCTTCACTGGAAATGTCTCCATCCGTGGTCGTATCCTCTCCGGTTAGTCTTTACATTTCCTTGCTGTTTATTGTTTTTGGATGTAAAACAGTCAGCTTTTGTTCTCACTTTACTGCAAATGATGTTTTTCTCACGATGGTCTTCCAAGCCTTCTGGTTATGACGACAATGCCTTATGGCATTACTGATGCAACGACCCAAACCCCCTGCTCACCCTATTCAACGGTCTACTCCTATCCCTAGATCAGTCCCTAGATCAGTGCTTAGATGTATTCTAAGATTGACCACACATTGACCTGATTCTGCCTTTTCAGGCGTGGTGACCAAAATGAAGATGCAGAGGACCATCGTCATCAGACGTGACTACCTGCATTACATCCGCAAATACAACCGCTTTGAGAAGAGGCACAAGAACATGTCGGTCCATCTCTCACCTGCCTTCAGGTAAGAGGATCTCTGTCATACTGTTGAGCCTTTCCAACCTCTCTTCCTTGCATGTGTTTTTTTCTTACCATGCTGTATCCAATAATTGGCTGATTCTGCCTTTCATACTGCAAGGATGGCAGTTCTATTAAATCAGATTTGATGTTGGCTGCAAATGATGTTTTTCTCACGATGGTCTTCCAAGCCCATGTGGCTCTGACGACACTGCCTAATGGCAACACTGATGCAGTTTGGCCTACCTATCACATGAGATGGCACATTGGTTGATGTTGTCATACCCCCAAAAGCAGTGCCTCGGTCACTTCAGGAATATGCTCCAATAATTCCCTCCTTTTCTCTGCAGAGACGTCTCCGTCGGAGACATTGTTACCGTCGGAGAGTGCCGACCCCTCAGCAAGACAGTCAGGTTCAACGTCCTCAAGGTCACAAAGGCCGCTGGAGCCAAGAAGCAGTTCCAGAAGTTCTAATCTAGGATGTGCAGGAGATGAGACCAATTGACAGGAAGGCTTTCTTTCTAGGCTGACCTGCTCTTGTATCTGAAATAAAGAATGTTCTGTATCTTGTTCTTCTGGCCTGTTTTTTGTAAAATAATTGTAATGGCTGAGGCTGACTTACTGTGCGTTCTGCTGGACAGTTCTTTCCGTTGGTGTCTCCAACCACAGGGCCATTTGTCCGTCTTTTTTAAAGCCTGAGTTTCTTGTTCAGTGAGCTAGCTGCTCCACAAATGTATAGGTTCTTACATAAATGTAATTGTAACCCATATCAAATTTAATGTCACATGTGCTGGATACAACAGATTTCACCTTACAGTGAAATGCTTGCTTACCAGCCGTTAATCAACAATGCAAATTTAAGAAAAGAGTATTTACTAAATAGACTGAAGTAAACAAAGAAAATAGAAATAACAGCAACACCGTAACGAGGCTATATAGGGGCTGCCCCGCAGGAGTACTGGTTAGTTGAGGTGATTCAGGTAATGTGTACATGTTGGTGAAGTGAAACTAGCATCAGTGTAAAAAAGGGGGGGGGGGTTGCAATACAAATTGTCCAGGTAGCCATTTGGTTAACTGTTCAGGAGTCTTTGGGTGGTAGAAGCTGTTAAAAAGCCTTTCGGACCTAGTCTTGGCGATCCGGTACCGCTTGCCGCGCGGTAGCAAAAAGAAGTCAGACTAGGGCGACCGGAGTTTTGGCCAATTTTTAGGGCTTTACTCTTGACATCACCTGGTATAGAGGTCTGGGTGGCAGGAACCTCGGCCCCGGTGACGTACTGGCCGAGCAGTTGCCATACCAGGCGGTGATTCAACGAGTCAGTATCCTCTCGATGGTGCAGCTGTGGAACCTTTTGAGATTCTGAGGACCCATGCCAAATCTTTTCATTCCTTTAAAGGTCCATTCAATTGTGGACCGTCAAAACAACCAGTGTGATGGAGTTTCTTTTTAATTTCGGTATATTTGTTAGTGTTGCAATTCTTTTGCAGTGGAAACAATTATGCCCAACAATCGTTTTGCAGCAAACTAGTTTCTATTGGACTAATTCGGGTATGTCCCCCACCTGAATCTGTTCCATAAACTAGCTTTTGTTGCTAAACGTTTTCTGTTTGGAGTAAACGGTCTCTGTAGCAGATCAAGTTATACTTAGGCATACTTTAGTTTTATTGTAATGGGATCTGCAATGATCTGATAATCTAGGCTGGTTGTATTCAAATCTGTTTATAGGTGCAGAGTATTGCTGGTTTTCTGTTTTACCTGATAAATTGTGTCCAGCTGGTGTCCCAGGTCTAAATCAGACTGAATTGGAAGTGATACACCCCACACGCTGTTATTTGAATATTGTTCTATTTGTTTGGTTCAATGAAAGTCAATGAACTAAGTGTTGCGTTGGTGTCTGAGGGAGACACCCAGTTAAGTAGACTGGAACATATCATTTTTTTCAATGATACATTTTCTGGGTGAATGATCTTCATTTATCCACCATCTTTGTAAATCAGTCCTTGATTTGATGGGAAGCATGAACATCAGCAGTGGAACTGGCTTCAAGGTCCAGGTTTGAATTCGCCTGTATTAGGCTTTTACAAACAGCACTTGAAGTTGGATGGAATTGGAAGAAAAAAAAATACATGATACACAATGTCTCTATATTTACTACACTGCTCAAAAAAATAAAGGGAACACTAAAATAACACATCCTAGATCTGAATGAATGAAATATTCTTATTAAATACTTTTTTATTTACATAGTTGAATGTGCTGACAACAAAATCACACATTATCAATGGAAATCAAATTTATCAACCCATGGAGGTCTGGATTTGGAGTCACACTCCAAATCACACTAGCGGCTGATCCAACTTTGATGTAATGTCCTTAAAACAAGTCAAAATGAGGCTCAGTAGTGTGTGTGGCCTCCACGTGCCTGTATGACCTCCCTACAATGCCTGGGCATGCTCCTGATGAGGTGGCAGATGGTCTCCTGAGGGATCTCCTCCCAGACCTGGACTAAAGCATCCGCCAACTCCTGGACAGTCTGTGGTGCAACGTGGCGTTGGTGGATGGAGCGAGACATGATGTCCCAAATGTGCTCAATTGGATTCAGGTCTGGGGAACGGGCGGGCAAGTCCATAGCATCAATGCCTTCCTCTTGCAGGACCTGCTGACACACTCCAGCCACATGAGTTCTAGCATTGTCTTGCATTAAGAGGAACCCAGGACCAACCGCACAAGCGTATGGTCTCACAAGGGGTCTGAGGATCTCATCTCAGTACCTAATGGCAGTCAGGCTACCTCTGGCGAGCACATGGAGGGCTGTGCGGCCCCCCAAAGAAATGCCACCCCACACCATGACTGACCCACCGCCAAACCGGTCATACTGGAGGATGTTGCAGGCAGCAGAACGTTCTCCACGGCGTCTCCAGACTCTGTCACGTGCTCAGTGTGAACCTGCTTTCATCTGTGAAGAGCACAGGGCGCCAGTGGCGAATTTGCCAATCTTGGTGTTCTCTGGCAAATGCCAAACGTCGTCCACGGTGTTGGGCTGTAAGCACAACCCCCACCTGTGGACGTCGGGCCCTCATACCACCCTCATGGAGTCTGTTTCTAACTGTTTGAGCAGACACATGCACATTTATGGCCTGCTGGAGGTCATTTTGCAGGGCTCTGGCAGTGCTCCTCCTTGCACAAAGGCGGAGGTAGCGGTCCTGCTGCTGGGTTGTTGTCCTCCTACGGCCTCCTCCATGTCTCCTGATGTACTGGCCTGTCTCCTGATAGCGCCTCCATGCTCTGGACACTACGCTGACAGACACAGCAAACCTTCTTGCCACAGCTCGCATTGATGTGCCATCCTAGATGAGCTGCACTACCTGAGCCACTTGTGTGGGTTGTAGACACCGTCTCATTCTACCACTAGAGTGAAAGCACAGCCAGCATTCAAAAGTGACCAAAACATCAGCCAGGAAGCATAGTAACTAAGAAGTGGTCTGTGGTACCACCTGCAGAACCACTCCTTTATTGGGGGTGTCTTGCTAATTGCCTATAATTTCCACCTGTTGTCTATTCCATTTGCACAACAGCATGTGAAATTTATTGTCAATTAGTGTTGCTTCCTAAGTGGACAGTTTGATTTCACAGAAGTGTGATTGACTTGGAGTTACATTGTGTTGTTTAAGTGTTCCCTTTATTTTTTTGAGCAGTGTATTTTCTTTGGAACAGTATTCTGCATTGAGCATTTTGGGTTTTTGGCTCAGCCATTAATATAATGTGAATGTCTCAGCAATTTAATAGTCTTGTCAATCTAAGTAACACAAATTTAAAAAATCTCCGTCAAAATCTGTCAATTTAGACGCGAGATATGCTTTTTTTCTTTTTACATTGGATGCGTCTCAAATCCATTCTGGGCTAAACTAATATGAACCCACTGTAGAAATGGAGACTGGCGATACCCCACAGACACTTCATTCCTTATTATTTATTTTCTGACTTGTCTTTTTTGCCATTTATGAATGTGTTATTCAATGCATTTCTATGGGCTATATTAAAGGACAAATTACATATTTTATCCTTTTTTTTTGTTTATACTTAAAGTGGTCCTAAAATTCAAAATAAAATTCAAACAACTCCAAATGGTAGCTGAGTAGAGATTAAACCCATGTATACTGAACAAAAATATAAACGCAACAAACGCAATGCAAGTGTTGCTTTATGAGCTGACCACGTGTAACCACGCCAACCCAGGACATCCACATCCGAATTCTTCACCTGAGGGATCATCTGAGAGCAGCCACCCGGACAGGTGATGAAACTGAGGAGTATTTCTGTCTGAAATAAAGCCCTCATTCTGATTGGCTGGGCCTGGCTCCCCAGTGGGTTGGCCTGGCTCCCAAGTGGGTGGGCATATGCCCACCCATGGCTGTGCCCCTGTCCAGTCATGTGAAATCCAAAGATTAGGGCCTAATTCATTCATTTCAATTGACTGATTTCCTTATTTGAACTGTAACTCAGTAAAATTGTTGAAATTGTTGCATGTTGCATTTATATTTTTGTTCAGGGTATATATATTATATAGCCTACACTGACTGTACAAAACATTAAGAACACCTTCCTAATATTGAGTTACACCCTCAGAACAGTCTCAATTTGCCTGGGCATGGACCCTACAAGGTTTCAAAAGCGTTCCACAAGGATGCTGACCCATGTTAGCTCCAATGCTTTCCACAGTTGTGTCAAGTTGACTGGATGACCTTTAGGCGGTGGACCATTCTTGATGCACACGGGAAACTGTTGAGCATGAAAAACCCAGCAGCGTGGCAGTTCTTGACACAAACCGGTGCGCCTGGCACCTACTACCGTAGCCCGTTCAAAGGCACTTCAATCTTTTGTCTTGCCCATTCACCCTCCGAATGGCGCACATATATACAGTACCAGTCAAAAGTTTGGACACACCTACTCATTCTTGGGTTTTTCTTCATATTTACTATTTTCTACATTGTAGAATAATAGTGAAGACATCAAAACTATGAAATAACACATACAGTGGCAAGAAAAAGTATGTGAAACCTTTGGAATTATTTGGACTTCTGCATAAATTGGTCATAAAATGTGATCTGATCTTCATCTAAGTCACAACAATAGACAAACACAGTCTGCTTAAACTAATAACACACAAACAATTAGTTTCATCTGTCCACAGAATATTTTTTTTGGAACATCCAGATGCTCTTTTGCAAACTTCAGACTTGCAGCAATGTTTTTTTTGGACAGCAGTGGCTTCTTCCATGGTGTCCTCCCATGAACACCAATCTTATTTAGTGTTTTACGTATCATAGACTCGTCAACAGAGATGTTAGCATGTTCCAGAGATTTCTGTATGTCTTTAGCTGGCAATCTAGGATTCTCCTTAACCTCATTGAGCATTCT
This sequence comes from Oncorhynchus kisutch, assembly GCF_002021735.2. NCBI lineage: Eukaryota > Metazoa > Chordata > Actinopteri > Salmoniformes > Salmonidae > Oncorhynchus > Oncorhynchus kisutch. The sequence continues at coordinate 55,076,214 of NC_034183.2, forward strand.
GCGCTGTGCTCTTGCAGTCATCTTTGCAGGACGGACACTCCTAGGGAGAGTAGCAACAGTGCTGAACTTTCTCCATGTATAGACATTTTGTCTTACTGTGGACTGATGAACATCAAGACTTTTAGAGATATTTTTGTAATCCTTTCCAGTTTAATGCAAGTAAACAATTCTTAATCTTGGGTCTTCTGAGATCTCTTTTGTTCGAGGCATGGTTCACATCAGGCAATGCTTCTTGCGAATAGCAAACTCAAATTTTGTGAGTGTTTTTTATAGGGCAGTGCAGCTCTAACTAACATATCTAATCTCGTCTCAATGATTGTACTGCAGTTTAGCTGACTCCTGACTCCAATTAGCTTTTGGATAAGGAATTAGCCTAGGGGTTCACATACTTTTTCCAATCTACACTGTGAATGTTTAAAATATGTGTTCAATATAGACAAGAAAAATACAATAATTTGTGTTATTAGTTTAAGCAGACTGTGTTTGTCTGTTGTTGTGACTTAGATCAAGATCAGATCTAATTTTATTACCAATTTATGCAGAAATCCAGGTAATTCCAAAGGGTTCACATACTTTTTCTTGCCACTGTATGGAATCATGTAGTAACCAAAAAAGTGTTCAACAAATCAAAATATATTTGTATTTGAGTTTCTTTAAGTTTCTTTAAGTTTCTTTAAACTTGATGACAGCTTTGCTCACTCTTGGTCTTCTAACAACCAGATTCATGAGGTAGACACCTGGAATGCATTTCAATTAGCAGGTGTGCCTTGTTAAAAGTTGATTTGCAGAATTTCTTTCCTTCTTAAGGAGTTTGAGACAATCATTTGTGTTGTGACATGGTAGGGGTGGTATACAGAAGATAGCCCAATTTGGTAATAGACCAAGTCCATATTATGGCCAGAACATCTCAAATAAGCAAAGAGAAACAACACTACATCATTACGTTACGACATGAAGGTCAGTCAATCCGGAAAATGTCAAGAACTTTGAAAGTTTCTTCAAGTGCAGTTGCAAAAACCATCAAGTGCTATGATGACACTGGGTCTCATGGGGATCGCCATAGGAATGGAAGGCCCAGAGTCACCTCTGCTGCAGAGGATAAATTCATTAGAGTTAACTGCACCTCAGATTGCAACCCAAATAAATGCTTCACAGAGTTCAAGTAACAGACACATCTCATCATTAACTGTTCTGAGGAGACTGTGTGAATCAGGCCTTCATGGTTGAATTTCTTGATCAAAAACCACTACTAAAGGACACCAATAATAAGAGATTTGATTGCTGCCAAGGGAATGTCTGACAGCTTGAAAGAGGTTTTGAACACTACAGTGAAAATGGTTAACTTTGTTAAAGCAAGGCCCCTGAACTCTCGTGTATTTTCTGCACTATGCAATGATATGGGCAGCGACCATGTAACGCTTTTACAACATACAGAAGTGCGCTGGTTATTAAGGGGCAATGTATTGACACGTTTAAAAAAAAATTGTAACGAGCTTAAAGTTTTCTTTACTGACCATAATTTTCACGTTTCAAGTTTTTCACACGACTGGCCTATCTGGGTGATGTTTTTTCCCCCCTGTATGATCTGAATCTAGGATTACAGGGACTCTCCACAACTGTATTCAGTGTGCGGGATAAAATTGAGGCTATGATTAAGAAGTTGGAGCTCTTCCCTGTCTGCATTAACAAGGACAACACACAGGTCTTTCCATCATTGTGTGATTTTTTTGTGTGCAAATGAACTGAAGCTTACGGACAATGTCAAATGTGATATAGTGAAGCACCTATTACGCAGGTACTTTCCCGAAACGGATGACACAAAGAACTGGATTCGTTATCCCTTTCATGCCCTGCCTCCAGTCCACTTACCGATATCTGAACAAGAGAGCTTCATCGAAATTGCAACAAGCAGTTTTGTGAAAATTGAATTGATTCAGAAGCCACTGCCAGATTTCTGGATTGGGCTGCGCTCAGAGTATCCTGCATTGGAAAAATGTGCTGTTAAGACACTGATGCCCTTTGCAACCATGTACCTATGTGAGAGTGGATTCTCGGCCCTCACTAGCATGAAAACTAAATTCAGGCACAGACTGTGTGTGGAAAATGATTTAAGACTGAGACTCTCTCCAATACAACCCAACATTGCAGAGTTGTGCCACCCTTCTCATTAACCTGTGGTGAGTTATTCACAATTTTCGATGATCAAATAAGGTTTTATATGTAAGATGGCTAAATAAAGAGCAAAATGATTGATTATTATTATATTATTGTTTGTGCCCTGGTCCTATAAGAGCTCTTTGTCACTTCCCACGAGCTGGGTTGTGACAAAAACTCCCACTCAGTCTTATGTTTAATAAATGTATCGAATAGTTTGTGTGTGGCAGGTTTACAATGATGCAAAAAACAACACTTGTTCTATGGTTAACCAGCAGAGGGCGACTAACACCTATTTTTAAATCAAAACTAAATGTACTGATGAGATTTACACCCTGGGACAGGGTGTAGAAAGAGGCTGAAAAGTATTGTTATTAGTACCATAACAGTAAAGATTCCAAGTATTCATGGGAGACATGTGCTGTGTTGAGACATGCTCCTGAAACTCCCAAATATGAATACAATGAAACATTGCAATGTGGAATACCAAAGAAATGCTTTTAGAAATCAAACATTCAAATGTTTCAACTTCAGCAGTGGGGCTTTCCCTTTCGAACTGGCAGTGTGAGATTTTATTCTTTTTTTTATTGTGCCCTAAATATGGTTGGTCTGAATAATGCACAAGATAGTATTTCTCCCATGAGACCATATACATTTGAACCCAAACATAAAATCACGTACACAAGTCCTCACTCATTCTAGTATTGTCCTGTTTTTCAGCTTGTTCCATTGTTTCCTAGGTGTTTTGCTGTAGGCCTGTATGCACAATGGCTTCTGAGATCCAGAAGAAAACATACCCAAACATATGCAATACATGCTAAATGGCCCTCGTGCATCAGCTGAGGCATTATCATGTGGCTTTGACGGCCAACCCCTCAGTGTCTCTGCATGGGAATGAGAGAGAGAGCCCCTCAGCCCCTCCCTCAGGCTGGGCTTCTGTCTACTTTTCTGCCTGGGTCTACCAAGGCCTTGGCGTCTACATTTACATAATGATGCTGAGGGTGCTGCTTTCCCAGTGCCTATGTGAATGTAGACCATATGGTGGTGACGTGGAAGGCCCATGTTGTTGATGTGAGTGAGTCCAGCCATGGTAGGGGGCTGAGTGGGGCATGTTCTCACATTGTAGACATACTGATGAAGCCAGACCCATAAGTGACCTTGCTAGACAGCATTCATAGGAAACTTGCAGTCCCATAGAATCCCTGAGCCTGGGCCACTCTGCTAATGCCCACCTCCCATTTTACCTAGTCACGGACTAAGGGCTGGATTCAATCCGTATCGAGGAAGATCCACATTATAGAAATGTAAAGGCAATTGTTCCCGTGTTCGCAGAGACTGCATTCACGGTAAACGCAGATCTTCCGCGATACTTCAGATATACAGATTGAATCCAGCCCTAAACCTTCTACCAGACTGTTGTCTGACTCCTAATCACTGCAGAATCCTGGCACACAATACAGCTTCTCAAGAAAGGTAGGAACATAAATAAATTAAACAACAGGGTAGAGTTTTTGTCAACTCCCAAAATTATGACACATCAGTTCAATGGAAATCCTTCTAAACACTGGGATAAAAAAAAATAACTACAGGGCCAACTGCATTACTTCATCAGCAAGGCTTGTCTCCAACGCTGGGGTCGCCACTCCGTAGGCCTCCATAGACAGGGGACTGTGTAATGGGGTTAGGATAGGCCCCAGGGGTGATCTGTGGACCATAGCTCCTCTCACGCACAGACACCCCAGTTGAGAGGAAGGAGAGACCTGACCATGACCCCTCAATGGTCAAGCTGCTCATGAATCCATACTGAGGGGAGGCAAGAGCGATGAATCATCATTTAGTGAGTTTGTTTAGTGAGCAGTCAGTGTCCATCTGGTTTTGTTCTCTTTAATGCTACTGTGAACCTTGCCGCATCACTTACAGTGAGGTCCAAAAGTATTTCAGTATTATCCGTAGTCGTGGTGGCATCCACATTAATGTAGAAGTGTTTAGAAACATATTCTCTAATATTTTTAAGAAAAGTGACTCCATAAAGTGCTGTAATTTCTAAACGGTTCACCCGATATGGATGACAATACCCTCAAATTGGAGCTCACTATATCACGGACAAATAGTTTTTAACCTCATTTTTAAAATGGTCACTAAGCACCATTGTTTTGGTGTTAGTTGGTGATTTGCTAAGGCAATCAATTGCAAGTAGTTTCCCGTGGGGGATGGAGGATTCTGGAACTAAAGACACTTTATAGAGATTGGTTTTATTATGAATCATAAACACAGGTCTCAGTTTGATGAGGACAGGTCCATAAATTACAGGAGATCAAAGGATGTGGAGGTTTTTAAGGTGGGGAAGACAGTGTCACCACTGTTCTATCCTCATAAAATAGATATAGCCGTTGACCTTTGCAATACGTTTTGCGAAAGAACACATTTTATGATATCTGTATAAGGCCCTAAATGAAAATCTCTTTCATAAATCCAGCTTGATTTAGTTTCTGTAGTGGATAAAAATACATATAACTATGGTACAGTAACCCACTGTGCACAGATGTCAATTCAACGTCTATTCCCTGTTAGTTCAACGTAATTTCTGTCACGTTCTTTCAAAATCGAACCCAGAAGCAGACCAGGACAAGGAGAGTAGGAAGAAGGTGAGTATTTATTTACAAGTGAATGTGAATGGGTAGATATATCCAGGTGGCGTAGCGGGCAGCGGTGGTGAGTTGATGGGAATAAATAGGTGGATCCAATGGGGTAGCGGAATCCTCCGACGACCAGGCGGGCATGGGGTAAATGATCCGGGTGAGTAACTGAAGACAGAACAAACGGAGGTAAGTTTAAGGCAAGCAATACGTAAAAAACAACAAAACAAATTCTATCCAACTTGAGGCTGATACTATGGCACAACATACTGTTCATGGCTAACGATCCGGCAGGGAATGGATGTCAGGTCAGAGCTTTTGAAGGGGAGAGGTGATGATCAGGACAGGTGTGCAGATTACTGATGGGATACAGGTGCGGGTGAACATCGATCTCCCAACAAGCTAATTCGCCCGGCAACCAGACAGGGTGCGTTCCAGGACACCGGAAACACACTCCAGGACAGAAACACAGGCAAACACAGACTCAGGAAGCGGAATTCGTGACAATTTCATTGAAATGACGTGGACACAATGGTGATTCAACCAGTTTGTGCCCAGTGGGAAGTTACCCATTTCTGATTTTGTGTACATTAACTTTGTATTGCAGGTTTTCTGACCAAACCGTTGGCAAACAGGGGAAACTCCAGTGACTGATTTCATTATCCAAGGTGCACACAACAATGCAATCAAGCAAGATAATATTAACTTATGTAACAACTTGAGAAGCAACCACTTGCAGCAGTTCAAAGCATATCTGTTTCATTTATTACATGGCAGTTAAAGCTGTCTGTTATGGAGTATACCTCATTGTTAGTCCATGTTGATACATGCATCTTGTGCTCACACCTGCCGCAGCTGTTAGTTCAATAGCAATGACTCACTGGGGGATCCATATACTTAAATGTAACTCTAAAATAAATGTTAACAATGCAAAAAGACAGGAAGAAGATGCAGATATTCTATATCGTTCTCATCTTCTGGTTCCTTCTCAGTCAGAAACTGTTTTCGGTGGGTAGAATTGGACTGAATGATTCTTCTTGTCAGTTTTCAATGTTTTGTATAGGTTCAATTAAGATGCCAAACCCTCTAGATGATTTGCTCTCGCTACAATATCATCTAATTAGTATTTTCTTCCATTTCTCAATCTTCACTGTATCATTAGTTAGGTATCTGCATAGTCTGTCAATTGGTACTGTACAGTACAGCCCATTCCAGTGGGGATAATTTCTATGTAACATCCTGATGGAGTGGAGATCATTTCCATGTAACATCCTGATGGAGAGGGGATCATTTCCATGTAACATCCTGATGGAGTGGAGATAATTTCTATGTAACATCCTGATGGAGTGGGGATCATTTCTATGTAACATCCTGATGGAGTGGAGATCATTTCTATGTAACATCCTGATGGAGTAGGGATCATTTCTATGTAACATCCTGATGGAGTGGAGATCATTTCTATGTAACATCCTGATGGAGTGGAGATCATTTCTATGTAACATCCTGATGGAGTGGGGATCATTTCTACGTAACATCCTGATGGAGTGGAGATCATTTCTATGTAACATCCCGATGGAGTGGGGATCATTTCCATGTAACATACTGATGGAAAATCTAGCTATTTCTCCAGGTGAGGATACTGTTGAAAGAGGGCCCAGGGCAAACCTGTCCCTGTCCATCGAATTTCTCTGCTAAAGAGCTCAACACTTTCCAGCTGGAAAAAGTCCCAATAGGTGCAGCTAAGCACTACTGAGAGGGTTAGAAGTGAATGGACCATCAATCACAGGCATGTAGCAGGTTCAGATTAGACTGCCAGGGGGGCGAGAGAGCGCTGCTCTAAACGGTGGCATGCCACTGGGCACAGACATCATAAAAACATCTAGTTTTGACGTACATTTTGCAAAACCAATCAGTTTTCCCCATTGAGTCAAAGTCATCACATTTATTTTTGTTGTTGAAATAACGTGGAAACATTGTTGATTCAACCAGTTTGGTCCCAGTGGGATGGCACTACAGCCCACAGCAGATCACTGCCCTGCATTGCCAGGCTTCCTTTCCTCTCCACAACATTTACTGTCCACCACTTAACAGTCCAGTGCCTTGCAAGTTTACATGTTTACCTAGTGTCACTGAGCATGCACACAGGTTTTCTTACTTGTCTATTCAGCAGCAGGGATGTTAGTCCAGAGGGTCACCTCTGTAAGGGTCATGTCTGAAAGTAAAACATGGGCCTTATGGTGTCCCAGCAGGGGTCTGGGCAGGTGGCAGGAGGGGTCACGGTGCTGCACAGGACCCTCATCTTGGTTTGTTTTGACATGTCAGCAAGCAGCACACAAACTCCTTTCCAGCAGCAGTGCAGGAGGCCTGATGACTTGAGCAGATGGAAGCAGAGCGGGGTTGTATACTGTAACGTAGTGGAACATGGACCCTGGCATCAGCAGCCCCTCAGATGGACCCCTGCCCTCTGTCAGCAGTCAGCATAGAGCCAGAGGCGGGGGTGGGGCAGGGGCTGAGTCCTCTGCTCTACTGGGGTTACCAACACAGAGCTGTCAAAGTACTGTGCTCTGAGGTTGCACGTAGGAGGAGGATATTGTCTTACTATGATGCCCTGGTGGCTTATGTTTGATTATGTGAATGTTAAGGGTTGTTGTAGAGGACTCTCAACATGTGAATGTAATCATGCAGGAACATTTGTGCTTTTTTGTACAGTTTTTATTCTTATCTTTGTTGATGTTTGTCATTCTCTTGAGATGTTACAAATCATTAGCAAGTATTTGCTTTGCTGATGTCTAGCTGCACGCTTTTCTGTTTCACAAAGGGGAGTACATTTTCCGGGCTCGGGCGGTCTTCTGGGGCACTGTGGGTCAGCGCCGGGTCACACACCACATCTGGACAACGCATCATGCCTTCAGATGTGCACAAAGATATCCACTGTCCCTGGATCAAATCAACTATATTTGTGTCCAACAACTTCCTGTTGAAAGACAAGGGTGTCAATAGAATAACAGACAATCAGGCACCCATATCATACACCCTTATTGAAATTCTTATTTACAATGGTGGCCTAGGAACAGTGCCTTAACTGCCTTATTAGGGGCAGAACGACAACTTTTTACCTCGGAGATTCAATCTACCAACCTGCCGCCCCTTAAAAGCAGATGATATAGGGTGAGCTGATATAAGTTGTTTGGTGCCAGTGAAAGTAGTTGATGTGAGCATGTCAGAATATATGAGGCCAAGGTCAGAGGTGCTGGTCATGACTTGAGGTGTCTGGTACCAACAACAGCAGTGCATTTAGAAGTGTGAGGTCGACTCCTTAACTGATTTGAAAATATTTTCCAGATGGGGCTTACCCTTCTCTCATTTCATCAAAATGTGATATCCAGACCATAAATCAATCTCTGAATTTTGGTTATGAAATGGCTTGAGTTGCATCCATTAAGTGAGCTTAATCTTATCAAAGTTTTCTTTTCCGTATTCAATGGTAAAGATTTATTTATAAATCAATGCAAATGAAAATGCAGGTACTTCAAATTTGGTGCATTTACTCTCAAAACAAAGCAGTGAGATATTTAATAGAAAAGCACAATAATTCTACAGTTGAAGTTGGAAGTTTAAATACACTTAGGTAGGAGTCATGAAAACTAGTTTTTCAACCACTCCACAAATTTCTTGTTAACAAACTATAGCTTTGGCAAGTCGGTTAGGACATCTACTTTGTGCATGACACAAGTCATTTTTCCAACAATTGTTTACAGACAGATTCTTTCACTTATAATTCACTGTATCACAATTCCAGTGGGTCAGAAGTTTACATACACTAAGTTGACTGTGCCTTGGAAAATTCCAGAAAATGATGCCATGGCTTTAGAAGCTTCTGATAGGCTAATTGACATAATTTGAGTCAATTGGAGGTGTACCCGTGGATGTATTTCAAGGTCTACCTTCAAACTCAGTGCCTCTTTGCTTGACATCATGGGAAAATCAAAAGAAATCAGCCAAGACTTCAGAAAACAAATTGTAGACCTCCACAAGTCTGGTTCATCCTTGGGAGCAATTTCAAACGCCGGAAGGTATACCACATTCATCTGTACAAACAATAGTACGCAAGTATAAACACCATGGGACCACACAGCCGTCATACCGCTCAGGAAGGAGACGCGTTCTGTCTCCTAGAGATGAACGTACTTTGGTGCGAAAAGTGCAAATCAATCCCAGAACCACAGCAAAGGACCTTGTGAAGATGCTGGAGGAAACAGGTACGAAAGTATCTATATCCTCAGAAAAACGAGTCCTATATCGAACCTGAAAGGCCGCTCAGCAAGGAAGAAGCCACTGCTCAAAAACCGCCATAAAAAAGACAGACTATGGTTTGCAACTGCACTTGGGGACAAAGATCGTACTTTTTGGAGAAATGACCTCTGGTCTGATGAAACAAAAATAGTAGCCATAATAGCCATAATGACCATCGTTATGTTTGGAGGAAAAAGGGGGAGGCTTGCAAACCGAAGAACACCATCCCAACCGTGAAGTACAGGGGTGGCAGCATCATGTTTGGGGGGTGCTTTGCTGCAGGAGGGACTGGTGCAGTTCCCAAAATAGATGGCATCATGAGGCAGGAAAATGATGTGGATATGTTGAAGCAACATCTCAAGACATCAGTTTAAGCTTGGTTGCAAATGGGTCTTCCAAATGGACAATGACACCAAGCATACTTCCAAAGTTGTGACAAAATGGCTTAAGGACAACAAAGTCAAGGTATTGGAGTGGCCATCACAAAGCCCTGACCTCAATCCTATAGAAAATTTGTGGGCAGAACTGAAAAAGCGTGTGCGAGCAAGGAGGCATACAAACCTAACTTATTGTGGGAAGCTTGTGGAAGGCTACCCGGAACGTTTGACCCAAGTCAAACAATTTAAATGCAATGCTACCAAATACTAATTGAGTGTATGTAAACGTCTGACCCACTGGGAATGTGATGAAAAAAATAAAAGCTGAAATAAATCATTCTCTGTACTGCTATTCTGACATTTCACATTCTTAAAATATAGCGGTGATCCTAACTGACCTAAGACATGGCATTTTTACTCTGATTAAATGTCAGGAATTGTGAAAAACTGAGTTTAAATGTATTTGGCTAAGGTGTGTGTAAACTTCTGACTTCAACTCTACCTCACCTGGCCTGTCCGTGAAAGCTGATAGCTGTTACCAGCTGCTCTTGAAGCTGCCTGGTCAGAGACGGGCATGGGGCCAGCCTCATCCTCTTAACAACTGGCTCCTGCTTTTCGGTCAAAGCAGCACGTCCTAATTCAATATTCCCGATGTTCTGCCGTGTCTGCCTCTCAGACCGGACGGATGGCTGGCATGTGTGGCTGTGATGGGCACCTCTGATTTTACACCAGGTTCTCAGATCAAACAGGCGCTGGGATCAGAGGTCAAGGTACAGGGTGTACCCAGCGTCAGCACACTGGGGTCATGTGTGTGAACCATCCAACATGGCTTTCATCAGAGCATCCCTGGGGTGTGCTCTCAGTGACTGATGGTCCTGTAAACCAACTGGAATTTGAGAATCTGAAAACCCATATAATGTGGGCCACATATCTGACTGGCAGAAGGACAGGTTCCACGGTTCATGCACTGTGTTCTACAGGTCAGCTCCTATGACTATATAGATAGAATAAATCTGAAATGCTACAAATCTGTTTTTCCTTTTTCATAGCCACTAAGGCTATGATAAACAGACACTACTATAGATCAAACCTTTTGAAAGCATATTCGTTATCATTCATCTGTTTAAAAAAAGAGACAAAGAAACTAGAGAAACCAAAGCCAAAACAACACAAACATTTAGTTTCCCTGTTGAATTGGCCCTTGGGCTTGAGCTCTGAGCAGGAGGAATTCTCTGTGGCAGATGGTGAGCCATAACCCCTGAGGTCAGCAGCAATGCTACACCCTGGGATCCGGATACCTAATAATGCCCTGTTGAGCTTCTCACCTGCTGCTCCTCACCCACAATGTTATCTCATCTCCCTGACCTATTGTGGCACTCACAGGCAGTAATGACAGTGGGGAGACCCAAGCTGTGCTCAGGTCTCTCCCCAGAGAGAGACAAGACCCTGGGAACCTGGTAGTAATCAGCACACAGGCCCAATCTCTCCATCTTGCCTCAGTGGGGTATCTCGTTTCCTATCACAGCACACGGTTAGTCTAGATACTGCTGCTCCTGCTGCTGCTGTTATTTGAGGTCAGCTACCAAAGACTATGCTTTTAGTGGAATCTGTTGATTTACAACTTTGGGTGTCAGTGTAGATACTTGGGATTGTTTGAAATGAGGTTTTTGCTGAGGCTCAACCTGGTCTCAGAGCATTTGGTATTATTCTTTACGTAAATCAGAGACACTCCATTTAGGGGAAAGGGGGATACTTAGTCAGTTGTACAACTGAATGCCTTCAACTGAAATGTGTCTTCCGCATTTAACCCAACCCCTCTGAATCAGAGAGGTGCAGGGGGCTGCCATAATCGACATCCACATCTTCGGCGCCCGGGGAACAGTGTGTTAACTGCCTTGCTTAGGGGCAGAATGACAGATTTTTACCTTGTCAGCTCAGGGATTCAATCCAGCAACCTTTTGCTTACTGGCCCAACGCTCTTATGATATGTTACATTTCGTATGGTATGTAATCATTTGTGGATGTCCATCACCCATTTTGTATGATATGTTACGAGCCACAATTCGTATTATACGTAAACATATGTAAACATTTACCAATCTGCAAAACATACAATGTGTTTCGAATTTGCTAAGTGTATGATACGTTATGAATTCTAGCTAGGCTAGGGGTTATGGTTAAGATTAGGGTTAAGTTTAGGATTGTGGTTAAAGGGTTAAGGCTAGGGTTAGGGGAAGGGTTAGCTATCATGCTAAGTGGTTGCAAAGTAGCTAAAAAGTTGTAAGTCATTGAAAAGTTGGTAATTAGCTAAAATGCTAAAGTTGTCTTTGATGACATTTGAACTCGCAACCTTTGGTTGCTTGACGTTCGTGCTATACCCCCAACCACCTTACTTTTGTTTTTGCTTTACGTAACCATCTGTCTTATGTAACCATACCAAACGTAACCTATCATACTAATTTGAGTCTCCCAGTCTAGTCTATGTCTATGTGATCCTAGATAAGGGTAGGTGGATAGTGTAGTTTGTTCTGTCTTTTGTTCCTGATGTGTTACACAAGACAAATATAGTGTAAATACAGTGCAAGCCAAACAAAGGAGAGAAAGAAAGAGTAGCAGAGAGTAACCACACAACAATAGTGTTTCCCCAAGAAGAAAAAGGGCTAGCCCCAAGAGGATCTCTCTGTATTCTTACCAAACTATAAATTAGAAGGAAACAGCTGACTGATGCCTTTTGAATACAATGCACACAATGCATACAGTGTCATTACCATGACAGTAAGATATGCCAGTACCCAGGACATTTTCCCAAGATGCCAAAACAAATGGTCATATGTCGGCCAGATACAATCAGTAAAATATGTTAATAAGAAGACGCCATGCTGAGCCCAGCATATCTCGATCAGATAGTGACTGACCCAGTGTCCCCATTACCACCGCTCTCCTATGAGATGGCCGCCTCGCTTCGCGTTCCTAGGAAACTATGCAGTTTTTTGTTATTTCTTACACTAGTACCCCAGGTCATCTTAGGTTTCATTACATACAGCCGAGAAGAACTACTGAATATAAGATCAGCGTCAACTCACCATCAGTACGACCAAGAATATGTTTTTCGCGATGCGGATCCTGTGTTCTGCCTTACAACCAGTGCAACGGAGTGGATTACATGCAGCGACCCAAAAAAACGACTCAGAAAAAGAGGGAAACGAAGCGGTCTTCTGGTCAGACTCCGGAGACGGGCACACCGTGCACCACTCCCTAGCATTCTTCTTGCCAATGTCCAGTCTCTTGACAACAAGGTTGATGAAATCCGAGCAAGGGTAGCATTCCAGAGGGACATCAGAGACTGTAACGTTCTCTGCTTCACGGAAACATGGCTAACTGGAGAGACGCTATCCGAAGCGGTGCAGCCAGCGGGTTTCTCCACGCATCGCGCAGACAGAAACAAACATCTTTCTGGTAAGAAGAGGGGCGGGGGCGTATGCCTTATGACTAACGTGACATGGTGTGATGAAAGAAACATACAGGAACTCAAATCCTTCTGTTCACCTGATTTAGAATTCCTCACAATCAAATGTAGACCGCATTATCTACCAAGAGAATTCTCTTCGATTATAATCACAGCCGTATATATCCCCCCCCAAGCAGACACATCGATGGCTCTGAACGAACTTTATTTAACTCTCTGCAAACTGGAAACGATTTATCCGGAGGCTGCATTCATTGTAGCTGGGGATTTTAACAAGGCTAATCTGAAAACAAGACTCCCTAAATTTTATCAGCATATCGATTGCGCAACCAGGGGTGGAAAGACCCTGGATCACCCCTTTCGGAAAAGCGGACCACGACTCCATTTTGTTGATCCCTGCCTACAGACAGAAACTAAAACAAGAAGCTCCCACGCTGAGGTCTGTCCAACGCTGGTCTGACCAAGCTGACTCCACACTCCAAGACTGCTTCCATCACGTGGACTGGGAGATGTTTCGTATTGCGTCAGACAACAACATTGACGAATACGCTGATTCGGTGTGCGAGTTCATTAGAACGTGCGTTGAAGATGTCGTTCCCATAGCAACGATTAAAACATTCCCTAACCAGAAACCGTGGATTGATGGCAGCATTCGTGTGAAACTGAAGGCGCGAACCACTGCTTTTAATCAGGGCAAGGTGTCTGGTAACATGACTGAATACAAACAGTGCAGCTATTCCCTCCGCAAGGCTATCAAACGGCTAACAGCCGAAGTGAGTAAGACATTTAAACGTGTTAACCCTCGCAAGGCTGTAGGCCCAGACGGCATCCCCAGCCGCGCCCTCAGAGCATGCGCAGACCAGCTGGCCGGTGTGTTTACGGACATATTCAATCAATCCCTATACCAGTCTGCTGTTCCCACATGCTTCAAGAGGGCCACCATTGTTCCTGTTCCCAAGAAAGCTAAGGTAACTGAGCTAAACGACTAAACGTAGCACTCACATCCGTCATCATGAAGTGCTTTGAGAGACTAGTCAAGGACCATATCACCTCCACCCTACCTGACACCCTTGACCCACTCCAATTTGCTTACCGCCCAAATAGGTCCACAGACGATGCAATCTCAACCACACTGCACACTGCCCTAACCCATCTGGACAAGAGGAATACCTATGTGAGAATGCTGTTCATCGACTACAGCTCGGCATTCAACACCATAGTACCCTCCAAGCTCGTCATCAAGCTCGAGACCCTGGGTCTCGACCCCGCCCTGTGCAACTGGGTACTGGACTTCCTGACGGGCCGCCCCCAGGTGGTGAGGGTAGGCAACAACATCTCCTCCCCGCTGATCCTCAACACTGGGGCCCCACAAGGGTGCGTTCTGAGCCCTCTCCTGTACTCCCTGTTCACCCACGACTGCGTGGCCACGCACGCCTCCAACTCAATCATCAAGTTTGCGGACGACACAACAGTGGTAGGCTTGATTACCAACAACGACGAGACGGCCTACAGGGAGGAGGTGAGGGCCCTCGGAGTGTGGTGTCAGGAAAATAACCTCACACTCAACGTCAACAAAACTAAGGAGATGATTGTGGACTTCAGGAAACAGCAGAAGGAACACCCCCCCATCCACATCGATGGAACAGTAGTGGAGAGGGTAGCAAGTTTTAAGTTCCTCGGCATACACATCACAGACAAACTGAATTGGTCCACTCACACAGACAGCATCGTGAAGAAGGCGCAGCAGCGCCTCTTCAACCTCAGCAGGCTGAAGAAATTCGGCTTGTCACCAAAAGCACTCACAAACTTCTACAGATGCACAATCGAGAGCATCCTGGCGGGCTGTATCACCGCCTGGTATGGCAACTGCACCGCCCTCAACCGTAAGGCTCTCCAGAGGGTAGTGAGGTCTGCACAACGCATCACCGGGGGCAAACTACCTGCCCTCCAGGACACCTACACCACCCGATGCTACAGGAAGGCCATAAAGATCATCAAGGACATCAACCACCCGAGCCACTGCCTGTTCACCCCGCTGTCATCCAGAAGGCGAGGTCAGTACAGGTGCATCAAAGCTGGGGCCGAGAGACTGAAAAACAGCTTCTATCTCAAGGCCATCAGACTGTTAAACAGCCACCACTAACATTGAGTGGCTACTGCCAACACACTGTCAATGCCACTGACTCTACTCCAGCCACTTTAATCATGGGAATTGATGGGAAATGATGTAAATATATCACTAGCCACTTTAAACAATGCTACCTTATATAATGTTACTTACCCTACATTATTCATCTCATATGCATACGTAGATACTGTACTCTATATCATCGACTGCATCCTTATGTAATACATGTATCACTAGCCACTTTAACTATGCCACTTGGTTTACATACTCATCTCATATGTATATACTGTACTCGATATCATCTACTGTATCTTGCCTATGCTGCTCTGTACCATCACTCATTCATATATCCTTATGTACATATTCTTTATCCCCTTACACTGTGTATAAGACAGTAGTTTTTTTTGGAATTGTTAGTTAGATTACTTGTTCGTTATTACTGCATTGTCGGAACTAGAAGCACAAGCATTTCGCTACACTCGCATTAACATCTGCTAACCATGTGTATGTGACAAATAAATTTGATTTGATTTGATTTGAAGGCGAGGTCAGTACAGGTGCATCAAAGCTGGGACCGAGAGACTGAAAAACAGCTTCTATCTCAAGGCCATCAGACTGTTAAACAGCCAATGACACTGACTCTACTCCAGCCACTTTAATAATGGGAATTGATGGGAAATTATGTAAATATATCACTAGCCACTTTAAACAATGCTACCTTATATAATGTTACTTACCCTACATTATTCATCTCATATGCATACGTAGATACTGTACTCTATATCATCGACTGCATCCTTATGTAATACATGTATCACTAGCCACTTTAACTATGCCACTTGGTTTACATACTCATCTCATATGTATATACTCTACTCGATATCATCTACTGTATCTTGCCTATGTGGTTAGAGCGTTGGACTAGTAACCGGAAGGTTGCGAGTTCAAACCCCCGAGCTGACAAGGTACAAATCTGTCGTTCTGCCCCTGAACAGGCAGTTAACCCATTGTTCCCAGGCCGTCATTGAAAATAAGAATATGTTCTTAACTGACTTGCCTGGTTAAATAAAAAAAAATAAAAAAATATATCCTTATGTACATATTCTTTATCCCCTTACACTGTGTATAAGACAGTAGTTTTTTGGAATTGTTAGTTAGATTACTTGTTCGTTATTACTGCATTGTCGGAACTAGAAGCACAAGCATTTCGCTACCCTCGCATTAACATCTGCTAACCATGTGTATGTGACAAATAAAATTTGATTTGATTTGATTTGATTTGATCATTAGTCCATCAATTACACTGTTCTCATTTACAAAAAAACTATAATCCTTCAAACAAGACCCCCAACAAATATAATCACTGAAGTTAATGTTTTAACCATCCACCTTTAGAAACAGAAATAAAAAATATGATTCGATTTTGGTTCTTCATGAGCAATCCCACGATTCAGCGTCTATTCCACATTGTTGATTCAACCAGTGTGTGCCCAGTGGAATCTATCTATGAGAGTCTTTCAACAAACTCAATTGATGAAATTGAAGTGGACAAAAAGGCAAAAAGTCACATTTCAATGGAGTTCCACAAACGAGGTACTTTCTATGGAGAGGAGAGAGAAACAGTGTCTTGTTTCTTTAGCAAATTGTAGAGGGAAAGAGTGAACAATAGAGATCAAATGCTGACAGCACACCCAAGTGCTCCCTGAGAACCTTCAGGTTGTGATCCCATCATAGTGACAAAAGAATCATGTGACCGAGAAAAAGGGGGAAAAAGGGCTTTCGACTTAACCTTGTTTCAGACCAGGCTCAATGAGAACACTGTATCATGGCTCCACTGGGGTAGGGTCAGGAATCTGCTGCAGCTCAGCATTTAATAACACATCCAAGGTTTTACATGACTCTACAGATATATATACTAGCACAATGAGTGGGGACTGTGGTTGATTTGCGATTCCCATGGTAACGTGGTACAAAAAGTGTAAGAGTTTGCAGCTGACCACCATGTCAGCTCTGATATTTGCAGTGGCAGTGAGGCAGCAGTCCGTGACATCCCCTGCATGCTGGGAATGAGAGCTGTGATCGGTCACTAACCGAGAGGGGGGGGGGGGGGGTTCATGAGCGTTTGTCTGTTAAGTCATTCTCAGGGGAGGCAGAAAAGTGACAGCAACAGATAGCCCTTGTGGCTCTGTGAAATATTACGGTATTTGTTGCCAGAAGAACATATCTCTCATCAGCCCATGGTGTGACAGGCTTGAAATAGATGACTGAAAATCTCAAAAGTGCAAACAAGTCACCCATTCTGTGCTATGTTAAAACACACAGTATCTCCTGTTATCTGGAGACAGATAGCATCTCTGGACCCACAGCAATTCAAGGTACGTATAATGAGGGGTTTCTGGGTATTTTAATGCCCTAGGGGACAGGGAGCTAACACATTTCCATCTCTTTCTTTTCTGCTATTGGAAACTGATAGAACGTGTATACAAAGAAGAGTATATTAGAGTATGGCACCAAATAAACAGATTTGAGGCAATCATGATAGAGTTACGGAGATTCATTGCACACTATGCGGAAACGTTTCCTGAATAGCTTTAAAGTCCCAGTGCTGTTAAAAATGTGATTTGCCTGTGTTTTATATATATTTCCACACTATGATGTTGAAATTATACTGTGAAATTGTGAAAATGATGATATTGCCCTTTTAGTGTAAGAGCTGTTTGAAAAGACTGCCTGAAATGTCAGCCTGTTTTGGTGGGATGGATTTTTGACCTGCCTGTGACATCCCCAGGCGGTAAATTAGTTAATAGACCAATGAGAAAGAGAGTTCCAACCCTCTCTGCCAATAACAGCTAGTTTTAAGTTTTCCGCTCTACACTCAGACCAGTCCCAGACAGTCCTAGCAACATTTTTGCTTGAGGAATTGCTATTCTGTTTCCTTTTGACCATTTGAATTGGAAACAATCACAGTAAGGTGCTTAATTGTTACCTAAAAATGATTATGATATTGAGATAAAAACATCTGTATTGGACCTGATCCAGCATTCAGTTATTCTCAACTTTTTACGTTGACTCTCAGTCCCAGCAGTAAAAGTGATGAGTGTGTGTTTTGTGGGAGGAAACCTGCTTGAAACCAAACCTCCATCCTGTTATCAGCACTCTGACCTCATGTATCCTCAACCAGCAGCTTGAGGTCCAACACACCTTTTACAGAACCAGCGTATCTTTTCTATACATACATACACTACTAACCCACATCATAGCCCATCAATTAACCATTATAACATTCCTTTGGAATTTCAACAACTCTCTGATGTCTTCTAGAGCAGAGTTACATCCTGTGATCTGCCAATAACAGCGGAATCAAACTGTTTGCTTTGTACTTATCAAGTGGAAACAGTGACTCATTTGATGACACAGGGAGTCGGAGCCAACCACCGCTGCTTCTACTACTGCTACACTGCTTCCTACTGAGGTGGCCCCAATGTAAACACTGATCTGTTCAGCAGCAGTGTAAACGAACGAAGCCTCCTCTTCTTCCTAAAGCTTAGGCCTCTCCACTGGCAAACAATTCACTGATCCAAATTCAAGCCATGTGTCCTTTTCAATGCCGCTCTTGTGCACGGAAACGTGTACTCGTCCAAACCTATTGTCAACACATTGTGTGCGATGCGGACCGCTTTACGGTGTGATATGACAACGTGAGCTATGTCAAATTCAGTGACACGTATGAGGCAGGAAATGTCACAAGGTTCTTGGACTATACCGACATACTTTTTTTTGTAATTTATTTATACATTTATTCATGATTTTTTTATTTTTCCGAATGCACCATTTCATTCTTACCAAGGCCTGATCTCTCTCGAATCCGCAGTCACTCTGATCATAATAAGGGACGGTTATAAAAGAAAACAGGGACATACCACAGTGTTATTGCTATGGCAGAGGATTCATGAACTGTTTCACCCTTTTTGCGTATTTCAAGGATTACCTTTCATTTCCTGCTTAAAAACAGCAGATTAATATCTCCCATGGCAGAAACCCAACTGAAACAAACTGACAGATTTCCCTCCCTGCTACTCCAGCCAACAAGGCAATAAATGTTATCTCTCAGTCCCAGTCCCTAAGACTACTAACTAGAGAAACACTAGCCAGGCAGAGAGCTAGAGAACGCATGGCTAGCATAATTGAATACAATGGTCATGAGAACAGTAGATATGTGTGATTTCTAGCAGCCTGGGGGGAGACCCACCCAGGGAGTTGGGAGAGGAAGCAGTGGGGAGGGAGGTCAGAGTTGGGTGCTCACATCCTACTCACAATTTAGTTATTCCACTCCCTCGTCCCCGGTCACACAGACACACACATAGACAGGACTGTCCTAATGGTGAGAAACTCATCTAAAACAACGTTTTGCTCACAAATGGACTTAATTTCTCTCTATGAGGATGCAAAAATACGAGTAAGGTTTGGTTGTAATGGGTCATGGCCTGGGTCCACCCATGATTGTTTTTGGTCACATAACTGTACAGATTTTTCTGGTCATCAGAGCTACTGTCATATAATGTCGCATAGAGATGGTTAACCAGGATAATTAGCCAAGGCTCTCCTGCTAAGCTGATATTAACAGTGTACAATAGACCATAGATCCAGAAGACAACATGGCGGTGCCAGTAACAAGCCCTTTAACGCTTTGAAGATTTTAAACCAACAGGCTAAATGGATTAAATCCCAGATCAGCCAAATTTCATGTTTGCTCACTTCCGATTTACTGAAGTTGTAAACAAAAGTTTTCTGGACTATTTTGTGTACTATCCCTTATCCTCATGTGATTTGAATTTGTTAGTGTTTGGACTATTTCTGTTCCACAGACAGTGGTGTATTTCACAGTTTCTGTTTCTCTATATACACTATGCATACAGTATCTTCAAGATGTGTTATGTACACAACCATGTTCCTGAATTATGACACTCTGGGAAGTTATTTTCACCCTGTCTACAATAGCAAAGGGTCACCACCAGCTGCTAAATATATCTCCAGATATATATTTCTAAACAGATAGCCTGACCCTTTAAACAAACATCTTTAGCAGTGGCTTCTTTGGACGAGGCAAGAGTTAAAGTAGATGATAAACAAATATCTTGATGCTTCCCAGAAAACGCCTTCACAGCAGACAATGGTGGGAAATAACAGATTGAAAACATGAACACCACTGAACGCATGAAAGGACAAGGACTCTCAAAGGCGACACCGCCTCAACTTGAACGCCCTAGCCTCAGTCACTCTTTGAAAATGCACACGCCGGCATACATATTGGAAACATATCGGAGATACACATGAAGCAAGCCTGTGCCCACGGTAAGGAGGAAATGGGAGAAGAACCGAGAGGAACCCATGCTGACCACAAAGGTCTAATCCTAATCAGGAGTCTTCCTGCAGATGTGACCGTGTCCATATGGTCTCACAGCAGGTCTCAGACCTGCCAAGATGAGCCAGGTCTACATCAGACATTCCTTGGCTTGGACCAGCGATGGTTCCGCCAACAGTAGAGATCATCATATCCCTGAGGGGAAACAGTGGATAGGATTTTTTCCCCTGTCGATACAGACACAAAGGGATGTCAGGGAGAGGATGACCCTTTATTCCCACTAATCAGGAGGAGATTGGCTGACAGGAAGGGGTCCTCCCTGGGCCTAACTTCTGCTCACACTATGAATAGGTTTCCATGTTTGACTTGGCTCAAACTGAAAAACACAGACATGAGGATTGATCGTAATGCTCCTGGCTTGCCACTGAGCACCCTAGCTCATGTGCTCAACCAATGATTTATTCCAATGTAATCTCATTCAATTTGTTTTAAATCCCTCAACATAGCCAGGGTACTGGTCACTCTGAACTACTGGAAATTACACTGAACAAAAATATAAACGCAACATGCAATCATTTCAAAGATTTTACAGAGTTACAGTTCATATAAGGAAATCTGTGAATTGAAATAAATTCCTTCAGCCTTAATCTATGGATTTTACATGACTGGGAATACAGATATGTGCCTGCTGGTCACATATATTTTAAACAAAAGCTAGGGGCGTGGATCAGAAAACCAGTCAGTATCTGGTGTGACCACCATTTCCCTCATGCAGCCTGAAACATCTCCTTTGCATAGAGTTGACCAGGCTGTTGATTGTGGCCTGTTGGATATTGTCCCACTCCTCTTCAATGGCTGTGCGAAGTTCCTGGATATTGGCGGGAACTGGAACACTAGTCTATCCAGAGCATCCCAAACGGGCTAAATGTGTGACATGTCTGGTGAGTACGGGAAATGTTCAGTTTCCAGGAATTGTGTACAGATCCTTGCGACATGGGGCTGTGCATTATCATTCTGAAACATGAGGTGATGGCGGGGGATGAATGGGCCTCAGGACCTCATCACGGTATCTTGTCATGGTACCTCTACACGCCGTCTGCCATCAGTTCAGTACAGTTGAAACTGGGATTCTTCCGTGAAGAGCACACTTCTCCAGCATGCCAGTGGCCATCGAAGGTGAGTATTTGCCCACTGAAGTTGGGTACGACGCCAAACTGCAGTCAGGTCAAGACCCTGGTGAGGACGACGAGCACGCAGATGAGCTTCCCTGAGATGGTTTCTGACAGTTGGTGCAGAAATTATTAGGTTGTGCAAACCCACAGTTTCATCAGCTATCGGGGTGGCTGGTCTCAGAAGATCCTGCAGGTGAAGAAGCAGGATGTGTGGAGGTCCTGGGCTGGCATGGTATGGTAACACGCTGCGGGTGTAAGGCCTGTTGCCAAACCGTCTGCTTATGGCAGAGAGATTAACATTCAGTTCTCTGGCAACAGCTCTGGTGGACATTCCTGCAGTTAGCATGCCAGTTGCAAGCTCCCTCAACTTGAGACTTCTGTGGCATTGTGTTGTGTGACAAAACTGCACATTTTAGAATGGCCTTTTACTGTCCCCAGCACAAGGTGCGTCTGTGTAATGATCATGCTGTTTAATCAGCTTCTTGATATGCTACACCTGTCAGGTGGATGTATTATCTTGGCAAAGGTGAAATTCTCACTAACAGGGATGTAAACAAATGTGTGCACAACATTTGAGAGAAATATGCTTTTTGTGCATATGGAAAATGTCTTGGATCTTTTATTTAAGCTCATGAGACACGGGACCAACACTTTACATGTCGCGTTTATATTTTTGTTCAGTTTATTTTCCTAGGCATGTTCTGGACTACGCCAACATGACTGAGCTGTGGTGCTGGATTCCTAAAATAACCATGGCTTTAAAACCCCATTGTCCTAGCAATACAGTGGTGAAGAATAACCTCTAAGTTGCTCCTCTCTATTGTAATACTTTAGTCTGTATTGTAATGACACAGTAGGAAACAAACCCTGGCGAAAGACTGTTGTCAGTTTGTCTGTGAGGAAGGTCATATCTCAGAGGTGAGAACCAGAAACTGCTGTAGGGTTTGTGGTTGTGGTAGAAAACGTGAAAGTCAGACAAAAAAAAAAAAACTGGTACTGTAGATGCCTGTTTTAAAAGTCTTTGTTTAGATGTGAAGAAACCCAGCTCTATTTGCAAAAGCCATCAACATAGTCTGTTTGTTTTAACTTTGTGGCAATGTACCTTATATTTTAGCCTATTTTCTATAAGGTGTTTTTGGTGGTTACTGAGAGCTGAAAGTGATATGTATATAAATTATATAGAAAGAGCTAGCAGAGCTACAGAGTAAGTTGCTGCAGCCATTAACTGGGAGATGAATTCACATTCCAGCAGGACAATAACCGAAAACACAAGACCAAATCTACACTGGAGTTGCTTACCAAGAAGACAGTGAATGTTCCTGAGTGGCCGAGTTACAGTTTTGCCTTAAATCTACTTGAAAATGTATAGCAATACCTGAAAATGGTTATCTAGCAATGATCAACAACCTAATTGACAGAGCTTGAACAATTTAGAAAATAATAATTGGCAAATGTTGCATAATCCAGGTAAGAAAGCTCTTAAAGACTTACCCAGAAAGAAAGACAGCTGTAATCACTGGCAAAGATGCTCTTTAAAGTATTGACTCAGTGGTGTGCAAGCAAATGTAAATGAGATATTTCTGTATTTCAGCTTCAATGCATTTGCACACAAAAAATGTAACATATTTTCACTTTGTCATTATGGGGTAGTGTGTGCAGATGGGTGAGAAACCCCCCCTCTATTTAATCCATTCTGAATTCAGGCTGTAACAAAAACATGTGAAAGAAGTCAAGGGGTATGAATACTTTCTATATATTTGAAATCAATTTCATGTTCATTAAATGTATTTGTATTTATCTATTTGGCTACTGTCAAATGTTTTGCCTCAATATATATCATGATATTGAACCTTACATGTGCTCAATGATGTGTCAAATCTTGATTAAGTGCAATGGTATAGGGTAAGCATTAGAATAAGCCGCCTCAATATTTGCAGCCATAGGTTTAATATATTTCAAGGAGCTGATCCGTCGTCAGCATTGTGGAATAATTATATTGTTAAGGTAAGGTTTTAAGGGAGAAAGCTGACCCGAGAGCTGCCTTTCTTTCCATCCTATCTGTATCGACACATTCATTTTTTTATTTAACTAGGCAAGTCAGTTAAGAACAAATTCTTATTTACAATGACGGCCTACCGGGGAACAGTGGGTTAACTGCCTTGTTCAGGGGCAGAACGACAGATTTTTAACTTGTCAGCTCAGAGATTCGCTCCAGCAACCTTTCGGTTACTGTCCCAATGCTTTAACCACTACGCTACCTGCCGCCCCCAAATGCCTCAACGACGCACTTAGCGAACGTTCTCTGCGTGGTGTTTTGGGAAATGTAGGAAAGATGCATCGTTAAAACACTCGTAAAAAAACAAAATTCCATCGCTATCTAGAAACTGGGCCTAGGTCTGTTAATTTGCATGCTCAACAAATCACATTGTAAATCAGTGGTGAATCATTTACTAATCTCACAAAATAAATACACGTGAAACTTGGCTAGACATTCAAGAGGCCACACTATGTATCTGTCCCAAAAATATAACAGATTTTCATCCCCCATTAAAAAAAAATTCCATACAATTGTATTACCTTTTGTCAACGCAGATTCCATAAGGTAAATAAATGAAGTGGTTACAATTAGAAGAAGAAAATGGTAGACCTCATATTGTACAAACTGTACATCATCTCTATAGGTTTGGAAGGGGCTTTCTTTGGTGACCTTCTGCAGACCTTCAGCAGCAGCTGCAGCCCAATCTCTCTCCGTGGGAGATGATGACCATGGCTTTTGGGGCAAAACGTTTAAAGCAATAATCTTTAGATCGTTTCAAAGACTTGATCGCCAAGCTAAAGCCAAGATGCGTATCTAAGGGTTGTTTTGACCTGTGCTTTCTTTCTGATGGCTGAAGTTCACGATTTATCCTCAGGCCTGGCCTTGGCTCTTTCTTTTCCCTGGGTCACTTTGAGCCCAGGCTGTGAACCCAGTAATGTTATACAAATTTCATGCGTCATTGGACTGACATCTCCCATACAAGGCACCAGCGTTTACCCTCCGAACATTGTCCTGGAGGCAGAGAGGAGCAGAGACCCCTGGCAAAATGAACAAAGATATTTTATAGACAAGGTCATGTTGAAAAAGGAAAAAACACACTAGCACAGTGAGGCAATGTTTTCTACTTACAGCAGCTTCCTTTTAGAACTGCTTCCTAAGACTTTTCTCCTCGGTTCCTGCCCGATTACCATTTATTCTTAGAGGTTGCCTGTTCTCCCTCCATTTCCCCTTGAGCAATTCATGTGAAAAACTCCCAGGAACTAAGTTCAAATGCTCTCTGAATGTAAATTCAATGCAACAAAAACAGGTCAGCACGGAGAAAAGTCAATGCAAGGTCTGCCCACAGATTTGTCTGAGTGAAAAGTCATCCTGTATCACTCACTGGGGAGTGCTGAACAGCTTCAGTTTCTCCATGTATTAACCCCCATGTCTTTCATATATCTTTCATCATTGTATTGTTTTGGTTTCATGACATTCCACGCACCTTCCATTCCAATCACCCTCATCAATCTTGGGCTCCCGAGGGGCGCAGAGGTCTAAGGCACTGCATCTCAGTGCTAGAGGTGTTACTACAGACCCTGGTTTGAGTCCAGGCTGTATCACAACCGGCCATGATTGGGAGTTCCATAGGACGGTGCGCAATTGGCCCAGTGTCGTCCGGGGTAGGCCGTCATTGTAAATAAGAATTTGTTCTTAACTGACTTGCCTAGTTAAATATAGGTACAAAAAAACATGTCACTTCCAAGATCATTTTATGGTGGCCAAGCTGGAGAAACTAGATCTAGACTGGCTGCAGAGACGCTCTCCTGTCCATGAAGCTTTACAACAGAAATGATGCAATGTGCTTGTGTGCATTTCTACTCAATTGGAAAGAGCTGTCAGCTATTGAAGTGACTGGTTTACTGCCCATTTGTTGTGTACTATGACCCGATTAGGCCGTGGATTGATCAAAGACAGTGGCAGACTCTCACATTCCTCTGCAGCAGCCATCTCCTCAAAGGAAACGACCCAAGCGCAGTAAACAGACAGGACAACAAGCTGTGCTGTCTGCTACACCCCACCGCTTTGAAGCTTTAGCAATTCCATGTTGGAATTGTCCCCAGACACAGTGCATTCCTCAGACACTCTGTCCATGTGCGTTGGCCAGGATTCAAGATGGAGTCAATTACAACTATAGGACCTGGGCCTGTTTTCATAATTTGGCTGATCTAGGAACAGGTCCCCCCTTGTCCATATAAGCATATGATCTAAAAGTAGAGGTCGACCGATTATGATTTTTCACCGCCGATACCAATACCGATTATTGGAGGACCAAAAAAAAGCCTATATACCGATGAATCGGCCGATTTAAAAAAAAAACTTAAAAAACATTGTAATAATGACAATTACAACAATACTGAATGAACACTTATTTTAACTTAATATAATACATAAATAAAATCAATTTAGCCTCAAATAAATAATGAAACATGTTCAATTTGGTTTAAATAATGCAAAAACGAAGTTTTGGAGAAGAAAGTAAAAGTGCAATATGTGCCATGTAAGAAAGCTAATGTTTAAGTTCCTTGCTCAGAACATGAGAACATATGAAAGCTGGTGGTTCCTTATAACATGAGTCTTCAATATTCCCAGGTAAGAAGTTTTAGGTTGTAGTTATGATAGGAATTATAGGACTATTTCTCTCTATACGATTTGTATTTCATATACCTTTGACTATTGGATGTTCTTATAGGCACTTTAGTATTGCCAGTGTAACAGAATAGCTTCCGTCCCTCTCCTCGCTCCTACCTGGGCTCGAACCAGGAACATATCGACAACAGCCACCCTCGAAGCAGCGTTACCCATCGCTCCACAAAAGCTGCGGCCCTTGCTGAGCAAGGGGAACAACTACTCCAAGTCTCAGTGCGAGTGACGTTTGAAACGCTATTAGCGCGCACCCCGCTAACTAGCTAGCCATTTCACATCGGCTACACCAGCCTAATCTCGGGAGTTGATTGGCTTGAAATCATAAACAGCTCATAGATCATCAAATCATAGACTTAATTATAACATAATAACACACAGAAATACGAGCCTTAGGTCATTAATATGGTCGAATCCGGAAACTATCATCTCGAAAACAAAACGTTTATTCTTTCAGTGAAATACGTAACCGTTCCATATTTTATCTAACGGGTGGCATTCATAAGTCTAAATATTCCTGTTACATTGCACAACCTTCAATGTTATGTCATAATTACGTAAAATTCTGGCAAATTAGTTCGCAACGAGCCAGGCGGCTCAAACTGTTGCATATACCCTGACTCTGCGTGCAATGAACGCAAGAGATGTGACACAATTTCACCTGGTTAATATTGCCTGCTAACCTGGATTTCTTTTAGCTTGTCACGACTTCTCCCGAAGTCGTTGCCTCTCCTTGTTCGGGCGGTGCTCGGCGTTCGACGTCACCGGTCTTCTAGCCATCATTGATCCTTTTTTCAGTTTCCATTGGTTTTGTCTTGTCTTCCCACACACCTGTTTTCAATCCCATTCATTACCTGTTGTGTATTTAACCCTCTGTTTCCCCTCATGTCTTTGTCAGAGATTGTTTTATTGTCAGTGTAGTGTGATTGTTGTATAGGTGCGCGTCGGGTCCTCGTACCCATGTTTTGTGTTTATGTACATAGAGTGTTATGGAGCATACTCCGTGGACTTTATTAAAAGACTCCAT
Source organism: Oncorhynchus kisutch (assembly GCF_002021735.2). NCBI lineage: Eukaryota > Metazoa > Chordata > Actinopteri > Salmoniformes > Salmonidae > Oncorhynchus > Oncorhynchus kisutch. The sequence goes on from NC_034183.2 coordinate 55,103,549, forward strand.
TTTACACTCCATTTGACTCTCCTGCGCCTGACTTCCCTGCCACCTATTACACCTACGCATGACAGAATCTCTGACCAAATATATGAAGTCAGCAGGAGAGGACACTATGCCAATGGAGCTGGAGGAACGCGTTCAGGAACAAGCGAGGGAGCTTGACGTTATCAGCTCCGTATTGGATCACATTGTCATGAAAATGGATCCCTGGGAGAGACAGGGAGTTTCTCCAGCGCCACCACCACCACAACCGGAATCTCCTGTGAACGTTTTTCCCTCTCCGGAATCGAGGATCCATTTATCCCTACCTACGGGATACAACGGAGATACTGCCGGCTGCCAGGGTTTCCTCCTTAAACTGAACTTGTATCTAGCCACGGCCTCCCCAGTACCATCTGACCGTGAGAAGAGTTACGCCCTCATCTCATGCCTTACCGGGAAAGCCCTGGAATGGGCCAGCGCTGTGTGTAGTAGGGAGGATGCGGCGCTGGACCATTTTGAGGAGTTCACCTGCCAATTCCGGATAGTATTCGATCACCCACCTGAAGGCAAAGCAGCGGGGGAGCTTCTCTATCATCTGAGGCAGGAGACGAGGAGTGCACAGGATTTTGCTTTGGAGTTTAGGACCTTGGCTGCCAGCGCTGGATGGAGCGACCGGGCCCTGATCGACCATTACCGTTGTAGTCTACGCGAGGACGTCCGTCGGGAGCTGGCCTGTAGAGACACCACCCTCACCTTCGACCAGCTGGTGGACATGTCCATCAAGCTGGACAACATGCTGGCTACTCGTGGACGTCTAGATCGGGGTCTGGTTGTTCCATCCTCCCGCACCCTCTCTCCCGAACCTATGGAATTGGGAGGGATGGTGCGCAGGGAGACCGGAGGGGGTTCCCGCTCGAGCACCATTCAAGGTCGCGGAGAGCACACTGCTGGTCAATGCCGGGTTGGTTCCTCTGGGAATAGAGAGGGCAGGCAGGGCATTCTGGCGTCACCCCAGGTGAGTAGGCACCATTCTCATCCAGAGCCCTCTGCTGCACTAATGTTTGTCTCTGTCTCTTTTCCTGATTTTTCACTGCATTCCCAGTATAAGGCGCTAGTAGATTCGGGTGCGGCTGGGAATTTCATTAATAAAAGTCTAGCTCATAGTTTAGGGATCCCTATTGTTCCTGTGGATATGCCTTTCCCTATTCATGCCTTAGATAGTCGACCATTAGGGTCAGGGTTTATCAGGGAGGTAACCGCACCTTTGTGTATGATAACGCAGGAGGGTCACAAGGAGAAGATTAGTCTTTTCCTTATTGATTGTCCTGCGTATTCTGTGGTGCTGGGCCTACCATGGTTAGTTAGTCATAACCCCACTGTTTCTTGGCCACAGAGGGCTCTCACGGGGTGGTCGCGAGAATGCTCAGGTAGGTGTTTAGGGGTTTCCGTTGGTGCTACTATGGTGGAAAGTCCAGACCAGGTCTCCACCGTGCGCATTCCCCCCGAATATGCCGATTTGGCTCTCGCCTTCTGTAAAAAGAAGGCGACTCAATTACCACCCCATCGACGGGGGGATTGTGCGATAGATCTCCTGGTAGACGCTGCATATCCCAAGAGTCACGTGTATCCCCTGTCGCAAGCGGAGACGGAGGCTATGGAGACATATGTCTCTGAATCCCTGCATCAGGGGTTCATTCAGCCATCCATTTCACCCGTCTCTTCAAGTTTCTTTTTTGTGAAAAAAAAGGATGGCGGTTCACGCCCGTGCATTGATTATCGAGGTCTTAATAAAATCACAGTGAAATATAGTTACCCGCTACCTCTGATCAATACGATTATTGAGTTAATGCACGGGGCACGTTTTTTTCACAAAATTGGATCTCAGGAGTGCGTACAATCTGGTGCGAATTAAGAAGGGTGATGAGTGGAAGACGGCATTTAGCACCACCTCAGGTCATTATGAGTACCTGGTCATGCCATATGGGTTGATGAATGCTCCATCAGTTTTCCAATCATTTGTAGATGAGATCTTCAGGGACCTGCACGGGCAGGGTGTAGTGGTGTATATCGATGATATTCTGATATACTCTGCTACACGCGCCGAGCATGTGTCCCTGGTGCGCAGGGTGCTTGGTCGCCTGTTGGAGCATGATCTATATGTCAAGTCTGAGAAATGCTTGTTTTTCCAACAATCCATCTCCTTCCTAGGGCATCGGATTTCCACTTCAGGAGTGGAGATGGAGAGCGACCGCATCACAGCCGTGCGTAATTGGCCGACTCCGACCACGGTAAAGGAGTTGCAGTGTTTTTTGGGGTTTTCCAATTACTACCGGAGGTTTATCCGGGGTTTTGGTCAGGTGGCAGCTCCCATTACCTCACTGCTAAAGGGGGGCCGGTGCGCTTGCAGTGGTCGGCTGAGGCGAACAGGGCTTTTGAGCACCTGAAGACTCTGTTTACCTCGGTGCCTGTGCTGGCTCATCCGGATCCCTCTTTGCCATTCATAGTGGAGGTGGACGCATCCGAAGCTGGGATAGGAGCAGTGCTCTCTCAGCGTTCGGGTACGCCACTGAAGCTTCGTCCCTGTGCTTTCTTTTCTAAGAAGCTCAGCCCGGCGGAGCGAAACTATGATGTGGGGAACCGTGAGCTGTTAGCTGTCGTAGAAGCCTTGAAGGTGTGGAGGCATTGGCTTGAGGGGGCTAAACACCCTTTTCTCATCTGGACTGACCACCGCAATCTGGAGTACATCCGGCAGGCGAAGAGATTGAATCCTCGCCAGGCAAGGTGGGCCATGTTTTTCACTCGTTTTGTGTTTACTCTTTCTTACAGACCAGGCTCCCAGAACGTTAAGGCAGACGCATTGTCTCGGCTGTATGACACAGAGGAGCGGTCCATGGATCCCACTCCCATACTCCCAGCTTCGTGTCTGGTGGCGCCAGTAGTGTGGGAGCTGGATGCGGACATTGAGCGGGCGTCACGTGCAGAGCCCTCTCCCCCTGAGTGTCCAGCTGGTCGTCTGTACGTTCCGTCTGCTGTCCGCGACCGATTGATATATTGGGCTCACACGTCACCCTCCTCTGGTCATCCTGGAATAGGTCGGACGATGCGCTGTCTTGACGGGAGATACTGGTGGCCCACTTTAGCTAAGGACGTGAGGATTTATGTTTCTTCCTGCTCGGTGTGCGCCCAGTGCAAGGCTCCTAGACACCTGCCCAGAGGTAAGCTACAACCTCTACCCGTTCCTCAACGGCCGTGGTCGCACCTGTCGGTGGATTTTTTGACTGATCTTCCACCTTCACAGGGTTACACCACGATCCTGGTCGTTGTGGATCGGTTTTCTAAGTCCTGTCGTCTCCTCCCTTTGCCCGGTCTCCCTACGGCCTTACAAACTGCAGAGGCCCTGTTTACACACGTTTTCCGGCACTATGGGGTGCCTGAGGATATAGTGTCTGATCGGGGTCCCCAGTTCACATCAAGGGTCTGGAAGGCGTTCATGGAGCGTCTGGGGAACTCGGTTAGTCTTACCTCAGGTTTTCACCCCGAGAGTAATGGACAGGTGGAGAGAGTTAACCAGGATGTGGGTAGGTTTCTGCGGTCTTATTGCCAGGATCTGCCGGGGGAGTGGGCGAAGGTCGTGCCCTGGGCAGAGATGGCTCAGAACTCGCTACGTCACTCCTCCACTAACCTCACTCCCTTTCAATGTGTATTAGGGTATCAGCCGGTTCTGGCTCCTTGGCATCAGAGCCAGACCGAGGCCCCTGCGGTGGACAATTGGTTTCGGCACGCTGAGGAGACCTGGGAGGCAGCCCACGTCCACCTTCAGCGTGCCATAAGGCGCCAGAAAATTGGCGCAGACCGTCGCCGCAGTGAGGCCGCAGTTCCTCCGCCTCCTCTAGACATCGAGGGGGTCCCGGCGTACTCTGTTCGATCCATTTTGGATTCGAGACGTCGGGCGAGGGGCCTTCAGTACCTCGTGGACTGGGAGGGGTACGGGCCGGAGGAGAGATGCTGGGTTCCGGTGGAGGACGTGTTAGATCCTTCCATGTTATCAGAATTCCACCGTCTCCATCCGGATCGCCCTGCACCTCGCCTTCCGCGTCGTCCCCGAGGCCGGTGTCGACGCGCAGCTGGAGCCGCGCGTCAGGGGGGGGGGGTACTGTCACGACTTCTGCCGAAGTCGTTGCCTCTCCTTGTTCGGGCGGTGCTCGGCGTTCGACGTCACCGGTCTTCTAGCCATCATTGATCCTTTTTTCAGTTTCCATTGGTTTTGTCTTGTCTTCCCACACACCTGTTTTCAATCCCATTCATTACCTGTTGTGTATTTAACCCTCTGTTTCCCCTCATGTCTTTGTCAGAGATTGTTTTATTGTCAGTGTAGTGTGATTGTTGTATAGGTGCGCGTCGGGTCCTCGTACCCATGTTTTGTGTTTATGTACATAGAGTGTTATGGAGCATACTCCGTGGACTTTATTAAAAGACTCCATTTTACACTCCATTTGACTCTCCTGCGCCTGACTTCGCTGCCACCTATTACACCTACGCATGACATAGCTAAATATGCAGGTTTAAAAATATATACTTCTGTGTATTGATTTTAAGAAAGGCATTGATGTTTATGGTTAGGTACAGTCGTGCAATGATTGTGCTTTTTTCGCAAATGCGCTTTTGTTAAATCATCCCCCGTTTGGCGAAGTTGGCTGTCTTTGTTAGGAAGAAATAGTCTTCACACAGTTCGCAACGAGCCAAACTGCTGCATATAACCTAACTGTTGCAAGAGAAGTGACACATTTTTCCTAGTTAAAATAAATTAATGTTAGCAGTCAATATTAACTAAATATGCAGGCTTAAAATTATATACTTGTGTCTTGATTTAAAGAAAGGCATTGATGTTTATGGTTAGGTACACGTTGGAGCAACGACAGTCCTTTTTCGCAAATGCGCACCGCATCGATTATATGCAACGCAGGACATGCTAGATAAACTAGTAATATCATAAACCATGTGTAGTTAACTAGTGATTATGATTGATTGATTGTTTTTTACAAGATATGTTTAATGCTAGCTAGTAACTTACCTTAGCTTCTTACTGCATTCGCGTAACAGGCAGTCTCCTCGTGGACTGCAATGTAAAGCAGGTGGTTAGAGCGTTGGACTAGTTAAAAGTAAGGTTGCAAGATTGAATCCTCAAGCTGACAAGGTAAAAATCTGTCGTTCTGCCCCTGAACAAGGCAGTTAACCCACTGTTCCTAGGCCGTCATTGAAAATAAGAATGTGTTCTTAACTGACTTGCCTCGTTAAATAAAGTTGTAAAAAATAAATAATCCAAAAATACAGATTTCCGATTGTTATGAAAACTTGAAATCGGCCCTAATTAAATCGGCCATTCCGATTAATCGGTCGACCTCTATCTAAAAGGCTAAACTCATCCTAGATCAGGACTCCACTCTTAGATGCTTTATGAACAGGGGCCCAGGACCCTGCAGAACACTGACTCTCTGACTGCCCAGTGGACACAAAACTGTTTGTTTGTCAGAGACGGTTCAAATGCAACTGATCTTCTTTCATCATCCCACATAACGGAAATTACTCTACAATTGTGGCACAGTTAACCATATTGTGCAACCTCCATTTTGGTTTTGTACAAATGAGTAGTGCAGGCATGATCTATTCATGAAGTCACATGCAAACAGATGGTGAGAGAGATAATGAAACCATATGGCAGTGGCAGTGTGTGAAGTGTTGTTATCTGGTTCATCATACTGACTTCACAATTTACAAAAACATTGTGTGTTTTGACCGTATCAAGGGCGTTGAGTGAGAAGCTAAGCAGATACATTTTGTGCGATTCTAACTAGAACAGACATGGTTGTATGATTGCAGTAGTGGAATAAAGGCATATTTAGTTTTTGGGGATCCCGGATCCCAGGGCATAATTAATGTCACAGTGAACACACGGGTCTTAGTACTGCTGCCATAGCAACAAGCTGCCATGGAAACCTGGGGCTTGTGTGTTGTGTGGCTGCTTGTGTCAGAGATCTACCTTATTGTTCTGCCCTCCCCTCTTTAGTGACGGCACACTTTCCCTGGACGTTTTCACATACAACATCTGTCCTGTGCAGGCCCCTCCTCCCCCACCACTGACCCGCCCCCTCTAGGAAAGGCCAGAGGGGGCGCCTCTCTCAATAAAGCCTGGCCACACACACCTGCTGAGAGGGTCAGGGGTCGCCGACCAAGGCATGCGCACATTACCCACAACACAGCAGGACTCCAGCCTCCTGTCAACCAATGGCGGGCCTGGGGTTTCCCTCTCTCCCAATGTTCAGGAGAAAGTCATACACTCTCTCTAGTTCCTGACGGTGTCTTTTACAGTCAATAAAACATCTTATGGACGATTATCAACCAATAAAGTCATATGTCAAATTGTTCAATCAATCAATCAAATGTATTTATAAAGCCCTTCTTACATCAGCCGACATCACAAAGTGCTATACAGAAACCCAGCCTAAAACCCCAAACAGTAAGCAATGCAGATGTAGAAGCACGGTGGCTAGGAAAAGCTCCCAAGAAAGGCAGGAACCTAGGAAGAAACCTAGAGAGGAACCAGGTTCTTTGTTATCGACTAAGGTTCCAGAGAGGTCACTCACAAAACAAAAAAAACACACCGATCAAAAACATGTTTCACAGAGAATGACCGTGCCCTGCTGGCAAGATCTGCTGTTGGGCATTAACAGGGTTTATAACAAGGAATTCACTTTGAAACTTATGATGGGTTCAACCATTCTACATGTAAGAGGATTAATTCTCTTAAACTACTTTCATCTATCAACTTTGAGAAATTGCTCAATTTCAATGGGTATTACGAACTACATTTACAAACCACAAAGCATCTGCTTAATCTCTTGTGGTATGTCCACAATGTTCCACTGAAGTGGAAAATGACCGTTGAGAGCACTGATAACCTTGGTTTTATGTAGGCTAACTTCACATTAAATACATTCCCTCTATATTTACAGAGCACAGAAAGCCCTGCTGCTGAATCCTCCTGTGATTGGTGGATGTATGTGTGGACAGGGACAGGGAGAGGGAGGGAGCCAGGGTTTGCTCCCTGTGGTGTGCCCTGTGGTGTGCTCTGTGGTGTGCCCTGTGCATGGTGTTCTCTCTGTGCTGTCTGCTGCCTTGGAGGACCATGAAGGAATCACCCTCATCAATCTGGCCACACATTCCACAATGACTGACAATGGGACTCCACTCTTTCCATGGCAGATGGCTTGCCTTGGGCTGTCCACGCCAAGCTCCCATTGTTAACCCCCGGCAAGCAGCCGGGACCTTTTCTCGAACACCCGGTTGAATGTTTAGGGATATGACTTGCTTTTTAAGATGATAAATTTAAAGAAAGTTAAAGATTGACACAACACAGAGAGTGTTGCTTTGTGTGGTTGGATTTACATTGTGGAGTAGGCTGCATTCCCACATGGATAGTGCTAAACCTTTATTCCCACGGGAGTCTCTGACACAGTAGGAGCCAGGCTAGGCTCCAGCACTAACATGGCTTCAGGCTGTACGTAGCACCATAGTAAAACATGTGATCCTGACTACACAATGTGTCTGTCCCCAGACTACAACAGCTCAATATAATGCTACGTGTTAAAATGAGGATAACAATCTATTGATTTTAAGATTATATACTAGGTTTATAGATTTAATAGATGGAAAAACAGGACAGTATGGTGTGCACTACTTTTACTGAATGAAATGTATACCAAAAAATGGAGGGAAGAGACAGCTTCTCTTTTTGCTTTGTGTCATGGGAGTCCTCGGACGTGCTCACCAAAGGCATCAGAGATGAACCAGCTTTGAGCAACTCTATTCAGCAATTAGCATAAAGCTGCCCCTCTTAAAGGACGCAGAAGTCCCCCTTCTGAACTCTTGTCAGAGGGTTCACTGTGTTTAACACATCTGTTGTGTCCCATGTCTGTGCAGACCATGGACAGGTCTGTCTAAAGCGGACCCTTTATTTTGCTGTGAAAAGAGCTATACGGGCCCCTGATTGCCTTCATTTCAATGAAAATGGCAGCCCCCAGTGAAAGAGAATAATGGAGAACCACCACTTCAGACCCCCCCCCCCCCCCCCCCCCTTCAGACCCCCCCCCACACACACACACACACACACAACATAAGCCCCTAAAGCTCCCTTTAAAACGCTCCTCTTAAACAGTCTGATACGGACCATAATCGCGTAGAGAAAAGAAACCATGTCTGACCAAGTTTTATGTTCTCCCTTTTAACGCTGGCCCTTTTTTTTTGCGTTAACATGTCAGCAACCTGAAAGACAACCGTTATGGCGTAGGACATGGGTATCTAAACTCAAACGCTGCAATAAACAGCGATAACCATTAAAAGAGAAAAACATGTCAATGATAAGTGTAAACAAAGCGTAAAGATATACATTTAAAGCCAAAGTTGGTTGTTTGGAGGCTGGGGTTTATTTGTAAAACACAACAAGCGATGGATGAGGTTTGACAGGATGATGCTATGTTTATTTCACTTAACTGACCACATGATGAAAAGTGATGTCAAGCAACTGATGTTCTAGGACATTGTTTTCATAAGTGCCAGTTACAATTAGTTGCTTCAAGCTGTCCCACCAGGAGAGTGACCAAACCAAACCAAACCATGAAACAGTCCAGCACTGTAAACTTTCCTTGAAGTTTTTCCCAAACACATTCAATCATGTGGACTACTGTTGTCCATGGTTACGCCCAAACATGTTAACAAATATTATTTCACTACACATCAGATAGAAATAGCTCTGGTCATAATCCTTGCTTTTTCCCAGCTTTATTTTCATACGACAAAGAAGACACTTAGTTTGACAGTTCATTTGACCATATCTTCATGATGAAATCCCCGTTGAGACAAAAGGACTCTCATCATCCATGTCAGTGGTAATAGGTCAGTTAGATCGGTTCGCAGGATGTTTACTGACGAATGGCAGAGACGTGAGCATTAAGGGTGAGGACAGTACCCGGATGGGAACACAATGGACAAAACATATTTTTTTGTGTGTGTGTGGGTTAGTGCCATTAATAAACCAACTGAAGCCATAGGTCAAACAACATGAGACAAGGCTTTAGCACAACAGTTGAAAGTGAATATTTATATTCAAATGATTTTAAGGCATGGCTCCCACATTCTGTTAGCATGTCTTTGCTAGTCTGGATTAAAGACCAATTCAAAAGAGTGTTTTACTGTGAGCGTTTCTTGTCCTCTTTTGTTGTAGGGTAACCTGAGCGTTCCACTCTTGCTAGAGACAGTGTAGACCTACTGCTATCAGAGAGGAAACCCAGGCCAGAATCCTGTCCTGTCTCTCCCCACATCCATTTGTCACAGTTTTCCCTTGTTGTGACATTCACTTGAGCCCATTACATCAGTTCTCGTAGAATCCATCTTGTCACAACAACAACACACTGAATAAAGGACCCCTTCAATAAGACGAGACACCAGTCAATAGCCTGCTGATATGTTTACTTTATTACAGTAAGCTTCGGAGAGCATCATGTATGCATCAACGACAAGTATAACTTTTGTTCTTCTGAGTGACATTTTTTTCCCAGAATAAAAGACTGTCATTCATAATGTTTCCTGGACAAACATTAGAAAAGAAGGTTATGAGTCATTTGACATAACAAATAAAAACCGTTGAAGCAGAGAGCTCTTTTGATTTTCTGATGCCGTGAAGTCCTGTTCCAATAGTGTACTGGTGTATTGGGGACAAATATAGTCCCCCTGTATTGTCTATCTGCTGGAAAGAGCCCCTCTAAATCAAAATGGACAGTTCTGCACCAAGACAATGGGTGCCATTGTTTCCTGCTGAAAGGAGAGCATGTGCTTTGCTTAATGCCGCACTTGCAGCAGCCAACCTCCGGGACAATTTCTACATTCAGTCTTTGATTAAGGAGCACAGTTAGCCATGGATGACTTCCTCCAAGGTGCCTGGAGGTTGTGGGAAAGGCCCAGTGAGCGAGTGTGGCCTCGATTGAGGCTGGCACTGGTCACAGTGAATGGCTCTGCGGAGGTTAACGTTATTGGGGGGTGTCCAACAGAACCAATGGGCTCAGTGTGGGGAGATAACATCATCACAGTCTCGGTCACAACTTGTCTTGGGGACAAAAGTGATGGTGTGTTTGGGTTACTGTGTTTGCGTATGTGTTTGCTAATGAGTCCTTAGTGAGGGAGCTTTAGCGATCGTGCCCTCCCCCACCACATCACCAGGTCATATGAGCACAGATGTTACCTGATCTCTCGCTCTCTCCTTGGTCCCCAGATAGAGCTGCCTTAAAAAAATATGCATTGAGGGGAAATGACAGTGTTTGATGGGATATTTTACTTTGACAAACTTAAGCTGATATAGTTAAATGTTCTGTCAAAAAGGAAGAACCAAAATGTGGGGAGATGACACTTGAAGATACAGAGGTATGCATGCAGTAGGCCTATATCCCAGTGAAGGCTAATCCTGCTCCCCATGATCCATGCTAAGGGGGTGTTAGCTAAACACAGGCTAACCCAGGCTCTACAGCCTAGCCCATACCCAGACTTCTGGGCTGGCCTGGGCCGGGGTGTTTATGTTCAGTCTGATCTCAGGCACATCTGTGTTGGGCCGTGTGGCTGGCAGGCAGGGCTGTGACTGTGATTAGCATGGCGCCCGTATGGAGCAGTCTGAGGGGGTCACTGCCTTGTGAAGGAGATTATTACACAAGCATAGGGAGGGAGGGGCACCTGCTGCTCTTCTACTCTACAGACTAGCCTACCTCTCCTAAAAACACCCGGCATCTCCATAAACTAACACTATCTAATCTGGCTTTGGGACTGTAGTCACCCCATGCAATGCTGCAAGTCTGGCTCACATACTATTTCATCACAATACATTGCATCCAATTACCCGCAAGGATTTCTTAGTTGACAATTGTGCAATGTCATAGTATAATAAACTAATATATTATAACATCGTTGTGATGGTAGTCAGTGGTTATTAGTGTTTATTCTAGAGAAATGATTATTTTTCTCATTTGACTGACCTGCTCCATGGGATCTTGCCTACAGGTCATTTGATCCGTTCTGTCCAGTCATATAATGGACCATATAGTTGCGTCAGGATCTTAACCGAACCTGGTCCTCATTGATGCTCCCTGAGGGAAATCAAAATGCTTGTAACTTGTAATAATCCTACAGTTTCCCACGGTTACTATGGGGGTTTAGCAGGTCTGATTCCCCACAGGGGTCAGATATGCAGTATGTTTTCCTAATACCACGTAGGTAATAAGTCGGAACCATAGCCAAATGTAAAAGCCCAAAACACAAACAATACAACAATTCATAATCTATTTACTACTTTCAATTAATAAAAGGAATGTTGCATATAATATTAATCATATGCATTCGTTTCATATATGTCTTTATGTTATAAAGGGTAAACTTAGATAAGCCCCTGTTGCATTCAGTAAAGGCTGACAGTCAAACAACAGTTTACATGTACATTTCAGTCATTTAGAAGACGCTCATACCCAGAGCGACTTACAGTTAGATCACTCATCTTAATATAACTAGATGGGACAATCACACATCACAGTCATAGTAAGTCCATTTTTTTCTTCAATAAAGTAGTCATCAGCAAAGTCAGTAAACTTAGACATGCCCCTGTTGTATTCATTAAAGGCTGACAGTTAAACAAGGCCTTGGATAATCCACTTATTACGAGAGGATCAGCTCTGTTAGACCCCCCCTGTAGACTGCTGCCTTGTGTGATGGCGACATGGTGGTGCTATTGTTTTCCCTCGATGGAGCCGTGCCAGGAATGAACCTCCCTCAGCAGCAAATAGAGCAGAAGATTCCCTCAGCTGACTAGGATGAACAGTCTGGGGAGCAGAAGGCTGTGCGTGTGTGTCTGTCTCTCTGTGTTTGTGTGTTTTTGGGGGTTTTACTATCCTCGCGGGGACCAGAAATCCTCACTAGGATAGTATAAAACATATTTTAGGCTTAGGTGTTAGGTTTAGGTTTTGGGTTACAATCAGGGTTTATCGTTAGAATTAGGATTTAGGGGTTAGGTTTAGGATTAGGTTTAGGGTTAGGGATAAGGGAAAATATAATTATGAATGGAAATAAATAGTAGGTTCCCACAAGGATAGTAAAACATATGCGTGTGTATGTGTTTGTGTGTGTGTGTGTATGTGTGTATGAATGTCGGTGAATTCACTTGAGTGCAGACGTGTGTGTGGGGGGACACCTCATTATCATTCTGCTCTGCTGATATTCCAGACTGAGAGACAGACTGACATTTCTGCTGAGCAGGTTGTACCCTCAGCATGTAGCATGTGGCCAGGCCGGCTCTACCCCAGTCACACAGACGGCCAAGCATAACTGCAGTAAGCCATGTTTACGTGTGGTCCTTGATAGTTGAATTATTAATGAAGAATGGCTAATCAGTATTGAGCCATATGCATGTCTTGCATTAAATTATGCATCACAAGATGGCATTGGAATAAAAATAGTTTGGCATAACAACAACCACAAATATTTATGTGATTTATGTTGGACTCAATTTGCTAATGGAGGAGCCAACAAGTGGTTTGTGTCATTTATCACAAAAGGACAAATGGGAGTAACTTGACATAAATTATATGTGGGTTACAACAGGAAATGCAGTCTTAGTATCCCATGTCAGTTCAATTACCAGTTAGTCCTTAGTAATTAGCTAGTCCTCTTTGTGTCGTCTTTCACTGGTTTTCACAAGGCAGTAAAGTCATTTAACAACCTTACAATCACATCTGCTTTATATTGTCGGCTGGTAATTCCCCTGGCTTCCCATGGTGCTATCCATTAAACCCTGCTCTCTGCTCAGCGTCTCTGCTAGGACATGATAGAGGGATGCTACTCTCCAGATTGGGCTCCCGAGTGGCGCAGCGGTCTAAGGCACTGCATCTCAGTGCTAGAGGCGTCACTACAGACCCTGGTTCTGATTCCAGGCTGTATCACAACCGGCCGTGATTGGGAGTCCCATAGGGCGGCGCACAATTGGCCCGGCGTTGTCTGGGTTAGGGTTTGGCCGGGGTAGGCCGTCATCGTAAATAAGAATTTGTTCTTAACTGACTTACATGGTAAAATAAAAAAATACCATACAAGACACAAGCCAGACGGTTATCGATCAGGAACTGCTTGATAAACAACATTAATGAAATAATATTTTAGTCATTAAGCAGATGCTCTTACAAGTTAGTGCATTCATCTTAAGGTAGCTAGGTGAGACAACCACCTATCACAGTCAAGTACATTTATCCTCGATAAAGTAGTTATCCGCAAAGACAGTGCTAGTAGGAAAAGACAAGTGGGAGTGTTGTTGTTTTTGTATGAAATTAACAATCCTTTTTTTAAGCCTGAGTATAATGAAAAAATTAAGTAGACTCCCAAAATGATGAGTGTGTAACAGACACTGTGGAGATGTATTAAAAGTATCTGTGAAGCTCTAAATAGAGTACAGATGTAGTATAATATCACTGATTGTGGTGATAATTGACCCAGAGAACCTGGCCCATCCGTCATTGTTCTCTGTGGCGTATTATGAAGGACACAATGATAGAGCTCTGGCAGGGCGAAGGCCCTCGTCATCACACACGTTACAGACAGGGCCTCTGTTGATGTAGACAGTGTCTCCCCTCTGCCTGTTGGGAGCCCCGGGGCCCCTGAGGGTAGGGAAGTTAGGGGCTCACACAGAGTTGGTCATTTCCAAACAGATCATGTATCAGTCCCTTCTGAAGAGTGAGACTCGAGGGAAGATTTTTTTACCTGTGATAGGAAGGAGACTGGTAGGAAGACAAGTTACACGACTCAACGAAGAATCGGGGGGGGCCGCAGTAGCCCAACAAGTTTCATTGCTAGTCTGAACCGAAACCACCTCAGATAAATTGTTAATACTAATCCAACATGTAGTTGTTCCCATTTCATTTAACATTTACATTACATTAGTCATTTACATGTTAGTCATTTAGCAGGCGCTCATATCCAGAGTGACTTACAGTTAGTGCACTCATAATAAGGTAGATACAGTCATAGTAGGCAAAGTTTCCCTCAATAAAGCAGCTATTAACAAAGTCAGTGAGTGCAAGAAAGTCAAGGGTGTTAGTATTTTTATAGATTTTTTTCAAGGGGGGGGGGGGGGGGGGGGTGTGCTATGGAATTAAAACTAATTTCCATTTGAGATTATGTAATTCACACAATATACATATCCACCCACACCTAACCTCAGTAGTGTCCCATCTGAATCTCTCCCAGGCCAGCTCAGCAGTCAGTCCTGTGAGATTCTCACACATTGGCATGCCTGGTCATTTATACAGTATCAGTTCCCAGAGCTCCATTCTTCCACCATAATACACAGGCAGACCGGGTCCCCAGCCCGCATCTCTTCAGATTGCACACCATACAAAACACAAAGCCCTCCCAGGAACATGGGAGACAATTGAAAACAATCCAAACAAATTCAAGACTTGACACTCAGTGTCCCCTCCAGCATCCATAATTAGAACTGTCCAACTAAAGACAGTTGAAGTTCTCACTATTTTCCTATGTCCCTCCCCCTCCCCCAGAACCCTATAGTCTTATGAAGGGTAGACTAGATCTCTCCCAGTGTAACCTGTCAATCAGCAGTGGTTCCCAGGACAACATGGGGTTAGACAAAGGGAAAGTTATGGGAAGCATTAGTTAGGTTGATAGAGTGGAAGTAGGGCAGGGACAGGGACAGGGGCAGGGACAGGGGCAGGGGCAGGGGCAGGGGCAGGGGCAGGGGCAGGGGCAGGGGCAGGGGAAGGGGCAGGGACGGGGACGGGGACAGGGACAGGGGCAGGGGCAGGGGCAGGGACGGGGGGGCAGGGACGGGGACGGGGACAGGGACGGGGACAGGGACAGGGACGGGGGGGGGGGGGGGACAGTGGGAGTCTGAACAGTTATGCAAATGGTCTGTGCACCTCTATAGTTGTGGAAGAGAAGAGGAGGGTTGAGGAGAGAAGCTCTCACTCTATATAATACACCGGGGACAGGAAGCCAGACTTGCTCTGCGGCTGCTCTGATATTAGGACCAGCTGGGGCTCCTGGGTGGACACAGCTCCTGATTTCACCCCTTGAAAAGATGTGGATTCTGACGTCAGAGCATCGATACAGTGCTTTTCATCTTGCTGACATTTTTTTAACGCAAGCAATAGTAGACCACCCCTAGGACAATCACCATACTAAAGAGACAACCTAGGATGGTCATAATGTAGTGGGTAGCTGTTGCATGGTTCTGTAACCGCTAACCACTTCAAGAGAATAGCATACAAGTATAATTCACTCTAAGAGCATTGCTTATAGAAGCGACATAGTACGTGTAGTCAGTATGGGGTTTCAGGTTTTTAAGTTCAACGTCCTCATTCTGAATTTTGAGGTTTTGAGTATCAGTGTAAAAGCTGTTATTGTAGAGACCCAGGCTGTACCTCCTCTTGAAGTGATGGGGGATCTGAACAGTGATGTTAGCCCATGTTTCAGAGACTTGCCTCAGCCTCATACTGGGCCAATCAAGGAGTCTGGACTCTGGTGGGAGGGTGGTGTTCTCAGGAGGCACAGGTATGTACGGTGTCAGATAGTAGTCTGTACACACAGTGGAGAGCATATGGAGAGGTGGAGGCGGCAGTGGAGCTATTGTTCTGGTGGCATTTGTGGAAGGGTGGGTAAGCTCTGTACAAGGAGATAGCTGGAACTTGGCATCATCGCTGTTGGGCTTGGCGGTGGTTTGATGCTGTTGCTCATCGCTCTCCTTCTCCTTTGTTTTGGTACTTTGACGTAGCCAATTTCTGAACTCCATCATGGCAGATTAGCCAAGTTCGAGCTAGCTAAATAGGCTAAGGGTAATAGCAGTCTTGCTTTTTACAGCTAGCTAGTTAAGTGTGAAGCAGCTTCAATGGTAAACTTGACCCCGCCTTTAAAAATCTAGGTGTATCACGTTATTCACTTAGCCTACCACAAAGAAGAGAGAGGAGAAGCATTTTCCCACTCTTTTTATGGATAGGTGATACACACACACCACAGTGCACCCTGTCCATTATATAGAGACATAAAACTAAAAGTGAGGGTGCTAAAGTTTGACCGAAGGGGCTAAGCCCCCTTTAGCCCCCTCGTCGAGCTGAACCGGTCATAATAGATTGTAGCTCAAACCGCTAGACTTTTACAGACGTTTCCGAGAGAAAAACTGCTCTCGAGATCCTCCCTTGTCTCACACACACCGTTCTAGCGCAGACCCCCTCATTCCAGACACTGTCTGCGATTCAGTAACCTTTTGAAAGACAAATAAATGGTTGAAATTCCCCAAAACAAACATGTATTTTTTTTTTATCACACATTTATGTTTAAATTTGATGTTTAAAAATAGATAGGTTTTCGTGTTTTTAATAGTTATTTTGATCAATTTCATCCATTGCAACTTCTAATGAAAATGTTTCTGTTATTCATTTAAAGTGCTGTGTTTCTGTCATACTCAGAGGAAGAGTAATTGGCAATTGAGCTTATCTGACAGCCTACTGCAGGGTCATGGACAGACCTTTGGGACGACAGGTGCTAAAAACAGGGCCTTGCATAGCCACCGCATGCAAGTCAGATGACTGTGCACTTGGGGTGGGGGGTATTTTCTGAGATTCAAGAGCTCATGAAATTAGCTATTTTGATGTGCAATTCGTTACATTAAAAATAAAAATGCTAAGGTACTCAAAATGACTAAATAATTCATAAAATGACACAAATCCACAGAGCTGAGAGGGCACTTTTTCATAGGAGGGCACAAGGGCAGCTGCTCGGGGCACTGGTTGAGCCCTATCTGTGCACGTGCCTGGCCTACTGGTATGACCTAAGATGGTTGCCGTTATTGGAGATTTGGCTGCCAGTGCCATATACGACTTTTAGCTCTAACTTTCAACTCAGTTTCAATTACTTCATCTGATTTTCATCTGAATGATGACATTCTCAACTTGGTATAGAGCAATTGATCAAATGTTGTATTTATAAGGGTAAATATGTGTTTTGTATTTTTCAGATATAGTGGCAAACTATGGGTACTAAGGACAAAGAAAGTGCCTAAAATAGGATATAAATTGAAGTATTTTAATCGAGGTGTCTCTTGAGAAATACAGTCTATCCTCTAGGGCAGGATAATTAAAATCTTACCCTATGAGGTCCAGACTACTGATGGTTTTCTGTTCTACCTGATAATTGTGTCCCAGCTATAAATCAGTCCCTGATTAGAGGGAGAGAGTGAAAAAAAGGAGTGGGGGGTCCATATTTGAATTTGAGGGCTCTAGGGAATTTGAGGGCTCTGTCTCCTTTAGAAGGGGAGCCGGAGGTTTGTTGGTGCCTGAGGGCTATTGAATGCAATGACAGTGGGCTACGACAACTTAACAAAAATCTAGCTATCGGAGTCAGATTTACTCTATAGCTAGACTTCGCTCTCTCCATAAATCTATCTCTGTGACATATTTGGTGCCTTTCTCTCAAAATAGTCCTCCTGAATTGTCCAACAATGTTACCATAGAAAAACGGCTGCCCAGGGACCCAGGGGCCAAATCCGGGGTGGCTCTTTATTTCTACCTCTTTTCATATTTACACAGAAATCATAGCAAATTGTGGGGGGTTTGTTGGTAACTGCTTGCTTGACAAAGACCTAACATTTTAGAAGGATCAAATAAAAGGTTTTAAAAATTTAAGTTGGCACTTTTATGGTTAAAGAGATAGTTCAACCAAATGACCAAATGACAAAATGACATATTGGTTTCCTTACCCTGTAAGCAGTCTATGGATAAGGTAGGACAGCAATCCATATTTTGGTTTTGTTTACTTGGCCACTGTTACAAATGCTAACTTTTTACACATCATTTATAGCGACCAGCAGGGATATTCTTGTCCCATCGTGCACTAGTGACTCCTGTGGCGGGGCGGGCACAGTGCATGCTGACACGGTCGCCAGGTGTACGGTGTTTCCTCCGACACATTGGTGCAGCTGGATTCTGGGTTAAGCAGGCATTGTCTCAAGAAGCAGTGCGGCTTGGCTGGGTTGTGTGGCTCTCGACCTTCACCTCTCCCGAGTCCGTACGGGAGTTGCAGCGATGGGACAAGACTGTAACTACCAATTGGATACCACAACATTGGGGGGAAAACAATAAAAATAAAAACGCATTTTTAAATGGACGGGTCATTTTTATTACAACAAAGTCTTTCAAGTGGCTTGGGGAGTGGTTGAAAAGCTTCCAAATAGAGCTCCCCGACAGTGAGAATGATCATAAAGTAGTCTAATGTTCGATCATCAATGTAAATAGTTACGATCATCTATTTCATGTTTGAAGACATAAATCACCCAAGGATTACAACATGCTTACTTGATGGCTGTAATAGATCAGACTGGAAAAACCATCCACCCAAAAAAGATATATATATATATATTTTTTTAACTCTAAAGTCTAAACACACCTTTCGACTGCTATACAGTAGTTGGCCCTGGTTCCGACATAGGCATGCAGCATTGGGCCATTTGAATGAGAATAGGCCTGATGAGAGCACTGGGCAGTCACGCTTGAGTACTTAATGGAATCCAGTCATCACAGTGACATGTTGCATTATCCTCTGGATCTGCCATTGTGAAGACCCAGCAAGGTAGCTAGTGGCCGGCTGGGGACAAAACGACACTGTACAGGTTGAAGAAAAGCAATTTATTCCAACAGAGACCAGGCCCTAGCTGCCACAGCCAGCACCCACACAGTTCAAATGAATCCTTTCCAACTTTCTCATCGCTTATAGTTCCATGAGCATAAAATATAAATTACATTTGTCAACAGGTATTAGAAGTTCTGACGATTACAGAACAATTAAAACTACGGATGCTGTAATAAATCTCTTTATTCTCACTTTTCTCCCTCTTTCTAACGCTTTCCAAATATCACAATAATTGTAGCAGTAATGCAGCAGTAACCTCTGGAAGAAGGCTGTTTGGGGTGTAATTGAGTCGACAAAATGTTTTCACTCTGCCCAACATGGGTACCATAGCAATATGTTAGTGTTGCAAGATGAATAGAAGAGTTTCACCCAGGCCTTTATGACAGAACAAGATGGAGTCAGTTGAACATGTCTGGACATGTCCGAGTGTAACCTGACCTGGAGCTGTAGTAGATTGGACATCAAATCCACTGTCATAGTACTGTAATCAATTAGATTAGCTGGAAATATAGCACAAGCCGCCCACAACAACTGCAACTGGCAACCACACAAGGCTTCCAAAATGACTTCCAAAAATCTAGAAATATTCCGTCATGTCCAAAGAATTCAATGTATAAGTCAAACTTGTTTTAAAACAAAAATAATTCACATCTGCATAATAGTCTGTATGCAAGTTTAAGTGTTTGAGAAAGTTGAGAAAGTGGAAGATACACAATATATACAAAAGTATGTGGACACACATTCAAATTAGTGGATTCGGCTATTTCAGCCACACCGGTTGCTGACAAGTGTATAAGATCAAGCACACAGCTATGCAATCTCCATAGACAAACATTGGCAGTAGAATGGCCTCACTGAAGAGTTCAGAGACTTTCAACGTGGCACCGTCATAGGATGCCACCTTTTTAACCAGTCAGTTAGAGCCGCCCCGGGCAACTGTAAGTGCTGTTATTGGGGGGAAAGGGGATACCTAGTCAGTTGTTCAACTGAATGCATTCAACTGAAATGTGTCTTCCGCATTTAACCCAACCCCTTTGAATCAGAGAGGTGCGGGGGGCTGCCATAATCAACATCTACGTCTTCGGCACCCGGGGAACAGTGGGTTAACTGCCTTTCTCAGGGGCAGAAAGACAGATTTTTACCTTGTCAGCTCTGAGATTCGATCCAGCAACCTGCCCGAATGCATAGTGCCAACAGTGATGGTCTGGAGCTGTTGTTCATGGTTCGGGCACTTATTTCCAGTGAAGGGAAATCTTAACTCTACAGTACACAATGACATTCTAGACGATTCTGTACTTTCAACTTTGTGGCAACAGTTTGGGGAAGGCCCTTTCATGTTTCAGCATGACAATGCCCCAGTGCACAAAGCAAGGTCCATGCAGAAATGGTTTGTCGAGATCAGTGTGGAAGAACTTGACTGGCCTGCACAGAGTCCTGACCTCAACCGCATCAAACACCTTTGGGATGAATTGGAATGCCGACGGCGAGCCAGGCCTAATCGCCCAACATCAATGCCCGACATCACTAATGCTCTTGTGGCTGAATGGAAGCAAGTCCCCACAGCAATGTTCCAACATCTAGTGGAATTCTTTCCCAGAAGAGTGGAGACTGTTATAGCATCAAAGGGGGGACCAACTCCATATTAATGTCCATGATTTTTGAATGAGATGATCAACGAGCAAGTTTCCACATATTCTTGATCATGTAGTGTATCTTAGACTTATAACTGCAAAAAAGTAAATATGCTATCTTTTAGAATAGTAGTTATACACTGAGTGTCCAGAACATTAACAACACCTGCTCTTTCCATGACATAGACTGACCAGGTGAATCCAGGTGAAAGCTATGATCTCTTATTGATGTTAAATCCACTTCAATCAGTGTAGAGAAAGGGGAGAAGACAGGTTAAAGAAAGATTTTTAAGCCTTGAAACAATTGAGACAGAGGGTGTATGGGCCAGACAAAAGATGTAAATGCCTTTGAACGGGGTATGGCAGTAGGTGCCAGGCACACCGATTTGAGTGTGTCAGATCTGCAACGCTGCTTGGTTTTTCATGCTTAACAGTTTCCCAGGTGTCTCAAGAACGGTCCACCACCCAAAGGACATCCAGCCAACTTGACACAACTGTGGGAAGCATTGAGTCAACATGTCCCAGCATCCCCGTGCAACACTTTCGACACCTTGTAGAGTCCATGCCCCAACGAACTGAAGCTGTTCTGAGGGCAAAAAGGCAACTCAATATTAATGCTTAGTACATTCAGTCTAGTATGCCTATAAAATATGTGACAGTGAACATTTGTATTGCTCTCTCAGAGAAGGCATGTGAGCCTGGGCCAGATAACCAGTACATGACAAATGGGCAGTAGGAGAAGCCCCTGCCTCTGCTTATTCTCCCAGCATGGACACACTAGCAGTGATAGGATTACAGGTCACACCAGAAGTGAGAGCCAGGGGACGGGTCGGCACCTCAGAAGAGGGTTTCAATTTCCTTGTCCCCCATGCAACATTAGAGGATGCTCTCCGCAGGATCATAAGAGGCAGAATGGCTCACTGCTTGACAGACAAATAAATAGAGCCTGTTTTTCTATATCGGTCCACAATACACAGATAGAGTTTCCATTAAGTTGAATGGAACCGCTCCAAAGAGACATACATGGGTTGGATTTCTCTGTAAAGTAGGCCATAAGTCAGGTCTGGGTCTGGGACACTCCCTCTGTGGGATAGTAGTGTTTTCCTGCTCACCCAGCAGAGAACAGAAAGACACTATCAGCAGGGTGTATGAGCAGGTCTGTGTCAAGAAACAATGCATCAAAGGCAGGAAAATATGGCTTTTATCACTGTGGCTACTACAACTAATCCATTTTTCAAAGAGACCGAAAGAGAGAAGATGACAAGAAGACAGAGGAGTGGTTTGAGAAGGTCTTCCTGTCAGACTCAGAGCTGTGTTCATTTCTGCTTATTGGTACCATATTCAGGAACAACAGCATGACCGTGCCTCAAGGCTTACAGGAGGCTCAACATTTTCCAGACCTCACAGAGAATCCAGAGGTACAGAGAGCTCATAAAATACTCAAATACAGCACACAGTTCATTCAATAAAAGGCAAGGATGCATTCAATTGTGGTCAACTACAACACTGGTATAGTTATATTCACACAAGACATATTCAGTTTTCAGTTCTTTTCGAAGTGTGCAATCCCTTTGACTAATAAGTTGAAGTCTTTGGCCAAGTCTAAGCATGTGATTGATAGATGATCTCCTCAGAGAAACATTATCATTACTGTATGTTTCCGTTACTGTACAGAGCTTTCGGAAAGGTTTCAGACCCTTAATCCAAAATAGATTAAATAAGTCAAAATCCTCAGCAATCTACACACAATGGCCCATGAAGACGAAGCAAAAACAGGTTGTTAGAATGTTTTGCAAATTTAAAAACAGAAATACCTTATTTACATAAGTATTCAGACCCTTTGTTATGAGACTCGAAGTTGAGCTCTGGCGCATCCTGTTTCCATTGATCGTCCTTGAGATGTTCTACAACTTGATTGGAGTCCACCAATCATTGATTGTCCGTAGAGCTCTGAGACAGGATTCTGTCGAGGCACAGATCTGGAGAAGGGTACCTAAAAATGTATGCAGCAATGAAGGTCCCCAAGAACACTGTGGCCTCCATCCTTCTTTAATGGAAAAAGTTTGGAACCACCAAGACTCTTCCTAGACCTGGCCGCCCGGCCAAACTGAGCAATCGGAGGAGAAGGGCCTTGGTTAGGGAGTTGACCAAGAACCAGATGGTCACTCTGACAGAGGACTAGAGTTCCTCTGTGGAGATGGGAGAACCTTCAAGAAGGACAACCATCTCTGCAGCACTCCATCAATCAGGCTTTTATGGTAGAGTGGCCAGACAGAAGCCACTCCTCAGTAAAAGGCACATGACAGCCTGCTTGGAGTTTGCCAAAGGGCACCTAAAGACTCAGACCATGAGAAACAAGATTTTATGGTCTGATGAAACCAAGATTGAACTCTTTGGCCTGAATGCTAAGCGTCACGTCTGGAGGAAACCTGGCACCATCCCTACAGTGAAGCATGGTGGTGGCAGCATCATGCTGTGGGGATGTTTTTCAGCGGCAGGAACTGGGAGACTAGTCGGGATTGAGGGAAAGATGAACAGAGCAATAGTACAGACTGATCCTTGATGAAAACCTGCTCCAGAGCGCTCAGGACCTCAGACTGGGGTTAAGGTTCACCTTCGAACAGGACAACGACCCTAAGCACACGGCCAAGACAACGCAGGTGTGGCTTCGGGACAAGTCTCTGTAATCAATTTTAGAATAAGGCTGTAACGTAACAACATGTGTACAAATCAAGGGGTCTGAATACTTCCCTAAGGCACTGTATGTGTCTGTTCATAGTCAAGAGCAGCAAATGTTGTCAAATGCTGAAGGGGATGTGAAGCGAAGATGTAAATGAAATAAATAGAAAACGTATGAGTACAGGAATTGCCCAGAGCGATATGCAGCCTCTTTACCATGTACAGATGCTTACTATGACGCACAGAGCAAGGTGAAACTGTATGTAGTCCGTTTTAACAGTGAGTGTGCAATCTTTCAGCGCTGAGTGGATGTGTTTTGTAAGTTTCAGTGGTGAGAACAAGGCCTTAACAATAAGTGGTCTGACAGAGACATTTTTTGTGGCTAGACACAAACATAAAAAACAACAGTAATATTTCTCAAACTGACCTCAGAACTGACGGGAATGCTTTACCTCCCCTTTGTGCATCCATCCTACAGTAAATTAGGAATATAAATAGCACCCTTCTAATCATAACCACCCCACTCAGGCCCCCCAGGCCCTCTCTATTCAGATCCCCAGAGATGTTCAGAGAGAGATCAAGCACTGTTGTGTTTATTGGTGGGTCTGTGGGCACTCTCTGGTGGAAGTGGGATACTCTTTACAAAGGGGATTTCATTTCATTGGAATTCAGTGGTAACATCGTTAGAAGGGCTCAGGGATGGAATGGGGTGCTGTTTAGTGTGGTGGGTAGTTTAAAGGGAAAAGAAGGTTTTATGTTTCTGTTGTTGCTGTCAGTGGAGGGAAGATAGGAGCAAAAAGGGGGATGGCTGGCATAAAGCTGGTATAGAAGAAGGACTTTCACTTAGTACATTTCACCCGCCATTTTAACTGTCATTGTCCAAGAAGTCTGACCAAAAGCCTTTTTAGAGGTGGGACGAATCTCCTGCAGAACCAGGAGAAAGAGCCTGTTGATCCAAGAAGAATGAGGGCCAGGGAGACAACCCCCTATCCCTGGTTGCTTATATTTGTTTTTTATCTGCCTTTTGGTGAGCAGTTTTAAAAGATGCACAAAATAACTTGTCCGTGGGAACAAATCGAAGTGAAAGGATAACTTCTCAGCAACATTTTGTGATTTTTGTTTGATAAAAAGCCCACCTTTCAGTTTGTTTTATAGGGTTATTTAAGGAGAAAGGCTTATTGGTTCTTCTCCTCCATTTTACAGTGTGTTCTCTTACTGGTTCTTCTCCTCCATCTCACAGTGTGTTCTCTTACTGGTTCTTCTCCTCCATCTCACAGTGTGTTCTCTTACTGGTTCTTCTCCTCCATCTCACAGTGTGTTCTCTTACTGGTTCTTCTCCTCCATCTCACAGTGTGTTCTCTTACTGGTTCTTCTCCTCCATCTCACAGTGTGTTCTCTTACTGGTTCTTCTCCTCCATCTCACAGTGTGTTCTCTTAATGGTTCTTCTCCTCCATCTCACAGTGTGGTCTCTTAATGGTTCTTCTCCTCTATCTCACAGTGTGTTCTCTTACTGGTTCTTCTCCTCCATCTCACAGTGTGTTCTCTTACTGGTTCTTCTCCTCCATCTCACAGTGTGTTCTCTTACTGGTTCTTCTCCTCCATCTCACAGTGTGTTCTCTTACTGGTTCTTCTCCTCCATCTCACAGTGTGTTCTCTTACTGGTTCTTCTCCTCCATCTCACAGTGTGTTCTCTTACTGGTTCTTCTCCTCCATCTCACAGTGTGGTCTCTTAATGGTTCTTCTCCTCTATCTCACAGTGTGTTCTCTTACTGGTTCTTCTCCTCCATCTCACAGTGTGTTCTCTTACTGGTTCTTCTCCTCCATCTCACAGTGTGTTCTCTAACTGGTTCTTCTCCTCCATTTTACAGTGCGTTCTCTTTTGGCTCAACCAGTCCTTGTGATGTCAGGTAAAAAAAGAGGACTAGAAGTATAAAGGTTGTATCCATACCAATTTACTCTGGTTTACTTAGCTCAACAATAGAAGTGGTGGGGTAGGGCTTTAGCTAGACGACTTTGCAAATAAGGACAGTCCGTGTTGGACTATTCTCCATATGGCTTTAAAGCCCTCTAACCAAAATATGATTTCACATGATTCACATGCTTTTTCACATCAAACGGTTTTATTTATTTTTGAGAAACATGAGATTATAATTTTCATCCAATAGTTTGATTGGTCCATTGGCCATTCTCTGGTCTGAGACTGAGACTGGTGGGAGTGAGTGTGGGTATTCAGACCTGTCACTGCCAGCTGCATGGCAGTCGGTCTGCTGGAACTCATGTCACGTCCAGGGGTCAGCCACCCCACTGGTTGAGAGACAGAATTTAAATAACAAGGGCTGAGGAATTGCCAACTGTTTAAAGCCCTTAAAAGGTCAATGCAGAATAATTGCATTTGCTTGGCTGGTGAACAAGCTGTCCACACTTGGCAGAATTTGAATAAATTCACAAAGAATTTCAATGAGGAGTCCAACTTTTTATATCTGAGAGACATTTGTAAGACGTGGAACGTAGCCAAATGCTACAGAATCCACCGGTCCTAAATGGAAGTTTCCAATGGTAGGCCTAATCAATCATTGTAAACTCAGAAGCCTGCTCTGTAACCAAACAAACAAAACATCACAAGGATGTATGTATAAGTAGCCTAAATATAATCAAGATTTATTCAATTAGGCACCATCTCTTGTAGATTGTGAGGCTCTGATGACAATCACAAACAGGCCAACTAAAGACAGATAGGGTTGTTAATTATTCAAGCCTACTTGAAAAAATGCTACTTTTCACCACCACCTGCTGCAGACAGGGTGCTAACTGAAAACATGAACAATGTCCACCTGCTGCTTTCTTATAGTAAATCTTTCCCTCTTATCTGTGGCTGCCATGGGACTTCCCTGATAAGGAAAACCATAGGATCTGATGCCATCCTTAATCTCCAGATAACAATACTTCTCTATTCAAACTTCTATGTCACATGCTCACACAGCAACATATTTTGAGGTTATATTTACCAAATTACTATAAAGGCCTAACTATAGTAGATTCAAGAACAAGCAAAGTACCTATAGAAAATAGTTAAGGCAGAATGTGAAAAGGCAGAATGTGAAAACTTTGGCGGGCAAGGAATTCAAAAGTAACAATGGGCTTACAAAAATTAATTAATTAACACACACACACACACACACACACACACACACACACACACACACACACACACACACACACACACACACACACACACACACACACACACACACACACACACACACACACACACACACACACACACACACACACACACACACACACACACGCGCCCTCCAAACGTGGGCGTGTCTACGATGTAGATCCCGCCCGGGGGGAGAGTCTTTTCTCAGCGTCCCCACAATAGAGCGCAATGGCACATTACAGACCGCCCATGAGGCGTGGCTAGC
Organism: Oncorhynchus kisutch; assembly: GCF_002021735.2. Classification (NCBI taxonomy): domain Eukaryota; kingdom Metazoa; phylum Chordata; class Actinopteri; order Salmoniformes; family Salmonidae; genus Oncorhynchus; species Oncorhynchus kisutch. The sequence continues at coordinate 55,130,035 of NC_034183.2, forward strand.
TTGGCGGGTAGGTTATAAAGTTGGGTTAGAACAAAATTGAATTGTATTACAATAATGCAGACGCACGGGACGGCTGTTTGATTTCTTTGTTCATTCTGGAGAGAATTACTATATGGACTTTCAATATACGTGATTCTCAGTATACAACTACATGTTGTAGTTTTGAAATATATCAACATGTCGAAAAGTTCTGGTAAGAAAACGGTTATCTCTATAACCAGTGCAGGATTCACCTGCCTTCTGTTGCTCTTGGTGGTCGCGCAGCATCAAAGAGTTCAGGTAGATGAGGTTCCAAACCAGAGAGAGATGGGGACGCGCTCACTCCAGAGCACGGACACCTTGGCTACGGACGGAGTGAAGGCTGCTGAGCAACAGGTCAACTCGGAGGCTCAGGCAAAAAAAGGATTCTCTGCGTATTTTTCCAAGTTGACCCGGGGACGGAGAGAGGCGGACAAGCCTGCAGGGTCCGCTCAGTCAACGACAGATGCCTCCCCCGCAGAGGACATCAGTGCAGATGACATCTTCATCGCTGTCAAGACCACAAAGAAGTTCCATCAGTCTCGACTGAATCTCCTTCTGGATACCTGGATCTCTAGAAACATGCAGCAGGTAAGCCAACACTACTACATTATTATCAGAAGAATACGGTTAATTTGAAATCTTCCATGGATAAAGTCTAGAATAAAACAATCACATATTTTCACTAGGTTTCCTTTTAGTAGGCTTATGCTAGGCAATTTACCATAGCACACAATGCTTTTACAAAAATGGGCAAAATGCCTAATTTTCTCCCATCAAAGATGCTTTACAACAACCCACCAATGAGTTAAGTGTTACTGCTGACCCACTGAAACATCTGCCCCACTCATGTCAGGTGAGGTAACTGTTTGTTCCCGAACTGTCCATGTTACCCTCTTAATTATGCAGAGTTCCTTAGGCTCTGTCACTTTGTATTTTGCCTTGAGTGATGCCCCCGAGAACACAGGGAGCAATTTCAGGACTCTGCACCCCCTCCTTTTCCCCCTCTCTCTATTATCCCACTCTTTTGGGTGTCCCTGTGAATGCCCTGGTGCAATGTATGTCTCACAGCAGCAGCTCCAGTGCTGTCCCCTTTCCAGGGTCTAACAAAGCGTCTTCTGAGGGGGGGAAGAAAAGCTTTCCCAGCCCCCTTGTCTCAGCCGCTCCATGGGAACGTGGGAGCTGAGTCTGGGTCAAGCAGCCAAGGGATGGGAGAACGGGGGCTTCGTTAAGGGGATGCTTGGGACAAAGGGGTGCATCTATAGGGAGGTTTGTGCTGGGAGTAGCACGCTGAGTTTGAACATTGTCCTGAGAACCAAGCTCTTTTAGACTGGTGCACAAAGGCAGTCACAGCCATCGCCGAGAGGAAACCGAGGCTAGTCAAAGTGATTTTATCCACTACCCAGAGTTGTCACGCATGTTTTTCAAAAGTCAATTAAATTCTCCTCGGGCACAATCACACATTCTTTATCCACCTTCTTTTGGGTACTCTTCTCTCCATCCCAAGCCAAACCCCACTCTGTGTTGGGCGTTTTGAAAATGGCAAGGTTAGTCATGGCAACACTGTCCCTCTCTCTGTATGCAGAGGAAGTGGAGTGAGTTGAGTCTGTTGCCATGAAAATGGAACTTTGAACACATAAGATGCATCACATTATCAAATACATTACAAAATCAAATACATTATCAAATATATACCCCCCCCCCCCCAGGTTTATGCTCAGGAAGATGGGCTGTCAATAGAGTTTGGGGAGTAGCAGGTTACATGGCCATTGAGTGTGTTGTGCTTACCGTAGTGGATGATGTAAGTGAACTCTTTCTCTCTCTGAGATGGGTTAACAGCAGGGTTTAATCAGGCAGCTGGTGGGAGCCAGTGCAGGCATAAAGGCCAGCCTGAGCCCACAATACAAATGGGAGTTCCTGGAGGAAGGCTGACAGGTGGCCAGAAGTTAGAGAACAAAAGATGGTTCTAATGCCAGTCATAGGAATCCGGTCCCAGCACATATGGACATCTGCACCCAGGTTAAATGATAATGCTCAACTGACGAACACCTGTGGAGCTCAGCTGACTGCATCCAGTTGACCATGTCTGTAGCTGGTAGCTGAAGCTGGTAGAGAGATCATGGCATTCTGCCAGCAGGTGAGGCCTGACTAGAACTGTGCACTGGTTCACTGGGCAGATCAGAGCCCTGATTAGTATTTCCAGCACAGGATATACACTTTCTGTTTCCTTAAGCCAACGGACTTGCTATCAGATCATGTTTATATGTAAATAGAGAGGGTAGATCCAATCTGTGATTACCATGATAGAATTGTGCCTGTGGCTTACTGTGTCTGGCAGAATAATATATCTGATTTAGTATTATGGTCAGAAGTTTGTTTTTTTATTACACCAAATTAAAGAAGTTATTGGGGGGGAAATTATTTGGTTCAGAGAATCGTTGTAGTGAAAGGCCCAGTTTTTTTTTTTCTTTTTATGAGTCATAAGTTAGTGAGTAAGCAAAAGTACTGTGACATAACATGATAAATACATTTTCTTTTTTTTTTTTTTTACAACTTGCTATTATGCATGGGCTGTTCAAATAGTAGACCCTTGTTTCCGGTGTTTCAGCAGATTTCCCCCCTGGAACAATGCAGCTTCCCTAGTGAGTGAGCCTCAAAACAATGAGAGAACAAACTGTGCAGCAACAGCATTCTCTGGCTTGTAGTACTCTGGGCTCTGCAGTATATAACTAGCAACCAAACACAGGTTGAAATCTAGCTCTAAACTACACATCAATGGGCATAATAAAGTTATTGACTTTGGTTGTGTCTGGACAGGACAGCTGGTAGCCTGGCACTGGCAGTGACATCAGTGGTTTGATATGCATTCCATTTTTAATTGCGATTATATTAATTCGCCAGCACTCCCAAAACGAGCGTCTGTACGTCTGGTAGTTTGGAGAAGACTTGGCTCCATTGTTGAGTTAATCAAATAGCCCTGCACAGTATGAAGGAATGAGTGTGTGAATGTCCAGCTGGTCAGAGTGGGAAAGTGTCATTCTGTGTCTGTAGGTGGCCTGTTCTCTGTCCTGTACTGTAGTCCACACTCCAGTGACTTTAGTGCGGTGCCAAAGGGAAGGGAGAAAGCGGCATGGTTTAGTGAGGGGTGGGGTGGGGGGGTGTAGGTGGTTGTTGGAGGGAGATGAGTGGAGGGGGGTGTAATCCGTGCCCTTCCTTCCCGGGGATCTTGAGACAGCCAGCCAGGCACCATGCTCAGACTGGGTCGTGCCAGGCCTTTCCTTAGTGGGGAGGAGTGCAGTTCCCCCCCCCCCTCCCCCCAGCCCTCATCTGTGGTTCAGACAGTCATCATAAAACAAATTTTCTATTCTCCTCACGGGACAGGATTCCTCAAACTACGGGGGAAATGAATTAGTATTCCGTTTGAGTGACTACTTTTCTTTAATGTTTCAGTTAAGACAAAAGCCATTTAGCCCTTTGGAGACTTCTCTTTTAGTTAACTGCTGCAGCTGTATGCAAATACAAGCAAACATAGTTAGAATTTACCCAGTGGAGGACTTTAACCAGCATGAAACACCCGGCATTGTTCTATTGAAGAGGGCCAGCGTATGGGGTGGTGAGAACGGGGGATGGTTAGGGGCTTGAAGTGGGGGTGAATGACCACACACAGATTTCGATTTTACTAATCAGCAACGAGACCACCCCCACCACCCCCCCCTCTCCATCAGCCCCTCTCGACCCCTTTCTGTCAGTACCCGGGCCGCTCTGGCAGCTGCCTCAGTGATTAGGCTGTCCATTCAGAAGGAACTTAAAGCAAGCAGCGCCAGCCTCTGATCCCTTTACCAGTGAAACCACCACCCTTCCTTAAACAAACACAGGCCCAGGGCCTTGCAGAATCCATCGCACAACATCTGCTCCCAGTTTGTTGTGCAAACCAATCAGATAAAGCTTTGGCACCGAGGGCAGATAGTACTGAAGTGTAGAACTGGGAGGGGAGTTATAAGAAAAGTGAATGTCTTTGCCTTATCGCCCTCTGGCACGAACTCAGCCAGCCCCACGGTTAAGATACAGATCTCAGATGGCTGTTGCCGCTCAACAGTCAGAGGCAGCAATCAATTAGTGGGAATGTGGGGTTGGTTCAGTTGTCATTAGCTGTTGGGAGGTCGCGAGCAGCGAGAAAGGGAAGGAGGGAGTGGGGCTGAGTGGGCGCTGCTACCTGGCGTGTTGGGGCACGCGGCGGAGATAAGGCAGGTGCTGTCTCACGAGGGGAAAAGTAAACGGGCAACGGGCAGACACACACACACGCACACAAACAACGGCAGACACAAACAGGCCATGGGGGCCCTTTCATCAGCCTTGTCTGACTGGGGGAGGGCTGCCTAGCACCTGCTAAGCCCTACCCACCATAAAACAACTCCTAATCCCTACCTGCTCTTTTAAGTGTGCCACTGAGGCTGCCTTTTGTTGTTAACTAAACACCAGCCTGCAGCGTTCTATCCTTCACAGCTTTATTCTTTGGCTGCCAAGACCTTACTCTGTGTCACACAGGTGGTGCTGAAATGATCGTTGGTGATGTCCCCATTGATATCTGTATGATGGCCATCGATTTCTATTTCTAGTCAACATGTTGGAGCTAGGGAGTGGGTACAGATCCAGAATGGATTAGGGTCTTAAGGATGTTGGGGGTCCGTGGGGGTTGGGGGGGGTTGCCTCCCTCTTTGTTCTGTCTGGGAGGGGGGGTCTGCACAGTTGCTATGGAGAGAGGGGAACATTGCATAAGAGGCCTTTATTAGAATGGGGCTTGTTTAACGCCATGTGTTCTCCACATGCATAAAAGACTGCTGATGGATGGTCATCACACTGAATTCGCTGTATGGTGAACAAGGACATCAGACATACTGTAGTTTGGAATCCAGCTGACTCTTGTGCCACCACTTGTTCTGTGAGGGGCTTTGATTTCATGGATTTCCACTCCCACGATGTGATCTGATGTATTTTCCCTCCTTTTCAGACATACATCTTCACAGATGGAGAAGATGAGGAGCTGAAGAAGAAAATGGGTGAGTGTTTGATTTTTTTAGAAACATTTTAATTATAATTTTATATTTGTCTTAACCTGAACAGTAGCTGGGATTATAGTTCACCATTAAATGTCCTGATTTGATAGTGAGAAACCAAGCCCCTATTTTAATCCCCATGGAATTTGTTGCTTTGAGCTCCTGGGGCATGTAGTCTTAGTGGCAGATGGGGTTAAGGCTCTAACAACGCTATAGTTACAATTACTTGCATTAGCTAGCTTGTAAGGTACTAGTTTGTAACTCACTATCACCTCCCTCACTATTAACTCACCTCCCTCATTGTTCCTACAGGGAGTCACGCCATCAACACCAACTGTTCAGCAGCACACAGCCGCCAAGCTCTATCCTGCAAGATGGCTGTGGAGTACGACAAGTTCATTGAGTCTGGGAAAAAGTAAGTGTCTATTTAAAGTGCTGCATTTACCCAGGCTGTATGTCATTCTAGATTTGATAGTGATTATTGTTCTAATTGAAATATTAGAAAGCTTTAACAGTGTTTTCCCCTATTAGGTGGTTCTGTCACGTGGATGATGATAACTACGTTAACATGAGGACTCTGGTGAAGCTGCTGTCCCACTACCCCCACACCCAGGACATGTACATTGGCAAGCCCAGCCTGGACCGGCCCATCGAGGCCACAGAGAGGCTAGGAGACAACAAGATGGTAGGTGGACTTAGCCCCCCTGGCTTATAACAACTTATAACAACTTTTCAATTGGCTATTAAAAGTTTGAGATGCTTCAGAAGGGTTGCATAACAACAACTTAACATGCTCGTTGTCTTTTTTCTTCTTTTTTTCCCCAGCGACCAGTAAACTTCTGGTTTGCTACTGGGGGAGCCGGCTTCTGTGTGAGTCGAGGCCTGGCTTTGAAGATGAGCCCATGGGCCAGTGGCGGCCATTTTATGAACACGGCAGAGAAGATTCGTCTGCCTGACGACTGCACCATCGGCTACATCATCGAGTCAGTGCTGGGGGTGCCTCTGACCCGCAGCAACTTCTTCCACTCCCATCTGGAGAACCTGCAACAGGTGTCCAGATCTGAACTTCACAAACAGGTGAGATGGGCACGTGTGTCCGTCTGTTGTTTCTGTGAGAATAGAGTTTCAGCATTTATCTGAACTTATTGGGCAGGGGTGCTAATTACTTTCTTGTATTTGCTTATTCCAGATCACATTGAGTTATGGAATGTTTGAGAACAAGAGGAACATCATCAATATGAAAGGGGCTTTCCCAGTGGAGGAAGACCCATCAAGGTGAGACATGACCTCTGCATGACAACTAATACACAAATGGCGATCCTACTCTACTTGAACTATCTTGATTGTAAAGAGGGTATATATATTTTTTCTCTGTTAATCTAACCTCCATGTCTCTCTCTCCTTGTGTTCCAGGTTTAAGTCTGTGCACTGTTTGCTGTACCCAGACACCCCTTGGTGCCCGCTTCAGGTTGCCTACTAGGTGACCGGCTCCTTTGGTATCCTCGTCCCCGCCGTGCCTCGGTATCTGAAAGGCTGGTGGGGACCCGTGTTTGGTATCGGACTGTGATCTCACTGTATTTTTGTTTCAGTGGCACACGGACTCTGATAGTTTTACTGGGCTGCTGTGCGGCCCGCCTTGGGACATTTCCTTCCTGTGTGGTGTCTTGGCTTCCTCCCCTGGCATAGGGGCAGAGGAGCCAGGCAGGCACTTAGTGGGAAGGAGCTTTCAGCATTATGGCTTTGCAGGCAATCAGTGCTTTGTTTTAAATGTTGCTTGTAAATGTATTTGCAATTCTTATAGAATATACTACCTATATATCCAAGCCTTTTGCCAGCTTTACATGATTCATTTGTTGAATTTCTGCGGAATTATTTCCCTTATTGCTCAATTTCTTTTAGTTTCTTCTGGGTTTTGGAAGCCATTCAAGACGATCCTTTTAGGTTCTATAGAAATAATCAGACGGTCAGAATGTCTGAGATTGTGGAGGAAATGGTTTTCATTTTGGCATTTTTGGTTGTAGTTTTATATTTTTGTTCATCTCAGACTCCGGACAAAAACAATAATATGAAGATATTTTGGTGATTTTTGTTAATGATTTGTCAGTGTTATTACTAATATGATTTGAGCTGGCAGAAGGCAGTTTTCCGACTGTTCCGTCAGGTTATAAAATCTGAGGTATATCCGGAATAAGCACTTTCTCCCTTATTGATAGTTTTAAATGAATGAATTGACGTCATATGTTTCACAGCTGTGTCAAAAACAACAATGTAATGATATAACCCCAAAAATATCAATATCTCTAGATTTGATTGTATTTAAGAACATTCCTTGCATTTGATAGAATCAGGGAAAATAATATAGAGCAAAGATATATCATTTTTTCTCTGTTACAATCAACTGTTGATTTGTTTGAAGATGGTCTTGTTGAAAAATTGCACAGCTGGGTTTCAAATTAACTTTTGCTTGCTCTTGTGAAGTAGCTAAATTACCTCCAACTCTTCCACTGAGAGTTTATTTACTTTTTAGATTACCATCTACACATGTAATACTCCAATAATTTTTTGCACAAAATGGATTGACGGAGAGCCATGTACACTATAGTGTAATTTATACCTCAGTGAGTATGCGAGTAGGTTTGGTATTGAGCTTTGCAAGAGCAACACCAGTGTTTCCACACACAGAGGTGTTCCTCCTCTGTAAATGACCCATATTGGGTCGGCTTGTATATGTTGATTATAAAGCAGTACTTGTGTACTGTGGCTTTTTCTGTTGAAATGCTAAATGTGTATATTGCGGATTAGAATGTAAATGATTTTGACGACCTGGACATGTTTTTTTACTGCTTGTTGTAACTGCGCTAAAGGGCTGTTATTTATCCTCCAGTGTCTGGATGGTTCTGTTTGCTTCTCAGGGAAGCCACCACTGTGGTGCCTGAACATGACTCTTTGAAATAAAGTTGGATAACCACTGAGAAACAATTTTTATTTCGTATTTTGTTTTCATTCATAGCATGAGATTACAGATCGACTTCTACATAAAAGGTTAGAATGGAATAAACCATCCTTGTCATTTTTAGTGTGTGTGTGTGTGTGACCAAAATCAGCCTATTCAATCACGTCATTATTTAGAAGGGATGAAATGGGGTGTCATACCTTGCTATGGTTTTGTATGTAACCGTCTGTTAGAAGGCACACCCAGGCATGACGATTAAAAACTATCATTGTAAACTGTCATCTCTCACAACCATGCCATAGAAAAGGGCTATATAGAAATGGCAATGCCCAAATTCTTATGTACTCTGTCTAAAGCTCTGTGCTTGTCTCACTAAATAAAGCATTTGGGCAAACAACCTCTCCCAGTGAGTCTGAATGTTGGCCGAGGCCCAGCGTGTAAATTACACTTAAAAGCCACAACGCAGACTTTATTTATTAGTCAACAACACTGGGTATGGGAAAGGACATTGTTGCGGTCGAAAAGGATTGCGAGGAAATAAACAGACCCGCAGTGTGGAACCACCGTTCTCCATGTGTCACAATCCTAATTCCACTGGTTGTGATCAGACGTGACATTCCTGTGTTTGACAGATGGAGCCACTGCTTTTCTTCAGACATTAGAATTCTATGCAAAAGATGGAGGAAATCATTCATCACACAGTGTGGGAAAACAGTTTGGCAATGAGGAATTGTGGGTAATGCATTGTAACCCTCTTACAGTACATAAACAGCCCTGCCTGATCTGAAAGGTATTAGACCCAACGTCCATCACTCAACCAATGCAGTCTCACCTATAGCGCAGAAAAGCTTCTCAGAAGTTTCCATCCCTCTAGGTTTCGAAACGACTGACCAAGGTAACGTTTCTGTAACCCTGTGAGTCAGACCAGACTTTGGAGCTCAAAAGCTGTAGGAGATCACATTACTCTTCAATTAAGGATTTGTTATTCATGTAAAACTTTTGTTTTTCAAAAGATCAAACTGCTCTCGGTGCCGAAGAAGACATGTTATTACGAGGACACATCCGCGACTTACCCCTTAATTGTACAAGAGTTCATATACTTTAGCCATTTTGATGCTGTTCACATGGGTCCAGTGCCAGTAAAGGAACCCGTTCCTTCTTCTGGGCTAGTCTGGATAAAGTTTTACCCAGCGAATATCCACTGGTTAAATGGATACGGTTACTAGTGATGGCTTTAACATGCCTGTGTCATATAATACATTTCACACCTCCATAAAGGTGGGGGGGGGGCAGTTATCATTTCATGTGTCACTGGAAAGGAGAGAACAGAGAGAGAGAGCTTGATGACAGATGTCTGTTTGAAACTGAGCTTCAGACACATTAAGGGCCTGTAACTTTTCCCACTACATTTTCCCACTACATAATCACCAAGCCAAGCTACGATTATGGCTTTGTGGTCTGGATGTTTTCTCTGGTAATTTGTCTCACATGCTCAGCTTCACTGACGGGTCCTTCATCCCTTCACATGAAATGTTTTCTAAATGGACAAATGACTGAAAATGTAAAGTGGGTGACTCAAAAGATTACAATAGGCTTTGAGAGAGAGGACTTCCATTCAGTGGGACTGTAGCCTGAGTGTAAGAGACAGACAACCATAGACGTGTAGTTACAGACACAACAGAAGGTGACAGATGACAAACAGAAAGACATGTAACTGGTAAGAGGGTTATCAAAGAGCAACAACAGGATGCTACAGTCCTGTAAACATAATCTCTTCTGGTGACGAGACATAATGTTGAAATAGAACCGGGGGTGTTGTTGTGCCACATCCTGTTATCACTGATAAAGGCTTTAGGAACCAAACCAGTCCTCTATCCAAATTCCGTTTTTTAAATGATGAATTATCCGCATAGTTGTTGTTTCTCCACACACTGATGCCAGTCGACACTCGATCTCCAGTCTTCCTTGTGTTAGCTTCTCCAGAATTGTGTCAGTCAAACTGTCTGCTCTCACCCTTGCCGTACTTGTGGCTTTAACCCTGGGCGTCAGTCATCATGAATAGCTGATGTATCTAGACTCTGTCTGTCTGCTCTGCCACCCTTTTAATGATAGTTAGTCCTGAGAATTCCCATGTGGCAGTTGACATGAATTCAGAAGTACTTTAAACACACACAGACTTAAAGGTTTTCTATTTGTTTTGACTGGTCCCCTCCACTTCAGTTCCGCCTTTTCCCAGACGGTCCATTTAATGGGTGCTTCCTGTCTAAAAAAAGCTCACAACCTACTTGAGAATGTGTAGGCCAATAATAGAGCGAGTAGGGTTCCAAACATTACAGCTATACAGTGCCTTGCGAAAGTATTCGGCCCCCTTGAACTTTGCGACCTTTTGCCACATTTCAGGCTTCAAACATAAAGATATAAAACTGTATTTTTTTGTGAAGAATCAACAACAAGTGGGACACAATCATGAGGTGGAACGACATTTATTGGATATTTCAAACTTTTATAACAAATCAAAAACTGAAAAATTGGGTGTGCAAAATTATTCAGCCCCTTTACTTGCAGTGCAGCAAACTCTCTCCAGAAGTTCAGTGAGGATCTCTGAATGATCCAATGTTGACCTAAATGACTAATGATGATAAATACAATCCATCTGTGTGTAATCAAGTCTCCGTATAAATGCACCTGCACTGTGATAGTCTCAGAGGTCCGTTAAAAGCGCAGCGAGCATCATGAAGAACAAGGAACACACCAGGCAGGTCCGAGATACTGTTGTGAAGAAGTTTAAAGCCGGATTTGGATACAAAAAGATTTCCCAAGCTTTAAACATGCCAAGGAGCACTGTGCAAGCGATAATATTGAAATGGAAGGAGTATCAGACCACTGCAAATCTACCATCTCTGGCCGTCCCTCTAAACTTTCAGCTCATACAAGGAGAAGACTGATCAGAGATGCAGCCAAGAGGCCCATGATCACTCTGGATGAACTGCAGAGATCTACAGCTGAGGTGGGAGACTGTCCATAGGACAACAATCAGTCGTATATTGCACAAATCTGGCCTTTATGGAAGAGTGGCAAGAAGAAAGCCATTTCTTAAAGATATCCATAAAAAGTGTCGTTTAAAGTTTGCCACAAGCCACCTGGGAGACACACCAAACATGTGGAAGAAGGTGCTCTGGTCAGATGAAACCAAAATTGAACTTTTTGGCAACAATGCAAAACGTTATGTTTGGTGTAAAAGCAACACAGCTCATCACCCTGAACACCATCCCCACTGTCAAACATGGTGGTGGCAGCATCATGGTTTGGGCCTGCTTTTCTTCAGCAGGGACAGGGAAGATGGTTAAAATTGATGGGAAGATGGATGGAGCCAAATACAGGACCATTCTGGAAGAGTCTGCAAAAGACCTGAGACTGTGACGGAGATTTGTCTTCCAACAAGACAATGATCCAAAACATAAAGCAAAATCTACAATGGAATGGTTCAAAAATAAACATCCAGGTGTTAGAATGGCCAAGTCAAAGTCCAGACCTGAATCCAATCGAGAATCTGTGGAAAGAACTGAAAACTGCTGTTCACAAATGCTCTCCATCCAACCTCACTGAGCTCGAGCTGTTTTGCAAGGAGGAATGGGAAAAATGTTCAGTCTCTCGATGTGCAAAACTGATAGAGACATATCCCAAGCGACTTACAGCTGTAATCGCAGCAAAAGGTGGCGCTACAAAGTATTAACTTAAGGGGGCTGAATAATTTTGTACGCCCAATTTTTCAGTTTTTGATTTGTTAAAAAAGTTTGAAATATCCAATAAATGTCGTTCCGCTTCATGATTGTGTCCCACTTGTTGATTCTTCACAAAAAACTTCAGTTTTATATCTTTATGTTTGAAGCCTGAAATGTGGCAAAAGGTCACAAAGTTCAAGGGGGCCAAATACTTTCGCAAGGCACTGTAACTATATTTAAATCATGAAATCCCCCCCCCCCCCCACAAATGTGCAATGTAAAGGCCAGAACAACTGGTGCCTTGATAATGAAATGTGAAAGCAAACCTGTTAAACACTGTTGAGGTAAGGTAGTTGCATGTTGACTCACTCGGACTCATTTGGTGGACACATTCATCAGTTAAGCCAACGATCATTTAATCGACATCAGAGATGGCTAAAGACGGTGATGATCTGGAACTGTCTGTATCCTGCTGACAAGACACTTTAACACCTCAGAGAATCTATAGCCTCATAGGTGTTACATCTCGCACCTCCCTGCTTGCTGTTGGTTCAGATGTGTCAAAGCACACACAAAAAGTATGTTTTATTAGGGAGGTCTGCCTCGTTTTCATTCATACCCACTGGGCACACACTGGTTGAATCAACGCTGTTTCCACATCATTTCAATTCTTTAAATGTATTTTTTTAAATTGAACCTTTATTTCACTAGGCAAGTCAGTTAAGAACAAATTCTCATTTATAATGACGGCATACACCCGCCAAACCAGGACGACTCTGGGCCAATGGTGGGGCAGTGGTGGTGTGGATTAGGAAACTCCTGCAGTGATGTTCATGGTGAATCCTGGCACAAGGCTAAAATCTGGCGAGGTATGGAAGGCGTCCAACATGGGAACAACTGCCAGGAGACAAACATTCCACAGAGCGCCGGGGATTGCGGAGACGCTGGTGACTCGCACGCTGTCACCATGGCTTTCCCCTGCAGATCACCCACCTAGCCAGTCTCCAATTAACAGCCCACAGTGTCTGTGGGATTAGGAGTGGCTGGAGTGGCAGGACAGTTCTGTATAGCCCCACTGGGAGGGAGCACTGACAGCAACTGTCTGAGGGCTTAATCCGCTTTCTCAACATATACTCAAAAGCTGGGAAGGCTGTCTTTACCATAATCCAGGTGTCACATATCTCTAGAAGTGAAGGCTCGCTTGAACTTCAGAGTGGCTATTACTTGTGAAGACAGTGTCCTTGAACAGGCTATAGTGAAGATCCAGCCTCAGAGGAGTGCTGCAGGCTCCTCCCAGACCGATCCATCCATATACCATACCCAATGGACCTTTCAAGAGGCTAAGGTAATACATAAGGGACCTTCTACAGTGTCCCACAGCAGGCAAAAACAGGTCCTGTGTGTTCAGCCAATAGCTTGATCTCACCCATCCATCCCACATTGACTCGGAAAGGCTATGCCTGTAACTCATGATTATAGAATTATTTGATCTGAGTGCTGGGCAATTCATTCCTGTGGGCACAAGCTGTAATTGAATTATCCACCAACAGTCTTAAGAGTGACAATGATAATGTACTCAAACACTTTCCATGACATTGTCCTAATTGAATCATTAATTATCTGAAAACATCCACTTATTTCATCAAAGACATGAAAGGCTGCCCCGCCCATTCCTCACTCATATACCATCGCTGCCCTAGACCCAAAGTACTTTCCTACACTTAAAGAAACATACACAGAGTACACAAAACATAAAGGAACATCTTCTCTTTCCATGACATAGACTGACCAGGTGAATCCAGGTGAAAGCTACGATCCCTTATTAATGTCACTTGTTAAATCCACTTCAATCACTGTAGAGGAATGGGAGAATGTAATAAATGTATCACTAGTCACTTTAAACAATGCCACTTTATATAATATTTTACATACCCTACATTAATCATCTCATATGTATATACTGTACTCTATACCATCTATGCTGCCTATGCTGTTCGGCCATCGCTCATCCATTTATTTATATGTACACATTCTTATTCATTCCTTTACACCTGTGTGTATAAGGTAGATGTTGTGAAATTGTTAGGTTAGATTACTTGTTAGATATTATGGCATGGTGGGAACTAGAAGCACAAGCATTTCGCTACACTCGCATTAACATCTGCGAACCATGTGTATGTGACCAATACAATTTGATTGGTTAAAGAATGATTGCGTCATTCAGAGGGTGAATGGGCAAGACAAAGGATTTAAGTGCCTTAGAACAGGGTATGGTTGTAGGTGCCAGGCGCATCAGTTTGTGTCAAGAACTGCAACGCTGCTGTGTTTTTACCACGCTCAACAGTTTCTCATGTGTATCATGAATGGTCCACCACCCCAAAGGACATCCAGCGAACTTGGCACAACTGTGGGAAGCATTGGAGTCAACATGGGCCAGCATCCACTTTGGATCGCTTGACACCTTGTAGAGTCCATTCACCGACGAAATTGAGGCTGTTCTGAGGGCAAAGGGGGAGGGGTACAACTCAAGGTGTTCCTAATGTCTGGTATACTCCGTGTACAAGGGAGCTCCACCGTGAGGCAGGAACACGAACTCCATTATACTTGGGGAACAAGGATCATCTCGTGAAGGATCATCTCGTACTGTATGCCCTGGGGTCCTAATACTCTTCCCAGTCCAGTGATCTACAGTGACAACATTGGCACCTGCAGGGCTGTTGAGTGACACTTGGGCCCACACCCTCAGCGTTAACATCATAACGAGTAGCACCAGAGGAGATCAGCATTTCAATATTGATGCTACTCTCAGATATGCAAATATCACCGTCAGCTCTTACACCCCAGGTTGTGTCGCGTAAGACATGCTGGATGTTGGAGAGATGAAGACCCATCATCTTTACCAGTTGGACACTAGGTTGACACGCCTAAAGTAATTTGACCACCATTACAACACATTCTGAAATATACACAAGGAAGACGGCCTATTCTTACTGTGGAACACCAAAGAGATCTTCAGCAGAGATATGCAGGAAAGGTTCATTTGATAGTGGAGGCAACAAAATAGAACATATCCTGAAAACATTTAGGGAAAAACAGCCCTAACTTAGGGACTCAAGCACATATCGAACTGAAGAAATCGTTTTTTCTTGTGTAAGGTGTCTTAGGGGTGTGCGAGACACAAGCTTTTTCATGGAATGCAAATCAGGAGGCAAATTAATTATCCGGACAGACAGGACCTTCTCCAGGCCTCTGCCCCGGCTGACACTCGAGGGAGATATGACTCCAAGCTACGAGTGTTGACTGAAGCTTGATTACTGCCATGTATGCCTCATAGCCACCTGTCCGGAGATTTTCAGTTAAATACAGTATATTACAGCTATTGCATAATGCTGTTTATTCATAACCTACTGTATACCAAATCCAACTAATGCATCTGTGATCTAGGATTACTGTTATGGGTGTGCCCACACTTCAAATGGAGCCAACCAGCAACCAACCAGCAAAAAGACAATCGTCATCACAGAGGAAGACCAGTTCTTTGTAGCGATATACAAGTCACCCTGCCATCTAACACAATAGCTCGTTCTGTAAATGCCATTTCCAGCCATTGTTGCTTCTACAGGAGGAACGTGGCCACATTCACGGCAAGTGTGGCAAACTAATGTGAAAATGTACCTTGTTAAACCTGTTAAACCGGAGGTGGTGGAAAAACATTGGTTCAAGACAGTAGTTTTGCCCAGGAGGCAAGACTCTCCTCAAATCCTAGGAACGAAGAGGGATACGGTTTAGATCAATGTAAAAAGTAGGACAGTGAGAGGGAGGAGGAGATTTGCTTGAGAAGATAACTACCCTGCACCAATACCAATGCTTGCTTTTCAAAATGACTGGCTTTGAGCACAGCCATGGAATAAAAGGTTAGGGAGGGGGCAACAGGGTAGCTCTAGCGATCCCTCATTCCCCCTCCTGGTGTGTGGGGGATGTGTGTAAAAGAGCTGCTGGGATGTGAGTAACACAGACACCCCCCCCCCCCCCCAGGATACAGCTGCCTCTCTCTTTTGAGTCCAGCCACAAAGGAGGGACAAGCAACACACCCTGTCTCCTTGACTCCCAGGCCCTCCCATGACTCCAACTACAATGTGCCTGGTAGGACGTCCCTCCAGTCAGATGCCTGGGACCTGCATTCACTGCTCTCTGCCTGGCTCAGTCCCACAGGACACTACTGTACATTGTGTTAAAAAAGAGTGAATCAGAATACAGAGACATCCTCTAGAATTAGACTTTTCTAATTCAAGCTAAAATGGATGACAATTTAGAGAGGCATCTACACTAATAGGCTTCTTCTGTCTGGTCTGTCATGCAGCTGCTCAGAGTCCTAGAGAGATAGCTGAGGTTAGAATCCTCCAGAGGAGAGATAGCTGGGGTTAGAATCCTCCAGAGGAGAGATAGCTGGGGTTAGAATCCTCCAGAGGAGAGATAGCTGGGGTTAGAATCCTCCAGAAGAGAGATAGCTGAGGTTAGAATCCTCCAGAGGAGAGATAGCTGGGGTTAGAATCCTCCAGAGGAGAGAGAGCTGTGCTAGTGTAGGAGCATCTGGCTGCGCGCCCAGGCCCGACTCAGGAAGTATCTGCTGGGGGTCAGAGGGCCCTGGCACCATCTCGCCCTGCTCAGTCATTCAGCCCTCCACCTCAATGCATTAGCAATGCATTCCTCCAATTCAACAATGGGGAGTAATTCAATTTCCTCAAGAGTAAGACTGTGTGAAATTTCATTAGCGCGCTCCTTCTCGCTGAATACATTTCCGGTGCATTTGCGAAAAACTTGGCTGCCTCTTCAGGAGAAACATGACTATTTAAACACCGTTCTGCTTAGTTTCTTTACTACTCAGTCAAACTGAAACATTTGAGAAGCAGGGAAGGAAGGAGGTAGATGTGATTGCTACATATTCAGACAAGAATTAGCAAATGTTTTCTTTTTTTTGCGAATATCGTAAGCATCATTAACCATTTACATGTAAAAACCAAAATAAGATAATCTGATATGCATTGTTGTCTCCATGCATACTTAACATATACCCTAAAGAGTTACCAAAGTTCACATCTGGTGCGAGATACTAAATGGACCTTCCAAACTGATGACAGTGCAGTGAGTGGCCAGAAGGAATGGACAGCTGCTGAGTTCATCTACTTCTCCAGCTGTTCACTTATCATCATTCTACGATCCAGGAAGAAGTTTTGACCAGTTTTCTTTGTTCATACTATGTTGGAAGAACACGTGACAAAACCGATTTGATTTAAAAGGATTTGTTGGACATTTCTGTCATGTTTGTTAAATTCATGTATCGTAAAGGCTGAGTCCCTAACGTCACATTTGTAGCAAAATGGTATGAACAAAATACTAGGATTAAAGTACTTTGGCTCATGATCATTCAGGATTGAGGGACCATTCACTCATCCATCCCCGTTCCCATCCCTCCAACCCCCCTTAGACTAGACAGGACGCCAGTCTTGAAGAGACAGCAGCTGCCTGACGTTCTGCCCTACAGGAAGGAGACAATGCTGGACGTCTGTCCTGTTTGTGACACTGGCCTCTCGCCTGCCGTCGGCCCAGTGAGGCTACACAGACAACACAGCCTTTCTCCTCCATCCAACAGGACATCCAGGCCTATAGCCTTTCAATCTGCACACTACAGAGAACAATAGCACAGCCCAGAAATACATTTGAGCTATATTACTGCCTGTAACAAAGCCTGTTGTGTTGAATATCAAAATATTTGTATCAACAAACAACCATCACCTCAGAGTACTATAGCGCAGATATATTTACTGAGACACTGTGCAGTTCTGCTGCTACCTAGTGCTACTAGTGACAATGTCAGCCAAGTGGAGCAAGAAATCTTATCTTTGTTCACCATTGGTAGCTGCCCATAGGCTACATTATTTTACAGTGGAAGCCCGAGTTAAACTCAAACTCTCATATAAATCATGCATTTCTGTCCATTTGAAAACAGTTATGATCAACATGGTCTATTCTTCACTACATGTAAAGACAAGTCAGGGTTCAACAGTTAAGGTTGGTTTAATTTCAAAACACTGAGTTCAAGCTCAATAAAACCACAGGTTTAACATGTACAATATTTTAGTAATTGCTTTAAAATAATATGAAAACAAAATGAGTAAATCAACAGGGAAATGTTATCAAAACAAAGCAATGAAAGACAAAAACTATATCGTATTCCCATAAAAGCAACAAAAATGTTCTGCTTGCTACACATTGTAATATATGCAATGAACACTAAAAATAATCAATGGTAAATTACTTTTTTTTTTTATGAAGCAAAAAAGATTTCATCACAATGACAAAGGAAATGTCAACTTCACCAGCTCATTTAGCAAACATGTTTTAATGGGATACTACAGCATTTTTGCAATCAATCCCTTTATCTACTGCCCCATAGTCCGATGCACTGGTATATTCCATTTTTTTGTCTCTGCGTGCAGTATGAAGGAAGTTTCTAACTAGCGTTAGTGCATTTGCTAGTAGATACCATACACTTCCACTCATTCAGCCATCGCTAGTTCGCATTGGCTCGCAGATCTACCTCTAACTCATACTGGATGCAGAGACGGTGGTCTATCTGACTCTGGGGAAGTAGATAAAGGTCTTAGTAGCCAAAATGCCGAAGTATCCCTTTAAAGTCTGTACATTGGTCTAGCATTACAACATTAACAAAGAGAATATGACTACTCTAAAAACAGTAAAAATGCATCGTTACTATAATAAATGGTCTTTCACACAGAGAATAAAAGAACAATTCATTTTCAGTTCAAAATGTAGGGCTCATTCTCCTCGTTTGGTTGCTCAGGCAACCGCAGTGCTGTGAACTGTACAAACAGGCCTACGTGAGACACTTAAAAAGATCCTAGTAAAGGTAAGGTGTTGTGTTTGGTTATTGGCACAGTCTGAAGAAAGGACCACACCTCTCATATCGATTACAACGCAGAACGAAGGGGCGCCAAGAGAAGCGTCGGTAGCAACAACGTACAACAATATTTCACTCTACGTTTGAAGGGGCACCATGCTTTAGGAGTCCACAGGAAAGTATGGATGTTCTTGCTGAAAAGGTCAATGAAAAGGTAAATGGTACAAGTGAACCCGTGTCACAGCATTCCTTCAATTCACCCATTTGTGAAACAACTACCGCAGTTGTATTTTTTCTCTCTCTCCAAAATCATTCTTTATGCTAAAACACATCTTTGTGACCATGAAATGCTGGTGCATTAGGACGTCCATTTTGCAGTTGTCTTGGCTGTTGTAACATGCATAACCGTATACTAGAACACATGAATTCTACACCTCTTTAGAAGAAATACATACTAATACATGTACACAGCCTCCAGACACTGGATGTAACGTGATGTTACAGTCTGTGACTATATCCATAGGGTTCAGCAGAGGTTGAACTGTGCGAGGCGGTCAGAGATCTGTTGGGAGGACAGGAGACTGGCAAGCAAACACACCGACCACTGTACGCAGACGAACACCAACACCAGCACAAGATACCTGGCTAACAGAAGAGCACTGCAAATGATCTTTTAAATGAGTCTTATAATGGTGGAGGAAAACTCCTATTTTGTTTGGTCTCTCAGCAACCTGGAAACAGTCCTCATATCTGTGTGTTGAACAAAAAAAAGCTTGTGCTTCTGTTAGTTTCAAAATGTTTCCTTTCCTGGTCTGAATAGTCTTCCGGTTTGGGAACAAAACCTTACCATAGAAGTGTGAACCTTTTATTAAGCATATCCTCAATTGACCAAACTGTTGGATGTAATGAGAATTACAGTTCTGATAACAGCGGTCTGTGGTATTGATGAGAGGACAGCGGGTCCCACCGTTCACAGCTCCTCGTCTTCAGTGAGCTTCATCCAAGAGCAGACGCTGGAATCGAAAATAAACTCGTTTTTTTCCGCAGCAAAACTCTCCAGTTCAAAATCCATGTAGCTTCAGTCATTTTCCAGGAATAGTGGCATACTATATCACTCCCCCTGGGGGAGGGGGGGGGGGGGACAACAGCCACAAACATGCAGGTCAGGACTAATGTAAGGGTTAAGAGAGCCCAGTCTTTTCCAGTCATAGACCTACTACTATAAGACATTATGAAATGAGATAACTGGTCCCACTCACAGTCTGAGACAAATGCAATAACAAGCGGATGTCTACGTGGATAATAAATCAGCAGTCTCAGCTGGTTAGACAGTAGTAATGATATATCAGTGTGATCTCATCAGACACATGGATTGAGAGAACGGATAATACCACTGATGTTAATGCCCTTTCCTCGATCCGGCGTTCTACTGGTCGTGTTGCAAGTCCTCCAGATAACAGGATTACATGAGGAACTGAGATGTTTCACTATTATGAAGAACACTCACACGGAATGCTTGAGAAACACTGGTCTTTGTCTTTCAGACATATCATGGCCATAGTATTGTTGAGGTACATCCAACCTTTGGAGGAACCGTGCCTGGATCCCAACTTGCCATGACAGAGGCCTTGTTCTGTAAAAGGGTGAGAGAGAACAGTAGTTTCTAGGCCTTTCCACAGCTCTCTGTGTAAGGCATTGCTCAACATCTCCTACAGCAATGAGAGAGAGCGAGAACAGTACGTAGCAACATATTGAACAAAATCACTATCAATAGTAATCAGTGCTAGATATTCCCATAACGGTCTCAGTCCTCACCAAAGCAATGGCGGTTTAGTTTCATTATCTCGTCAGGTGTTCTCTCCTTCACAGCACCATAACCAGTGGTTTTTGCAGTGGTTAACATGGAGACCATTTGATGGTGGATGTCTCTTTCATACAATATCAAATACAGGGAGACCCCACAAGTGGCAGACAAATAAAACCAAAAGATGTTGTTTGAGCAACATATCCTCACGTAAGACAATATCACTCCGTTCAAGATTATATTTGGTGGACTGAGCAGACAGAGGAGTGGAAAAGGAGCAGAGATCGTTCACAAAGAACTGGAGGCCAGTTGCCTCATTAGTCTGTATTGTCCCTGGGCCCTGAGGGTGGCCCAGCACTGAGGCGAGGCGGTGGTAGGGGGTAGCAGGGGAACAAGGGCCACCACTCAGTCAGTCCACTAGCAGCCCATGGAGAAGATGACAGAGATCACACAATGCTGGAAATAACCTCCCATTGGCCCTCACCCTGCACTGGCTAGCTGCTCCGCTGTGGCCCAGCTCAGACTGGCCACCTGGAAACATCATGAAAGGGCCTACGGAAAACATTGTAATGACGACAGAACTATTTACACGATGCGTCTGCCTTGCGCGTTCCTTTCTTTGCTCTGCCATCAAGCACACTTCAAATGACATATTTGGCTCAGATGTTTGAAGTTGTTGCTGGGGGAGAGGGCCAGTAAGAGCGAAGAGGAAAGGAGATGGGGACTGTAGCCTGGATGAGGATGGCGATGACATCACAGAGATGTTGAGGGGCATTGGAGAAGAGTTTCCAGAGGCTAGGTGGTTCCACACTGGTGTGTCTGTTGGTGGGTCACGCCCCCGGTGTTGTCTAGAGCTGCGCTGCTGGGTGATGTGGTGGGCGGTGTGGAGTGTGCTGTCGTGAGTGGTGTGCCGATTCGTGTTCTTGGTGCTGTGATGGGTGCTGTGGAGGTACGGGGGTGGAGGTACTGGGACCCGGTCCGCTGTTGGCCAGGTACTTGGCCCTCATGCTGGAGGTGTACTGTTGAGAGAAAGAGACATGTAGGCGTAACAAAACAGCATGGGATGACCCGTGTATTCACAGATGAAATATTTTCATCCAATAGAGAACTGCACAAAAAGTCATGAAAGGGCCTCTGGAAAACATTGTAATGAAGACAGAAGTCTTTACATGTTGCCTCTGCCGCAGGGGTGTATATTTGATATGTTCTATGTTTGAAAGTGCAGGTCTTTTCCCTGACATCAAAAAAGCATGACTAATGTAACAAGCTGAGAACAGCAGGTCACCTTAACAAATCAATAGAGAGTGTTTGGCTGTGAGGGCTGGAGAATGAACAAGCTCCACACATCACAGATGACAACACCAAAAGATAAAAAAATTCAGTGTCCATTAATGAATTATTTTTCATTTTAAATTGAGTCACTGAGCAGAGTCCATTCGCGATACAGCACTGGGGCTTTGCATTGTGGGAATGTCACCCTGGGAGTCATTTGGACAGCCTATTGTGGACACCTAGGATCAGCAATATGTTCAGAATATCTCAGATTCCCCGACCCTCAGATTTGGCTCTGAACAGTCTGTGTGTGAGATCAGAAATCTACCTACAGTATCTACCTATATACTATAGGTAGAAACTAAAGGTAGATACGAGTGGTAGATACTAGTGGTAGATACCGTAGGTAGATACTAGTGGTAGATACCGTAGGTAGATACTAGTGGTAGATACTGTAGGTAGATACTAGTGGTAGATCCTCGTGGTAGATACTGTATGTAGATACTAGTGGTAGATACTGTAGGTAGATACTAGTGGTAGATACTGTAGGTAGATACTGGTGGTAGATACTGGTGGTAGATACTATAGGTAGATACTGTAGGTAGATAGTAGAGCTAGATACTAGTGGTAGATACTGTATGTAGATACGAGTGGTAGATACTGTAGGTAGATAGGAGTGGTAGATACTAGTGGTAGATACTAGAGGCATATACTAGAGGTAGATACTAGTGGTAGATACTGTATGTATATACTAGTGGTAGATATTGTATGTATATACTAGTGGTAGATACTAGTGGTAGATACTAGTGGTAGATACTAGTGGTAGATACTATAGGTAGGTACTAGTGGTATATACTGTAGGTAGATACTAGTGGCAGATACTAGTGGTAGATACTGGTGGTATATACTAGTGGTATATACTAGTGGTAGATACTAATGGTAGATACTAGTGGTAGATACTGTAGGTAGATACTAGTGGTAGATCCTCGTGGTAGATACTGTATGTAGATACTAGTGGTAGATACTAGTGGTAGATACTGTAGGTAGATACTAGTGGTAGATACTGTAGGTAGATACAGTAGGTAGATACTGGTGGTAGATACTATAGGTAGATACTGTAGGTAGATACTGTAGGTAGATAGAGCTAGATACTAGTGGTAGATACTGTATGTATATACTAGTGGTAGATACTGTAGGTAGATACTAGAGGTAGATACTGTATGTAGATACGAGTGGTAGATACTGTAGGTAGATAGGAGTGGTAGATACTAGTGGTAGATACTAGAGGTATATACTAGAGGTAGATACTAAAGGTAGATACTAGTGGTAGATACTGTATGTATATACTAGTGGTAGATACTGTATGTATATACTAGAGGTAGATACTAGTGGTAGATACTAGTGGTAGATACTAGTGGTAGATACGAATGGTAGATAATATAGGTAGGTACTGGTGGTAGATACTATAGGTAGGTACTAGTGGTATATACTGTAGGTAGATACTAGTGGTAGATACTAGTGGTAGATACTAGTGGTAGATACTAGTGGTAGATACTAATGGTAGATACTAATGGTAGATACTGTATGTAGATACGAGTGGTAGATACTGTAGGTAGATAGGAGTGGTAGATACTAGTGGTAGATACTAGAGGTATATACTAGCGGTAGATACTAAAGGTAGATACTAGTGGTAGATACTGTATGTGTATACTAGTGGTAGATACTGTATGTATATACTAGAGGTAGATACTAGTGGTAGATACTAGTGGTAGATACTAGTGGTAGATACTGTAGGTAGATACTAGTGGTAGATACTGTAGGTAGATACATTTAAACTGTAAAAATTCCATGTCTTAGGTTAGTTAGGATCACCACTTTATTTTAAGAATGTGAAATGTCAGAATTATTTTATTTTATTTTATTTTTTACCTTTATTTAACTAGGCAAGTCAGTGAAGAACACATTCTTATTTTCAATGACGGCCAAGTGGGTTAACTGCCTGTTCAGGGGCAGAACGACAGATTTGTACCTTGTCAGCTCGGGGGTTTGAACTCGCAACCTTCTGGTTACTAGTCCAACGCTCTAACCACTAGGCTACCCTGCCGCCCCGGGAGAGAGAATGATTGATTTCAGCATGTATTTCTTTCATCACATTCCCAGGGGGTCAGAAGTTTACATGCACTCAATTAGTATTTGGTAGCATTGCCTTTAAATTGTTTAACATGGGTCAAACATTTCGGGTAGCATTCCACAAGCTTCCCACAATAAGTTGGGTGAATTTTGGCCCATTCCTCCTGACAGAGTTGGTGTAACTGAGTCAGGTTTGTAGGCCTCCTTGCTCGCACATGCTTTTTCAGTTCTGCCCACAAATGTTCTATAGGATTGAGGTCAGAGCTTTGTGATGGCCACTCCAATACCTGGACTTTGTTGTCCTTAAGCCATTTTGCCACAAATTTGGAAGTATGCTTGTTGTCATTGTCCATTTGGAAGACCCATTTGCAACCAAGCTTTAACTTCCTGACTGATGGCTTGAGATGTTGCTTCAATATATCCACGTAATTTTCCTTCCTCAATATGCCATATTTTTTGTGAAGTGTACCAGTCCCTCCTGTAGCAAAGCACCCCCCAAACATGCTGCCGACACCCCTGTGCTTCACGGTTGGGATGGTGTTCTTTGGCTTGTAGGTCTCCCCCTTCTTCCTCCAAACATAACGATGGTCATTATGGCCAAACAGTTCTATTTTTGTTTCATCAGACCAGAGGACATTTCTCCAAAAAGTACAATCTTTGTCCCCATGTGCAGTTGCAAACCATAATCTGGCTTTTTTATGGCCGTTTTGGAGCAGTGGCTTCTTCCTTGTTGAGCGGTCTTTCAGGTTATGTCGATATTGGACTCGTTTTTCTGTGGATATAGATACTTTTGTACGTGTTTCCTCCAGCATCTTCACAAGGTCCTTTGCTGTTGTTCTGGGATTGATTTGCACTTTTCGCACCAAAGTACGTTCATCTCTAGGAGACAGAACGCATCTCATTCCTGATATGACGGCTGTGTGTTACCATGGTGATTATACTTGCATACTATTGTTTATACAGATGAACGTGGTACCTTCAGGTGTTTGGAAATTGCTCCCAATGATGAACCAGACTTGGAGGTCTACAATTTTTCCTGAAGTCTTGGCTGATTTATTTAGATTTTCCCATGATGTCAAGGAAAGAGGCACCGAGTTTGAAGGTAGGCCTTGAAATACATCGACAGGTACACCTCAAATGACGTCAACTAGACTATCAGAAGCTTCTAGCTTCTATCCCCTCCCACAGTCAACTTAGTGTATGTACACTTCTGACCCACTGGAATTATGATACAGTGAATTATAAGTGAAATAATCAGTCTGTAAACAATTGTTGGAAAAATTACTTGTGTCATGCACAAAGTAGATGTCCTAACCGACTTGCCAAAACAATAGTTTGTTAACAAGACATTTTTGTAGTGGTTGAAAAACGAGTTTGAATGATTCTAACCTAAGTGTATATAAACTTCCGACTTCAACTGTACCTATCTACCGCACCTACCTACCCACCCATCTATCCAGTGTATATATAGTATGTTTCTACATGGGAAAGTAAGGGCTTATCATACTGTACTTAGAGATAATAAACCATACTGGAATTGGGTTGGGTTGTCACATCTGTGTACATTACAATGTATTTATTGCAAAGGAAGGAGCAGACACAAAACCAGGTGCACTTGCAGTACATACTCTGTGAAAGGATGTGACAGGTTTACAGAACAAACACGACTTATTCCACTTGCCTATAACTCCTATATAATATACATGCCATTCAGCTTTTATCCAAAGCGACTTGCAGTCATGCGTGCACCTATGATCATTAGCGTTGCCAGCGCCATGCTCGGCCAACTGGATATAACCAGACGTTATATCCTGCACACGGTTGTACTGAAAAGTGGCCTTGCCAGATAATCATGACTTTCAATGGGAGTCTCTTAGACTTAGAGGTAAAGTGAGGTGGAGATCATCCCACTCCACTCTCAGTAGCCATTCTACCCTTTATAGTGTTCATCTATGAGCTCTGAAGGCCAGGAGAGAGACGGACACATAGGTGGAACAACCTGACAATAGCAGAAAGATGTTCTGGCTCACAGAAGAACTCAAGACATCCAAAATGAACCAGTACAAGTCCTGGACCAGGGGAATCTCCTGGCAACAAACTGGATAAAGTTGTTCTCTTCTATAGTAATTAACTCGTTCCTTTTTCAAAACCGTCAATCCCTAAAAAAGTCCACTCAGAGGCCATTCAGTGTCCACTCCTTACCAGACCCTCCCTGGTTCCGGTGGAAAGGGGAATGCAACAGTCTGAAGGGCTCGGCAGACTGCAACGCAGTTACGAGAATGTCCTTTTCTGTCGGACGTAGGCTTAAATGTTCCTGAAAGAAAGGACATGGTGGGCCTGGAGGCAGGACAAGAACGTGACGTGTACCACCTAAAAACAGCTGCAGTGCTGGGGGATGGGAAGGCATGCTGCCCAAGGCAACAGTCAGGGGACACGCGTTAGGTGAGGGGTCACACTAGCAAGACACAGGAGGGGCAGTGGGGTGGCAGGTAACTCTGGATAGGGCGTGGGTGGTTGGGGGGGGGGGGGGTAGACTTGGTTTGGGGGGAACACAGGCCAGTAAGTGAAGGTGGGTGGGTGGGAGGGGTGGGCATTGTCTGTACCTGTTAGCATAGCGGAGGAGGTTACCAAAACGATCTCTCACTCGCCGAGGGCTTTAACTGCCAGCTGTTGCGGCTGTAACTGTCCATGTCGGCAGTCAAATACAACTGTGTGGGTTTGCAGGAAAGAAAACAACAGCGACAAGACAGTATAGAGAAGATGCACAGCGCAGAGTCTAGGCCCAAGCAGACACACTGACACCAAGGAGGGGCTCAGCCTCCAGGACAGGAGGGCGACCGGCCAGGGAGGACCAGGGACCACTGACAGAGGGATTCAGGTTGACTTACAACACACAACCTGTGGAGACTGGTAGCTAGGATCGTCATGTTGACTCTAGCTCTTACTGTGAGCCAAACTTGAATATGTCAAAATAAGAGGCAAAAACAAAACACTGACTACACCGAGACATCAGTTCCAAAACCAGGCCCTGTTGGCAGACTGTATACTTTAAAACAAGATCTCGTCGGAAAGATCTTTCATTATCATCGTGTCCTACACAATGGCTGCCAAATGACCCAGTCAGTGGAGGTGTTCTGTCCATCAGTGTATAACGTAGACATTGGGACACTTACCGAGGGAGGAGGCGACTCTCTCTCTATCAGTGGGGTGTTCTCACACCGCGGGTTCTGGAAGGCATTGGCATTCTGGGTCCTGTGTAACAGAACAAACACACACTCCCAAGGTTAAACACAGGCGGGGATGGAACTACAGCTGCAGGACCTGCGCGCACGCGCACACACACAGAGAAACAGGTGCACAAACACGTACATGACTTACTGACCCTCAAAATATACTTTCCATGCCACAGAAGCACATACCCACATATACAAATAGTTCATGATACCATTTAAACCCCTACAGGCACCACAGACACAGAACCCCACAGAACATCCATGGCTGTACTGTACTGTACAATCCACCAAAACCAGAGTACCACCAAATCCCCTCCCCCAGGCCCACATCCTAAATCCTAAGAGGTCCATTCATAAGGCTGTTGGGTTTCAAAGAACCACAGCTGGAGAGCAACAGCTGCATCACTCATGGCCGCCAGAATGTGACCCTCTACGGGGGGAGCAGAGCGCCGCTCCTCTCTTTCTCAGCAGTGCCCTAAACGTGGAGGCTAGTACAGCCCTGGGTCACATGGCATTTCACATTCCTCAACCCTCACCACCACAGCCTGCTTTGAACCTTTCAACACTGAGAAAGTGGAGGGGAAGTGCACCCACCGCTGCCCAGCGATTCTCTTTGAGACGAGTGTTCCACGGGACTGGTGTTACTGTACTCACATGTACTCTGTGACGGGGGCGTTGCTGACTGTGTGTGCTGCAGCAGGGATGCTGGTCTCGCTGCCGTAGCTGCTGCCACAGCTGTACAGGCTGGGCATGTGGACGCGGTACAGGTTGTCGTGGTTCTGCAGTCTGCCTCCGTGGGACACGGACTCCTCCTCGCTGTCCGCCTCGTTCCTATAGAGACACAGAGAGAGAGAGACACTGCTGAGTCACACATCCACTAGGACACATACTACCAGGGTTGGCGTCAATTCCATTTCAATTCAGGAATAAAACAGAAATTCCAATCTGACTTCCACATTTTCTCATAGAAAAGGAAAAGGCAACAGAAAGCATGTCATATCCTAAGGATGCAGCACCCCCTGCTTGGACCAATTGAGATATTACATGTGACTAACACATTTCAGTTAATTACTATAGCTCATGCCTTGGGCAAATCAGTGTCATTTTGTAAATGTCAGATCTCTATGGAAAGACGCATCATTCACCCAAATTGTCAAACTCGGGCTATTGCATGTGACGAACGTACAAACAGACAAGGACACATCCACAGTCCCATTCTCAATTTCATCGTGGGGGACAAAAATTGGAATGACAGTTTATTTCCAAAATGAAATGGAATTGACTACAACCCTGCAGAGTGACAAATGGCCACAAGGTGGAGCCCCTCTCCCACTGACGGGGAGAGCAGCAGCAGCACAAAAACAGGCACATTCACAGTCACGTTTTGCATTCATCCACGGCCACGTTTCTAGTCAATTTCTTCACTGCCCAAGGGGAGACGAAAGTGTGTTCTCTTTGAGAAAGGGAAATGAGCAAATCCCCACTGAGCTTAAGGAATAAAACCACGCTCCACTAAGATAAACATGTATTCAGTTTCCACACGAATATTACAGATTGATCTGCTACAATACGGATTTGGTTCACTTTGCTATTTCTGTTCAAACAGGAGCTGTGATCGTGACTAGCGCAAGGGCACCACTGAAAGCCCACATTGTCACATTTCCAATAAACAAAGACATTTCCCCCTGTAGCACAACGGTCAAGGTATAAAACATGGACCACAAAAGAAGAAAAAAAACAGCCCTTGTGGCGCTGCAGTGAATAGCGCTGATGATGATGATGACATGGTGGTGCTTGTCTCCCTCTAGTGTTCAACACACCACCCACAGCGTTCTCCTCCACACAGCTAATTAATGACATCATCCCATTCAGGGCAGCACGCATTCACCCATACAGAACATTACAAAGACAGAGTATGTAGTGGGGAGGGGGGGTATAACTTATTTCCAACATGACCGTGTTCATATATAAAACATACCAATGGAATGGCTTATGGCATTAAAAGCAGTAAAGCTTAATGTTGGGTTATTATGAACTACATGCGTCATTAAAACAATGAGTTATTACTCAAACAACTATGTCATTTAGAAGATGCATTCCTACGCAAAACCCTTTGCTGTATAACAGGAACAGCGAGCTGAGATCAAACTGCAGCACATAACATATTCGCCAGTATCCTCAGAACTCTGCTAATTACATAGTGGAGTTAAACTGGAGGCGTGGCCTGGGACAGCTAACTCTCATCTCTCTTACAAGGCATTATGATTCATCCTATCCATCTGCTGCTGATAGGGGAACCCAGCGGAGGGAAATCAGATGGATTTCATAAAGTACAACGTCAACCTCCAAAATTACACCACTCCATGCAATGGTTGCAATAGATTTAGGCAAAGCTTTGCACGATTAGGGAGAGGGGGATAACAGGAAGTGATATTTTTGGGGAAGCAGCTGGGCCCTCCTGGCCAGGTCTGATGGAACACGCTGCCAGTGTTCTACACACTAGCAACGGAAGACTTAAAGCAGCTAACACATTTAGTCAGGGGTTTAGAAACTCTTCAGAAAAAAAACCCCAATAAAATTCTATAATAGTATTGTCTCTGTCTACAGGCAAATCATTATCATTTGAGTCATTTCTGTGTAATGTAAAAATGGGACTCAAGAGGCTACAGTCCGTGGTTCAGGCAAAAGCTCTATTTACTAATGTATGAGTTCTATTGGAAGCAATTCTAAACAGTTTCTCTAACCCTGAAATACTTAAAACATAGTTTATTTTCTGAACCATTTTCCTCATAGACATGGAACACTAACATAGAAACAGAAATAGCATCGAGGTCCAATTGGACGGACTGTATGTGGTACTGGAGGATAGTGATGTGTACGGGAGAAGGGTTCTGACCTCTTGTTGTTCCAGGTGTGAGGTAGGCTGCAGACGATGGAGCTGAACATGAGAGCCGTGACGAAGGAGAAGAGCACCAGGTAGATCAGGCCCTCCAGTCCATCATAACACAAGCCTGTTATAGCCTGGACATAGTCCTGGAACACAACACAGCAACACAGTTAATAACACAAGCCTGTTAAAGCCTGG
This sequence comes from Oncorhynchus kisutch, assembly GCF_002021735.2. Classification (NCBI taxonomy): domain Eukaryota; kingdom Metazoa; phylum Chordata; class Actinopteri; order Salmoniformes; family Salmonidae; genus Oncorhynchus; species Oncorhynchus kisutch. The sequence goes on from NC_034183.2 coordinate 55,160,225, forward strand.
ACATAGCCCTGGAACACAACACAACCCTGTTATAGCCTGGACATAGTCCTGGAACACAACACAAGCCTGTTATAGCCTGGACATAGTCCTGAAACACAACACAAGCCTGTTATAGCCTGGATATAGTCCTGGAACACAACACAGCAACACAGTTAATAACACAACCCTGTTAAAGCCTGGACATAGTGCTGGAACACAGCAACAGACAAGTAATTTATAATGGTACCTGACATTATTTATGATCACAGTATGCACAGGGTGGTACAGTGCATCAGTCTCTTCCATTATGTGACGGTGCATGACGTTAGATCATTAGTAGATGTCATACAAACAGACATGTTGAAGTCGGAAGTTTACATACACCTTAATCAAATACATTTAAACTCAGTTTTTCACAATTCCTGACATTTAATCCTAGTAAATATTCCCTGTTTTAGGTCAGTTGGGATCACCACTTTATTTTAAGAATGTGAAATGTCAGAATAATAGTAGAGAGAATGATTTATTTCAGCTTGTATTTATTTCATCACATTCCCAGTGGGTCAGAAGTGTACATACCCTCAATTAGTATTTGGTAGCATTGCCTTTAAATAGTTTAACATGGGTCAAATGTTTCGGGTAGCCTTCCACAAGCTTCCCACAATAAGTTGGGTGAATTTTGGCCCATTCCTCCTGACAGAGTTGGTGTAACTGAGTCAGGTTTGTAGGCCTCCTTGCTCGCACACGCTTTTTCAGTTCTGCCCACAAATTTTCGATAGGTGTGGGGTCAGGGCTTTGTGATGGCCACTCCAATACCTTGACTTTTGTTGTCCTTAAGCCATTTTGACACAACTCTGGAAGTATGCTTGTTGTCATTGTCCATTTGGAAGACCCATTTGTGACCAAGCTTTAACTTCCTGACATGTCTTGAGATGTTGCTTCAATATATCCACTTTATTTTCCTTCCTCATGACACCTTGTCAGGAAATGTGAAAAAATGAGTTGAAATGTATTTGGCTAAGGTGTATATAAACTTCCGACTTCAACTGTACGTACAGATTAATGAAAACATTCTTGGCAAATTTTTCTCGTCCGTCTTGGGCCGGTCCAAGAAGAACCTCTAGCGGCACAATACGAATGCGAATATATCCACATTTTCCTTCCTCATGACGCCTTGTCAGGAATTGTGAGTCAGAAAAAATGAGTTGAAATGTACATACATACATACATACATACATACACAGTAGGCCTGTATGACAGGACAGTGATGCAATTGTGAAATGTGTGCAAATGTGAAGTTTTGCAATGCCTGGATACAATACCACTAAAATGGTCACAGATCTGTCTGCACATAGTACACTCCACTGTCTAGTAGGGCGTTACTTAGGTGCCAATACGATATGTATTGCGATTCTCACAATTCTATTATGTACTGCGGTTCGATACTGTGACTTTCTTGCGAGTCGATCATTCAAAAATATTGCTGCTGCAGAGGGACAAGACAGAGCCATGAGAAAATGAATTGATCAAGTCACTTAAAAAAGCTGAAAACAAAATGGGCTCTCTATTTAAAGAGAAGATGGAGAACAAGCTATACTGGAGTTTTGGTGCAGGTACAGCCAACTAGCGCAAAAATAATATTGCGATATTGTGAAAACTATGAGCTATACCTTCAAAAAATAATAACCTGTTATGTAACTGCATGGAACTTTCCTCCCATCACTGCTGTCTGGTTGCCATGTCATACACATGTATCTATGACAACTAGTGCACAGGCTAGAGGTTCACATCACGTCATAGAAACACAACTAACCTACCAAACAGATGCTACATTTTGCCTGTCCGCTACACAGGGTTACTGTACACAGCGCCCTATCTGACACACATTCTGGGGGAGGGAGGTTAGACATGACTATTTAATGATACATCGCGTGGAGGAGTGAAAGCAGGCCAAGACGGTGCTGCTTCAGAGCCAAGCAAAGTACAGTCATTATCGAGAGGAAGTAGCGTGACAACATGCGCAATACCCGGGAGTGCTATTCAACATGACCAAAGCAGAGTAAGTTGGGAATAATATTGTCCAGCTTTTAATGAAAACATTTCATGACGACCGCTTCTGCTTCCTACATTTGCACTGAGAGACGTCTTGGCTGTTCCCTCTAGGTACAGCATGTTTACATGTGATGTAGAGGCAGGCGCATTACCCCATCCTCCACGCTCAGCACAATGTTCAGAAAGAAATATACGATGCAGAACAAACATCCCTCTCTGTAGAAGAACAAGCCACGTCAGCTCTATTCACGTCATGACATTTCTATCTGCTACTGAAAGTGGCCCTGGTTTAGGCCGAATGTAAGCTCCTGGGCTACTGCTTGATTGGCTCAGGTTCTCCTGCCCTCCGCTGTGAGGGCTGTGAGTGGTGGGGATGAGAGTTGGAGTGACATTAGGAACAGTGAGACCCAGGCAGGGCACCAGCCACATAGGGGTTAACAGGGGGGGACGTGAAGAGCTGTCAGGGAGGGCTGCTACTACAGATCAGAGAGATATGCAGCTCAGCCCAGGGCGGCGGATGCACTGCAGGCAGAGAGGAGCAGGTCTGAATACAGGGTTGAACCAAGAGCAGTGGAGCAGAGTTGAGCTGAGCGGAGCACAGACGCACGTGCACAGGAGTGTGAACCGTGAACGTGGTCCTCTCCATCACACAGGCAGAGGGAAAGCCAACTGCGGGTCACACAACGACTCACTGGACCGTTTAGACACAGCTTGCAAACACATCTGCCAACATCATCGGACCGGACATGTACGGTCCATTCGGTGTAATGTACCGTACATACTAACAACCACATCCCAGAGGGATACGTACACATGTAGACCGTGACCACGCAACACAGAGACCATACAACATCCCCTGTGGAGTAAGGATGTTAGCCATGGTCCCCCTGGTGTCCCAGGCAGGAAGGCAGCTCACCATGTGCAGGCTTCGGCAGTCCACCAGGGCAGTGAGCTGATGCAGGCCGATCTCTGTGGTGTTCAGCACCCCCTGGATCTGTTCTAGATTCCCCTGCAAGACACACACAAGCAAACAAACGCTTTAAAACAGGGCCAGGTCGACATTTAACACAGCAAATTAGGCCAGACCACTGTCTCAGTGAGCGTGTGTGCGAGTGTATGAGAGAGATACTGGCAGTACCTAATTTTGGTGTCCTACTTAAACTAGTAAAGAAGGTTGGTATGACGTTAACAAAAGTAGAGAGTCGGCGAAACTTTGAGGAAACTCCCAAACCAGAACAGAGTCAGCAACCCTGACGCCTTGTGCAGACAGACTCCATGTTTTTAATGGTGCGCACCACATTCCATTGAAATGAGGGTACTTCCTCCGAAACCTCAAACTTAGGCTATACCGCCGTCTGTCTGCACGAGGTGTAATAACAAACCACGTCCGGATTCTCCTATGGTCTGTAACGGCCGGCAGAGAACAGCGTCTGTCCAGAGCTCTATTTTAAATGACTAAATGGGACACGAGGGCTGATGAGTGTTGATGGAGTTCTCCATCTCTGGTAGCCCAACAGTACGTGAAATGTTCCCATGAACTCAGCATTTTCTCTCTTCACTCTGCCACTGAAGTTGGCCTGCCTGCCTGCCTCAATTTTCCAACACGTCCCAAATGTCAGGCCTCATTTGTTGCTCTGTGCACACAGCGGAAAGATCAGCGCTGGACAATACAACACAGGGCTGTACACAGAGGACGGCAGTGAAAGTAACATGAGTAGAACGCAAAGGTGAAGTGCCAGCAGACCTTTTGTGGCCAGGTGCACTCGTCTCCTCCCTCTCTCTGCCTCTTGGTCCACTGGTTCCATTCAGTGGACTGTTCAACCCTTAGAACTGCTACAATGGTACAGCCGGTGTATTCAGACCAGGGGGAAAAGGCTGGGTGTGTTTGTGTGGCGTGACTGAGCCAGCAGGTTATACAGTAGTATCAGTACTCTGGCAGGTGGCGTTCACAGCAGGAAGTAAAGTGATGGATGTCAGGACGCTCACCTTAGTTTGGGGGTACTCTCTGGTGGCCGAGCGGAGCAGCTCAGACACGTCGTCTTGCATCTCCACTAAGGCTTTGTGGCTCCCGGACAACTTCTACAACACAAGAGGGGAAACACAACCGCCTGTATCAGACATGGCACTGAGTACTGAGCTACTTGTTCAATGTCTTCGGTAAGAAAAACTCCTGACCCTAACACAGAAAATTTTAAAAACAACCCTGCTAGCAAACTCTAGTCCTTTCTGATAGTCAAATATGTCCCTTTACACTCAACCCAATGTTGGCACATTCAACCCTGGTACCCGTCAGATATATTACATTCATTACGTATCAACCCTTTTTCTTGACAGCCTGTGATAGCTAGGCTGGGCTTGTGCTGCACTGAGAAGAGGAAAGAAATACTACAGTCCATTAAAAGCAGGTCACGGATAGGGTCTTATGGGCAGGGTCTTCAAATCACGTTAATATTTGGACACTGGCAATGGCCTTAGTGGCCGTTTCGCAGTTGTACATTTAAACCTCCAGGAAAAGCTGACATTTGGCCTAAAAGATGAAAGGCACAGGGAGTGGATTCTCTCTCTCTCCCAGCAAGACTGCTCCTCTCTAGTTGGACTGGTACAGTGAGTGTATGTCATAATATGCTTTTTGTGACCAAAAAAACCCAGTCTTGCAGCCTTGACCAGTATTCTTTGGACAAAAAGCTTTTCTGGGAGATATGTTTATTCACTAAGATCTACGTTTTGCGACACTTTAATTAGCCAATAAAAAGCTACAAAGTCTAAGTGGAAAGACAATATTTTCCCTCTGAAGTAGCGGTTGTTGACTAGTCTTACTCCTCTTAAGACTGTATTTTCAGCCAGAACAGGTTCTAATGACGTCATTTCCACCAACTTCGCCCGCTGGGTCCGAGGTGTTGGTGTGAAATGCTAATCTGGGACGGAAGTCCACAGAGGAACCTATAAAGGCTACGCATGATCACCATCTCCCTTCCTTTCGTCCAATGGGATCGCCTCATTTACACGCAGAGGTCATTCGGAGGTCATAGATGAGAGAGAAGATATGTGCATACATTATACAAATGTACGTACGTGGGGAGACGCATCAGCTAGATGAGTCACCTCACGGTTCAGCCTCATTAGATCGGATAAATTATAACCTGCATCAAAGGTACAGGCTAGCCTGAGTCACGCATATACTGTATACTGAAAAAGATATGAATACTAAACATGTTAGAAAACCAACACATCCCTGGTGTCTGTGAGGCCTATATCAAAGTGCTTCGCTAAAATATGATGGCCAGTAAAAAGTCTGTTTGAAGTAGCCTACCTGTTGGAATGGGTTGGTTTGGCCCACACTGCATGTCATGTAGTACTGCAAAATGTCTGTGGAAAAACACACACAACAGGCCTGGATCAGATGATGTGAGCAGTACCGCAGACAACCTCAGTCTAGTTAGTTCTTGTAGTACGGTGACAGTCACTGCTACAAGGTGAATTGCATGAACACAATCTCACAGAGGCCATTATGTTTTCTCTCCAACCATTTCCCCTGTGAAAGCAGGTCCTTTAGAAGCTGCAGTATGTGGGAGCTGTCATTCACCACCATGGTGACTTACTGGATGGTATTTCTATTCCCTGACCTTGACATCCCATAGCCTTTATATGCCACTGCCTGAAGCAGTGCCCAGCCTACTGAATGTCAGCTGGTGAACCCCATAACCTACAGTGATGTGGTATCATCTCAGGTCAGCTTCCCCAGAGACAGAGAGAGACGGACAGAGATTGGGTTATTTTTTGGGGTTGCTTTTCTGAAGGAGGGTGAATAATGATCTTTGGCAGGGCCTGCAGAGTAATCAATGGATGCTGATTAGCTGGTGGCTTGTTTCGGAGAGGAGACCGGGGGCTCGTGAGGAGACCGGCGGCTCGTGAGGAGACCGGCGGCTTGTGAGGAGAGGAGACCGGCGGCTCGTGAGGAGAGGAGACCGGCGGCTCGTGAGGAGAGGAGATTGGGGTTGCGTCTCTAATGGCACCCTACCCTTCACCCTGGTCAATAGTAGTAGAGCACTATATAGGGAATAGGGTGCCATTTGGGACAGAACCTGGGTCGATGGGGACAGTTCAGAGCTCCGTAAACAATGCTAATGGGTTAGCTAGCAGCACGCTCAGGCACACTGTACCAGTATGATTAACAGTATCCTGCTTTAGGGAACTCAATCTGGGACGGTGTGAGAAGGAGACATGTATTCTCACACACACACTCATGCAGTTTAATAAATAATGATATTTGGGAGTGTGTGACTCAAACACAGCACGGCAGAGGTTTGAATCAGAGTGGCTCTCCTTCTGGTCCCCAGTATTAATCACAGAGAATAGCACCAGCACCACCAACATAACACATGGCATCCTATTTCTGATGCCACACTGGCCTGTGACGTTCACTGATTACCACACAGTCAAGTGGGCACACACAGAGTGGTAGAGAGAAGAACAAGTCTGCTCTGGTTATGGATGCGCCAGCTATCTGCCATAGCTCCTCTAAACTCATAAACAGTGTAATTATGGCACTGACGAAGGAAATGAACTGCTCGTTCAATGATATCCTTGGATGGCCAGATACAACAGGCTGAATAGAAGACCTCTCATTTACGGCTTGTAATAGTGTTTAAAGCAGCCCGTCAGAGATGACAGACTCATAACTGTACTCTTATCAGAGTGAAGTATAACCTGTAGGGTTCATTTACGCGTGCAGTAATAAAATCAATGGCTTGTCAAGGACGGACACTTTCGTTACCTTTACCAATAAAGGTAACGAAAAGGGGGACCTTTTCAAAGGCTGCCGTTTGTGAATTGAGAACAACAACCTTAGGGCCGGAAGGCAAGGTCATTCTTAGGGGTCACAAACATGTACTGGGCACCATGTTGAAGAGAGAGAGAGAGACAATTTAAAATCTCGCAATGCCATATAAATGTTCAGCTCCCTCCTCTAGTATTCCTATTGAGAGTAGACAGAGAGTCATTCACAATGACAGGGAAGAGAGCTCTATTCTCTCCAGCAATGACTTGACAATGGAGTGGTGATTTAGAAAGAGGATGACACTAACTGGACACTAGTGTCGGGGGGGAAAACATTGTTAATCGATACAGTTACATATCAAGGGTATTTTTGACCATGTATCGTTTTGACAATATGGCAATTATTATTTTTGCGCTAGTTGGCTGTACCAGTACCAAAACGACAGTTTTTTCCTTATATGAAAAATGTAGCCAATTTGTTTTCAGCACATTTTATTTCCATGACTGATAAAAACTTGTTTTCTCATGGCTCCCTTGTGAGAATCGCAAGGCACCTAAGTATCGTGCTTATATTGTCCCTGGCAATTCCCAGCCCTACTGGTGACTGTGTTAAATTACGCAGTACTTATCCACAGATACCGTCGACTGCAGTAGAAACACACACACAGCCTGCCGGCCTTCCTTCCTCTCGCACCATAACATGTCTCTCCTCACCCCCCTCCTCCACTGGTCTTACCTCCTTCACACACACACTACTTCACACACCCGTGGCTCCATCTCTCTCTCCTCATCATGGGACCAGATTGGCCAATTACACCACGGGCCATATTAGACACTTAAAACGCAGCGCAGCCCATCACCCCTGGCTTGTCTGCCCGGCCACAGATGCTCTGGGGGTAATTTATTGAGTCCTATTACATGTTTGAGGAGGTAGCTCATGCACCCCAGCCCTGGTCCATAAATCTGAAGCAATACATTTCACCACTGGCCAGAGAATAGAAACAGGTTTATCTCTCTCCCCAGGGTGGGATGGGGGATTGATTGAGCATCACAGTGATTGGGCTTGTCTGGCACATATTAAAGCGCTTTTGGCATTTGTGTCGTTGCTCTGTCATTATTTCCGCATCATATCCCAGTGTGTATGCTACTGAAGGGAATGAATCCAATCATTTGTCAGAGCTATCAAAAACATCCAGATGACAGTACCCCACAACAAAATAAACACTTATATTTTTATCACAGACAGACAGTGTTAAGAGCCAGACTTGTTATTAGTTTTATGCATTTCCCCCTACAACGATTTTCTACAACTGATGTAGTGTTCTGTCAAGTTGAAGAGAGAACGCAATTCATAGTCAGCAGACGGTTCTCCTCCAAAACAAACAGGATATGAAAGCTTGTGACCGAGAAATTTAACAAACACTTGCCTCTCAGCGTTCTTGCACAAACAACTTAAAAAGTAGCGTAAGATGTGAATCTCAGAGAGCAGTGTCTGTATTTCACTTTATGATCGATCTCACAATAAACGTGACAAATCTAAGACACTGGCGATTCCTCTTAATGAATCTATACCTTTATTAAGCACTCCATACTGTTCGGTCATTTGGGTGACGAACATGTCAGGAGCAACGCAGAAGTCACTGGAGGTCTGCAGAGAGGGAGTAAAACACAGTCACACGGTGGGAAAAACCAAACAACAGGACATTTCCCAACAACACAGTAGTTAGAATAATGAGAATGCTTAGTTTGTAGGATAATATCAGGGGATAATAAAGATCACATGCACAATCGTGTCCCGGAAGGAAGACGAGGCAGGGGGTCATCTCTGATTCATATGCAGGGGAGGGAATTATCCATTTGAAATGGTGTGGGAGGGGGATTTGCATAAAGACAGATCCCACTGGGTCCTAAATATTTGATAAAGGCATGCCGCGCACAATGAACGGCACACTGTACCAGCTATAAATTGTAGTAGCTAGTCTGCCTCGCAATTGTCCCTAGATAAACTTGGCAAGTGTTAACAAACCTAACTCCATGAATCATACTGATAAAAGTAGCTCATGCCAAACATTCTTTTTTGTTCAGTGTCAGCTGGCCCACTGCAGTGATTCAGGTAAAAGGTTGTACAGGTTCTAACTCCCACACTACTGGGACTGAGCTCTGGGTTCCAAGCCTCAACATAGAGATATAGAGCCATGTTCCCATGGAGACACTCACGGCAGACACAGCCAACTCCAGACCCAGGGAGGCCCAGCTGATAACCAGAGCCAGGATGCCCAGAAGACACACTCTGGGGAAGGAGACAGAGAGAGGGAGGACAAAGGTTAGAACAGGACTGCTACCCAGAAGACATACCAGCCCGCACAGAGGCGCACGAGATTGAACTTCACTCAACTTTACGACAGAATCACCCCGTTAGTTTACACTTGCAACGTTTCCCACTACTGTGGGAATTGTGATCGAATCAACATAATATGTCCTTTTCAATGCAACATACCAGGAAAAAAAGTGAGATTTTGTTATAGGCAGAGTGCATCGGAGGAGGATTCTATATTGCATTGACAGGCACCAGCGACCTCAAGTTGATGCACTTTTGATTCACATTTTAGGGATTTCTTTCGTTTTTATTTATCATCATTGTCTACAAGACATCTGTCTGATTGGCACCTGTCTGTGTGGACTAATCCATTGTGGAAGCAGTGGGGATGGCACAGTCCATCACTAAGACGTGCTACTGATATTGTATATGGTTATATTACCTAAGAACAATGGTGCAACACTAATAAAAATATTACTTTACAACAAATGCGCTTTCTCCCGCGTCGGATAGTGGTCGCTGTCCGTGGTTCTGAAATATCAGTACGCTGTTGAATTGGTGCTTTTCCTAAACCTTGTTGCTATGTGCATAATAGCAATGTTAGCCAGCATATGTGGGAGGCAGCAGCAGAGTTTGGAGACGAGAAAACAGCTCTTGCCTTAATTGACTAAGAAAAGTGAGGAGAGAAGAAACTTAATAAGGTCTATAATCAATAGCCCTAAATGTTAAATGGGATTGGCTTTATAAATCATCCATATATATATATATAAATAAGACAGATCCTGTTTCTGTTGCCTGTTTGAGTGTTTGCTTAATAGCCTACTGAGTCCGTGAGCACCAAGCCTCACGCAACCACAACAAGTCGGATAAACAATTTCACAGATCCGGCTGTTTTTTAAACTTTGCTATGCTGTAATAAAGTCTTTACATATTTTTTTTCCGTTAGAACAGCCTCTCTGGTATTATTTATCATTTATTTAGTGTTTACACAGTTCCAAATTGTCAGGAAAATCACATTTATAATCATAATAATAACAACCCTCCCTTTTCTTGATCTCCTTGTTATTATTACTATTATGATCATCATTATAATAATAATAAGTAATGTCATTAGAATGCTTGCCTAAGAGCACCCCCTGTTTAGTCTTAATACCGTAACTTACTTAGGACTATATTTCAATAGTTAAATAGGCTACAGTACTGTATCAATCAATCATTCAGCTGTTCATGTCATCGCACAGCATACAGGTCATTAATTACTTGAAATGCAATCAAGCATTTTAGTTAAAAAATAAAATAAAGCACTCAGTGCTTGCTCCTTACCTTCTTTTTCTTGCTCTCTAGTATTTTCCACAACTAGTCACATTTATTCCATACATCTGACTTCCCCTTTACCTCCTGAGCAACCAGTAAACATTCCTGTTTCAATTTTATTTGTCATGTCCTCTGCATCCCTTTTGCTGTCACGTGTTAAGGTGTTCAGAGTTTGTTATAACAAATTGATTGATGTAATTATGATATGCTATAGGTTAGGCCCTATTGGTCACATGCATCCGATGCATACACGTGTCACGTTAAGAGCAAGGGTCAAGCAAGTAGGGAATGTTTTTCCTAAACAAATTAGGGATTTAAGTAACAGACTTAAGACTTTTCAGTCAGAAATGGTTGTAATTATGTTGCATCTTCAACAACACGGACAGATCGATAAACTCTGTTGATGTTAGAGCAGCAAGTCTGGCACAATCAAATCAATTGCGGTCGGACTCCCTCTAGTCATATGTGTGTCTTAATTATTTAATCAAACAGTGTGCTTAAAGCATCAGACAAGCTCAGTGCATATCGTTGATTTGATTAACACACATAGGATGTCTATTTATGAAAAATACAATAGATTGGTCGAAAGAACAGACGACTCTCGGGCGACAACGTTTATTATTTAAAAAAAATTAAAAATCCCCGTCGGGGATAGCTCTAGCACATTTGTTCATAGGCCTATTCTTTGATAGTTAGAGTTTTTTTGCCAAATTATACTGTAGCACATTTTTGGTAAGCAATAAAGGAGTGATTGTTTCCTACAAGAGCACAAAACTATTGATGGGGAAAAGAAATCGATAGAGTTACATATCCGATATATTATTTATGATATTTCGTATCGTTTTGACAATCATTATTTTTGCGCCAGTTGGCTGTACCTGCACAACTCCAGTACTTGTCCTTCATAGCTGATTCTCCATCTTCTTCATTAACAGGGAACCCATTTGTTTTATGCACTTTTATTTCCAAACTCATTTTCTCATGGCTCTCCCTTGTGAGCAATATGTTCTGAACGCAATAAAATGACAGTATCGAATCACTAATACATATAGAATCGTGAGAATCGCAATACATATCATATTGGCACCTAACCATGAAACATTGTATTGTGAGGTCCTTGGCAATTCCCAGCCTTCACAAAATGTGTACATTTCTAGCACTCTTTCAAAAGCGAGTCAGGTAAAGATCACATTTTTTTTATGGCTTCAATATTGTATTTTAAGACAGTCTTGAATAAGCTAAGTAGGCAATATTGCAGAGGGTAGCATACATTTTTGTCTAATCCATTTTATTTTGTAAAGTGGCCTTTTGCATCAAACACAATACAACAACAGTTCCAGACACCTCCTTGTCTGAAGGACAAGTAGCCAAAACAGGTTAATGTCAAGCCCTGCATGTTTTCAAAAGTCTCATGGAATGTAGGCCTGTATGATAGAACAGGTATTTCAATTGTTATTCCATGCTAAAATGTTATGGGATGCATTTTCTCCATAGTTTTTTTTTAATGGTAGGCCACTCTGGTAGGCCAACATTATGATCAAACAGCGACAGTAGGCCACAAGTAGCCCAACTTGGCCACTGTTAAAATTAACCAAAAAAACTGGGTACAGCCTCAGTTCACACAGTAAAAATGCACTGGAAGTTGCACAGAATTTTCAAAACATTCAAGTTTGCACCAAGGAGACAAAAATGTTCTCAATGCCGCAAAAAAAAATTTGGGAACATTGCCTGGGACTGGGAGTTGCTTAGCTTTAACCCCAAACGAAGGCTATTACACATTTTGACTGATCTAAATAAAATGCTGATGGGTTTAATGTTGAGCTATAAAAAAGGAAACCTTGATTTCAACCCTAAACACCCACAGGGACTTGGGATAATGTTTCCCTCATCTCACAAGGAGAGTTAGGTTTAATTATGTCAGAGGAAGTACCCCTTCATTGGTCTCTGGGCAGGGCTTGAGGATGACCTGGGTATGATTCACTGAGGATGTGTGAGATGAAAGGACATAGGAGGGATAGGAGAGGGGGACCTGGGGGAACCATGAAGCCCAATGCTCTGGAACTGACTCACATGACAATGAGCCACCCAAACTGACCCCACTGTATCCACAGACACAGATCATTAAATTAAATAGAAGGGGAGGGACTGTAGAGGAGGGCAGGCAGCGCTGAGCTTGTGTCCTTGATGCCTTTTAAAAAGGATCTAACGTACGGTCCTGCAGAGTTGTCAAGAGTTGAGACAGAGGACTTTTCTGAGAGGTTAGTTTTAAAGCACGTGCCAAATGGACTGTGACTGGCTGACACTTTATGAAGCGTGAATTCGTCTCACATAATCGCAATGACAAGGTTATTCAGCGTACAGTCAAACGTAATTTGCAACGGGCGTACAAAGTGATACATGAGATAAAACCTCTGACACATTGGAGGCTTTCATTTGATTTAAATATTTCAATAGCATGACAATTGCTATAAATATATGACCTAGCAGAATATGGTCCCGCTCCCCACAGTTCTTTTTGGTTCACTCCCTCACATGGTAGGACTCACCCAATAAGTGTTCCCTTGGAGTTGCGAATGAGGCCAAACAGCACCAGCAGGCAGATGAGGATATTGAAAAGCAGCAGGCCTAAGTAGCCCAGCCACCTGAGGTGGAAAACAACAACAACAACAGTCACGAAACCAACACTCAACCACAAACACAACAGAACTATAGACAGACTGACTGAAGAAACCCCAACACCTGCTGACAAATGCAGCACAGTACAGCAAGAAAAAAATGAGACGTTATCTATGACCAGTGTACAAATTACATCGGTACTGCTAAAGAAATCAAAAGGATACAAACATGGGGATGGCTTCAAACATACATCAAACAAAAATATGTGATCTGAAGACCACTTCCCCTGCGAGATGCTGAGGGAGGAAGTGTTTGAGATGTCGAGAGGAAGTAGCAGGGAGAGCCGGCTGCTGAATCAGACTGATTTAACTGTAAAGGCGTTTCCACTGTTGACTGCAGCCGTCTCCGTTAACGACATTCATACAGATCCAACCATCACTGACTGGCTGGCTGGACGGCCTCACCAGGAGAGAGATTAACTATCTAACTGTGAAATGTACTGAGGATATATAAACTCTTTTACACTGCAGGGTTGTTAACACGAGTTACAGGAGGGAGGACTGTGTTGTGTGTTTCATCCAGTGTCTCCTCCCACTACGTGGTTCATTCGAAGGGTTTTCCCAGAAAAATCGGAGCTCTGATCTGGTTCATATTAGCTTTTTCTGAGTATCAACTGAGATGATTCTCTCTCTAAAAGGCCTGGCAGTAGAATTATGCAGCACGACACCAGCATAAACATACATCTACGAGGGATGACGTACTGGTCGTGTAAATTGCTAATCCTGTAGTGCAGGATTCCTCTCAGAGTAGAAGCTGTGTAGTTCTGTTCACACTCCATTAAACCCAGGTTGCTGTGAGCTCCTGTATGTAAATGAGGCAGCAGCAAAAGTAGCTACGGTAATAATAAAAACTCCCTCATCCCCAACTTGAAATACAAGCAATGAAAAATACAATAAGACAGGAAAACAAACTCCAACTACATTCACCTACAATAGACAAACGATGTACTAAAACAAACAGGCCTCAGTTCTGGTAACGGTTTTGGTGAACAATATACATTTTATGTCCTGAGATGTCATATATTGAGCCTCCCAAGTCTGTCCATCTCTCACCTGTACCAGTCGTAGAGCTCGATGTTGACGGCCAGCTCCTCCAGGGAGATGTCTCTGTTGCCCCAGAAGGGGATCTCCACCATCTGCCTCACCAGCTCGTCCAGCTGACCCTGCAGTTTCTGGATGATAGACAGATAGTCTGTGTGCTTGGCGTACTGGCCCTCCAGCTGCCCCAGACTGCCATCCACCGTCTGCTTCAGGGAGCCCGTGCCATCTGATACCTAGGTAGTAGGCACAGGGAGGGACACCCAAAGTCACAAACAACCCACTCCTTATGGGGATAGACAAAATCAATAGTGTTTATTATATCGTATCTACGTGGGGTTAGCAGGGGAATCACTGCTTCTTATAGTGACCAACAGTATGATGACTGAATGGTGGACCCAGCCCATGTTATGGCTGTGACAGTAGAGATTTTGCTGGGGTGTCATTGTTTCAATCAGAATTCTGAGCATTACCAGTTTCTGCACTCCTGCCACCGTGCGGTTGGCGTGGCGCAGGGAGTACGTCAGCCTGTTCACTCCGTCACAGGTCTCTCCGTTCCCATAGAAACCAACAGCAATGCCGGCGCTGAAAGGAGACAAAGGGGAGGAGAGGAAGCAGTTAGGAGGAGGAAGAGAGGTCGGCATAGCACGGCAGACAGACAGACGAAGCGGGTAGGCATGTGAACCCTGCGTCAACTCCTGCCAGGGATAGATGCCACTGAACAGGCAGCATTGAGCTCCAGCAGAAAGCCTCTCTATACAGAATCCATAGCAACCAAGAGGAATGGGTCAGCAATGCCCAGAGCCCCACCATAGAGCTGACAAAGGTTGCACTGACACAGGAGATCAACCCTTGCCCATTCATGGAGGTCGGAGATTATAGGGGGAGCCGCCCTGGCAATCACAAAGACCTACTGCCTCCCAGCTAGTGCTAGACCAGTGGTTCCCAACCAGGAGCCCTGGGGGTACTTGGTCTATCCACAGGGGGTACTTGAGAAGACTCGTGAGACCATAGGTCTACTGGTAAAAATGCACATTAGGGGACACTTCAGGGGTACTCTGGGCAGAGCAAAATTCAGATGGTGGTACCGTAGCCAAAAAAGGTTGGGAACCACTGGTCAAGACAGGCATGGGGACCAATGAGCTAACCTATAAACAAGTGGAATCAAATGCATTAGAGGTGGCAATATCCAACACTGAATATCTAATTACTTACATTAACATTCCAAATATTAGCTACCTACTAAAAACTACTACCAGCTGGCTTTTAGAAGTCTGTGTTGTCCTTTAGATTAGAATGCAATTGAATTTTGCTCAACAGTGAAACCCAAGAAATTCGTAAGGAACTGAAGACCTGGTGAGAGAGACTGTTGCTCAATACATGTGTGTGTGTGGGGGGGGGGGGGGGGGGGGGGTCATTATTTGTATCAACAATGAGAATGATATCAGGGGGTATCCTTGTCTAAGGAGGAGTTGTCACTACTTTTAACCTCTTTCCCCTTTGGGAAACAAATACCTCACCACCAGGGGTCACTATATCTCTCTCTCTCTCAATTCAATTTGCTTTATCGGCATGACGTAAAAATGCACATATTGCCAAAGCTTACTTTGGAGATTTACAATATTAACATAATTAAAATAATAATCAATATTCTCTAATTCCGTCCCCTTGTGAGCAGTTGAATAGGCGTCACAATCACGGCCTCCCTGCTAACTGAGAGACTGCCGAGCCACACAGCCAGCCCAAACAATAGCCTATTGACCATATGGCCACTCTCAGCTGAACACATGCAAACTGGAGGAGTGTTCCATGTGAAGGATAGTCCATTTACAGTTCACAAACACGTGACATCAGATGGAGGACAGGCTCCATACAGAGAGTCCTTCAGCGCTATAAACTAAAGCAAATAGGCCGATATCATGATGACATCATTATACGGCAGTTGGAGGGACTGTACAAGCAAGATGGAAGGTCTGAGGGCAGTGTATCAAAAGAGATGTTCTGGTCAAACAGACTGGCTTTTAACATTGTATTGCAGGATGTCAAAGCTTCACTGTCATTATCCTACAGTATGTTAACAGCAGGTACGTTCAGTTGATCTTCCTAAGGCTATGGTTACATGGTTTTCTGCAGCCGTAGCAGAGTTCCCATCATTCCTGCAAGGCAGTACATCTGCCAGGATGATCTGTATAGGGTGTGAGTCTGGGGTAAGGCCAAACAAAGGGTTCCTCTGGCATTGATAAACATCTAGCTTGTTCAGCACCAATGGAGCCAAGACCAGGCCATTGCAGTAGTCGTAAACAAAACCTTGAACATTTCAAAAGAGAAGTTTGAGTGTCATGCATTTAAGGCTGCAGCAATAACTAGGCTACATCAACAGACACTAGGCTTACTCAACATAGTGTCTCAGTTGAAGTAGAGCATCTTCAACGACAGATGAGAATATCTCTAAACACAGAGTCGAACTGAATTCTACGATTCAGCCACAGCAACAGTGATATCACATTGACGCACCATCAATGACTTATGACATTGCCATGGCAACCACTTTTGAGCAAAGTTAAAGCTGTACAATACGACAATTACCTCAGGGAGGAGAGAAAGAAGCAGAGTCAATCATTATAGACACACGGCAAGGTAAACTACCTCAGAACAAACCTGGAGAAAGACTTTCAATCACCCCCTGCATAAAATCACCCCCCCTTCATGCCTGTGACATAACATCCCCAGTCCCTCTCCCCAGTCCTCTTTACACAAGAGCATCTGACATCAGAGGGGATTAAATCAAATGGCATGTTGACAAGAGAAACACCTCCTGTTAAAATGGGAGCCAGTCCACTCCTCTTCACCCTGCATCAAATGAGTGGATGGGATTGGCAATTTCCTGATCTGCTGCTAACTAGGGCAATCTCTTCCTCTCGTACTCTGAAGGATGGAAAGGTGAGCTGGAGCTATGGGTTTGTGATCAGGGCAAACAAAGCACATCTCCCTCTGGGGACTGGTAAACTGTGGTGGAAACTTCGAACAGGAAAAACAGGCAGGGATTAAATACACAACAGCCCCACTAGTTTGTTGGTTTAAAAAAAGCTGATACCGATTAAATCGGCCATTTTTTATTATTTATTTGTAATAATGACAATTACAACAATAATGAATGAACACTTATTTTAACTTATTATAATACATCAATAAAATCAATTTAGCCTCAAATAAATAATGAAACATGTTCAATTTGGTTTAAATAATGCAAAAACCAAAGTTTTGGAGAAGAAAGTGAAAGTGCAATATGTGCCATGTAAGAAAGCTAATGTTTAAATTCCTTGCTCAGAACATGAGAACATATGAAAGCTGGTGGTTCCTTATAACATGAGTCTTCAATATTCCCAGGTAAGAAGTTTTAGGTTGTAGTTATGATCGGAATTATAGGACTATTTCCCTCTATACCATTTGTATTTCATTAACCTGTTGGTACTAGGGGGCAGTATTTTCATTTTTGGAAAAATAACGTTCCCAAATTAAACGGGATATTTTGTCAGGACAAGATGCTAGAATATGCATATAATTGACAGCTTAGGATAGAAAACACTCTAAAGTTTCCAAAACTGTAAAAATATTGTCTGTGAGTATAACAGAACTGATGTTACAGCCGAAAGCCTGAGAAAAATCCAATCCGGAAGTGACTCATCTTTTGAAAGCCCTGCGTTCCGATGCGTCCCTATTGAGCTGTGAATGCCCTATCAACCAGATTACGCTTTCTACGTATTCCCCAAGGTGTCTACAGCATTGTGACGTAGTTTTACGCATTTATGTTGAAGAATACCCGTAGGCGGCTTCATTGCGCAAGTGGTCGCCTGATGCTCCCAGAGAAATTCTTGCGTAAAATACAGAGGTAGCCATTATTCTTCTACTGAGAAACCAATTGTCCCGGTTGATATATTATCAAATTAATATTTGAAAAACACCTTGAGGATTGATTATAAATAACATTTGCCATGTTTCTGTCGATATTATGGAGCTAATTTTGAATCTTTTTTGGCGTTGTCGTGACCGCAAATTCCGGTCGATTTCTCAGCCAAATGTGAAGAACAAACGAAGCTATTTCGCCTACAAAATTTATCTTTGGCTATCTACCTGGGAGTCTCGTGAGTGAAAACATCTGAAGTTCATCAAAGGTAAACGATTTAATTTGATTGCTTTTCTGATTTTCGTGACAAGGTTGCCTGCTGCTAGCAAGGCACAATGCTATGCTAGGCTATTGATAAACTTAAACAAATGCTTGTCTAACTTTGGCTGTAAAGCATATTTTGAAAATCTGAGATGACAGGGTGATTAACAAAAGGCTAAGCTGTGTTCCAATATATTTCACTTGTGATATTCATGAATAGGAATATTTTTTTTTTTTAAAGTCTGTTGCGTTATGCTAATTCGTGTCAGATGATGACAACGGTCCCGTTCACGGGATGGGGTGTCACTAGAGGTTAACCTTTGACTATTGGATTGGATGTTCTTATAGGCACTTTAGTATTGCCAGGGTAACAGTATAGCTTCCGTCCCTCTCCTCACTCCTCCCTGGGCTCGAACCAGGAACACAACGACAACAGCCAACCTCGAAGCAGCGTTACCCATGCAGAGCAAGGGGAACAACCACTCCCAAGTCTCAGAGCGAGTGACGGTTGAAACGCTATTAGCGCGCAACACGCTAACTAGCTAGCTATTTCACATCGGCTACACCAGCCTCATCTCGGGAGTTGTTGATAGGCTTGAAGTCATAAACAGCGCAATGCTTGACGCACAACGAAGAGCTGCTGGCAAAACGCACGAAGGTGCTGTTTGAATGAATGCTTACAATCCTGCTGCTGCCTACCACCGCTCAGTCAGATACTTGTATGCTGAGTCAGATTATATGCAAAGCAGGACACGCTAGATAAACTAGTAATATCAACAACCATGTGTAGTTAACTAGTGATTATGATTGATTGTTTTTTATAAGATAAGTTTAATGCTAGCTAGAAACTTACCTTGACTTGCATTCGTGTAACAGGCAGTCTCCTCGTGGAGTGCAACGAGAGGCAGGTGGTTATAGCGTTGGACTAGTTAACTGTAAGGTTGCAAGATTGGATCCCATTATCTGACAAGGTGAAAATCTGTCGTTCTGTCCCTGAACAAGGCAGTTAACCCACCGTTCCTAGGCCGTCATTGAAAATAAGAATGTGTTCTAAACTGACTTGCCTAGTTAAATACATTTTAAATAAAAAGGTGTAAAAAAATAGAATTAGGCCAAATCAGTGTCCAAAAATACAGATCTCCGATTGTTATGAAAACTTGAAATCGGCCCTAATTAATTGGCCATTCCGATTAATCGGTCGACCTCTAGCCCTGATAGTTTGAGTTTGTAACATGACTTTTTAAGTGCTTTACGTTTGGGTGTTCAAAAAGACATTGCCAGAAATGACATATGAGTTCCATCTCCCTGTCATCGACCAGCACAGTGCGTTTATAGCAGGCTGAAGACAAACCAGAGAGATGTTATCGCATACTCAATGTCAAGCCTAAAAACGGATTTACATGAAAGGCAGTTCTGCTTCCTAGGCTATTGCCTGGGATTTCCATCATCTTAAATTAGGCAAGCAGCAACAACTCCTTTAATCTCGACAACCTCAAGTTACGCAGCCAAAACGTAACAGGAGTGAGAGAGGATGGGCACGTGACTGTGAGGACTCCCTCAAATCATGAGCGTTGTGCAAGACTTCAGAAAAAAGAGGGGAAAAAATGCATCAAGATTCTCTCAAGTTTCATGACAGTTGGACCATAAACTTACACTGCCTGTCATTCATGTTGCATTAAACTGAATTGACATACCGCACAGGGCATTTTTACTCACTGCTCTAATCCCACTTTGCTTGCGCTCTCACCACACACACACACAAAACGACGACACAGTCGACGACACACAGGGAGAGAGTAATTGTCATGCAGCCCACATGCTCATCAAGTCTCCATGCTTTTGTGCGCCGCTCTGCAGTGATTTCAGCTGAATCCAACAAGATGGCTCTGAACTGATCCAACTCAGGGGAAGTGAAAACAGGAGTCGGCGAAGCCCAGTGTTACAGTGACAAAAACAGGAAGATTCCACAATTGAGTCAGCAAAGAAGCTCATGCTTGGATTTCACAAGCTCTCCCATATAAATTAACTCTTTATTGGGGATATGGAAGCTTTTAATGTCTCTCTCTCTCTTGGGCATCCTCCATTTGTAAAGACATTTTTCAGTTTTCTGTATGCGTGGGAGTTCTTCGCTCTGCTCTCATGTTGTTCTTCCCTTTCTCATGACTCCTCTGAGACTGCATGCTTATACAAGTATCTGGCCTAACAGTCAAATTCCAGAGGATTACTTAAATAGTAATTATTATAGATATTTTTTATATATTTAACCTTTATTTAACTAGGCAAGTCAGTTAAGAAGAAATTCTTATTTACAATGATGGTCTCATCTATACATGAGAGAATAGGCTTTGCTTGGATTTTTTTTTTAAGGCTGTGTTCACACCTCCACAATGCTGAACATAAACTGCACAAAGCAGATGGTTGGATTCTTAAAGGTGTCCTTGAACGCAGCGCAATACATTAAACTGACTTATTGCATTTATTTGGGTGGATCCGTGAAGAGCCGAGGCCTCTTTTTCCATGTGGTCAACAGGCGAACAGGAAAACACTGACTAAGATCATGAGCAGAAGCTATCGGCCCTTTTTAATATCTCTCCGTCTGTCTGTCCTTCCTTCTTTCTCCTGCCACGAGGCCATTTTTCTCTGCGGTTGCGGCTGCTTTCCTATTTCCGCTTTGATCATCTATGTACGAGCTACAGACAGTGACTGTCTACAGTTTGCTGTCTGTGTGTGTGTCCATCTGTGCGTCCCTAGATGAGCAGAACGACTTCCATTTCAGCGCCTTGAGACTCCTGGCTGGGCCTCTGTGTAGACAATGATGCCATGACCTGAGAAGTACTAAACAAATAGAGGAAACAGACTAAACTGTTTACTTGTTTGGGTGGTCTGGGGGCTGAACCCACAACACAAAGCTCTTCTAAATTAAAGCTGAAGGAGCCGTTTCCTCATCCTCCCAAATCTTTATTGGCAGATTATTAAACACACAACACAAAGTGCATATGACAGTTAAGATTCACTTTGGCTCCACAGCAGGTCTCTGTTACAAAACCACCCACTACGTTGGTTACTGTTTCTATCATTAATGGAAGAATGGATTTGTTTTCTCCCCTTCCAAAAAGGCTTCCATGTACACAGACTAGGGATGGGCATTTTAAATATTTTCACTATTCAAATAATATAATATATATACAGTGGGGCAAAAAAGTATTGTGCAAGTTCTCCCACTTAAAAAGATGAGGCCTGTAATTTTCATCATAGGTACACTTCAACCCATTCCTCCATGCAGATCTCCTCTAGAGCAGTGATGTTTTGGGGCTGTTGCTGGGCAACACGGACTTTCAACTCCCTCCAAAGACTTTCTATGGGGTTGAGATCTGGAGACTGGCTAGGCCACTCCAGGACCTTGAAATGCTTCTTCCGAAGCCACTCCTTCGTTGCCCGGGCGGTGTGTTTGGGATCATTGTCATGCTGAAAGACCATGTCACATTTCATCTTCAATGCCCTTGCTGATGGAAGGAGGTTTTCACTCAAAATCTCACGATACATGGCCCCATTCATTCTTTCCTTTACACGGATCAGTCGTCCTGGTCCCTTTGCAGAAAAACAGCCCCAAAGCATGATGTTTCCACCCCCATGCTTCACAGTAGGTATGGTGTTCTTTGGATGCAAACTCGGGCATTCTTGATCCTCCAAACACGATGTGTTGAGTTTTTACCAAAAAGTTATATTTTGGTTTCATCTGACCATATGATATTCTCCCAATCTTCTTCTGGATCATCCAAATGCTCTCTAGCAAACTTCAGAAGGGCCTGGACATGTACTGGCTTAAGCAGGGGGACACGTCTGGCACTGCAGGATTTGAGTCCCTGGCGGCGTAGTGTGTTACTGATGGTAGGCTTTGTTACTTTGGTCCCAGATCTCTGCAGGTCATTCACTAGGTCCCCCCGTGTGGTTCTGGGATTTTTGCTCACCGTTCTTGTGATCATTTTGACCCCACGGGGTGAGATCTTGTGTGGAGCCCCAGATCGAGGGAGATTATCAGTGGTCTTGTATGTCTTCCATTTCCTAATAATTGCTCCCACAGTTGATTTCTTCAAACCAAGCCTGGTGCAGGTCTACAATTTTGTTTCTGGTGTCCTTTGACAGCTCTTTGGTCTTGGCCATAGTGGAGTTTGGAGTGTGACTGTTTGAGGTTGTGGACAGGTGTCTTTTATACTGATAACAAGTTCAAACAGGTGCCATTAATACAGGTAACGAGTGGAGTACAGAGGAGCCTCTTAAAGAAGGTCTGTGAGAGCCAGAAATCTTGCTTGTTTGTAGGTGACCAAATACTTACTTTCCACCATAATTAGCAAATAAATTCATTAAAAATCCTACAATGTGATTTTCTGGATTTTTTTTCTCGTTTTGTCTGCCATAGTTGAAGTGTACCTATGATGAAAATTACAGGCCTCTCATCTTTTTAAGTGGGAGAACTTGCACAATTGGTGGCTGACTAAATACTGGTGGCTGACTAAACAAGTGTAGACTTTACCGTGAAATTGCTGTATGCTTTCTGTGACTAGTTGCTGACCTAACATAATGATATGTTTTGCTTTCGCCGAAAAGCTTTTTTGAAATCGGACACTGTGGTTGGATTAAGGAGAATTGTATCTTTAAAATGGTGTCTAATACTTGTATGTTTGAGAAATTTGAATTATGAGATTTCTGTTGATTGAATTTGGCGCCCTGCAATTTCATTGGCTGTTGGCGAGGGGTTCGGGGTACACGTCCTGGTAATCCGTCTGGCCCAGCAGCTTTGTGAATGTTGACCTGTTTAAAAGGTTTTGTTCATATCGGCTACCGATTTACACGCCCTGTTTTTTTTACAGTGCACACATCATAAAAACTATATTAAAAAGTGTGTTTTATTAAATGAAGAATGTTGAATGTCACGGTATATACTTGTATGTAGGAATGTCACATCATGGATCATCATGAGTTAATTCAGGCAAAGCCTTTTCAATGTTAAAATAGGCCTATACCTTTTTTGCAGCAAAAAATGTACACTCACAAATGATCAAAAACTAACGTTTTTGCGATTAAATCGGACCCTTCCCTAGCACAGACCACATTAATTATACAAAAGCATTAAGCACAGAGCGTAGTCTTGCTCAATTCATGATACCTCCGCTGCTTATTATGGGTTGTGCTCCTTCCCAATGGGGAGAGACCCTCTCAGCCTGTGAAAGGAGGGCAGGGCGAAGTGAGTTTTCGGTGAATCTCTTCTCCTTACAAGCATAGATGGGAGTCGATAAGACTCCCACAGCCGGGAAGAAATATTTTCAGCTGCCTGGGCTTGCAGAGACTTGCATCATGTGGATGGTTTCGTTCTCACAGGAGGGGCAGAGCCAGAGAGGCAGGCAGAGAGACTCCAGAAGCTCACTGTTATGGCAGCAGCAGATGCAGACTGTCATTACTCACTGGGGGTTCAGGGAGGCGAGATATCCATCATTCAGATTCAGCCAGAGATGCAATTACAGTTCAGGGAGAGGTACCATCCTCCATCTGGGTCCCAGCGCCTTGAAACAGAAGGCTGGGAAGTGCCTATCCCAGACGGATGGAGACTGAGGTGAGAAGACGAAAAACCCTTCATCAGTCATAAATACGGGGCTGTGCCCCAGACCTCAGACACTCCAGAGTGGCCATTCTGGCCAATAGCTTTGTCTTCAGAGATCACTCACAAAGGGGCTGCATAATCAAAAAAGGAAGGTTTTTCTAGGAATTCGAGGTCCATTATTTTGACAGACAGCACTGTTCATTCACTTATCTGTCACTCAGAACATGACCCTTTGTGAGACCCAGGGATTCCAAAGCTTGTCTGTGCGACTGCGGGTGGACTCGCCTGTCGTTCTTCCAGACAGCCGTGTAAATCATTGGTTGGGAGGGACTCTGGAAGGAAGGACTCAGAAACAGACAACAGTTTGGTCTGGTTTCCCACTGTACTAGACACAGAGCTACTCTTTAATAGTGACAGGGCATACTGTCCTTAGCATTTACCCCAATGTGATACTTTGCCATCCCATTGAAGTATACTGTACAAAAATATAAAATGCAACATTTCAAAGATTTTATTGGGATACAGTTCATAGAAGGAAATCAGTCAATTGAAATAAATCAATAATCTATAGATTTCACATGACTGGGCAGGGGTGCAGCCATGGGAGCCATGCTCAGCCAATCAGAATGAGTTTTTCCCCCACAAAAAGGGCTTTATTACAGACATAAATACTCAGCACAGTACTGACAAATTCTATAAAATGTTGGAGATGGCTTGTGGTAGAGAAATTAGCAACAGCTCCGTTGGACATTCCTGCAGTCAGCATGCCAATTGCATGCTCCATCAAAACTTTAGACATCTGTGGCATTGTGTTGTGTGACAACACTGCACATTTTATTGTCCTCAGCACAAGGTGCACCTGTGTAATGATCATGCCGTTTAATCAGCTTCTTGACATGACAAAGGAGAAATGCTCACTAACTGGGATGTACACAAATTTCCGCACAATATTTGAGAGAAATAAGCTTTTTGTGCGTATGGAAAATGTCTGGGATCTTGAATACTATATAGTAGGCCATCTAGTGTGATTAGCTCTGCAAGATTGACACTTTTGCAGAATTCTTGGGGTAGCCTAATTCCTGAAAATGCACCACCATTTTATTGTCATTCAAAGGGTTCTAACTCCAAACGACCTGAGTCCTTGAGTATCCCTCTGCCTGCTCTGAGCCAGTCCTCTGGGTCTTCTTCTGTGTCCTGAGATGGCCTCTGAGAGAATGTTGCCATGGAAACTACGGTGGGGGCTCATTTGTCACAGTTTGAATGTGGGACATCCTTTGTTTTCCTAACTTTTTCATGACTTTCCAGTACATTGCTTGAGGACTACCTGCAGAGACGAGGCCTCACAAGCTCACGGCTATCATGTCTATCCCAGAGCATAGGGACGTTGGCATGGTGTTTGGTAAGGAACAAACATTTCAGACAGAGATGCTGAAAACTGCCATGATTCCATGGCAATTTTGACTGCAGTGCAGCACAGGAACTTGCGTATACCAATGACGCAAACTAAAGCCTAAATATGGATGGCTGGCCATTAAAACAAGTTGTGGTTCAGTCTAGAGCTGTTCAACAGTTGACTTGCCTAGTTAAATAAAATAAATAAAAATAACAGCTAAGAGCCGTTCAACAGCTGAGACCCATCACATGACCACAAAAAATGTTCTGTGAACTCTTCACTGTTCATAATCATACAGATTACATGACACAACAATGCCTCACCAACTTCCTCGTTCCACTTATTCAGTGTTCTGTGGCATCAATTTACTCCAGAAATAGAATCAAATATGTCCTCATCTTCATAACAGCGTCTCTCAGTCAGACAACAACCACTTCATCAGCTTTAAACAAATCAATACCACTCCCACTATAATTAATCCACATATGTTAATCCAGGAAGTCATAAGAAATTAATTGAGAATCCCAGAAAGACCTGGCTTATCCTTGATTAGGCCTAGTTAGACTAAACATATGTGATTTTTATTGCAGCGTTGTCTGTTGATATATAATATATAAGTATAATAGTTAGATAACCTAGACTAAGAAAGGAAAGCTAATAGCCTAGACATAAAAAAAGTATCAGTGACTGAGGGTTATTTCATTTGAGGCAGACTACAGAAAGTACCTAGAGGGATTTGTGGTTTCAAGCCTTTTAACCCTGTGCACCTCTCATTCTCTGCTTCAGTAGATTTTACAGATGCAAGATTGTTTAAAAAAAATCCTTAACACCAGATAAGGGGTTAAAGAAAAGCAGCAAGTGCCCAAGTACCCTCCAATTGAGAGCTCCAATGAAGTAAGGAGAATACCATCTCACCACAGTAGTTAGACACTAAACCAGCAGCTTTCAGACGCTACACTCTACCACAAACTTAAACACTTACATCCCTTCCACTGCAGAAAAGTTGTTTGCCTACACAAAAATAATAATTTCTCAACGGGATTAAGTTTACAGGTCAAAGTTCAGAAGAATTGTGGGGGTCCTGTCTGTCATCCCCAGACCACAGCATGCAACCCATCGTTTGTGAAGTCCAATGTCAAATGAAGGTCTGCTCTTGTATCCTCAGTTCAGAAGGGGAGAGGTGTAAAAAACAAAAGCAGCATCAGACTGTCTGTGTGTGTGTGTGTCAAATACCTCCTGAGTCCATTATGTCACAGCTCTGCTCTCCTTAGAGCTCAGCCTCCGGCAGAGTAAACTATCCATAAATTCTAGGGGTCTAACGGTCCTCCAAACCCACGGTTCGGTACGTATTGAGGTTTTGGAGTCACGTTTAAGTTTGGTTTCGGTACAGCGGGAACATTAAATGCTATTCACAATGTTCAGCATTCACAATGTTCCAACTACTAATTACCAGTTGGAGGGCCCTTTAAGTGGATTTTTCCCAGTAAATATAAAATGTACCCTTCCCTCTTGGTAATGAACGCACCATGATAGTTGCTCGAGCATTTTTTAAGAGGGGCTGAAACCCCCGATTCTCAACCACCGTGAATGGGCGCATGTCCGGGGTTATAAACCGAAGACGGCAAAAAATAAAACAGTCTACCAATCGTTCTTGGAATTTCTTTGGCCAGGTCAGAATCAGCTGCCAAAGAATGCTTGAATGCAGAGGGGAGACGATGTTGTTGTTATTTCTTAGCGTTACTGTCTTGCTCCGGTATACTGGGGTGTCAACATGAGGTGTTGGCAGCTGCATAGGCTATTCTCCTTGAGCAGAATGACATACTGTTAAGCATTTATCCACAACTCTCTGTCCATTGGCGCTGGAATCTACTGGGAAGCCAAAATGTTCCCAGACTGGAGATTTAAACGATGAATGAAGACCCTCCAATTCTGGTTAATCAACCCCACCACTCGCCATCATACAAAAATAATTCACTTAAGCGTCTCAGAAAAGGACAGTTCGATATGCGCCAATTCAAATTTAAATGTTGATTAACACGTGAGCAAAGGCTCTAGCTGTTTTAATGGAATAGCCTGAAATGTACTCAAGAGATGTATGTCTGTGTTTTTAAAGGTTCGGTACGAATACATGTACCGTTAAACCCTTAATAAATTCCCTCCAGCAGTCTATGCGTGAGGTCTTAAAACCAGTCACATATGACACTGTGGGTGGTGCTCATTGATCTCAGAGCAAGACTGCTGGCAATGTGTTAGATAAAGGCATCAAGGAGATTAAAAAGGCACAAACTGCTCCATCATGCATGAAATACGCTTACAGGGCCAATCAAGGAGGTTAAGGGGTAATGGTGAACATGGCTAATCCGAGGAGGTTAACTTCTTGGATATAGGGGGCGCTCTTTTAATTTATGGATTAAAAAAAGTGCCCGTTTTAAGCGCAATATTTTGTCACGAAAAGATGCTCGACTATGCATATAATTGGCAGCTTTGGAAAGAAAACACTCTAAGGTTTCCAAAATTGCAAAGATATTATCTGTGAGTGCCACAGAACTCATGGTACAGGCGAAACCAAGATGATACTTCAACCAGGAAATGGGCAGAATTTTCGAAGCTCTGTTTTCTATTGTCTCCTTATATGGCTGTGAATGTGCCGGGAATGAGCCTGCCCTTCCTATCGTTTCTCCAAGGTGTCTGCAGCATTGTGACGTATTTGTAGGCATATCATTGGAAGATTGGCCATAAGAGACTACATTTACCAGGGGTCCGCCCGGTGTCCTTTGTCTAAATTGGTGCGTAATCTACAAGCTGCACGCAGTCATCCAGTGATTGAGAGGAGAGAGAAGGCTTTCAACGAACGATATTACATGAAGTGTGAAAAACACCTTGAGGATTGATTCTAAACAACGTTTACCATGTTTCAGTCGATATTATGGAGTTAATTTGGAAAAAAGTTTGGCGTTTTGAAGACTGAATTATCGTTTTTTTTTGGTAGCCAAACGTGACGCACCAAACGGAGCAATTTCTCCTAAACAAATCATCTTTCAGGAAAAACGGAGCATTTGCTATCTAACTGAGAGTCTCCTCATTGAAAACATCTGAAGTTCTTCAAAGGTAATGATTTTATTTGAATGATTTTCTGGTTTTTGTGAAAATGTTGTCTGCTGATGCTAACGCTAAATGCTACGCTAGCCGCGCTAGCTGTTACACAAATGCTTATTTTGCAATGGTAGATAAGCATATTTTGAAAATCTGAGATGACAGTGTTGTTAACAAAAGGCTAAGCTTGAGAGCTAGCATATTAATTTCATTTCATTTGCGATTTTCATGAATAGTTAACGTTGCGTTATGGTAATGAGCTTGAGGCTGTATTCACGATCCCGGATCCGGGATGGCTCGACGCAAGAAGTTAACCTCCTCGGATTGGCCATGTTCACCATTACCGCTTTACCTCCTCGGATTAGCCATGTTCACCATCACCCCTTAACCTCCTCGGATTAGCCATGTTCACCATTACCGCTTAACCTCCTCGGATTAGCCATGTTCACCATTACCGCTTAACCTCCTCGGATTAGCCATGTTCACCATTACCGCTTAACCTCCTCGGATTAGCCATGTTCACCAGCACCCCTTAAGCGGTAATGGTGAACATGGCTAATCCGAAGAGGTTAAGCGGTAATGGTGAACATGGCTAATCCGAGGAGGTTAAGCGGTAATGGTGAACATGGCTAATCCTTGCATTGTTATCTGCAGTCCCAGGCTTTACATGTTGAAATTAGAGATGACCCACCTCATTACAGCGAGGCCTGTATTTTGGGTAGTGAACCAATGAGTGATCAGAGCCTTACGTCTTTCCACGCGGGACTCACCTGCAGACAAGCGTGGCGATGATGACACACCAGGCGGTGCAGCAGCAGTCGGCGTTGGGCTGCTCCTCGCTCTTCTTCCGCCGGCAGCACAGCCAGAAGGAGTAGAAGAGCATGAAGAGGAGGTCCAGGGCCAGGCAGGCTAGAGCCACGCCTCCCAGCAGCAGGATGGACTGAGGGGGGAACAAGAGGGCGATGAGACGTCATCTCACACATATAATGACTCATAGCAACGGAACGCTTTGCGGTTATTACACACATACATCCGCTGTTGTATGTGTGTAAGCTTTCAGAGAGACTATGTAGAATGTAGAGAGATACAGGAGCCAAGCATCCAGGATCCATTTTGTTGTCCTAGAACAAATTTAGACTATTTTATTATTTTTATTTTTACTGCATAGCTGTTGCCTGTTGGAATGATATTGGGGGAAAGGGCATACCTAGTCAGTTGCACAACAATGCATTCAACCGAAATGTGTCTTCCGATTTAACGCAACCCCTCTGAATCAGAGAGGTGCGGGGGACGTCCACATCATCAGAGCCCGGGGAGCATTTGTTGTTGGGGGTTAACTGCCTTGATCAAAGGCAGAACGGCAGATTTTTCCACCTTGCCGGCTCGGGGCTTCAAACCAGCAACCTTTTGGTTACTGGCCCAACTCTCTAACCGCTAGGCTATCTTGCGCATCCAGTCTGCAAGGAATGAGAGGCTATTAAAGCAGATACACACTCTGACCACCCAGAGGAATCACATGGTAATGAGATGGTCTCTGTTTATTAGCTATGCCCTTTGGCTCGTCATAGCTCATTTATACCAGATCACAGTTAATTAAGGGTTATCGTCATAACTTTGAGAATAACGTAGATGGCAGAGGAGAAAAACCTCAAGCCTCATTAAAACTCCCCATCATGAACAAGCACAAACACACCACCACAAGACGCATACTCTGACAAAGCCTACTGAAACGCATAGAAACCATATAATTCTAGTCCCGAACGTCATCACACATGAATAAAGTGTGTGTTTCCCTGGCCTCATTTTGAAGTTTCACTTAAAGCCAGTTCTCATAATATAGGGGAAGGCCACAATTATTTCAAATCAAGCCCAAATTTCGTACAGGATATATCCATTACGATGAATCATGAAAACAGAAGTTACTGTAAAGCAGATTATGCTCCCAATCTGTCTGCTGTACAGTAACTTCAGTCTCATGATTCATCGTAATGGATATATCCTGTAAGAAATTTGGGCTCGATATCAAAAAATTAGATTTTTTGTGGACCCAGTGAACTCCTGTTTCCATGTGAGCACTTCAAAATGACTGGAATCTTTTGACGCTCACAAGCTGCCATCGTTTCCCTTGCAGCATGTGCAAAGTTGGTCTCACCTACTCTGTGTGGGCATACAGTACGGGGTGCTGGAGAGAGCATTGTGTCGGCTCAGGCCAGATCAGAGAGCTTGTGACTTTATAGGAAGTGGGGTAAAAGAGAGTCAGGGTTCGTGTGAGGAGGCAGAGTACTTCTCCACCAGAGGGAAGAGAGAAATGTCTGGA
This sequence comes from Oncorhynchus kisutch, assembly GCF_002021735.2. Taxonomy (NCBI): domain Eukaryota; kingdom Metazoa; phylum Chordata; class Actinopteri; order Salmoniformes; family Salmonidae; genus Oncorhynchus; species Oncorhynchus kisutch. The sequence continues at coordinate 55,190,940 of NC_034183.2, forward strand.
GTGGAGTGACACAGTCAAAGTCTTGAGTGACCAGGGCCCTGGTGTGACTGAGGGGAAAGCCACTGTTGTTTGGGCTTAGCACCGCTCACTCGCTCTTTACTGCTGTCAGATGTACATTTGCAGTGAATCGCCCATTGCAATACTGTATATGATTAAAATGTCCAGATAGCAGTGGTAATTATTTGGCTTCACTACTCATGGATATCAAGTTGAGAACAAATGTGCATAGGAAATGGTCTTTTGGATTGTTCGTCTCCACCTTTTCCTGTTGTTGTAACGCTTTAAAATGAGAATTAATCCAGTATTACCGCACATTCCCTCAACAACAGCCGCTCTGAGCTCCTTTGAGATAGGAAATTATTTCCAAAATGCAAGACAGCCCAGCTCCTTTGGGCAAATGCTAAATAAGGATCTAATTTTAGGCGCTGCCTGGGCTCCAGTCTGCTGTTCATGCGTGCGGACAGTGAAAAGCGAACAAAAAAAAGCATTCTCCCTAAAATGGAACAGTAGATAAAGGGAAATGAAGGCTCTCGAAGTAAATCCATTAAGACTTCTTAACTTTAATGAGTTTTTAGATGCATTTACTTATTTAGCAAATCTCAGGCAAAAAGGCATTAATTCTTGCACAGGAAAAACAAAATAGACTTCATACTGCCAACTGTATGCCAAGTAAAGATTGTTGGAAAACAAAAAATTCACAGTCCTTAAATGAAAAAGGATATTCACAGAAGCAGGTAACTATCAGTTTTTATAAACTGGGTGGTTTGAGCCCTGAATGCTGATTGGCTGACAGCTGATTGGCAGGCACTCCGCATTGTGTCGTGCTTAGGAACAGCCATTAGCCGTGGTATATTGGCCATATACCACACCCCCCTGTGCCTTGCTGCTTAAATTAACAAATGATTTTGGATGGTGTTAAATGAGTGTCGGGTTACTGTTTATTATCTATCCGGCTGCCTAGTCACTTTACCCATACGTATATGTACATATCTACCTCAGTTACATTGTACCCCTGCACATTCACCCAGTGTATACACCCAAGTTTTCCTATAATGTCTCTTTTTACTTTCTCTGCGTTGTTTGCAAGGACCCGTATGTAAGCATTTCATGCTTGTTTAAGAAGCATGTGACAAATAAAGTTAGATTTGATAATTGTAACCAACTGAGCAGAGCTAGTTATGAGCTTTATAAAGCATGAATCAACCATCAAGACATGATTTGGAGTGTGCTAGTGGCAAATGAACCTCTCACATCGCCTCATCTCTCAGAACAAGGAAAAGAAAACAAGGTTCTATGTGGAAACTGCCAACTGGTTTAAAAGGCAAAAGTGAACGGGAAACGGAAAGCTGCAACTGAGCAGGAATGCAGCTAAAACAAGCCAATCTGAGAGCACGGCCAGTGTCAATGAAGATATGCCTGCTCCCCTGATTTAGCCTAATGTCGAAAGAATAGCAAGAGCTTGTCTTCTCTATTGGCAGTGTAGCCTTCTCAACTTGGTGTAAAATCATATCAGCAAGACAATTAATGTAGGAGTAGGACACTTTATTCACCCACAGGTAAAGTGGATCAAAATGATAAGAAAGTGGGTTCAATACTGACATAAAGTCCTGGCTAGGCTGCAAGGTAGATGTCATATGGTCTGGGATCAGATCTTACGATATAGAGCTTTGATGTGAAAAGGCGCCCATCTGCTGAACCTTGGAAGTCTTAGGGTGAACGTGTGTGTGTTTCAAAGAGATTTATTTTCCCTTTTGTACTTTAACCATTTGTACATCGTTACAATACTGTATATATATATACACACATAGCATGACATTTGTAATGTCTTTATTCTTTTGGAACTTCTGTGAGTGTAATGTTTACTGTTAATATACAAAAGTGAAATAAACAATTAAAAGTATCTACTTCACTTGCTTTGGCAATGTAACATATGTTTTCCATGCCAATGAAGCCTCTCGAATCAAATTGTTTTATTTGACCTTTATTTAACTAGGCAGGTCAGTTAAGAACAAGTTCTTATTTCCAATGACGGCCTAGGAACAGTGAGTTAACTGCCAGGTTCATAACGGCAGATTTTTACCTTGTCAGCTCGGGGATTTGATCTTGCAACGCTCTAACCACTAGGCTAGAAAGAAAGAAAGAAAAAAAGGTGAAGAGAGAGCACGAGCAAGCGAAAATGCGAGGTGTTTAAGTAATGAAAAGGCGTGTCAGTGAGTGAACGAGTGAACTAACAAACTGAATAGCTTAAGTGACCCAGCTTAGGCTAAATATGATCAAACAGAAACAGCATAACACCTACTATCAAATGCATCTCACGGCCTGTTAGGTATTGTGCTAAAGAAACGGGTCTATTGCGGAGTACTGTAGGTCCAGCACCAGTCCCATACTTCAGCCTGCAGCACATAGGGGAGAGGGCAGGCACTTCATATGTAGTTCACACAGGCTGGGAGTTCATTGTAATTACACAGATTTCAATCCAGATCGTTTTTCTTCCCCTAGTAGCGGATATATTAAAACAGGAAAATACCGGCACTCTGGTTCTCTAAACATATGCATTTTTCAGTAAGATCAGCCTAACAGGCTGCCCCTGGGCTCTTGGTGAATAGAGGCCTCTCCATTGAAGCGCTTTATCAAGACCGTTTCCTCACCCTGGAGAAACAATATCTGAACTCAAATTACAGTACCTCACTGAGCTCCATCTCCTGGGCAGCCATCTGTGTTACCTAGTGATATTATACCACTACTTCATGGATACACTGTGCAAACATTTAAAAAATTGCTGAAATGCAAGTATGGAAAATTCATACTGCGAGTGGTTAAATAAATGGAAAATAGGCAATGTCACTGTCTGACTAAGTGAAGTTCAAAGGGGCTGGAGAGGAGCCGTACCATCCTGTGAACAGGATGCTGGCATTTTTACAACCCCTTCTCATCTTCCCAGCTTCTGATCCAAGACAATGGGAATTCAATGCTGACTAATAATGACCTTAAATTTAAAAGTCCTTCTCTACCTTTTAGATTTCTTTAATTTTCACACCCCATTGTCAAGAAAAGGAAATGGTCCTTGTTTTGTGTTGCGATTCAAATATCAGGAATGGAGTTCCGTTTTTCACATACCGGTAGTCAAAAGAGCAAATCGTGATACATATGTGTTCCATTAAAGGGCACTTAAGTATGGCTTTGAATTAGACACATTGCCATGAAAGAATAGCAGACCCAAATCACAAGACAAGAAGGGAAGAGAGGAGAGGAAGTAACACATGCCGGCTCAACTGTCCACTTTGTCCTTTACAATCAGGTTTCACTTCCAGGTCAAATTCCCCACATTCAAAATGAACTGCTTGATGAACATATCATTTTTGGCTACATGTGCAACACACTCCACCACACCAGGTACGTAAAAATCGGTTCTCTCATACACCTATATCTCACTGTGCTATCGGCAGTGTGGATGTCAACATATTTGCCCTGACCAAAGTAGCCTACTTTAAAACATATATTTATAGCTAAGTATGGTCTACATCTAAAGAATATATATTTTCCCACTCCTGAGGCTAGCCTGGGCTCTCTCCTGGTTCTCTGACCCAGGTAGGAGGCTGAAACCATGCTGGCTCTGTCTACTCTCCTCACCCCAGTCTGCCCACACCCAAACAAACCCAGCTCCAGTCCCACTCCTATCCATCACAATGGCAACAGACTGCCTCTCTTCTTCCACCTCGCCAACCCTGGCTCTGGTCCACAACTTACAAAAGCTGCCCCTTGACAACCCCCATCCATGTTGTCCATCTGGCGAGAAGGAATTTGTCAAGACAGCCATCTTCACTCGTTTCTCACCGATGCATCATCATTAAATATCAGAATGAAAGGTGTGATTACTGTATCTATGCCTCAGGACAAATGTTGCATATATGCCTGGTTAGGCCTATAGATCTCCTTTGTGGGCCAAATCAGAGGTTAAGGGGAGAATTGGCATACTTGGCAACATAGGCCTACTCAAAATTTGTGGACACTTGAAGGGGGGGGGGGGGGGTAAAACAAATCCTGGCTTTTGTCGTACCCTGTCGACAGACTGGCAATTATCTCTCATTTTCAAATCCACTTGAACACTAAATTCTTAGCACTTGCCGCTAAAAAGAGGAAATGGGAAAAAGTTCACTGATCAGTGCATCAAGGACACAGTGGATTTTACTTCAGGGACAGTTGAGTGAAACCCTCAACTAAATGAGCTGAGAATATCCATTAATTCTGACCTTCTGAACAAGTGCCATGCTGCAGAGTGCAGAAGGGGTTCTCCCCTCCCCAATCTTCAGCTGTGCAGCTTGCTTGCACTGGGCTGCTGCACTCACTCATCTTCTACTACACACTCATTGGCTTAACTTCTAAATCGATGGTAGTGGAACTTGGTGATGGGCAATAGCCAGGGCAGTTCGTGCATGCAAATGACCTTAGGGTAAATCCATATAAACGCAATCACTTTCTGACAGCATCTCTTTTGATTCAAAACAAAAAAAAACTTTCCATACATGTTTGCCCATGGAAGAAGTGGTCAGAAAGTGACGTTTTGGACCTGAAGGCCAACACATCCAAGTTCTGCATACCCCACCATATCATGAGATCCATGTCTTCATCACTGGAAAATATAAATATTTGAGTTTGATATTGTTTAAAAGCTAACAAAACAGGTTTGTCAAACTTTCAGAAATTCTAGATTTGCTATTTGTTGAATAAAAAATGGGTAAAGTCAGATTTAAAAAAAATATTCGCATACGTTTTTGGCTTGAACTCTACTTTAGATTCTCTGACGTTTTAGTGTTGTGCCGGTCATCGGTTGAGACAACATGCTCTTGAATACAGGGTGGGTGTCATTTCAACCGTAGAAATAGAATTCATAAAATGGACCTATCCCTTCAGACCACTGCAACACCTTTGACATTTTAAGTGAATTGCAATTTTAACTTCTAATTAGTGCCACAAAGATGGCCATCGGTCCACCCACTGTGCAATGTCAATTTAAATGATCATGCCTATTGTAGTATCTATATTTCTATGATTTCCTACGGAGGATATATATATATATTTATTATATCCATTCAAGTAAACATTCTCTGATGTGTGGATCTCCAATAAGCTATGTGGTAACATTTGAAAGTCGAAAATGTAAATTATATTCCTATTAGTACATTTATCAACTAAAACATTACATACTGTATGTTTAAATCGCATTTACAGTAGCCAGGTGTGAGGTATGGCATATGTAGGTATAGATAAGAGTTGGGTTGGAGAGTAGAAGATGGGTAGAATATTTTTAGGAGGCGTCAAGAAAGACTGGAGAGAGGGATGTTGGAGAGGGTAAGACCTTAGTCACCAGGGACGGCAAGAATGTCAGCAGCAATAATCTGTCCGACTGTCTAATTATTCCCTGACATACTTGGCCCAAGACAAAAGCTGTCCCATAACTCTGAAAGACATTTGAAGACTGAAAGTACATTTTAGCCTAGTGAAGAGTGTGCTGGACAGCATAAAGCCAGGCCTGCTAACACTGTCTAACATCCAGTGGTGTAAAGCACATAAGTAAAAAATACTTTAAAGCACTACTTGAGTTGTTTTGGGGGATATCTGTATTTTACAATACTGAACAAAAATGTAAATGCAACATGTAAAGCTAATTTCTCAAAAATGTTGTGCACATCCCTGTTAGTGAGTATTTCTCCTTTGCCAAGATAATCCATCCACCTGACAGGTGTGGCATATCAAGAAGCTGATTAAACAGCATGATCATTACACAGGTGCACCTTGTGCGGACGACACTCAACTACTTTTTTCCTTACCCCCTTCTGACACCCAGGTGGCAACACGCGTCTCTTCATGCCTGACAGACATCTCAACGTGGATGTCCACGCACCACGTTGACAAAGCGGAGCTGCTGTTCCTCCCGGGGAAGGCCTGCCTGCTTCAAGACCTCTCCATCACAGTTGACAACTCCACGGTGTCCCCCTCTCAGAGTGCAAATAACCTTGGTGTGACCCTGGACACTGTTCTCTGCAAACATCCAACCAGTAACTTGCTCCTGCATGCTCTACAGCATCCATAGAGTATGACCTCATCTTATACAGAACGCTGCAGCCCTCCTGGTGGTCAACCTTGGAAAGTTCTCCCATGTCACCCCGCTCCTCTGCACACTCCACTGGCTTTTGGTCAAAGGTCACATCCACTACAAGACCCTTGATTAGGGAGCAGCAAGGGGAACTGCCCCTAACTTCCTTCAGGCTATGCTCAAACTCTACACCCCAACCCGAGCACTCCGTCCTGCCACCTCTGGTTCCGTGGCCCTCCCACTCTTACCGAAAGGAAGCTCCCGCTCAGCCCAGTACAAGCTACCACACCAGAAATGTACTTTCTGAGCTTCATTCTGGAGTTTCAATGTGTCTAGAAAATATGAACTCCAAAAACACCCAAATAATCCTTTAATAAAAGGGCAAAGCTCCCAGTATCATGATGCAGGTCTTTAGATGTTGCACACAAAATTGTCATGCCAAACGTTATACATATCGTTATAATCCATTTTGTTGAACTCGAGAGCTAATTTTGCATATTGGCTTGCATTCGTGTACTTCCTTGTTCCTCTCGCCATTGTGGGCGTGTAAGTAGGGGGCGTGCTACCAGCACAGGTACTAGGTAGCTAGCTAGCTACATTTTCAGTTAGTCACTCAAGATCAGCCAGCCGACGACAAGGGGACTGAAGTAGTTTTTGTTAGGTTATTTACTGAATATTGTTGAAAATGTTTTGCAGATGTGCAATCCCCACATGCGACAAAGCAATGATTTAATTTTTTTTGTAGATATCAGATCACTGCTTATCAAAACAGTTACCAAAAATGCTTTCACTTATAAACTCAGCAACAACAAAAAAAATCATTTTTTAGGACCCTGTCTTTCAAAGATAATTTGTAAAAATCAAAATAACTTTACAGATCTTCATTGTAAAGGGTTTAAACACTGTTTCCCATGCTTATTCAATGAACCATAAACAATTAATGAACATGTACCTGTGGAACAGTCGTTAACCTCTCTTGGGTATCTGGCCAACATCCAGTGAGATTGCAGAGTGCCAAAATCAAATAGAGAAATACTCACTATAAAAATTCAGAAAATAAGAACTTCTTGTGAATCCAACCACGGTGTCAGATTTAAAAAATGCTTTACGGCAAAAGCATACCTTACGATTATTTGAGATCCTAGCCCAGCAGACAAATCATTACAAACAGTAACCAGCCAAGTAGAAGAGTTACACAAGTCAGAAATAGAGATAAAATTAATCACTTACCTTTGATGATCTTCATATGGTTGCACTCAGAAGACATTCATTTATTCAATATATGTTCCTTTTTCTCGATAAAGTCTCTCTTTATATCCAAAAACCTCTATTTTGTTCACGCGTTTTCTTCATTAATCCACAGCCTCAAACGCAGTCACAACAGGCAGACAAAAAAAATCCAAATTGTATCCGTAAAGTTCATAGAAACATGTCAAACGATATTTATATTCAACCCTCAGGTTGTTTTTAGCCTAAATAATCGATAATATTTCAACCGGACAATAACGTCATCAATATAAAGGTAAACAAGAAATGCACTCTCTGTCACACGCATGAAAAAGCTCTGTGACACGGCAGGGTCCACTCATTCAGACTGCTCTTACCCCCTCATTTTTCAGAATACAAGCCTGAATCAAGTTCTAAAGACTGTTGACATTTAGTTGAAGGCATAGGAACTGCAATTTGAGTCCTAAGTCAATGGATACTGTAAATGGCATTGAATAGAAAACTACAAACAAAAGAAATCCTACTTCCTGAATGGATTTTTCTCTGGTGTTTGCCTGCCAAATCAGTTCTGTTATACTCACAGACATTATTTTAACACTTGAGTGTTTTCTATCCAAATCTACTAATTATAATCATATCCTATCTTCTGGGCCTGAGTAGAAGGCAGTTTAATTTGGGCACACTTTTCATCCAAAATTCCAAATGCTGCCCCCTACCCTAGAGAAGTTAAGACACTAACAGCTTACAGACGGTAGGCAATTAAGGTCACAGTTATGAAAACTTAGGACACTAAAGAGGCCTTTCTACTGACTCTGAAAAACACCAAAAGAAAGATGCCCAGGGTCCCTGCTCATCTGCATGAACGTGCCTTAGGCATGCTGCAAGGAGGCATGAGGACTGCAGATGTGGCCAGGGCAATAAATTGCAATGTCTGTACTGTGAGACGCCTAAGACAGCGCTACAGGGAAACATGACGGACAGCTGATCGTCCTTACAATGGCAGACCACGTGTAACAACACCTGCACAGGATCGGTACAGCCGAACATCACACCTGCGGGACAGGTACAGGATGGCAACAACTACCCGAATTACACCAGGAACGCACAATCCCTCCATCAGTGCTCAGACTGTCCACAATAGGCTGAGAGAGGCTGGACTGAGGGCTTGTAGGCCTGTTGTAAGGCAGGTCCTCACCAGACATCACCGGCAACAACATCACCTATGGGCACAAACCCACCGCCGCTGGACCAGACAGGACAGCCAAAAAGTGCTCTTCACTGACAAGTCGCGGTTTTGTCTCACCAGGGGTGATGGTCGGATTCGCGTTTATCGTTGAAGGAATGAGCGTTACACCGAGGCCTGTACTCTGGAGAGTGATCGATTTGGAGGTGGAGGGTTCGTCATGGTCTGGGGCGGTGTGTCCCAGCATCATCGGACTGAGCTTGTCGTCATTGCAGGCAATCTCAACGCTGTGCTTACAAGGAAGACATCCTCCTCCCTTATGTGGTACCCTTCCTGCAGGCTCATCCTGACATGACCCTCCAGCATGACAATGCCACCAGCCATACTGCTCGTTCTGTGTGTGATTTCCTGCAAGACAGGAATGTCAATGTTCTGCCATGGCCAGCGAAGAGCCTGGATCTCAATCCCATTGAGCACGCCTGGGACTTGTTGGATCGGAGGGTGAGGGCTAAGGGCCATTCCCCCCAGAAATGTCCGGGAACTTGCAGGTGCCTTGGTGGAAGACTAGGGTAACATCCCACAGCAAGAACTGGCAAATCTGGTGCAGTCCATGAGGTAAAGATACACTGCAGTACTTAATGCAGCTGGTGGCCACACCAGATACTTTTGATTTGGACCCCCCCTTTGTTCAGGGACACAGTATTCAAGTTCTGTTAGTGACATGTCTGTGGAACTTGTTCAGTTTGTCTCAGTTGTTGTACCTTCATTCAAATATTTACACATGTTTATTTTCAGCAAACGCAGTTGACAGTGAGAGGAAGTTTCTTTTTGTGCTGAGTTTATGTATCAAAGACTGATTTGGCATTGTTGTCTTGTTGCTTATGGGGGGTTTTATGTCACAGGAAACCTCAAGTTTATTGACCACTGCTCCATGTCATCCAGAACCAACCCATTAAGATGCACCACAAGTCAGTGGATTACATTGTACTCTCACAAGCTTTTCGGATTTTAACATGTGTTCTAATTTGCACCTTACATCAATGTTTCCCCAACTCTGGTCACACGTAACCCCCCAAACCACACATTTTTAATGCAGCCCCGGACAAAAACACCTGACAGGTAACCACTGCTGCAGGTAAAATGTGATGCTTTTTCAATGGAGAGGTCATGGATTCTATACAGGGCCATGGTCACTGGAGACACGGTCTAGGGTTAGGGAGAAGCTAATCACATTGTCATTGTTTTCATGTCTTTGTAGACTTGAAAGTTACACAATGTCACTCTTTCCAGTAATGCTTGTTACTGTCATTGTGCATACTTTATAATCTTATTTTCAGGAAATTACACACCAGGCAGACTAGTGTGTAAATCTTATGCGGAAGTGAGAAAATTGCTAATTGGGGTTTCATTTCTCCTCAGGCAGACCCAGGTACAGTATGGTTCTCCCCCAAAAAAAACAAAGCATGGGTTGCTCAACATTTACAAGCCAACAAAACAGACCTTCCGGATGGACCTGGTAGAGCTGTGCCACAAGACAATGGTGTCCAAGGTCCCACTTTCCAATGTACAACTTCCAAAACAACCACCCAAGAACATAGCTAGTGTTCCAAGACCAGACAAGGCCCAGATTGTAGCGGATTCTAACTCCTGCCCCTTACCACCGTCGCTCCAAAAGGACAAAATGAACATTCCCACTCTGGTGCCGACTCAGCCACCACACAAATTGTAATCAAAAAAGGGGAGGTAACAATTGTTTGTACACTTGATGACATTGATATGCACTTAATAAAAACCTAATTGAAACTTTGTTATTATCATGTCATTTATTTATTATTTCAGGCTATTACTTATAAATATTAATCAACAAATTAAGAAATGCCAGGTTGGAGAGGACATTGACACAACATTAACAAGTCAAAATAAAGATCTATGCCTGCCTTGTCATTTAACATTTTCTAATACAGATCCTATTTCGATGCACAAAAACATTCAAGCGAAGTCCGATGGGTTTTCTCCCACCTTTCCCGTAATAGTTACATAACGTCACAAATCCTGCTTCTGCTGTCATTCGATGGCAGTGGTATACGTTCTTCAATGAGAGGACGCTGTAATGAGAGAAATAATGTAGCCTAAGCTAAAGGAAACAGGCCTTTTACAAGATTTAATCAAGACGGGAGCGTTTGACTCTTAATAAAGAGATGGAGTCCAGACAGGCTATTTTAGGAAACTTTCTGAATGGACATAAAGGCCTATAGAGAGAATCGGCGTACTCACACACCCCCGTAAAAGCACCCGTCAATCAAAGCCACTGGCGTATGTCAGGCACAAGAGCAAATATATATCCTTTCCTTAAAACGTATTAAAAAACCTAGGCCTACCTTAGGCTTTCCAGAAAGTAGACTAAGATAATGAATTGACAATTAGCATATGAATGGCGACATCTCTGCTATAGTATGAAGATTAAATTGACCATCATTAAAATAGAAACAAATACATGATACATGTCCATAGCTTATTATCAGCGATGCTGATTATCGAGCGGGAGAGTGTTGGAGTTTTCGAATGCAGTGACGAACTACTATACATTTGAATGGATGTTAAAAATACATTTTTTAAAAACAGACTTTGTTGACTTACTGTGTGAGGTGAAGAAAAACTGAGAAGCCCAGCTGGGCACTTTCCTACATTTTACATTTGCGAGAAGCAAGCCAGGTACTTCTTTGCGTGCTCCGTCAACATTAACAGGACAGAGAAACCAGAAACATACTCATTGCTCATATGGAGCATGTCAATAATGTTATGAAATAAACCAAAAATGGTTTCTCACAAGTGTAGGAGGCTTTGAACTCTGCAAACAAAATGTATTAATACATGTATTAACATAAATGGTAAATTGCAGGCCGACAGTATAGCCTAGGCTACTATTCTACTTTGCGGGGATAGGAGGGAGGTATTTTTTGTTGCTGTTCCGCCTAGGGCGACATATCAGCCAGGACCGGGCCTGACCACCGTTGATTAGTCTATAAATTAAGAAAATATTCCGTATCAAACTTCACCATGCCAAATTGGAGAGGATTGGTGCATTCTTTGTCCATTTGACACAACGTTAGGCACATGTTGGAGCAGCGTTGAGGGCAGTCAGTAGCAGGATCAAGTGCAAAATAGTGTCTAGTTTTGTAACAGTGACAGGTAATTTCCGGTGAATGACGAAATGCAATGAAAATGTACATAACCTACAAAAGATATTTACAAAGTGAACAGACTCAAAATACAGTTTTGAATATGAATCAAAAACCTAAGCCTCAAATCAGGCCTACCCTGTCAAACCAACTATAGCAGGTTGGGGTATATGGACAGCCTCCCCACACAGCTCACATAGCAGAGCTACAACATAACTGAAGCTCACAGGTGAAATAGGTACCTTTACACCTATGGCCCCTCCTATGAACCTTACCATTAACCCAAATATGGCATATTAAATCATGTAACAGACATCCTCATTATACCTACATCAAAATAATCTGTCTAAATAATATGCGGGAATACTGTCCATTAATGAATACACAATTCATAACAATAGTTCTGCAGGCCAACAGGAGGCAAAACATTACTTTAGGAGTTACACTCCCATTATGCATGGAGAAAACGAACAAAACATTGAGTTCCAAGACACGCATAACTTCAAAACACGGGACACATTAATATGGAAATAAACAAACTTCTTTCTCGCCAGTGTAGCAAGTGTTCGTGGGCACCTGAACATCGCATCCACTGGGAGGATTGCAAAATGGTTACTAACTGCATTTAAATATGAAACGAGTCACAATGCAACTCGACCAAACATTTCCTCGACACATAATTAGTCTTGCACATGGTAAATACCACGACACTGGCAAAAGAGGAAACAGTATACACATTTAGAATAAATTAATTACTAGATATACGTGGAAACATGAACGCCCTAAACAATTTATAAGGGGAAATAAATGATAATCGTTCGTGACGAGAGCTACTAAGTCAGCTTCGCCACAACACATTAGACAACATTAGGCCTCAGAGCCAGAACAACCTTGTTGACTGCTGTCAAATAATGAATTAGACACATCTAACCCTTTTTTTAAAAGATTGGTTTATATAAATGACTAGCAAGCAATGAAAACATGAATTGTATAAAAGAAAGTCCACACATGAAACATGATTTTTACTAATGCCATAGCCTACAGCGCTCTACACTCCCGCGCATCTAGCAATTAGCTGCTCCAGCACATAAGGACATTTAGACAGAGATGTATACTGAACACAAATATAAAAGCAACATGTAACAATTTCTAAGATTTTCATGAATTACAGTACATATAAAGAAACCAGTCAATTGAAATAAATAAATTAGACACTAATCTGTGGATTTCACATGACTGGGAATACAGAGCTCTGTTGGTCACAGATACCTTAAAAACAAGGTAGGGGCGTGGATCAGAAAACCAGTCAGTATCTGGTGTGACCACCATTTGCCTCATGCAGCGTGACATCTCCTTTCGCATAGAGTTGATCAGGCTGTTGATTGTGGCCTGTGGAATGCTGTCCCACTCCTCTTCAATGGCTGTAGCCATTGGCTGTAGCCATTGAAGTTGCTGGATATTGGCGTGAACTGGAACACGATGTCATACACCTCGATCCAGAACATTGCAATGGGTGACATGTCTGGTGAGTATGCAGGCCATAGAAGGACTGGAATTGTGTACAAATCCTTTCGACATGGGACCGTGCACTATCATGCGGAAACATGAGGTGATGGCGGCAGATGAATGGCACGACAATGGGCCTCAGGATCCCGTCAAGGTGCACCTGTGTAATGATCATGCTGTTTAATCAGCTTCTTGATATGCCACACCTGTCAGGTCGATGGATGATCTTGGCAAAGGAGAAATGCCCACTAACAGGGATGTAACCAAATTTGTGGGCAGAATTTGAGAGAAATAATATTTTTTTGCATATGAAAAATGTAACAGGTGCCCCTTTGTGCTGGGGAAAATAAAAGGCCACTCTAAAATGTGCCGTTTTGTCACACAATGCCACATGTCTCAAGTATTGAGGGAGGGTGCAATTGGCATGCTGACTGCAGTAATGTCCACCAGAGGTGTCGCCAGAGAATTTAATGTTTATTTCTCCACCATAAGCTACCCCCAACATTGGCCGCACATCCAACTGGCCTCACAACCGCAGACCACGTGTAACCACGCCAGCCCAGGACCTCCACATCCAGCTTCTTTACCTGCGGGATCATCTGAGACCAGCCACCCAGACAGCTGATGAAACTGAGGAGTGTTTCTGTCTTTAATAAAGTCCCTTTGTGGGGAAAAACTCATTCTGATTGGCTGGGTCTGGCACCCCAGTGGGTGGGCATATGCCCTTCCAGGCCCACCCATGGCTGTGCCGCTGCCCAGTCATGTAAAATCCATAGATTAGGGCCTAATTAACTTACTTCAATAACGCAAATTGTTACAATATATATTGTTGTTCAGTATAGATTTTCCAAAGCCGGTATAAGCAGGTCCAACTCTGCGCAGCAAAGACACTTGTCTTCAGTGGGCATCGCTTGGCATTGGCCACAGGTATACCACCAGTTTCCAGAGGTCTGCGTTTACAGTGGACACGTTGTTGTGGACTGGCTAGTGTGCTTATACGCACACAGTAGTCATAGGCAGGTATAGGCAGAAGCAAGAGGAACAAGGAAGTAGACGCATGCACGCCAATATTGCACACTAGAAATAATCGCTTGAGTTAAAAAATATATTATAAAGCTGTGGATAAAGTTCAGTATGACAAAATGTAATGTGTACAACATCTAAAAACCTGCATCAGGATAATGAGAGCTTTGCCGTTTGTAAAAGGACGTATTTGGAGCATCGGTTCATGTTTTCTGGATGCCTTGTAATCCCAGAAGGCTCAGGAAGTCAATTGCTGGTGGGATAAGTTTCTCAAAATCAAGTGAAATTGCAAATAAAACTGTCTGGAACCTAAAAATACAGATTAGGGTCCTAAATAGTGAAATTCCCCTTTAAGATGAATGCACTAATTTTAAGTCACTCTGGATAAGAGTGCCTGCTAAGTGACTAAAATGTCGAATCAGGCAGCCAGACGACCTTGGGGTCACAACCTCAGGTCAAAGGTCATACCTCAAGGTCTTAATGACATATTGGTGCTGGGATCTGTCACCCGAGGAACAGAGTTACAGTATGACAAGAATGCAGAAAAGAATGCAAATAATGCCTAACATACTAATCATCAGCTAACACATGGCACATTACAGACATAACTGAGTCTCATTCACACTGACATGGCCCACAGCTTGCTTTGGTCAGGACAGAGTTATCCCGTAAATTTGAGAAATAACTATGTAGGTCAGGGATAGTACATTAAATTCCTTCAGCATGACTTAATCTGGGGTTATCTTGAGATGTGTCGGCTGGATGAAGCATTTGGACTGCAGGCCCATGCATGGCCCAGTATTAAGTCTGATAACAGACAGGTTATCTTGGTCCTAGAAGCTGTGAATGAGCAGCTCTGGCAATCTCCCTTTCCCTTCTGCCTGAGCACTCAACTGACAGTCACACCCAGTGCCAGAAAATACAGCCCTCTTTTTAGTGCCTGTTGAGACAACTGTCGTCGTGATACCCACAGCAGCTGACAGGGAAGGGGAAGCCATCTGTTAATCCTGTCCTCCTCCATACACTTTGGAAGTAGACAAGCTCATTTTGGAAATCCCCATCTCCTGTGATTAGCTTACTTAAAAATGTCCATAGTTTCTGTTTGCTGTTGCACAGGCCAAAGCCATAAAGGCCACACAGTAAATGGGCATTATGCTGCCCCTCACACACACTTAATTAGGAGAACCCGAAAACAGGCCTAGATGAATAGCTATGATTATGTGGCAATTAATGACATATGGAATCCCTGTTATGACTCGATTTAAAGACCACTGTCTTTAGTCCATCTCCACCCATCCCTGGAATCCATACATGTCGTGTCTTGTCAGAAGGTAACAGTGGCTGTTTCTGCAATGGGAACTCAACATGATAACAGTTTGAGAAATATAGCCTGCAAGAGTAGTTGTCCGTCACCCCCCAGTCTCAGTAGGGTCTAGATCTATGTACTGTACACCACCTAGGGAACCACAGTTAATAAGGAGTCTTGAGTACTCTTACAAAGGCTCTGCACCAAACAAGTTTAATAGGCATTGCCAGTGCACAAGGGTATAACATTGCATTGCCAGTGCACGGGGTATAACATTGCATTGTCAGTGCACAGGGGTATAACATTGCATTGTCAGTGCACAGGGGTATAACATTGCATTGTCAGTGCACAGGGGTATAACATTGCATTGGTCTGTGCTGATGCCTGTCCCAAAATCCTCAATCAACTGCATCACCCCAGAATATTATCATACCTCAAACACCAGCAACCCACTGGCAACTCCCTTGTTTACAAACGTATAATGTTTGACAGCCATTTATTGTTTCTGATTCACAAAGCACAGTTCAAGTAAGTGTATGTCATAAAGTTACCTGTTGATAGGACGAGTCCTCCGGGCGAAAATCGCTGCTTGTTTGTTCGAATTGAAGGTTGAAATGAGGGAGTCGGTGTAGCAGGTTGACCCACCACGGCGGTGAGTAGTTGACAACCGCTGCCATGGTATGAGGGCTGTGGACGCTTTAGGGAAACGGTGACCTGTGTGGTCAGTCAAAAATGAAATAATGGACTGAGCCCGCGTCATAAAGTTCTTGTTAACAAGCGGTCCAGCAAAACCAGAGAGAGTCCTATGTCCGAAAGCAGAACGTCAGACCTAATGCATTGTGGTCCACCGTTAAACTGTACCTGATATATCGGTTGTCACTTCTTCCCTACGGTATTAACTATATCCATTGTCCTATAACACTCCCATGTTCACTTCTGTCATGTGTAATACTAAACTGTGTCGAAAAAAGCCGAATGAGGAATAATGGGCTTCCCAGTCAACTAACGTTAACTTCACGAACACCCCCACGCAGATGACAGTCCATCCACCTTGTAGTTGCCTGACCGTCTAGTTATTAAGTACTGTACAGATGACGTAACGTTATTTGGCTAACGGGATAGCTTCCCAACTCAACATGCAAGTAACCTTAGCTAGCTAGCCGGCTAACTATTGTTGTTGAGCAATTCTACAGAACGCATCCAATCCATTCAAATACTTTCGTAAGAATAAATGCGTAGCTAAAACATTTGATTTGATTCTCAATAATTCATTCTGGATTACAAATTGACTGTCCTTTCCTTGTTATCAGTCATAGCCAGTTGATTGTTACTCGAGTTCCAATGTATCAAGTTAGCAGCGGGCTAGTTGGCTTGCTAACGAGCTTAGCGGATATATCCGTGGTTGCTCCAGTTCCATTTGCGTCCTTTGTCTTTTCTTCAATTTTCCTTAATGCTTTGATGACTACCAAGTATTTTACTGTATTGCTAAATTGTTTAAAGTAAACTATTCCTGTTCATTCACTAAAGATGAACAACAATCCGGTGAAGTGTTCAGGGGACTACGACGCTGCAACCTCCACACCATCCGATGCAGATTGCAGTCCCGCTCGCACCCACAACAACCCCACTCCTTACGCAGCGCCGCTACCTCGTTGCAAATGATTTGTGTCTAGTGGCCTCTGGTGGCAAGAGGGTGAAGCTGCACACACCCAGGCATATTTTGAGTAAGAGCGAGTTGTCGAGTCGACCTGCTTAGGTAAAGGGATAAATGAACAAACTATTGGGCTCTATCCAGGAAATCATGATGACACACACTGTACAAAAGCAACATGTTTGTAATTATCAATGTAGGGTCCTTGACTGTTACTTGACTGTTTTTTCTCTCCTTCAGGATCTATTGGAGGAGACAAATCACCCTTCAAACCTTTAGACCTTCTGAACCCATTGAACGAACAACAAGTTAAAATAGGTTCTAATATAATCATATACACATTTGTATGGTCCTCAAAGAGATGTTCTTTGATTTATTTGGCTAGTTTTTTTCTCCAAATCAAGTTATGGGTAGTCAGAGGTGGAAAAAGTCCTCGATTGTAAAAGTAAAGCTACCTTAATATAAAATGGCTCAAGTAAAAGGGAATGTAACCCAGTAAAATACTACTTGAGTAAAAGTACAAAGTAAAAGTAAATGTCACTGATGTGATCTTCCTGTCTGGGTTGGCGCCCCCCCTTGGGTTGTGCCGTGGCGGAGATCTTTGTGGGCTATACTAGGCCTTGTCTCAGGATGGTAAGTTGGTGGTTGAAGGTATCCCTCTAGTGGTGTGGGGGCTGTGCTTTGGCAAAGTGGGTGGGGTTATATCCTTCCTGTTTTGCCCTGTCCGGGGGTATCCTCGGATGAGGCCACAGTGTCTCCTGACTCCTCCTGTCTCAGCCTCCAGTATTTATGCTGCAGTAGTTTATATGTCAGGGGGCTAGGGTCAGTTTGTTATATCTGGAGTACTTCTCCTGTCTTATCCGGTGTCCTGTGTGAATTTAAGTATGCTCTCTCTAATTCTCTCTTTCTCTCTTTCTTTCTCTCTGTCGGAGGACCTGAGCCCTAGGACCATGCCTCAGAACTACCTGGCATGATGACTCCTTGCTGTCCCCAGTCCACCTGGCCGTGCTGCTGCTCCAGTTTGAACTGTTCTGCCTGCGGCTATGGAATCCTGACCTGTTCACCGGACGTGCTACCTGTCACAGACCTATTATTTGTCCATGCTGGTCATTTATGAACATTTGAACATCTTGGCCATGTTCTGTTATAATCTCCACTCAGCACAGCCAGAAGAGGACTGGTCACCCCTCATAGCCTGGTTCTTCTCTAGGTTTCTTCCTAGGTTTTGGCCTTTCTAGGGAGTTTTTCCTAGCCAACGTGCTTCAACACCTGCATTGCTTGCTGTTTGGGGTTTTAGGCTGGGTTTCTGTACAGCACTTTGAGATATTAGCTGATGTACGAAGGGCTATGTAAATACATTTGATTTGGATTTGATTTGAAATTCCTTATATTTAGCAAACCAGATGGCACAATTTCCTTTTTTATTACTTTTTTTGACAGCCAGGGGCACGCTCCAACACTCAGACATAATTTACAAAGGAAGCATTTATGTTTAGTGAGTCCACCAGATCCGAGGCAGTAGAGATGACCAGGGACTTTCTCTTGATAAGTGTATGAATTTGACATTTTTCCTGTACTGCTAAGCATTCAAATTGTAACTAGTACTTTTGGCTGTCAGGGAAAATGTACGGAGTAAAAAGTACCCAATTTTCTTTCGGAATGTAGTGAAGTAAAAGTAGTCAACAATATAAATAGTACAGTAAAGAACAGATACCCCCCCAAAACTACTTAAGTAGTACTAAAAAGTATTTTTTATCAAGTACTTTACACCACTGCGGTTAGGCTATGTCATAATTGTTCGGTTTCCAAAGTTGGACTGAGAGTGGGAAAGCAATTTTTTCGAGGGCAGAGGCATATTTGAGATTGTTCAAACCTTTGTGGGGGAGGATCCATATACAATAACACTTGTTCACCTATGCTCCTATGTTCTGGATTCCTAAAATCCAGTTTGCAGTAATCCAGGTCTTGTTTAGTGCCTACAATAATGTTTGGACAGGTCTGAAATCTGGAAAATGTCCAAAGTTCACTACAACTTTAAGAAATAGTTCATTCTTCGGGTTTTTTTTCCTCATCAGGAAATCACATGGAGGTGCTGTCGTGCTCACATGACAATCTGAACTATGGCAGGCGAACTCAATGAAGGTAATTTGCTAAATACATGTTATGTTCCACATCTTTATGTTGTAATTAAGAATGTGTTTTCGACTTTTTGTAAACGTTCTACGTGGCGACAGGGGAAATAATGTTTTCTTTTTGGTGGGGGGGGGGGTTATGTTTGGGATTGAATTCAGAGAACGCGGTGTGAAGTGTTTAGAGCTAAGTACTGTAGCCTACGATTCGTGATGTAACTACAAAACCTGTCAACTTTAACATAAACAGTAATATAGTTGGTTTACTGCGAATTGTAAAATACAGGCTACTCATCTGAGCATTAGAATACACGTTTAGCAAGGGTGTTTAATTTTATTAGGATCCCTATTAGCTACTGCACATGCAGCAGCTACTCTTCCTGGGGTTCACATAAAACCTACAAATACATAGAAGTACAGAACCGTAATAGACAAGAACATAAGATGGGTGTAATTAAGGTTGATTTGACAGATAACTGTAGGGGTATTTTATACAGTAGGGTAGGCTGCTGTACTCTTGCATTGGTCTGCTCATTGCCATGTTCTCATCTGTTGTGGATGTTACCTGTCCCATAGATTTACAATCTAGATTATATTTCTATGACCTGTCCAAATCACGAATTCAACGTTCCATAGCATAAGACTAGCCTGGTTGTCTTCTGTTCTATTCCACTACTTGCCTCCTGCCATTTGCCTAAGAGACTTTAGGAAATCTTCATGTGAACATTCTATCGTTAAGATTTCATCCTGATTCGATAACCCTCACAGCTATCATCCAATCACAATATTTATGCAAATTAGACTGATAGAATGTATGAATTAAATTAATGTTTTTCTAACATTGGTTATTCTGACGTAATACATGTCATTGTAAACATAACATTGGGTGTGGGGAGAGCAGAGGATTACGTTTAGCTTTCTTTTTTTTTTTTACCAGCGTCTTGGCAAATGACAGGAGTGGAAAGTTAGTTGGTAACGTTACCCAGACTACCATAGGAAAATTGTCGCTAGTTTATTTATTTATTTTCTTTCATTATGAAAATGACATATGATTAAGTTTACTTTGTAAACATGTCTGCCAAAATACATAAATATATTATTTTAAGCACTGGTTTGCCCATACTTGTAACTGCCAGAATAATGGAAATGAGGGATACAAAGTATATTGAAAGCAGGTGGTTCCTGAGTTAATTAGGCAATTAACATCCTATCATGTTTAGGGTCATGTATAACAATGCTGGGCAGGCCATTATTTTGGCTACCGTGGCTATGCTATGGATTACAATGCCCCTATCCCACAGGACACGAGTGGCCACTGATTGGTTTGATGAGCATGAAAACGATGTAAACCATATGCCATGGTTGAACAATTGTACACTTATGGGAGATTCTGGAGTGGTGTCTGAGACGGTGTTTTCCACCACCATCAACAAAATATCAAATGGAATTTCTTGCAAACGAATGGTGTCTGTCGCATTCCTCCAGTAGAGTTCCAGACACTTGTAGAATCTAAGCCAAGGTGCAGTAAAGCTGGCCTGGATCGTGGTGCCCCAGCACCCTATTAAGACACTTTATGTTGGCATTTCCTTTATTTTGACAGTTACCTGTATGTACAGTGCCTTCAGAAAGTATTCACACCCCTTGACTTTTTCCACAATTTGTTGTGTTACAAGGTGGGATTAAAATGCATTTACGTGTCAACGATCTACACAAAATACTCTGTCAAAGTGGAAGAAAAATTCTAACATTTGGTAAAGAATTTATTTAAATGATAAAACACTAATATATCTTGATTAAAAGTATTCAACCCCCTGACACAATACATGTGAGAATCACCTTTGGCAGCGATTACAGCTGAGAGTCTTTCTGGGTAAGTATCTAAGAGCACACCTGGATTGTACAATATTTTCACATTATTTTTTGAAAAAATTCTTCAAGCTCAGTAAAGTTGGTTGTTGATCATTGCTAGATAGCCATTTTCTTGGCATAGGTTTTCAAGCCAATTTAAGTCAAACTTGTAACTAAGCCACTCAGGAACATTCACTAGCAATGTTTCCATTAACTTGTCCAGTGATTTATTTTTTTGGTCAACATTTAGGAAATATATGTGACAATTACCTGCTAGAGTGCGTTTCCATTGAACTATCTCGTTTCAATAAAAACACCTGGACGTAATGACATCACACACACAAAAAAATGACAGTGTCGATGTAAGAATGTAGTGGATGAAGTGTTTCCATTACCCATTTAGGCAAATTTTTGGCGACAACCTGTATGCCCTCCCACCTATCTGTTGCATGTCTCAGGTAGCCCACAAAAGCCAACATGTGTAGAATGCAATCATTTACTCATATTTGCCATATTCTAATAAGTCACATGTACCAGCGTATCACTGCATCACTGCAGTCGCTGCCATGGTAAAACTTGCACCCCTGTAGACCTGAAAGAATTTAATGGTGAAACTTGCCAACCATTTTTTTGTCGATCTTGAGAAAGTTTCTCCTATATCTGCCGTTTCCATGACACATGTCGCAAGGATTCTTTTTGTTGCAACATTGCTTTGCTGTTGGAAAGCAGACTGAACCAGGTTTTCCTCTAGGATTTTGCCTGTGCTTTCTGTAGCTATATTGTGTTTTCTATTATCCCAAGAAACTCCCTAGTCCTTGCTGATGACAAGCATACCCTTAACATGATGCAGCCAACATCATGCTTGATAATATGAAGAGTTGTACTCAGTGATCTGTTGTGTTGGATTTGTCCCAAACATTGTTTTGTATTCAGGACATAAAGTGTTTCTTTGACACATTGTTTGCAGTTCTACTTTAGTGCCTTATTGCAAACAGGATGCATATTTTTGAATATTTTATTCAGTACAGGCTTCCTTCTTTTAACTCTCATTTAGGTTAGTATTGTGGAGTAACAAAATTGTTGTTGATTCATCCTCAGTTTTGTCTTATCACAGCCATTAAACTCTTTAACTGTTTAAAAATCACCATTGGGCTCATGGTGAAATCATGGTGAAATCCTTCCTCCCTGGCAACTGAGTTAGGAAGGACGCCTATATCTTTGTAGTGACTGGGTGTATTGACACACCATCCAAAGTGTAATTAATAACTTCACCATGCTCAAAGGGATATTCAATGTCTGTTTTTTTTGTTGTTTTTTTACCCATCTACCAATAGGTGCCCTTCTTTGAGAAACATTGGAAAATCTCCCTGGTCTTTGTGGTGGAATCTGAGTTTGAAATTAAGTGCTCGACTGAGGGACTTTATAGAGTGTGTGGGGTACAGAGATGAGGTAGTCATTAAAAACTAATGTTAAACACTATTATTGCACACAGTGAGTCCATGCAACTTATTATGTGACTTGTTAAGAAAATCTTTACTACTGAACCTTGCAATAGGCTTGCAATAACAGGGGTTGAATACTTATTCACTCAAGACATTTCAGCTTTTCATTTTTAATTAGTTAACATTTCTAAAAACATAATTCCAATTTGACATTATGGGGTTCTGTGTGTGTGTGTGGACAAGTGACACAAAATCTCAATTTAATACATGTTAAATTAAGGCTGTAACACAACAAAATGCACTGTAGATCCAAGTTAGCTAGACTTTAAATATATAGATTAGCTGGCTACTCACTAGCAGGTGGGCTTGTGCTTGAGATTGTTTGAGATCTGTGTTAAAGATGCACTATGCAGAAATCGCTCCACCATTTCCTGGTTACTAAAATGTGAATAGTTTGCCTAATTTCAGTTTGTGACAAAACAAGCAAATATAGTGTAGAGCATCATTGTACCATCTAAACCACTGTGAAATATATTTTCCATTAGAAAAAAATATAGTATTTTCAGCTGTTTGAAGCTGATGTACAAAACCGAAAGTAAAAAAACACAAAAACAAAACTTAAGTACAGGACGCATAGAAATAGCACAAATAAAACAGATCTACAGCTTCTTAGACTTGCGTTCTGTGAGAATGACAGATCTATAACACACATTTCTATGTGAATATGCTTGGTCGCCCAAAAAGTTACATTTTACACCTTTAATTTTCTAAAATGCCTGTTACCAGAAGTTGGTCATTATTAGTGGATGTGCATGGTTATGGTAAAAAATTATATTATAACAAAAAGGTCATTTTTGTAGACTGATTTGAAGGCCAGATCAGTGATTTCTTTGCAAAAATGCAGGTTAATCTATTTTGATAAAATAATTATAATTAGTGACTCTTATGCTGAAGGCTTATTTTTAGCCTAGGTATAATTTTACAAGCCCTGAATTCAGCCCTACCTGCACCTTAGAGACTGCTGCCCTGTGTACACAGTCATTGAACACTGGCCACTTTAATTATATTTACATACTGTTTTACCCACTTCGTATGTATATACTCTATCCTAGTCAAGGCTCATCCTATATAACTACTGCTGTACACACCTTTTATATTTATATACTGTCCATATTTTCACAACCATTATATGCATATACACTGAGTATACCAAACATTAGGAACACCTTCCTAATATTGAGCAGAACAGCCTCAATTTGACGGGGAATGGACGCTAAAAGGTGTCGAAAGGGATGCTGGGCCTTCTTGACTCCAATGCTTCACATAGTTGTGTCAAGTTGACTGGATGTCCTTTGGGTGGTGGACCATTCTTGATACACACAGAAACGGTTCAGTGTGAAAAACCCAGCAGCGTTGCAGTTCTTGACACAAACCGGTGTGCCTGACCCCTACTACCATACGTGCCCTGTTCAAAGGCACTTAACTTTTTTGTCTTGCTCATTCACCCTCTGCATGGCACACACACACAATCCATATCTCAATTGTCTCAAGGCTTGGAAATGCTTCTTTAACCTGTCTCCTACCCTTCATCGACACTGATTTTAAGTGGATTTAACAAGTGACATCAATAAGGGATCATAGATTTCACATGGTTTCACCTGGTCAGTCTGTCATGGATAGAGCAGGTGTTCTTAATGTTTTGTACACTGTGCAAAATATCTATGTATCCGTACTTTGACATTGCTCATTCTGATATTTCTTTATTTCTTTTGTAGTTTGTGTGTTTCTGTATTGTTAGGTATTACTGCACTGTTGGAGCTAGAAACCTGCGATAACATTTGCAAAATATGTGTACGCGACCAATACATTTGCTTTGTTTCGGTTAAATGAAACAGATTTTGCCATGATGTTTAACCACAAATCATGCAATTTAATAGAAATGTCTTCATCCACATAAATCCATGCCTAATGGTTTGTGCACCTCCTCTGTCAGGATCAGTGCCTCCATACTACAGGGAGGTATATGAGGCCATCCGGAGTAAGATAGAGGAACGAGTGCAGGTGGAGGTCTTCCAGAGGTTGCTCAGCAGAACAGATCTCCCCAGTGGTGTGCAGGGCCAGGTGAACACCAACTTTTCCTTTACTTGTTGTCACATCTATGATCTAGAATGCCTGCCAAATGTGGAAAGGAAGTTCTGGCTGTTTGTGGGTTTTTTTCTAGGCTCAAGTTTTTGTTGTTATGAAACAGAAGCACAGGCTGGTTTGTTATGTATTAGATCTATGGGTTTTCTATCCTCTTCCCTTCTTGGAAGAAATTCTGCAGAAAAGACTTGAAAAACATCTAGCGCTCTTTGATACAAACTATTCAACTCTATTCAAAGACCCTCTCAAGCCTATATTTGTTTTACCACTAAGTACTAAGGGGGTAATTACAATACTAGTTCCAGCACCAGTTATTAGAAAGGGTGGTTCCTGCAAACTATCTCCTTGCTGCCATTTAATTAGTGGCATTTGCTTCAGTAAAGCTTACTCAAAAGTGATGGTATTTGAGGGGATGGCATTTAAAAGTTGTGTTATTCAAGAGCACATGGGACATGAAAAATACAACGTGTTACATCCAATGAAGCGTTTCCATGGATAATGTGTATTTCAGCTTAGACCTCATGGTTCAGTTTGATGTTTCTTACTGTATTAGATCATTACTAAAGTGTTCTCTGCATTTTCTTGTGAACCACTGCTGAAATTAGGCCTTGGATTGAGCAATGACCTGTTAAGAGAGTCCTGTAATGTCCTGTCTTTTTCAGATTGCTGAGCATGTTGACTACACTGATGGATTCTTAAGCAAGTTGTCCCTATATAAAGCACTGGCGTTGATCGCCCTTGCTCAGCAAGGAAAGCAACCAAGCCCAAAACTCTTAGAAAACTGCATACAAGGTAAGCCTTTTAGCGAGTTGTTTTCAAGGGAGGACACAGCAGTAAATGTGCAGCTTAATCAGTGGCTTGACTGTTAAGTATCTAAGGTCAAAAACCTTTGTGACCCCTATGAACAGCTTGTGTGAGAAAGTTAACTTCGCTATATATTGTGTGAAGTTGAATATGCATGTGACAAGCTAAAGTACACATTGCATTTGCACACAAAACAAGCAGATGTGCTGTGCTAAAAAGCTGGTCCTAGTTTTATCAGAGTGTGTTGTATTTGTTGGCTGGTTTCCTCTAACCTCTGGGCATTGCGTCCGGGAATACACCAGCTCCCTTCCCATGTCTCTGTAAAAGACACACAACCTTTCCCTGCCCTTTTTTCCTCTGGAACAGCTCTGTGAAAATCATAATGAAAGTTACAGGAAGAACTCTTCCCTCTCTCTTAAGTACACTTGTTTTTCTTGATTATATTAATCAGTTTACTTTCACATTCTGTGGCTAGGTTTTTGTGAAGAAAAGCATGAGTGCTAAAGTGTACAGTACCATTAAGTTGGAGAGGAGTCGTCGTCTTTGGTTTTTCAGAGGTAGCCATTACTCTAAACACAGCCCTGTGTTAGAGCTCTGTTCCAAAGCTCATATGATTATTTAGGGCCCTCTGTGTTATTTCAGTGCTGCCAATATGGCAGCTGACTGCTTTCTGTGAAACTGATGTCACGTTTTCTCTGCTGAGCTATGGTAGAGCTGGTTTCCTGGTTGTTGTAGGAGGACAATTAACTCATATCTCTGTGGAATGTCAAGGAGGGTTAAATTCAGGATCACATGAATCACACCATCATAATTGTTTGAAAGACTTAAGAGACATTTGAGTTTAGGGAGAGTCATGTGAGCTTTCTAATGGTGTCAAGTCTAGTTTCCTCAATTACAAAAGGTGTACCGCAGGGGTTGGTATTGGGACCTGTGCTCTTAACTATTTATATACAGTGCCGTGAAAAAGTATTTGCCCCCTTTCTAATTGTCTCTACTTTTGCATATTTTTGATACTGAATGTTATCAGATCTTCAACCAAATCCTAATATTAAATAAAGGGAAACTGAGTGAGCAAATAACAGAACAATTACATACTTAATACATTTATTTCATAAATAAAGTTATGCCACACCCAATGCTCCTGTGTGAAAAAGTAGTTGCCAACTTACACTCAATAACTGGTTGTGCCACCTTTAGCTGCAATGACTCAAACTAAACACTTCCTGTAGTTGTTTATCAGTCTCACGTCACTGTGGAGGAATTTTGTACCACTCTTTCATGAACTGTTAAAACTCAGCAACATCTGTGGGTTTTCAAGCATGAGCTGCTTGTTTCAAGTCCTGCCACAACATCTCAATTGGGATGAGGTCTGGACTTTGACTAGGCCATTCCAAAACTTCAAATGTATTGCTTCTTAGCCATTTTCATGTAGACTTGAATGTGTGTTTTGGATCATTGTCTTGATGCATTATCCAGCTGCGCTTCAGCTTCAGCTCGCAGACAGATGGCCTAACATTCTCCTGTATAATTATCTGATGCAGAATTCATGGTTCCTTCTATTAAGACAAGTCGTCCAGGCCCTGAGGCAAACCATCACACTACCACCACCATGCTTGTCTGTTGGTAATGAGGTTCTTACTGTGGAATGCAGCATTTGGTTTTCGTCAGGCATAATGGGACCCATGTCATCCAAAAAGTTATACTTTTGAATCAATCATAGAACGTTCTTCCAAGAGTCTGCATTCCACAGTAAGAACCTCATGACAACAGTCAAGCATGGTGATGGTTTGGGGAAGCTTTGCTGCCTCAGGCGATGTGAGATACTGATCAACAACTACAGGAAGCATTTGGTTGCAGTCATTGCAGCTGAATGTGGCACAACCAGTTATTGAGTGTAAGGGGCAATTCATTTTTCACACAGGGGCATTGGGTGTTGCATAACTGTGTGAATTAAATAAAATAAGTTTAAAAAAATATATATGTTATTTGTAAACTCAGGTTCCATTGATCTAATATTAGGTTTTGGTTGAAGATCTGATAACATTCAGTATCAAAAATATGCAAAAAATTGGCCAAATCTGAAAGGGGGAAAATACTTTTACCAGACTGCAGCAAGCCACTACTCTTAAACTGTTGGAAGCCATCTACCGTAGTGCACTTCGCTGACAGTTTTAGTACTCATCACTGCATCATGTATCAGAAGGTTGGCTGGACCTCACTAAAATCCTGTAGATTACTTTATTACTCCTTGTTTACAAAGCTCTGCTCCACAAGATTCCAATATGCCTCACTTCCCTGTTGAAATATTTCAATATGAGATACCAATCCCGCTCCGAGGTTTTCTTAACTCTTGAGGTCCCGGTTGTCTCCACCAAGTTTGGTAAATTTGCCTTTCATTTTAACGCACCACAGTTCTGGAATACCTTACGATCAATTTCCACCTGGATTCCCTGGTGTCGATAGGGCAGTTTAAAACTCTGTTGGTAAATGAGTTCACGGAAGTGTGCAATTGTTTCAATTGACTTATAACTTGTTATAATGTATTTATAGCTGAATTGTAGTTTATTTTTTTATATTTTGTTGTATTGATGCCGTTTTTGTCCTCAGGGCACCATTGCAAATGAGACACTGGTCTCAATTGGGCTCCCTTGATTAAATAAAGTAGGCAAAAAAATGTGAATGGGAGAATTCAAGTGTCTGAAGGATCAGAGGGCCACTAAGGGAGGTGAAATGTCAAATGTACACTGGAACATGATTGCTTTCCCCACACAAAATGGATGTGTGTAGGAAAATGTTTTATATTCAAACCCGCACTACAGGAAATCATAAATGATGTCTATTAGTTCAATAGAGCTGGATGTTTACACTTTGTCTGTGAGCATAGATGTGCTGATTGCCTACTAGATAAATGAGTCGATGAGAGCATTGTTTACTCATGTCTGACTTGGTGTTTGTTTGACAGAGTTCCCTAAGCCCCAACTTGGTGAGTTCAAGGACCTCCAGACTCTGAGGATGCAGCCAACTCAGGAGAGCCCCCTCACGGTGCCCCAGACCCTGGGCAAGCTGCTTGCCAGGGATACAGTCCAGGTGGAGCTAATTCCTGAAAAGAAGGGTCTGTTCCTCAAACACGTGGAGTACCAGATCACCAGCCAGGTGAAGGCTGCATTTAATTACATATGATTGTAACATAAAAGGGCTTTGTTAGATGAACAGTCAAGGAAGTTATTAATAGGAAAGGTAAGGCACATACTTTACCATGCATTTACCTTGTTACTTCAAATAGGTCACTTTTGTGCATTACAAGCAACATGTATTAATAGGAATTTTGATCATAAAAATTCTGTAATTCCCTCTGGCTCTATTCCTGGCTTCTCAATTATTTCTGCATTTTTGGCTTGGTGAAACGAATGGCTTTAATGCTTGTCCATCTAAGAATGAATGTATACATACAGTACATTGCATCATTTACACTGGATGCCTAAGCTGAACAGAGCTGGTGTTGTTTCTGTGCCGTGAGCATTCACAATTAGTATGAACTAAAGCCAACACATGACAACACATCCATTGTCAATATATTTGTTGAATTCACAACCCCAAAGCATGATGTTATTTTGCACATCTCGGTTATTCACAGATGTAATATTTATTTGAACCTTTTCAGCATTTTAAGATATCTGTTTACCGGCGGTACAGTGATTTCGATGTCTTCCACGAGCTCTTGCTGCAGAGGTTTGCCTACAGAATGGTGCCTGCGTTGCCGCCTAAGAGAATGCTGAAAGGAGGTATATGGAGGATGTCAGTCAGAACGTTTGATTATTAGGAGGAGAGTGAGGCTTTGATCTGTAAATAAGTGTTCCACTCTGCATCAGAGCTGGGGTCCCGCTGATCCAGAGGAACTCCAATTGTATTAATCCAACTTCACCCATGTTCTCACATCCAGACATGAACCCTGTCTTTATATTACCATTATTAGATACCAATGTTATTACTATATTCAGGGTTGGGCGGATAACTTGAAAAATGTCATCCGTTACTGATTACAGTTACATGATAAATAATCTTTTGGATTACTCCAAATAAGTATCTGATTACATTTGGATTACTTTTGCATTACTTTAACTTCTAGCACTCAGACATATGTGAAAATGCTTAAAAATGTTGATTTAATATAGTATTTTTTTCATTTAGTAACATTATTATTTCCAAATGGGGTGAGAGCCTAAAGATCCTATAATTCATGTTATATTCTATGTGTAAGAGCATAATCACAGGGCTCCATACTAGCATTTTCACTTGTTGGCACCAGCCCATGATTTGGTTACACCACAATTGCTGTGAGGTCACGCAATAGAAAAAAATGGGAGCCTTATCATCTTATAAAGTATTCAACATTTTTATTCAGAGGTGTACTAGACTACTAACACAGTATGATTCAAGAAATACATGGTGTATTCTATCATGTTCAAGTACAACTGCATGATTCCAGCTATTTTGAATTGCAACCTAAACCGGTGATTGTCATGGACTTGGGGTTTGGCAACTAGGCAATTGTTATTATTTTACTATGAAAATAAGCTTACAGAATTGTTATATATTTTTTGATCAACAGATATTCATTTGTCGACACTAATACTAATTTATATTTTGAGGCTAATTTATTTGGGGCTAATTCACCAGATGAGGAAGTGGTTAGCTAGATCGCTAACTCAAAATATAGCCTATTACTGATAGTTAGCCGTGAAATGTATATCTAACAGTACATTTAATATATATGCTTATGCACCTACCTTTAATGCCCAACATGAGTGCCCTTTGTTGGATATTAAAACACAATTTCAGACCAGAAAGCTTAGACCCTTTTCTCTTAAACAGTAACCACATTGGTTGCATTCAGTAGTGTTTTCCCCATGATTAGGCCTACATTTGGAAATATTGTGCATTCTAAAAGCATTTCACGAAGGAAAGAGAGATTGAAACTGCACTGCTTCAAAGCAGCAAGCAGGAACTCTGTAGTCCAGATGATTTGCATTGACCAGTGAGCTAGGTGTCAATGTTTTGGAAGCCTTACCAATTCATTCAACCACAAAAGAAGCCATCCACCCTTAATGGGCAATCAGCAGAATAATATAATCTCTGAGAGCATGTGAGAAGTGCTGATGGTGCGCTAAATGACAGCAATGATGTCAAAGTAGTATAGATAGATAAAGTGATCCCGAAAGTAATTAGCTGTTTTTAAGAATGTAAGTAATCCGATTACACTTTTATTTTTTTAAGTAATCCAGGTTGATTAGTTACTTCAAGGGCCAACCCTGACTGTATTACATAAAATGGTATGATCTCTTCTACGGAAGCAGAACAACTGAATATGCTGGCTCTTTAACTGACCTCTGTCTACAGTCCTGACCTCCATGTCTGAGAGGGACTTTATAGAGGGAAGGCGGCGTGCTCTGGGCCGGTTCATCAACCTAGTGGCACGACACCCCTTCTTCTCCGAGGACGAACTGGTCAAGACCTTTCTCACCTTCAACGGCTCGGTACGTCTCTGCTACTGAAAATACTACCTTTCTCCATCTCTGCTAGTCGTCTACGCCAAGATCACATTGTTCTTTGGCTTGCCATGGATAATGACTGTACTGCTCACACAACTTTACTCTCTCTCTCGCTTACTCTCAGGACGTTCAGGTGAAAATGCGTGATGCTTGCAAGAAAATGGGAGATGAATTCATGACTAATACAATGGCAACTCTGGCAAAGGTTTGTATTGTTTCTATTATGAAATAGTACATCAAACTATTTGAAATCCTACTGAGACGCAGCAGTGTGAGTCTGGGTACATCTGTGCTGTAGGATTATCTCCCAGCTGATATCCAGGCCCAGTTTTCATCAAGCAGGGAACTGATCAGGAATATCCACAACAGCTTTCACAAGCTGCGGGACCGGGCAGAGAAGATGGCCGAGCGCTCCAAGGAAAATGCCACTGATTTGCTAATGTTTGGAAGGGAGCTCAGGTACAGAACTCAGCATTTAAGGGCATAAAACTCTCTCTATCGCACCTCTCTACACAAGTGTTTTAGCCCAAGGAAACGTATTATGCTTGCTACCCCACCCATACAACAGTTTTGGGGAAGAAAATGTTGGCAATTGTAAAGGATTTGTTTTCTTTTGTTTTTCAGGGTTTTTACTTCAAATCGTTTTTGTAAGCCAAGACATCGTACTGGTCCAGCTTCTCTAGTTATGCTTTCTGTTGCAGTACACTGGGCTCTGATGGTTCACCCATTCCCTCTCTGGCCTCATCCCAAAGCACCTGGGGCATTCTCCGTCAGTCTCTGAAAGGCCTTTCCGTGGAGTTTGCTCTACTAGCCGACAAAGGTGCTCAGCAGGTACAATCCAGCTCACTGTATACGTACCACCTGCTCTCCTGTGGTATTGCCAAACTCATAATTATTTATTCATTGATATCTTAAGGGGAGGAGAGAAGAGGATGATGTCGTGGAAAAACTGAATCTATTCTTGGATTTGCTGCAATCATACAGAGTGAGTTTGAGAAATGTAAAAAATCTATTTACTGAAGAACTCTGTATCAAGTTAATGCAATGTTACTAGTAATATTACAAATGCACTACACCGGTATAACAGCAACTTAATTTAGAGTGTTAACAATATATCTTTGACCCGTGTGGCTCACTTGGTAGAGCATGGTGCTTGCAACGCCAGGGTTGTGGGTTTCCCACGGGGGACCAGTACAAATAAGTACTACTTACTGTAAGTCGTTCTGGTCAAGTGTCTGCTAAATACTATAATGTAAAAATAGGGTAGTTATGTCTTACCGTATGTGTGTGGTTGTGTCCCATAGGATCTGTGTGAGCGGCATGAGAAGGGAGTATTGCACGAACACCAGAGAGCTCTGCAGAAGTACGGTATGATGAAGAGGCAGATGATGAGTGCCACAGTGCAGCCTAAAGAGCAGGTGTCAGTGGAGCAACTGGAGTCTCGTATTGTGCAGGTTCTCTTTCTCATTCATTCTATCTCCTTCTCTTCCCCCCCCCCCTTTCTCTCTCTCCGTGCTTGAAAAGCGCTCTACCTTCCTCATTTACTCAGGGTTGTCACACGTCAAATCAACACTGTTGTCAGGATAATGAAGATGAAATAATGTCATCACAGGCCAACCCACCCTCCCTCGGAGAGACTGTGTCCTCTCTGACATTGAGAGGAAGGAGGGAACAGCATTTTCCTAGATGCCATCATTTGGGAGTTGATTGATACCCCGGTATAAGGATTGATATCCTTGTAGGTCCCACAGCATTTCTCATACTAAACCATCTTAGGAAGATATTGCATTTGACAGTTTGGCATTTCAGCCTTTAGAATGGATCTCATATGTCATGTTTTTCAACACTGACTCCTACAGACAATGCCATGACAGCATGGTCTTATGATCAATGAGGTTGTTCCTCTTGATAACCATCATATGGTTGTGGTTTGTGAAGCAATGGTTTGTATCCTCCCCCAACAGCAGGAGAACGCCATTCAGACCATGGAACTGCGGAACTACTTCTCCCTGTTCTGCCTTCACCAGGAGACTCAGCTCATCTTCACATACCTGCCCATCACTTCTCACATCCTGGGAGCCTTCGTCAACTCACAGGTCCAAGGTCACCAAGAGGTGAGACTCACCTGGAAATATACAGTGTCAGGTTTGAGTTGAAGTAGTGGAGCACACAGTTCATTAGGTTGATGTGTGTGTGTTGATTCTAATCTTTAATAGATAATACAATTATAAGATGATCGTCTTGTAATTTTGGCCAGAGGATGCTTTCACTGTAACAGACTACGTTGTTTGTTTGATAACTAGATGGGTGCAGTGTGGAATGATCTCCAGCAGAAGCTTGGGTGTCTCTTCGGTGTCGATGAAATGCAATCCCCTCCTCTTACACCCAAGTAGACACCCATGTCCCCTTCTCTCTCAACAAGCGATGAATATGCTGCTTTGCAAGCCAAGAAGACAGTCACTCTCAGAAGGGACTGATGGTGAACTGTTTTCATAAAACCTTGAAAAACACTACAAACTGTGCCTTAAGTATAAATCAGTGGTGAGTAAATGCAGTTTACTCACCTTTTTTTCATTTTCTTTGTGGGACAGTTCATCCACCTTTTGCGGAAAAATGCATTGAAGTATAGGGATCGCTACTTTTTTTCTCTGCTACTCGGCGAACAGTTTACCCACTTTATTTTTTTTACCACTACATCACTGATTTCAATGAATGGATGTGGTCTGCAGCTCGAGATATATTATACCGTACGTGCATCCTCACTAGGGATGTCAGAGGTTGATCAAAGGAGCTCATTGGGAAGTAGAAGAGTGCTTTGAAGAATGTGTACTGCTGCCTTGCTGAATAAGAGGAAAATATGGATTTCATAATTGATATATAGGGAACATTTTGTTGAAAAGCTGGATCCTTTCTGTGTTATTTTGTAGCTCAATGCCTTTACCATATGAGGGACTTCTTACCTACACTTCTTGGAGGATCATTCGCCTATGTCGAGGTATAATGTAGTGTCTTATTGCAGGCAGACACATGTTAGAATGTATTTGCATGTAAGAATACACTAATTAAGCTGATTGAAGATGTTGCCACACAGGGAAGATACATTTCCTTGCCGCAGCCAGGTTGTGGCAACGTAACCTTTGTGTTTAAAATGACTAGTGTAAATGTTTAAGATGTTTAGAAAGATTCTAATCAGGGCACGGGCTCATTTCTGAAAAAAGACAGGCAAACCAATATGTATTAAAGTAAATGTAGTAGCCGCATGCTATTCAATGGTTTGTTGTGAAGTACAACATAAGTATTAATCATCCTACTGACCACACTTGTGCAACTGGGCTTGCTAGCTTGTGTTGATATTCGGGCAAAGGCCTTCAGATTCCTTGCTTCAATCGAATCTTCGTTGCAATACTGTGAAAAGCTGCTTCAGTTTCTACGCCTGAGCAAGCTATCAAGAGGAAGAAGTTTGATCAAATTAAAATAATTAATGATTTATGGCTGATATAACACTCCACGTGACCAATGGTGAACATACCAAAGAAACATGCTACAATTCCACATAGTCATTAGTGCAATTAAGTAGTAATTATCCTGTAATATTTTATTTCAGGTAGAAATTAAATGTGCTCTGTGTTAATGCTTTTGACCTGTTTGCAATGTTTGTTTCAATTAAGATGCAATAATGGTGGTTCAGTGTTTACTTAATGTAGATTTGAAGAAAACCAGATGGAATATTTTTCTGTGTATGCAATATTCAAGAATATACCCAATGATTTATTGTCCTCTTATTCAACAGTATACATTGATTTCATGTCGAAAGCATAAGATTGTGTTGAAAATTTTATTTGTTTCACTCACAATTATGATATGGTCTTACGTAACCTGTTCTTGCAAAATTCACCCTCTTCTTGCAGGATGTGCAAATTGCATGTGTTTTACATGTAATTAAAGTACAGGAATGAGGCTGTGTAATAAAATGTTGTCTCACAATTAGAACTGAGTAATATTAGACGTTTTGTTATTCAATGCAGTATTGTGTCTTCTCTGGAACTGTTAATTGGTTCCTCACAAGTTCTTATTATTGTGTCAACAATTGTCATAACCTTATTTTTTTTGGCAAGTCTTAAAAATTAAGAGTAACAAATGCTTTATGATCTTTGAGAAAGAACATCTGAATTAGGTGAAGGATGTAGATACAGGAACGTTTAACTATTGTACAGTTTTATGTTGAATCTCACTTAATGTTAAATAAAAAGTGTCAGATACCCGTGTCATTGTTGGGCTCCCGATTGGCACAGCGGTCTAAGGCACTGCTTCTCAGTGCAAGAGGTGTCACTATGGTACCTGGTTCGAATCCAGGCTGTATCACATCCGACTGTGATTGAGCGGCGCACCATTGTCCGCAGGCCGTCATTGTAAATAAAAATGTATTAACTGACTTGCCTAGTTAAAGGTTAAAGAAATATACAAAATTACCCTGATACTAAATTGAATTAAACAGGAAGTTGAACAATCAAAATCGTTGTCATTCCACTTCTTTTTTTTTTTTTCACCTTTATTTAACCAGGTAGGCAAGTTGAGAACAAGTTCTCATTTACAATTGCGACCTGGCCAAGATAAAGCAAAGCAGTTCGACACGTACAACGACACAGAGTTGTACATGGAGTAAAACAAATATACAGTCAATAATACAGTATAAACAAGTCTATATACGATGTGAGCAAATTAGGTGAGAAGGGAGGTAAAGGCAAAAAAAGGCCATGGTGGCAAAGTAAACACAATATAGCAAGTAAAACACTGGAATGGTAGATTTGCAGTGGAAGAATGTGCAAAGTAGAAATAAAAATAATGGGGTGCAAAGGAGCAAAATAAATCAATACAGGGAAAGAGGTAGTTGTTTGGGCTAAATTATAGGTGGGCTATGTACAGGTGCAGTAATCTGTGAGCTGCTCTGACAGTTGGTGCTTAAAGCTAGTGAGGGAGAAGTGTTTCCAGTTTCAGAGATTTTTGTAGTTCGTTCAGTCATTGGCAGCAGAGAACTGGAAGGAGAGGCGGCCAAAGAAAGAATTGGTTTTGGGGGTGACCAGAGAGATATACCTGCTGGAGCGCGTGCTACAGGTGGGTGATGCTATGGTGACCAGCGATCTGAGATAAGGGGGGACTTTACCTAGCAGGGTCTTGTAGATGACATGGAGCCAGTGGGTTTGGCGACGAGTATGATGTGAGGGCCAGCTAACGAGAGTGTACAGGTCGCAATGGTGGGTAGTATATGGGGCTTTGGTGACAAAACGGATTGCACTGTGATAGACTGCATCCAATTTGTTGAGTAGGGTATTGGAGGCTATTTTGTAAATGACATCGCCAAAGTCGAGGATTGGTAGGATGGTCAGTTTTACAAGGGTATGTTTGGCAGCATGAGTAAAGGATGCTTTGTTGCGAAATAGGAAGCCGATTCTAGATTTAACTTTGGATTGGAGATGTTTGATGTGGGTCTGGAAGGAGAGTTTACAGTCTAACCAGACACCTAGGTATTTGTAGTTGTCCACATATTCTAAAAGTCAGAGCCGTCCAGAGTAGTGATGTTGGACAGGCGGGCAGGTTCAGGCAGCGATCGGTTGAAGAGCATGCATTTAGTTTTACTTGTATTTAAGAGCAATTGGAGGCCACGGAAGGAGAGTTGTATGGCATTGAAGCTTGCCTGGAGGGTTGTTAACACAGTGTCCAAAGAAGGGCCAGAAGTATACAGAATGGTGTCGTCTGCGTAGAGGTGGATCAGAGACTCACCAGCAGCAAGAGCGACCTCATTGATGTATACAGAGAAGAGAGTCGGTCCAAGAATTGAACCCTGTGGCACACCCATAGAGACTGCCAGAGGTCCGGACAGCAGACCCTCCGATTTGACACACTGAACTCTATCGGAGTAGTTGGTGAACCAGCAGAGGCAATCATTTGAGAAACCAAGGCTGTCGAGTCTGCCGATGAGGATGTGGTGATTGACAGAGTCGAAAACCTTGGCCAGATCAATGAATACAGCTGCACAGTAATGTTTCTTATCAATGGCGGTTAAGATATCGTTTAGGACCTTGAGCGTGGCTGAGGTGCACCCATGACCAGCTCTGAAACCGGATTGCATAGCAGAGAAGATATGGTGAGATTCGAAATGGTCGGTAATCTGTTTGTTGACTTGGCTTTCGAAGACCTTAGAAAGGCAGGGTAGGATAGATATGTCTGTAGCAGTTTGGGTCAAGAGTGTGTCCCCCTTTGAACAGGGGGATGACTGCAGCTGCTTTCCAATCTTTGGGAATCTCAGATGACACGAGAGGTTGAACAGGCTAGTAATAGGGGTGGCAACAATTTCGGCAGATCATTTTAGAAAGAAGGAGTCCAGATTGTCTAGCCCGGCTGATTTGTAGGGGTCCAGATTTTGCAGCTCTTTCAGAACATCAGCTGACTGGATTTTGGAGGAGAAATGGGGAAGGCTTGGGCGAGTTGCTGTGGGGGGTGCAGTGCTGTTGACCGGGGTAGGAGTAGCCAGGTGGAAAGCATGGCCAGCCGTAGAAAAATGCTTATTGAAATTCTCAATTATAGTGGATTTATCAGTGGTGACAGTATTTCCTATCTTCAGTGCAGTGGGCAGCTGGGAGGAGGTGTTCTTATTCTCCATGGACTTTACAGTGTCCCAGAACTTTTTTGAGTTAGTATTGCAGGAAGCAAATTTCTGCTTGAAAAAGCTAGCCTTGGCTTTTCTAACTGCCTGTGTATAATGGTTTCTAGCTTCCCTGAACAGCTGCATATCACGGGGGCTGTTCGACGCTAATGCAGAACGCCATAGGATGTTTTTGTGTTGGTTAAGGGCAGTCAGGTCTGGGGAGAACCAAGGGCTATATCTGTTCCTGGTTCTAAATTTCTTGAATGGGGCATGCTTATTTAAGGTGGTTAGGAAGGCATTTAAAAAAAATAACCAGGCATCCTTTACTGACGGGATGAGATCAATATCCTTCCAGGATACCCCGGCCAGGTCGATTAGAAAGGCCTGCTCGCTGAAGTGTTTCAGGAAGCGTTTGACAGTGATGAGTGGAGGTCGTTTGACCGCTGACCCATTACGGATGCAGGCAGTGATCGCTGAGATCTTGGTTGAAGACAGCAGAGGTGTATTTAGAGGGCATGTTGGTTAGGATGATATCTGTGAGGGTGCCTGTGTTTAAGGCTTTGGGGAGGTACCTGGTAGGTTCATTGATAATTTGTGTGAGATTGAGGGCATCAAGCTTAGATTGTAGGATGGCTGGGGTGTTAAGAATGTTCCAGTTTAGGTCGCCTAGCAGCACGAGCTCTGAAGATAGATGGGGAGCAATCAGTACACATATGGTGTCCAGAGCACAGCTGGGGGCAGAGGGTGGTCTATAGCAGGCGGCAACGGTGAGAGACTTGTTTTTAGAGAGGTGGATTTTTAAAAGTAGAAGTTCAAATTGTTTGGGTACAGACCTGGATAGTAGGACAGAACTCTGCAGGCTATCTTTGCAGTAGATTGTAACACCGCCCCCTTTGGCAGTTCTATCTTGTCTGAAAATGTTGTAGTTTGGGATGAACATTTCCGAATTTTTGATGGTCTTCCTAAGCCAGGATTCAGACACAGCTAGAACATCCGGGTTGGCAGAGTGTGCTAAAGCAGTGAATAAAACAAACTTAGGGAGGAGGCTTCTAATGTTAACATGCATGAAACCAAGGCTATTACGGTTACAGAAGTCATCAAAAGAGAGCGCCTGGGGAATAGGAGTGGAGCTAGGCACTGCAGGGCCTGGATTTACCTCTACATCGCCAGAGGAACAGAGGAGGAGTAGAATAAGGGTATGGCTAAAAGCAATAAGAATTGGTCGTCTAGAACGTCTGGAACAGAGAGTAAAAGGAGGTTTCTGGGGGCGATAAAATAGCTTCAAGGTATAATGTACAGACAAAGGTATGGTAGGATGTGAATACAGTGGAGGTAAACCTAGGTATTGAGTGATGATGAAAGAGATATGGTCTCTAGAAACATCATTGAAACCAGGAGATGTCATCGCATGTGTGGGTGGTGGAACTAATAGGTTGGATAAGGTATAGTGAGCAGGACTAGAGGCTCTACAGTGAAATAAGCCAATAAACACTAACCAGAACAGCAATGGACAAGGCATATTGATATTAATAAGGAGAGGCATGCTTAGTCGAGTGATCAAAAGGGTCCAGTGAGTAGTGAGGTTGGTTAGGGTCACGGCGATTCAGACAGCTAGCCGGGCCATCGGTAGCAAGCTAGCATAGGATGGAGGTCTGTTTTTAGCCACCTTGTGCGTTTCCGTCGGTAGGATTAGTGGGGTTCCGTGTGGTAGGGGGGGGATCAATCCAATTCGCAAAAAAAAACAGTAGATATAGTTATAGAGGCCCAAGAAAAAAATCATTAAGAAACAAAAAAAGAGGTGCATTCTTTACTAAAGAGCACACTGCTTTCAAGGGTAGCTGGAATCAGTAGGAATTCTGCAGTATTTCTCCAGGGATGTTTCAGGTAGACAACATGTGGGAATGCTCTTTGATACAGTATGAATGAGTCCGAGGCCAGTAGTCGCTCTTAAAGCTTTCTACCTCCTCTAACTTGTGATCGATAAAGTCATCAAGTCATGACCCTGAAACTTGAAGTAGCCAAAGAACTTCTTTTGAAGCATCAGTGGAAACCACAGAATATCGTCAACCCACATTTGACCAAAGGGTATCTTGTCCGAGTCGAACCACTGTGGAGACATCTCTAGAAGAGAAAAGGTATAAGTTAGTGAACTTCGTCAGACATCAGTCTAAAATGTCCAGAAAAAGGAATGTAGTATAGGGCAGCAGTTTTTAAGGAAAACTATGGGGTCTATGATTATAGTCTATTGGGCTGAGTTTATCCTGGTCACAAACCAGGCCCTAAATAGAATGCATGAGATTGAGAATGAATACCATCTGACTCTGTTGGCTCCCCGTTGTAGTTGTCAGCTCGGAAAACATGCACATCAAGCAGCTGTTTCTCCGATGAATTCAAATGTTGTTTCCAATCTTATCAAGTGCATCCACTGTGAGGCCACTTTCCTCCTGCAGTTCTCTGGAAGAAACAACCCGTTTGTAAGTAGAGAGAAAGTAGCAGGATAGTGTGTCGCTTTCAGACCAGAGTAGGAAAGAAATAGATAGTAGGCCTCAGATAACAGGCAATAATCAAACATCACAATATGACATTTATGGGGGTATGTAGTATCAGATGCTGCCCAGTGCTGAAATCTGTTAACATGATTTTACATGCAAATTGTTAAGCCAAACTGTAGGGAAACCTTTCAAGACATCTACAGAGGACTGCAAACAATCTCACCGCCTGGCAGCCTCTTCAATAGTCTCCCCAGGTTGGACTTTGCCACCAAACCCATTCCACTTCCCTGCTCCGAACCATCTCTTCTTCATGCCCAGTAGCACCCGTCCAGGCTGCACCAGGGTCAGCAGCTTGTTGGTTAACATTGTACCTGTAATATACATAATCGGTGTGTAATAATCAGTAGACCCACAATCCATGGATGACCTCACTCTCTTGGTTGCATCAAGCTACAGTATCTCTAGAGATGATACATTGCAGATTATTGAGAAGCATTCTGTAAAGTTATTTTCTGACAAAACACTATTGTAAAAGTTCTGGTATGCAAGACATCACAGCAGTGCACAGCAGCAAACTTGAACTAGTAGCCTTTTATTGCATTATTCAAGTAGACTAGAAGTAAAACTCCATGCAAGTAACTTGCCTTTATAGCAACTTTTAGGTTGTCAATATAGTCCTTAAATGGTTTTCATAGATTAGAGTTATCCAGAATGAATAACGAATTTCTCCAGTCTCGCGTTGACAGTGGCAAGGCCTGCCATGT
Organism: Oncorhynchus kisutch; assembly: GCF_002021735.2. Classification (NCBI taxonomy): domain Eukaryota; kingdom Metazoa; phylum Chordata; class Actinopteri; order Salmoniformes; family Salmonidae; genus Oncorhynchus; species Oncorhynchus kisutch. The sequence goes on from NC_034183.2 coordinate 55,231,922, forward strand.
GATCGTATTCAATGTGTCGGGCTCTGACCTGTAACATTCGACATGGGTAAAGGATAAAATTGGTCGTTTTAGTTAAAGATCTGTGAAAATGTGTTACCCTCAAATATTATCGACTGGAAACAGAAGTATAATGCCAAACCATAAAAAAAAAATCCATAGCTGGTGATAGCAGTTGCTGTAGTATTACGGTAACATATTTAATTACGCATCCTCATATAATTTAACATGTTTGAAAACAAAATAATTGCCACGCGTTATAACTTCTCCACAACAAGTAGATCTGCGCAGATAATGTGCATTATTGACGTTCTCGGACAGATTAATTAGTTGCGATCAATTTAGCTCGCACAGCGCGCCGGGTTGGCGGATCACATATGATTTTAATGTCGCCCTGCAGGACTACCGGGAGCCCTAAATTGCGGAGTGGGTTGTCTTTGACTAAATCGAGCGTGTCCAACACATTCACGTGATCAGGAAGTGCAACTACAAATTCGAACGAAATGCTGTCTGCCAGCAGCATTAGCACAGATTAGAACATCTTTGCCATTACATTTAGCTAAATAATGTGGTACTCAGTGTTACAAAAATCATATCTACATACCTCTGTGCATGTCCTAAAAAAGGCTGCGCATAATCTGAAAGGAAAGAGTACTGCCGATCAGCGTTGGATAGTTCGGCAGCTTAATGACCCCTTTGTGAAGGCTGCCCATGTGCACAACTACCGGTGTAGAAGCGCCTTCAAACTGCTGGAGATTGATGACAAATACAAACTTTTAAAACCCGGATTCAACGTAATAGATTGTGGTGCTGCACCGGGTGCTTGGAGCCAGATAGCTGTTCACAGGGTCAACTCAACTGGGGCTAGTGAGTACGTCTTGTATTTACCCAACTGGCAGATTAGCACATGACATGCTCTTATAATTATTCGACCAGCCAGGCCAAATATATATTTTCCTGCATCTGACATTGTTCTGACTGCCATGTTTATTTACATTTATTTATCTAACCTTTATTTTGTCAGGGAGTCATACTGAGACCGAGATCTCTTTTAGAGATGAGCCCTGAAAATACGCGCAATAGAAATAAAACCAATTCAAGCGGAAAGAACGACATGGTCATAACGAAACAAACCCATTCATCAGTAATATGGTCCTAAATCAGCTTTCTGCATTGCCCTAGAGGCACCAGAAGATTGTTCTACAAATAAGGTGCAAGAAAGGTAAATCAGCATTTAGTTAACTTTTAGTTACTTTCCAGAGTTAACCATCCCTGAGATCGGGTGTGGTAACTCCTATGTCTAAAGTTTAGTCAAGATGTTAGGTACAGTGGGACTTTTTGTAAAAGGGCTTTCTAAATGAAAACATAGCAATGTGACATCAAAGAGGGACAACCAACTTTCTGATAGAGAATGAAGTGATGAGTACTAAAATTGTCGCCGGTAATAAAGCATAGTACACTAAATTAAACTGTATCTAATGCCTTTAATGAAGTGGCAGCTGCGTTCATATAGATGTCGCCTTAGTCTAGGACCGATAGGAACGTCAACTGAATAATCTGCTTGCTACTATTTAGCGAGAGGCAGGACCCATTTCTATAGAAGAAGCCCATTATATTTCTATAGAAGAAGCTTCTTACTAACTCATCAATATGCTTTTTAAAGACAGTTTTCATATGTCCCTGTAAGCAAGGACAAGATCAATATGAACACCATCCCAAGGACATATGCTTAAATCATCAGTTATTTTTATGTGCTCTAGAGAACAACATGTACTTAGTTTTACCTGCATTCAGTAGGCTACTAATTTCATCGCTGCCCACCCGTCCAGCATCACTACTCTGGACGGTTCTGACTTAGAATATGTGGACAACTACAAATACCTAGGTGTCTGGTTAGACTGTAAACTCTCCTTCCAGACTCATATTAAACATCTCCAATCCAAAATTAAATCTAGAATCGGCTTCCTATTTCGCAACAAAGCATCCTTTACTCATGCTACCAAATATACCCTTGTAAAACTGACCATCTTACCGATCCTCGACTTCGGCGATGTCATTTACAAAATAGCCTCCAACACTCTACTCAACAAATTGGATGCAGTCTATCACAGTGCCATCCGTTTCGTCACCAAAGCCCCATATATTACCCACTACTGTGACCTGTACCCCCTCGTTGGCTGGCCCTTGCTTCATACTCGTCGCCAAACCCACTGTCTCCAGGTCATCTACAAGTCTCTGCTAGGTAAAGCCCCATCTTATCTCAGCTCACTGGTCACCATAGCAGCACCCACCCGTAGCACATGCTCCAGTAGGTATATCTCACTGGTCACCCCCAAAGCCAATTATTCCTTTGGCTGCCTCTCCTTCCAGTTCTCTGCTGCCAATGACTGGAATGAACTGCAAAAATCACTGAAGCTGGAGACTCTGGCTCCCTCACTAGCTTTAAGCACCAGTTGTCAGAGCTGCTCACATATCACTGCACCTATACATGGCCCATCCAATCTACTTAATCCCCATACTGTATTTATTTATCTTGCTCCTTTGCACCCCAGTACATTCATCTTCTGCACATTCTACCATTCCAGTGTTTAATCGCCACCATGGCCTATTTATTGCCTTATCTCTCTTATCCTACCTCATTTGCACATGCCATATATAGATTTTTCTACTGCATTATTAATTGTATGTTTGTTTATTCCATGTGTAACTCTGTGTTGTTGTATGTGTCTAACTGCTTTGCTTCATCTTGGCCAGGTCGCTGTTGCAAATGAGAACTTGTTCTCAACTAGCCTACCTGGTTAACTAAAGGTGAAATAAATAAAAAAGACTAGCTCAGATAGAGCCTGGTCACCCATGGGGGCAATAGCATACACAACAATATCATCGGTGTACAAGTGCAGGTAAAATATTTTTTTACAGACAAGTCGATATTGTTAATGTAAAAAGTACAGGACCCAGAATCGACCCCTGTGGGACACCTTTCATAGTATCCAGGAAACCTGATTTAACACCATCAGTAGATACACATTGAGTTCTATCTGTCAAGTCATTTTTAAACCAGTTACATTCAGCCTGGTCTAGACCGATTGAGGAAAGCCTCTGAATTAGCAGTGAATTATAAACAGTATCAAAAGGTCAATGTAGAGAGCAGCTCAATGTTGTCTTTTATCCATACAGTTAACCACATCATTTATAACTAGAGATGCAGCAGAGATAGTCCTATGACCTGGTCTAAAACCCGACTGATGCACATTTAGAATACATTTAAAAGATTCTTAGCTGAGAATTAATCAAGGATTGTAATATTTTTGCGAGGCAAGAAAGTTTTTGGAAATAGGCTGATAATTATTTAGGTCACAAGGGTCACCACCTTGGTGAAGGGGGGAGTACATGGGCTGCCTTCCAAACCTTGGGGATAGCAGCAGATATAATCCTCAGGTTAAACAAATGGGTTAATGATTTAGCAATCAGGGGGGCAGAGAGCTGCAGCAAAAATATATCAAGCATATCAGCCCAATCTTAGGCAAGGCATCTAGCACATCACAGAGTGCATTTTACAATGTAAAACAAAGATTTACTAGTGGGGCATTCATAAATTCATTCTGGATTGCCAGACAGAGCTCAGAGTGCGCTCTGGCGTTCATAAATTCAGAGCGTTGTCCGTTTGTAAATTCGGAGTGTACACTGGACGCTCTGGCTGAGGAGTAGGGTTGATCCGAGTGTTCTGACCTCACAACGGCAGTCAAGCACCCAAGCTCACTGGTTAAGTTAGCTAGCAGGCTAGCTACTTCCAGGCATAAATGAAAGAACCTCACTCTGACCATTTTTCTCACCCTAGCAGAGCTGGTTATTCAGAGGGTTGGTGACTGTAACTGTGCTGCTGGCAACAATTTTAAATACAACTTTTTGCTGAGGTTTACTGACACCTGCCATATTCAACGGGTGTTGAGTGTTTGAAAATTCATCAGTTATTCTGTGCTCTGGCACACTCAGACAAGTGTGCTCTGAAATTGCAGTAGATCCAAAAATGCGGGAGATAGAGGCTAAATCAGAGTAGAACATGTCATTTAAAAACCCTTGAGGAGAAAATGTTTTAACGTAATTAATTTAATTAAACACCGATTTTGTATTTTGCTGTTTTGTATCTCTAATACATACTATGGAACAATTTTCACAGATCATACAGCAAATACTAAAATATATATTTTCGGGGTTATTAGTGAGAATCCAATTAATCAATGAGGAGTTAACAGGGTTTTTCACATTTAGTCGTGTGGGTTTTGAGATCAATTGAGTCAGATTTTAATCTATGTATATGCTCTTAAATTGATTTGAGGCCGGGGATAGCCAATCCAGATTAAAATCTCCTAAAATGACCAACTCCGAGGACAAAAAAGATGTTAAACTCTCAGATATAACATCCGCCATGGCAGCGGCAAATCCCAGAAACAAATAAGTGTGTATTCTAGTTTAATGGGCACATCTACAACCAGGAGCTAAAATGTATTGGGAATATAAATATTTAAAGATTGTGACACCATGAAATTAGATTTGACATATATGGCCACTCCTCCCCCTTTCTGTAGTCTGTCACATCGAAATACATTATAATAATTTACTTCAATGTCTTTATCAGATACAGAACCATTTAACCATGTTTCCGAGAGAACCAGAATGTCAGGACACGAGTCCTGCACCCAAATGTTAATTGTGTCCATAAAAAAAAATTCCCACAATTAGGTGCATCAGCCCAAGACCCTTGGGATTTAAAGTCAGAGGGCGTATTCAGCTCAGTCCCATAAGAGCTAACAGGCATAGGGTCATCTGCAGCTATTTGTTGAGTGAGCTGAGACTTAGCCATGGTCTCTGGCCAACCCACATGAGAGCAGAGTAGACAGCATTTGACAGACCTCCCTCAAGTCGCTGGATGCAGGGGCTGGGGGGGGGGGATCTGGGAGAGCAGTGTTGGCAGAGCTCAGTCCACCCTGATGAAGCTCCCGCCAAAGGAGGAGGCTGCCAATGCTCCATTCTGGGTGTGCACAGGAGGCCTTGGTGTGGCTCCTCTTGCAGGGCTGGAGCTGCTATGGGGGACAGGAGTGTCCCAGGCCTGTCCCGGGGATGGGAGCAGGGAGTGTAACCAAAACTAGCCTGGGAGGGAGGTTGTGGGGGAATTTAGGAGGGTGGTATGGAGGACAGTGTGGCTGATTATGTGAATGATACATGGTGTGGACTGCATCATGTGGTGCAAAATCAAATCAAATCACATTTTATTTGTCACATACACATGGTTAGCAGATGTTAATGCGAGTGTAGCGAAATGCTTGTGCTTCTAGTTCCGACAATGCAGTAATAACCAACGAGTAATCTAACAACTCCAAAACGACTGTCTTATACACAGTGTAAGGGGATAAAGAATATGTACATAAGGATATATGAATGAGTGATGGTACAGAGCAGCATAGGCAAGATACAGTAGATGATATCGAGTACAGTATATACATATGAGATGCACTACCCTCAACAGTGTTTTGCTAGACCCTAGGGTAGTGGTCGGTGCAGTGTAGCGCTGAGTTGAGGTGGGCCTGGTTTGGTAGAGCTGTGCTGTAATGGGCCAGGTCTGGTTGAGCTGTGCTGTGATGGGTCTGGTTGAGCTGTGCTGAGACGGGCCTGGTCTGGTACCATGGGAGGGAGATTGAAGAGGGGGGTGTGGAGGGCAGTGTGGCCGGCGATGCTCCAAACTCTGCATGGGGCCTCTGACTGTGTACGGCTTGGGCATAGCTCAGTGTGTCTGTATGCAGTTCCTTGGAGAGAAGTGGTAGAGGGTGGTGTTGGCGGGGTCAGTGTTGCTGGCTGTTCTCCAATCTCTGTGAGGTGCCACCAGATGCAGGTCTAATGGAACGTCTGACGTTGGGCCTTATCACACAGTCCTGAGAGAGGCTGGCATTTACCCTCTGGATGGTGGCGGGTGGAAATCTCTCCTCTGGAGCAGGGTAGATATTACTATAGTCACGAAGGGGAAGATGGTGGAGGCCCTTTCTATCACTCCCCTTAGTGATGTGGTCACCCCCTCCTGTTGGGCACACAGGTCATTGGTCCCAGTGTGAATGATGATATGGCTAGGGGAGACAAGCTGGGCCACAGTCATTATCTCCAAAGCTCTCTCTGTTGTGGGGCACCATAACTTTGACACGTCTTTATTTGGGAAACGTTTTTTCTCTCATATAAATTTTCCATTTGAGTCCATGATTAATATAATGTCTGGTTTTTCGTCAGGTCTGTGGAGGATGGCAGGAGTGATTGGAGAATTACAGGCTGTGAGTTGGGGATGGAGTGGTCAGTTGGGTTGGTGGGTTCTGATTCAGCTGTTGTCCTGGTTTTTGTCGGACTCTTTGTAGAGTGGATGGTTGTGACTGAGAAATTCCTGCCTTAGCTCATGTAGCTCCTTCTGCAGGTCGTGCATGTGGCTGGTGTTGACTGTGCTGGGCAGTTCCTCTCTAAGTCTACACACTTCCATCCTGAGAGCCTGGTTTTCCTCCTCAACATTATTCATTGCACACTGCGGCTCCCAAACCTCATCCCGATGCTGAAGCACCAGGCTGCTCTCCTCCTCTAGAAGATGCTGTGGTACTGCTGGTGTCACGCGTGAGAGATTCATGCTCAGGGCTGTGTCTGCTGCAGGCAAGGGAGGAAGAGCGACACTGGGGACTACATACTAGGGCACAGAGGGAGTGGAGGCTGTTGTCGGTAGTGACAGTGGAGAGGTTTTAAGTTTAGCAACAAGAGGTTTTATTTGGTCGAAGTAGTGGACAAATTGATCCAAACTGGCCACCGAACCTTGAACCGTCTAAGTACCGTTATAGTAAATATGAATGTTACTTTTGGGGGTGGAATCAATGTACAGTTGCCTCATTGTTCTCTTTTCTGACATTTTAAGTTCATTGCTGGTCTTGTGGAGAGCTGTGTGACAAGCATTCGGATCATCTGTAGAACATCAGTGAAATTAATTGTCAAGGCTCGACAGTGTTATCCAATGTCCTTTTAGCACAAGAAGCTGTGAAAATGAGTTATGACAGTAGTTCCACACTTCATGACCTCTTGCATGTTTTGTTTCTTCCAGACGGAGAATTCCCCCGTGGCACTGTGGTTGGAATTGACCTTCTGCGTATAGCACCTCTAGATGGAGCTCACTTCCTGTCCAATCATGACATCACCGACCCAGTCACACATGCCAAGCTGCTTCAACTTCTCCCTGGTGCTCAGGCTCATGTCATCATGAGTGATATGGCACCCAATGCCAGTGGTTTCAAGGAGATGGACCATGAAAAACTCATCACAATGTCATTGTCATTGATTGACTTGGCTGCGAAGGTGTTGCAGACCGGTGGCTCTCTCATTTGTAAGTATTGGGACGGGGCATTGGCGCACCAGCTTCAGCAGAAGCTTTCAGCTGTGTTCCGTGACGTCAGGACAGTCAAACCAAAAGCCAGCCGAAAGGAGTCGTCCGAGTTGTTTTTCCTTGCCCGGTCGTACAGAGAAAATAAAATAGTGTGAGTGTATATTTTAATGCGTGTCGTAAGCTTTGTTCACCTGCAAAGAAAGGCTTGAGGTGCTCAAGCACTTGAGGAGCCCCTCTATTTCTCCTTCCTGAATGTACTTTTTTGTAAAAAAATCTATAGTGTGCTATGATATCTTTACCCAACTCATTAAAATCGATGGATATTCTACAATGATTAACATTAGTCAACATCTACAATTCTTGAAACCTTCCCTCAAATATTTTAGACATACTTTATAAGGACACGTCACATCCATGCCACATCTGTAAATCCAACAAGAAATTTGGAACAAGCATGCATCATTCATTTCTCACTCGAGCTGAAATATTTAGCCTACCAGAAGATGGCACCCTTGAGGTATCAATAAGCTGTGCATTTGCAGGCCAACAATTTCTCTGTTACTGGCTGTTTTCATCTTTGCCCACAGACAAGGTGATATCAACATCTACGGGCCAGAATGTATTGTATGTATCAAGCCCTTGTCATCAGAGCCACCGTGTTCCTCAAGTAAATTTCTGTGCACGTCAGAACAATTATTTTTCCTTTGTCAGGCATGTCTGAAGTAGTACAAAGTACATTTGGTATTTGTGAGATAATAAGTATTCCAGTTTGCCATTTGTAATGCTTATAATCTGTTTTGCCAGCCATGTAGTAACATGTAATCATTCTCTCATTTAGGGCTTGTATAGGGAAAACAGGCTGGATGAAAGAGCCACGGACACCATGACTAATGAAAAGGCTGATGCCACTGAAGCCGTGCATTATAAATAGTGTTGGTCTTCGCTCTCAGAGAGCGGGGATGTGCTCTTCAATACATCATCAGGCTGGCATTTGAATGCTCTGCTTGAAATGATGTGGTTTTGAATTATTTTTGCCAAGTGGACTGCCACTGATTGAGATTTCCCTCAGATACAGAGCTAAATACCTTGGGATGAAGGCCCACAGTAGTGTTGATTTGGCACTATTTACTTTGCCTGTTTGTCTCTCTTGTCACTGACTACTTTCTGTAATTATGTGGCTCTCAGGGTTTGAAAGTACTCTGCTGATTTGACCAGGAACAAAGAAACAAATGTATCAGAACTGTGCAATAGACTGAGAACACAATTAAATGTGATGGGGAAAGGAGAAACGGATACAAATGTTTCTTAAAATAGAGAATATGATGAAAATAACCTCACCATAAAGATGCACATGGAAGGTTTCATATATTTGATACCATACATTGGTGGAGGGGCCCTGTCTCCATGACGCTATTATAAACCTTCATACAATTAGCCAGTGAGCTGTGACTTTCAAGCCATCGATACCTCCCTGTTATCTCCTCAGTTATATAAGTGATCAGCAGCTAGATTGTAAAGGGTTCATTGTTGGCGTATTGAGTTCCACATGACTTGTGTTACACAGCACATAGAATGAATAGTAATGTGGACATCTGAGCCTGCACAAAAATATTAGGTACGTGCGTGACAAATAAACCTCATTTTAAACGTTGTCTACATGGTATCGACCACTGAACTCTACCTCGAATTATGTTTTTCAAATGCCTCGACTTTTCACAAATCATTGAAGACCAAAGACACAAATAATGTCCAGTTAAATGTCTTGGAACCGACTGAATGAGCAAGGCATTTCTATTGAATACTCCTTCAACCTCACTGCCATAAATGAGACTAGCACCGGCTATACAAGTTCCACCATAGAGTGGTTTGGGGCCAGTCACCTTTACCATCAAGCATTGTGTGTAGGTAGGAGGGGGACATAATAGATTACGTTGTACACTGTGAGCTGATATGCTGTCCAGATTTCTTTCCACCGCCGTGGTAACCTCAAGTTCGATTTGTTATTGCTGCTGACGCAGAGGTCATTGTGGTACGGTTAACCACAGCACGTGTGAAGGTTTCACCTGCTCCAGCAGGAAAGTGTGCAAATAACTTCTGAAGTAAACTAGACATGTTTAGAGGTGAAAGGTAGAGGCCTAACACAATATTGGTGCATTGCCTTGGTAAGAAGATCCAGATCTTTCTCCTAGTCTCCATGTAGTTTAGGCTACCTTGTGTCTAATCATTTGCCCTCCCGTTCTTGTCTTTGAAGAGTCCTCAATTTCCAGCTTCAGGGACATGCTGAGTTTCACTAGTTTCTGTAATGTAGTGTAAATGAAGTGCCTGGAGTTTCACCAGAGCGCTGATAGGGCTCTGGTAAATTGACCTGGCCGGGGTATCCTGGAATGACATTGACCTCATCCCGTCAGTAGAGGATGCCTGGTTGTTCTTTTAAAAGTGCCTTCCTCACCACAAGCATGCTCCATTCAAAAAATGTAGAACCAGGAATAGATATAGCCCTTGGTTCACTCCAGACCTGTCTGCCCTTGACCAGCACAAAAACATCCAGTGGCGTTCTGCATTAGCATCGAATAGCCCCTGTGATATGCAACTTTTCAGGGATGTTAGGAACCAATATACACTGTCAGTTAAAAAGCTAGCCTTAGCTTTCCTTTCAAACAGAAATTTGCATCCTGTAGTACAAACTCAAAAAAGTTCTGGAACACTGTAAAGTCCATGGAGAGTAAGAGCACCTCCTCCCAACTGCCCACTGCACTGAGGCTAGGAAACACTGTCACTACCGATAAATCCACAATAATTGAGAATTTCAATAAGTATTTTTCTACGGCTGGCCATGCTTTCCACCTGGCTACCCCTTCCCTGGTCAACAGCCCTGCGCTCCCCACAGCAACTCGTCCAAACCTCCCCCACTTCTCCTTCACCCACATCCAGATAGCTGATGTTCTGAAAGAGCTGCAAAATCTGGACCCCTACAAATCAACCGGGCTAGACAATCTGGACCCTCTCTTTCTAAAATGATCTGCCGAAATTGTTGCAACCCCTATTACTAGCCTGTTCAACCTCTCTTTCGTATCGTCTGAGATTCCCATAGATTGGAATGCTGCCGCAGTCATCCCCCTCTTCAAAGTGGGAGACACTCCAGACCAAAACTGCTACAGACCTATATCTATTCTACCCTGCCTTTCTAAGGTCTTTAAAAGTCAAGTTAACAAACAGATTACTGACCATTTCGAATCTTACTGTATCTTCTCCGCTATTCAATCTGGTTTCAGAGCTGGTCATGGGTGCACGTCAGCCACGCTCAAGGTCCTAAACAATATCATAACCGCCATCGATAAGAGACATTACTGTGCAGCCGTATTCATCGATCTGGCAAAGGCTTTCAACATTGTCAATCACAACATTCTTATTGGCAGACTCAACAGCCTTGGTTTCTCAAATGATTGCCTCGCTTGGTTCACCAACTACTTCTCCGATAGAGTATGTCAAATCAGAGGGCCTGTTGTCCGGACCATCTGGCAGTCTTTATGGGGGTGCCACAGGGTTCAATTCTCAATACCACACGGGGGGACCTAGTGAATGACCTGCAGAGAGCTAGGACCAAAGTAACAAAGCCTACCATCAGCAAGGGCATTGAAGATGAAACGTGGCTGGGTCTTTCAGCATGACAATGATCCCAAACACACCGTCCGGGCAACGAAGGAGTGGCTTTGTAAGAAGCATTTCAAGGTCCTGGAGTGGCCTAGCCAGTCTCCAGATCTCAACACCATAGAAAATCTTTGGAGGGAGTTGAAAGTCCATGTTGCCCAGCAACAGCCCCAAAACATCACTGCTCTAGAGGAGATCTGCATGGAGGAATGGACCAAAATACCAGCAACAGTGTGTGAAAACCTTGTGAAGACTTACAGAAAACGTTTGACCTCTGTCATTGCCAACAAAGGGTATATAACAAAGTATTGAGAAACTTTTGTTATTGACCAAATACTTATTTTCCACCATCATTTGCAAATAAATTCATAAAAAATCCTACAATGTGATTTTCTGGATTTTTTTTCTTCTAATTTTGTCTGTCATAGTTGAAGTGTACCTATGATGAAAATTACAGGCCTCTCATATTTTTAAGTGGGAGAACTTGCACAATTGGTGGCTGACTAAATACCTTTTTGCCCCACTGTATATGGCCAGTATACCATGGCTAAGGGCTGTTCTTAATAAAAGTTGGACAGTTTTATCTCAATCTCTTCATTCAAAGACTCAATCATGGACACTTACTGACAGTTGTGTCTGCGTTGTGTGATGTATTATTGTCTTTACCTTCTTGCCCTTTGTCCTGTTGTCTGTGCCCAATCATGTTTGTACCATGTTTTGTGCTGCTGCCATGTGTCTCTACCACGTTATGTTGTGTTGCTATCATGCTGTGTTGTCATGTGTTGCTGCCTTGCTATGTTGTTGTCTTAGGTCTCTCTTTATGTAGTGTTGTGTTGTCGCTCTTTGTCGTGATGTGTGTTTTGTCCTATATTTAAATTTTTTATCCCAATTATAAAATTATGCACGGTGCATTGACACAACCCTTAGCCGTGCTATATTGGCCATATATCACAAACACCCGAGGTACCTTATTATAAACTGGTTACCAACATAATTAGATCAGTCAAAATAAATGTTTTGTCATACCCGTGGTATACAATCTGATATACCACAGCTGTCAGCCAATCAGCATTCAGAGCTCAAACCTCCCAGTTTATAAATGGCCATTTTGCTATCTTTGTAAAGATAGTCCTGCTATTCAATAGATACACGACACGACTTCTGATGCCAGCTTTTGTGTTCAGCCATCCCCAAGTATAATGTCTACCAGCTGCTTTTCAGAATTATACAGCCTTTACAAGTTGCAAAAGAATGAGATATATAAGTATTTTATGGGTCACAACAGAAGATAACCTCTTAAATTCCTATTCTTTTCAAATTATTTGAAAAATCAGACATTTTACTTTCAATTGGGGTTGTTCATACTAAATTGTTGAAACAAAACATCTTTCTTTTAGCATAACAGTGTTTTAACATTTCTACTGAATAAAAGCTCTCAACGCTTTAATTTGATTTAATTAATCAACTGCTCTCAGGCTTAGGCTGAATATACTCTACATGAATAAATGCCCTTCAAATTACCACCGAGTTAATATCCTTGTTGAAATCTGATTAATACCTAAAATGGAGTTTTTTGAAGTCTGATTATCCCATGAAATGGAATTTTTAAACCTAATTTGGACTTGATTTGCATGTATTTATGGCACCAATGAAATAGATAGTTCATGTTAATGTATTAATTACATCTGCTTATTTGGTTTCCTTTAGGCAACCTGTCACTTTCTTTAGGAGTGATGACTGAGTATACGTTGTTGAACACATTTCTGGCCATGCTAAAATGATGTTAATAAAGAAGAAACCTTCTTTAATCCCAATTGTTTCTTCCGTTGATGGAGAGAAATGTGAAAAGCTGACCCATTTTTTGTTTTCTCCTCCATTACTTGTTGATCATCCACTTCTTTTGGTATTCAGATCACGTTTTAATATTATTCCCTAAACACTGTGTGCTGCTGACACGTATTTAGATGCAATCCTACAATCCCTTTGCACTTGTTACTGCTGTTGCTGAAAGGGCCAGGCATAATGCCTTTGCGGGTTAATTTACCTTTGTGGAGACAGCTGGTGGCTTGTATGTAAATAGTAGCCAATTTAGCAAAAACAAAAATAAGAATCATTTGGAGGCACTATAAATTCCTTCAAATTCAATTATGGAAATGAGATCACCTTTAATCATCTGGCTGGTGAACAAACTTCCACTGCTTTAGAGGAACTGTTTGAAGTTAACTTTCTAATGTGTTTCCTTTCTTTCAGGCAGGGATTTCCAATAAACTTTATCATGGATTGTGGTGGAAATGTATTCCCAAGGGGATTGTTAATAGATGTGGCTACCTGGCTCCGTCAGCAATGAGTTAATTTGCTTTTATGCTAAAAGCCTGTATCCGGGAGATTAGGAGCCTCTCTTTTAGTGGTTAAATTCAGGAAGTGGCTTGGGCCTGAATGTAAAGTGATGTTGTCTGCAGTCATTTGAGTTGGATGACACATGAGAAATTGGTGCTTGACAAGTTATGATTCGGCCTTTAGAGAAGGATGAAGAAAGTTGCCAACCAAGCATTGCATGCAGATCCTGACACTTGGCTATTATTTGTTGAAGGATTACCTTTGCTTAACAAAATGTTAAACTTCTGATGTGCTAACAGTAAAAAAATACAAAATCTGGAAAAAGTATTTATTTTCTAGTCACCTCATCTTGCTTTGACACAGCAGAAAAAAAATAACTTTCGAGCATTGATTCACAGTGCTCACATCTGTATGACATCAAAGAAAGCATAAGATCAAATGTGACTGCATTAGAGTAACACAGTTGACTCAATAATCAGTTCACTGCATCAGGACGCTGCATTCACTTCTTGGAAGAAAAAGTGGATGAAGTTAAACGACATTACCAACACACACCCCCTAGCTTGTTGAATAGACTTTTAGGCCATTATCCACTTATCCAATTTTATAAGCAAGCACAAATTATGGTTGACTGGCCAAGCATTCATAACTGCACTGACAGTTAAATGAACTTGAATTGACATTTTACACATTAATCAGATACTCTTATCCAGAAATCTCTTGATGTATGTTTGTCTTTCTTTGTGTTATCAATGACACAGTTCATAGTTTTGATGGTTCAGCTACACCATTTGGGCACGGACACACTGAGAGACTTGTCTGCAAACATCTAGGTGCAGGCCCTGCTGAAGGATGCGGGAGGGTACAATGAGGCATGCAATTGAATATTCATAACTGTTCAGGCATTAGGTTGCCAATATACAACAGTAGGTGCTTAAGTAGCTTTCTCTACACCATGAAGTCTTGAAATCAGGCAAAAGACTTCAGACAGGTGTCCAGACTTCACTCTTCAATTAGACATTTCTCTTTCTAGCATAAATGTTCACAATTACACCCGTCCGGGAGTACTCAAGGGTTAGCTTTCCTCATCAGCTAGTCTAAGGCAGATCAATTGAATTCCATCTTTGGAGAGATGGAGGGCAGTTTCTTCTTTAATTCAGGTAGTATCTGAAACTCCATATGCTCTTACTGTATAAAGTACCTATACGCCACATGGACTTCCATACAGTCCCCATTAGAGGTTTCTCTTTTAATTGCATGACAGTTTGACAGAGCTATTAGGATCCTCTGCCATGGACCAATTATTCCTTTCATTTAATTAACTTGTCAAGGGACAGGTGTGTAACTGGTTTCTGGGGTTGCAGGGCTGGATCGCAGGCTGGTGGACAGTGTAAATGAGAAGTTACTGCTGGAATGGAGCGTGTGGTGAGACAGATGGTGCAAGGGCTAGTTCTGGGGCATCTTGCTTCGTTACCTGTCAGACAGGGGAAATTAGTTGGGTCCCACTACAAGGAAAACATGGGAGGTGTTGATGATTTATTCACAAAAACGGACCAAGTACATTTATTATCTGCACTTTCTAAGTATCTCCTACAAATTAGCCCATGACATGTCATTTGAACATGATATAGAACAGACCTCTCAGGGCAAGAAAAATATTTGAACAGATTATTTATTCTAACCCTGACTGATTTGTAAGTAAGTGTACAGTTGAAAATATTCCTGTTTAAAATTCACTGGTGGTTAAGAGAACTTATTTTCCCCCCCCAAATAATATAATTGACAAATCACTGAAGCGTACAAATGTTCATCCCCTTCAGACCTTCATGCCAAGTCTTAATTGCTTTAAATGATCCCTGCCTATCAAATCCAAACCCTTTTGAAGAGAAATTCCCTCACTTTGCGTCTCTGGTTGTAGCTGGATGCTCTCCAGGATTACTTAGGAACTCACAGTGTAAACTAGGGAGTCTTTTGGACTACATGTAGCCATTCATCTCTCTAAGGATGCTGAAGGCAGAGCTTGACACAGCACTACAGTAAGTTCCACTATATGGCCCGAGTCAGTATAGAGAGGTGTATGTTGTAACAGCCTCCCCTGTGTTTATGGAGGGGTGTTGGTTGCTAAACTGTTCTGACTGGCTGTCTGGAGAACCAGAGAGCTCCCACGGTGCTCTGCTGGTCATTCCTGTTGACTCACCTTTGGTGATAGTTCTCAGGCTAGCAGCAGGAGACAAGACTTTTTGTTAAGACATCTAACATTTCTCTCAGAAGGGAAAGCAGCGGGAGGTCTACAAATGAAGGGGGAAAACGACTCTTCTTGCTGTTACACAAGAGCTTTGAATTATACATGTGACCTGTTTTAAATGACACTTTGGTCTTGTTTAGCTATGCCTTTTTTTATTTTTAAGATTTGCATTTCTGAGGTACAGCACTTCACTTGAATCCGAATTGAATTTAAACATGGCATGACCGATTTTTCTTCAGAATCAGAATGTGTCAATGTGCCAACACCATAGGATATGCAGTACCAGTTTGTCATCACACTGCATATGGCTCAATATGAAGAAGTATCGCTACTTTATTCACCCGATGTTTAACCAAATGGAGCATTTAATTCAACTTAATCTGTCTGTTGCATTGCCTCTGCCAAGGATATTTTGATTCATTTGCAAAGAGGAAAAGGGGATAACTGCAAATCACTACATTATCTTAATGTATATATGCAGTAAAATAAATAAAACATGCAGAGAAATTCAATTTCAAACCCGTTTTATCCTCGGGAAAATAATCAACTGGTGTTTAATAAGATATTCTGAAAGTGTGTGTATACAGAGTGGCATAAACATGATTTGCTCGGGGATGTTTCTTGTTTTGTCTAATTGCCACAGGAACTTACAAAAAAAAGGCATTCGGGTTTGGCTTTGAAGTTCACTTGCTAACAATCTAAGGCATGATCTTAATGTTCATGAAATCTTTGAAAACTTTTTCATCCCATAAAAATCATATCTGCTCCACAGCATCCAGCACCATACTGCAGCATCCACCATATATTTGTTTATTACTGTTGAATAAACAGGGGGGGGGGGGGAATCGGGAAAAGTGTGTTACTTTTTTTAACAAAACAAGTTGAGTGGACAAATGACTGTTTCCTTTTATCCTGCATTAGTGAGAATGACGCATGCATTCACTCAGGAAAGGTTGTCTGAGATGGCACATTCTTCCATTAGGGTTAAGATGCACTATTATTCTCAGCTCAAACGTTAAGAATAATTACTAATTACGTTGAACTTTAACTGTAATCGATTGTCGAGAAATGATGGATGGGTGACAGGCATAAGGGGCTGCCGAACACTCAGAAATGCCAGGAATGAGCTGGATGAGAATCAAACCAGTCTCTCTCACTCAAGGGAATCACCATGAAGCCCTTACTGAGGAATCCAGATATCCCTCCTAAAGGCACAATGTTATTTCAACAGGTTGATCCTGCTGATATATATATATATATATATGTCATTAAGTTGCCATTGAACAGTGGGAAATCTTACAGATTGGGCCTTTAAATCACAGCTTAACAGAACACTGTTGGTGATAGTCAATGACAACTGGCAAGTCAAATGAGCTTGCCTTTGCGTCACACATGAGTGTTATAAAGTTGTGAACATTATTAACATTCAGGGCATTAACCATATTGCTGCATTATTTACGAGGCAAGTCATTCATTAATGCGTATGGATATGAACCTATGGATGATATAGAGTGATGTAAATCTGAGGTATAACAAACAACAGGACAATATAGGAATGCGGTTGAATCATATTACACAGGCTCCGATGCCCACCGTATGTGGCAGGGGCTAAAGCTAATACGGATTACAAACGAAAACCCAACTGTGATCTGCCTAACGATGCCTCTCTACCAGACCAACACAGTGCATGTTATGCATGCTTTGACAACGATGGCATCGTGCTGGGTGTGAGGGCCGTCGCCGACCCAGAGGATTGGGGTGATCTCGCTCTCCAAGGCCGATGTGAGAAAGGTCTCTAATCAGGTCAACAGCCGCAAGGCCGCGGGGCCTGACGGTGTTCCAGGGTGCGATCTCAGAGCTTGCGCAGAACAGCTGGCAGGCATATTCACGGTCATTTTCCATGTTCTCCTTGTCCCAGTCTGTAATCCCCATGTTTTAAGATGATCTCCATCATTCCTGTCCCTAAGAACTCTAAGACTTCATGCTACAATGACTACTGGCCTCACTTCTGTATTCATGTAATCAAGTGCTTTGAGAGGCTGGTTATAGCACACATTAACTCCACCATCACAAACACCCTAGACACACTCCAATTTGCATCCTGCCCCAACAGATCCATAGACGACGCAATCTCAATTGCTCTCCACACTGCCCTCTCCCACCTGGACATTAGGAACACCTATGTGAGAATGCTGTGCATTGACTAAAGCTTAGCATTCAACACTATTGTCCCCTCCAAGCTCATTACCAAGCTTAGGACTCAGGGTCTGAACACCTCCCTCTGCAACTGGATCCTAGACTTCCTGATGGGCCTACCCCAGGCGGTGAGGGTCGGCAACATCACCTCCACCACGCTGACTCTCAACTCAGCGGCCCTACAGGGCTGTGTGCTTAGTCCCCATCTGTTCACCCAGGACTGATTGGCCACGCACGACTCTAACACCATCATCAAGTTTGCTGACGACACAACGGTGGTAGGCCTGATCACTGGAGATGATGAGTCAGCCTATAGGGAGGAGGTCAGTGACCTGGCAGTGTGGTGCCAGAACAACAACCTCTCCCTCAATGTCAGTAAGACCAATTAGCTGATTGTGGACTACATCGATGGGGCAACAGTGGAGCAGGTTGAGAACTTCAAGTTCCTCGGTGTCCAAATCACTAGACATAAAATGGTCCAAAAGCGCGCACAGTCATGAAGATGGTGCGACAGCGCCTGTTCCTCCTCAGGAGGTTGGAAAAGTTTGGCTTGGGCCCTCATATTCTTAACAAGTTCTACAACTGTACCTTTGAGAGCATTTGGCTGCATCACTGCCTGGTATGGCAATAGCACCGCACTTGATTGCACGGCGCTACAGAGGGTGATGCAGACAGCCCAGTACATCACAGGGCTGTGCTCCCTGCCATCCAGGACATCTATATCAGGCGGTGTGGTAGGAAGGCCCGGAAAATCATTAAAGACTCCAACCACCAAGCCATAGACTATTCTCTATGCTTCCGCACGGCAAGCAGTTACAGGCTCCTGAACAGTTTCTATCCCCAAGTAGTAAGACTGATAAATAGCTAACAAAATAGCTACACAGACTGAGTTAACCTTGTATCCTTATTGACCTTTTATTTTTGCACTGTCTCTATACACACTCACAGGGCCCTACCCGCACACAGGTTTTGGCTCCAGCGACTGACATTGAGATCACTGCGTACTTCACTCCACCTGGAAGGATGAGCAAAGACAATCTGTTGTTCGGACTTCAATTCGACCCCGCAGACGTGTTACACTCTGCGCTGTGCAATGCACACTGCTAACTGGTGGTAAGAGACTAAAAAGCTCCACTGTAATTCTACTGCTGTGAAACAACAAGTGAAAGCCTCTACAGGGAATGAGTACTGATGTGGATGGTGTTTGATATTTCCCCTTCATTAAGGAGAAGTTTGCTGAGTCCTCGAGGGGGGGGGGGGGAAGCTGCCAATACTTTCCACATAATAAATGGTTTCCACAAGCTGCCTCAAACTCCGGTGAAAAGCTCCCTAACTCTTTGGATCCAGCACCATGTCTATCAAAGACACATGTGGCGAAGAAAGTGGGCTTGGAGAATCTCTCGTTTCAGCAGTATTCTCAAAGACTGGGTTCTGAGATAATTCTGTTTTATTGTTGTCCTTTGTGATTCTAAACTGTTACAGCTGTAATTGAATTGTATTCCCTTAATGAATTTTAGCTAAAGGAAAAACATTTATGACAGAAATAAATCATTGTTAATGCATTATTTTTAATGAAATAAGCCAGTTATTATTTTGTTCTATTCTTCTTAAGTTCCATTTACTTTAATGTGCAAGGTTTCTCTATGATAGCCTGTTTCAATTCATATCCTGCCCTTCTCGGAACTTAATTATCTACTATATACTCTCTTTATCTTGACACAATTATCCAAATGATGTTGCAAAGTTGGATACAATAACTGTGTAATGTACATAATTTGAACAGTTCTGTCTCAAAGATATGGCATGTCTATTTATTTCAAATTCACATTTTGAGGTGAATTCACTTAACTGGACTTGGCACATTGTACTCATGATTCTTCACAAAATGGCCTCCAAATTATGCAAAGAACACAACCATTCTTCTCTATTCTTATTCTATTCTTGCATTTGCTGTCTGCATCAGTTTGTGGTTCCTCCTTTACCAGCCAGGGGTGCCATGGTAACAACAGCTGAGCTGACAGTCAGATGACTTGGGAAAAGCTTGCACCTTCTAATGTAAAAGACCCAGGCTCTACTGGCCAAGTCATCATAATACATTCAGTTCCACAGAATATATGCCCGTTAATTATACAAGACCATCTTCATTGAATAAAAAACTATTTGCATGGTTACGATGGCAAACACACAACGTTAGCAAAGCAACATTAAACACATAAGAACATTATGTGAGCATCAATGTCTAGAGACCTCAACACATTTACAATTAAACAGCAAGAGAGAGAGGCAAGCAAAGTTTGTTGAATTTGTATAAGTGTTGTGTTTTTAAGATGAATGCTGAATAGATATAGACTTATAGTGTTGTTATGTAGATGGGGGGGGGGGGGGGGGGTTGTACAATTTTTGTCAAATTTATAAAGCATTTATGTCAAATCTACCGTTCAAAAGTTTGGGGTCACTTGGAAATGTCCTTGTTTTTGAAAGAAAAACACATATTTGGTCCATTAAAATAACATCAAATTGATCCGAAATACAGTGTAGACATTGTTAATGTTGTAAATGACTATTGTAGCTGGAAACTGCTAATTTTTGATGGAATATCTCCATAGGGGTAGAGAGGCCCATTATCAGCAACCATCACTCCTGTATTCCAATGGCACGTTGTGTTAGCTAATCCAAGTACCCGCGAAACACCAGTCTCAACATCAACGGTGAAGAGGCGCCTCTGGGTTGAATCTGTGTTTGAAATTCACTGCTTGACTGAGGGACCCTAC
Source organism: Oncorhynchus kisutch (assembly GCF_002021735.2). NCBI lineage: Eukaryota > Metazoa > Chordata > Actinopteri > Salmoniformes > Salmonidae > Oncorhynchus > Oncorhynchus kisutch. Next base: position 55,252,512 of record NC_034183.2, read on the forward strand.
AGATAATTGTATGTGTGGGGTACAGAGATGAGGTAGTCATTCAAAAATCATGTTAAACACTATTATTGAACACAGAGTGAGTCCATGCAACTTATTATGTGATTTATTTAAACTTGCCATAACAAAGGGGTTGAATATTTATTGACTCAAGACATTTCAGCTTTCATTTCATTTTAAATTCATTTGTAAAAATGTGTACAAACATAATTCCACTTTTACATTATGGGGTATTGGGTGTAGGCCAGTGACACAAAATCTCAATTGAATCCATTTTCAATTCAGGCAGTAACACAACAAAATGTGGAAAAAGTGAAGGGGTATGAATACTTTCTGAAGGCACTGTAGCTATCAGAGGACTAGTCATAAGCTGTTGATGTAGTTTCTGACACGGCACAGGGAGTTTTGTAGAGATGAATAATGCATGCTGTTGCCTCTTGATAGACCAAGCTTGACAAGAGTTGAGCAAGTAATTCAAAGGCTCTCTCCCTGTCGATGCATGAAAGTAACAGATAATTAGTCTTGCATAAACGTGATAAAGTTAAACAAGGAGACAGGAATTCTCATTGAAAAATCCCCCAAAATATTCCATAAGTGACAATATTGACACATCTTGCTTTTTCACCAGGCCTAGACTTTGAAGTGGTTCAGTCTGCAAGGCCAGGGGATCAATAAAGAAGGTGCCCATGTCAAAGGTAGCTATTTTAATGATGAGAACGTCTCTTAGTAATTACTCTATTTTGCTTCAGAGGATCCTCCCTCGTATCGACGAGGAGTCATTAGGGTTGCCTCTGTAAAGAGAAGATTGAAGGTCTATTATGTTCTCTACTTTGGAATCTGCTGCATTTTTCGGTTACACGTTCTTAGTAAGGAGACATTTTGCTTTATACTTTCATTGGTTCTGTTATTGAAGTTACCCTTGAAACTGCCATTGTATTGTCGTTGCCCTTGTTGGTCGTCTGGCCCAACAACATCAGGCATTGTGAGTTCAAGAATAACAAATGGTTAAAACGTTTTGTATGATATTGTTTCATATTTTTATGAAATTTGTTTCTCATAAATGCCTACAATAAGTTAATGATGTGCATTATGTAGCTCTAACCGATGCCATTGCAAAAGTGATTATTACGGGCAAAGCCACAAATAGCCAGCTTGCAGTGCATTCTGAAGCTGGGGTCGGAGGGCAAGCCCCAGAGAGATGATCCAAATGAAGTGAGTTAATCAAAGGGCCAAGTTGCAGACAGAACGTCCATATTATCGATGTTCCATAAATAAGAGGCATATATTTTACATTTTGACAGGGCACCCCTGTTTTCACAGGGTAGTAGTTTCCACTATTAGCCTATGTGGCTATTGTTCAAGGAGTAGTTCACTATTTTACAACTTGATGTTAGATGATTCCTCACCCTGAACGTAGTCTATGTATAACCAGGAAGCAGGTGAGTTTAATAATGAAAGGATAAACAAGAACAAACATAAGAAGTGTTCTGAACGTGAGAGAGAACAATACCAACTGAGGGCTAAATAAAGGGGGAGTAATCAAGGAGATAATTATGAGAAGGTGTGCGTAGTGATGGGAGCAGGTGTGCGGCAATGATTGTTGCCAGGTGTGCGCAATGTGGGTTGCCAGGACCAGTGGTTAGTAGACCGGCGACGTGGAGCGCTGGAGGGAGGGAGTAATCCAGGGTACAGTTTTCTTTATATATTACAAACTTGAGTTAACTTTAGCCAGCATTAACTAACAATCAATGGAAGTGATGGGAGGCTTGTGAGAAATTGTTGTTTGTTTATGGCCAAATCAACTTTAATTAAGTAACATCAAACCAAATATGGAGTTGATTTGAGCGTTGTTTTTCTAAACATGCTCATATACCCCCATCACTTCCATAGATTTTTAGCGGTGGCTAAAGTTCATAATGGCTGTTTAAAGATAACAGTTTCTCCTGGTCCATAGACTACTTTCAGGTTAAGGAACCATCTAACATCAAATTGTAAAATAGTGAACTAGTCCTTTAACAGGATCTGGTAATTTGGTTGTTCGTTTTTCCTCTCTTAGTAGAAAATGATTGTAGCTAAAGCTCAAGATCGAACGGGCAACGAGACAAAGACATACAGTTCTTAATTTATGTCCTTCAATAACCTCTTGATTAGCTATATTAGCTCTACACTGTACAGAACTGGACACTGTTTGTTTGAGCTGAATTATGTAGCTGGACTCAAGGGTCTGTTTTAAATGATAACATGGAGGCAATTATATTCATTTTGCTCTAAGTTATTGATTTGACTTTAAAACGCCTATTATTGATATCTAAGGGATCCGGAGAGAGCCAAAGCACTTTATCGTGATCTATTAATACATGGTGGAGGGGAGACAAGTAGGTACAAGAAGAAAGCGGTTTTCCTCAAATTATAACCGCTGGGCCTTTGTCCATATTAGGCCTCAGTTATAAATATACATTTTATACAATCAAAAATAAAAAGCCTCCAGCTTTGGTTGCCAATATTGTGAGTTATTGGCTAATATTTAATTTTCTTATCAGGCACAACACCTGCTCTATTAGGTAGATATACATGGGAAACAGTTGATGGTGCTGCTTATTTACCATGACATATATCTGTGTCAGTTGGTATGTGCTTCCATATGCAGTAGAGTATGTGCTTGCCTTACTGTACATTATTAATTATGTCAATAGGCTGAGTTTCTGTCACGCCTACTCCCAGTCCATCTCTCCGGCACTTGACGTCGCCGGTCTACTAACCACTGGTCCAGGCAACCCAATTTACGCACACCTGGAATTCATCATTACCTTGATTACTTCCCCTTTATTTAGCCCTCAGTTTTACATCAGTATTGCTTTTGTTCACATTCAGTATGTGTCTCCTGGTTTGTTTAGCTGCTTATACTCATTATTAAATGAGTCCTAGTGTATATGTTACAGTGTCCTTATTATCTTGTTTTAGCTACAAGACAGGCATTGAGCATTTATCTGTGTGTGTCTTCTAAGGCAGTGTACTGCTCTTCCTTCTTGTCAGGGCGTCTGCATTATTCCAAGTCATTCAGGTTCGTTTCAGGAGAAGTTGTTAGTTCAGATTTATTGATTTATGCGTACACAGAGGCCTTGGCTTTCTCAGACAAGAAGCACAGCAAATCTGTCTGCAAGGCATGGCTGCATCAGTCTTTATCGAAACCATGATTCTACATATTCATCCAAACATGGCCCATAAAGCTGAGGGTGGTTTCTCATTCTGGTCTCTAGAACCATATAGTGTTGCAAAATCTATTCCAAATTCCTGCTTGCTGTGTCAAAAATGCACCAATGGTACTCAGTTGTCAGCTAGTGATCCACGCATACACAAAGACCCAAGATATGGATTTTTATGACACAATAATCCTGTCTGTGCTCTTTATTGTATTGTGCACATTTGTTTAGTTACACAGAAACATTGCAATTGCAAGTCATCTACAGAACCGAAATGAAATGTCAGTGTTAATCAGTATAATCTTGGGTAATGATGGAGATACATTTAGAGAATAGCTGGTGCTGAATGTGAATTTAACATCCAATAACTGATGCTGAGATTGAGTCAAATGCACTTCCAAAGCATTGCGAGTTATCCTGTGTTTTCTGCATTTGTTTTTAAATGCCTTGTCAGGGATGATATTATGAAGGTAGTTTGATGGATGTTTTGTTGTGATTCAGCGGCAGAAATTGAAGTAGCATTATCCATGACAAAATTGAAATGAGCTCAGTCTATATTGTCGCACAGGATGTGCAATCACAGTGGAAATGGATGAATAACGAATCATCAGGATGCTGGTTGAAAATAGACAGCCAAACACAAACAAATCCCTTCTGGTTGGATGACTTGCATATAGCTGGATATAGCTACTTTTCTATACTATGGCTGAAAACCGTCTTGTGGCTGATATCCTGATTTGCATTTAAACGTGTATAAAAGATATTTCACTTTGCGAATTGTAAGCTGTACTTCCCCATTGTTGTAAAATACCCATGTTTCTGACAAGAGTATGCAGTAAATGTGAGAAGTGTTTGTTGGCCTTCACATTGAATGGGAGTTCATCTGAGAATCTGAGTTCATTTTCACTTCCTTCACTCAATCTGGACACATTTCCCTTCTGTCAATATGTATCCATCTGATTTTCCTGAGGAGGAAGTGATGTTTGACTGCGTGAATTGCATGCTCGTCGCAGCACACTCACTTAGTTTTTCTGTAACTGTAGCCCTGTGCGTTAATGCCTAAGGGTGTGTGAAAAAAATAAATGTCAATATTCCTGAAACAATTGTCAATATCTGATTTTGAACATCGCGCGTGAATTAATGTGATTTGAGAGGAAACAATGAGCGAATAATGTTCTGTTGCTGAATATAAATACAGCAGGTTGTTTATAATGAATGCCTGCCTCACCCTGCGTATGTATCATCCAGGAACTACATCTCAGGCTCCACAGCCATGCACTTTGTTCGGGCTCAGAGGACCAAGTGGGCCAACAAGCACTGCACTCTTCACCCTGTCAAAGTAGAGGTTGTGGTCACCTTTGTCCTAAAATAAAGCACACAGACACTACGGCAGTAGTTGACCTAAAAACATACTTAATACAGCGATGGCACACAAGAGAGTGGTTGAAATAAACAACGGCCTGCAGGCACTGATGATGGTGATGATGATGTTTAGTCTGTAGAATGCAAAAAGGAAACAGGGATGGAATATTTTATTTAAAAAATGTTTTAATTTTATTTGAACGTGTTGGGTTTGTGAACCCAACCATATTTTCTCAAACCAAATGAAACTTGGGCAGACGTACAGGCCCTCTTTATTGCCTTTGCTAAATTCTAATTATGTCTAACAGTGAACGACACTAGTGTCATCTAGGTGCTACGGGGCTTTCACAGTCTGTAATTAGGAGCTAGGCATTTCTACACACCTTCACCTCTAACGGAACCCTATGATTAAATATAAATATGGCTTTGAGAAGGTCCATGTCCTGGGTACTTTCAAATGCCACAAACAACAGTCTTTTGAGTGCCAGTGTTAAAAATATTATGAAGAAAAAAATAGCAGCCAGTGTCTCTGTCAACAACAGCTAATTACAAACATTTTGCGTTTCAGAAGTGTTATGTACGAACAATCATCAGTGGAACTCAATGTTGCCAAGGTAGTATATATATGGTGCAATCTTGAACATCCTGCTATTGTTCTCATTAAGCCCAGGACCTAGTTATTGCAGACTCCACACCACAGATACGAAGGGTGAACAAGTTGCCCATGTTTACAATTTGTACGCAGCTTTCTGTGTTGTATGAATCATGCTCAAATCATTGTTGAAATGTGCAGGTTGCTGTGACTAGCTTGTATGCTGGATGTACCAACCAGACTTGGGGAACAGATTGGCGAGCAGGTCTAAAGCGGATTAGAGTTAATTACAGGGACGTTCCTGCTTGTCATATCCTTGGATCCTCTCACTATTTCCATACTAATGCTGAGGCATTGACTGAGAGGGGGCTGAGGGTGATACAGTACCTCCAATGGATCGCAGTTATAGTCAAATGTCATATCCTTGGATCCTCTCACTATTTCCATACTAATGCTGAGGCATTGACTGAGAGGGGGCTGAGGGTGATACAGTACCTCCAATGGATCGCAGTTATAGTCAAATGTCATATCCTTGGATCCTCTCACTATTTCCATACTAATGCTGAGGCATTGACTGAGAGGGGGCTAAGGGTGATACAGTACCTCCAATGGATCGCAGTTATAGTCAAATGTCATATCCTTGGATCCTCTCACTATTTCCATACTAATGCTGAGGCATTGACTGAGAGGGGGCTGAGGGTGATACAGTACCTCCAATGGATCGCAGTTATAGTCAAATGTCATATCCTTGGATCCTCTCACTATTTCCATACTAATGCTGAGGCATTGACTGAGAGGGGGCTGAGGGTGATACAGTACCTCCAATGGATCGCAGTTCTAGTCAAATGTCATATCCTTGGATCCTCTCACTATTTCCATACTAATGCTGAGGCATTGACTGAGAGGGGGCTGAGGGTGATACAGTACCTCCAATGGATCGCAGTTATAGTCAAATGTGAAACATGGAACTGTATTAAAATCGTGTCATATTCTCATTTACTACAGTATGTGAAATTGCATGCTTATTGTAAAACTATTCTCATTAAGTGTTCCAGCATAACTTGATGAGTTGGGTTGCAGCTGTATTTGTTTCTTATTCTTTCGAGATTGAGAACCACAGGTTTAAAGTTTATCATACACATTTTGTTTTGACACACCTTCACTTTTCACTTAAGGAGTAAATACAGAGTGAATACCGAGACGGTCGTAACTCAAATGTGGGATCAACATAGAAAAGTCCCGTCGAGGGAGTCTGAAACAAAAATGGTGATAGACACCTCTGAAGATCGCTGCAGAAAGAACTGACATGCTACTATTATCATACTCCAACACCACAGAGTAGTCAATTAGTGGTGTTTTGATTTTAAGTTGCCTCCCCATAATGTGGAATATAATTCCACATAACAAACTGCCCTTTCCCCATAACAAGGCCTGAGTGGGACTTGGCTCACTGTTTACTTTAATTGTCAACCAATTTCACAGATTTAATTTCATCATTTTTCAGACTCCACTCCTCTGGTGCTTTCGGGTTTAATTTCCCTGCAATGAAACCCTGTTATTAAAGTCCAATTGGCTCCGAATGAAAGCCAAAAATGAAAAACAATGTGATCCATTGGACACTCAATACTCTCCTGCCAATGCCATCTCGTTCCCTGTGCTTGCTGTCTTGGTGTTAATTGGATACTGTTGTTCATGTTGGCATCGATATAGGAGTTCATCGCCAAAGGGAGCTCGTATTAGTAATCATATAGTCTGATACGCCTCACCTTTTTTTTGTTCTGTTTATTTCTCAGTGGAGGAACACTGCACACATTAGCTGGCTTAATCCACAAAAGCGCCTCCAATTTACTTGCATGAATTGAAATGATGACTGACTTATCAAAGTCTTCAAGCTAAAGCCATTTTTTTGTTTGACACACAACACTGTGACTAATAGATCCAAGAGTGCAGTATGACGCAGAAATACTGTACATTTGCTGAAGAAAAAAACTTCCTGGGGGGAATTGTTCCCTTAATTGCCAGCCGATTAATGAGCTGACCGAAACAATGTGTCCTACAGCAGTTTACGCTGCTTTTGTTCCTAAATTAGGACCACATTAATTTATGTCTCAACTCAAATGTAACATGTCCTTTGGAAGATTAACTTTAGGGAAAATGTTTATAGCTGATGGCATATTGTTGCCTATTTTCTTATGGTGTGATGTAACCCGTAATAAATGACATATTGTTTATGAGATAATGCGTCAGACAGGGACAGATTCTTCTTTTCGGATAAAGAGGAATGCAGACGTAAAAGATTACAAAAGTGAAAAAATGGCATTCCTAGAACATTAGGATAAATGTTTGTTATATTGTCAACTTTATGAAGGAACACTAAGTACTGTATCTTCCCAATGCACTGCCATTATTTTAAGAGGATGTGGTTACGTGGTTTTAAAATGAAAAACACCAATCTTAATGAAAATGTCTCACCTCTACAGTATATTTTGGTCACAAGCTGTAGTTTATCTTCATCCTTTCCCCCATTACTTTGGCTGTGCAAGCTACTCCTCCTTTGAGATAAGAATATATCCAAGTTCCTCTTTGAGAGTAGTTGGAGACACTTTGACCTCAATTTTAAAGTCTATATTCCTTTATGCTTTAGGATATCACACAGAATAAACTAGACCACTGGTGGCCTGACATTTAGGTTACTGGGGAACTTTCTCATCTAACATTTGACTGTCTATTCTAGGATGGATTAATGTCTCGAGGGGTGGGGGGAGTACACAGAGAGAAACAAAACATATTTGATAAATAACTGTCAATAATTGTGCGGATAAAATCGGTGAGGTTATGTCAGGGTAGTATCCTAGTCCCTTTACCAAAGCCTAGTTCTCCCTGTGGCTGGTAAGAGCAAAAGGGTTGCATACCCTGCTGGGAACAATCTGTCTCTCGGTCTAGGTGATGAAACAGTACTTTCCCATCCAAGACAATCACAGTTGTGCAGTGAGGTGCAAGGCAATTGAAAGTGACATAGCAAACTTGAAAACTATTATGATTCAGTTGTCAGGATTGACATCATCTAATATCATACCGTGTCTATTATGCCGGCCCCCAATAGGTCATTTAGGCTACCATGAACCAAATCCAAAATGTTCATTTTGAAGAGTCTTTAGTTGAGACTGAGCAACGATGAAGATGACCAACCAATAAAATAGTAAAGACCCTTGTATGCACCTGTGCTACCTTCTAACAAGACAAAATGAAAAGTGTCAAAAAAGGTGGAATGAGGAGTTTGTACTGAACTACAATATACCAAAGCTATTATTAATTTAAACGGGGTCTCTACCCTTTGAATATGGTGACCTATTCTTTAACGAAATGAAAAACAAGGTCAAAAAAGGTCATTCACAAATAGGGGGTGGAAAATAGTCAGGCATATATACATCTCTTCTATATTCATCATGCTTACTGCACCCTTTGATTTTCTATTCAGCATATGCATACGCACAAGCAAATATTCAGTCGGATATTTCCCATTTCAAATTGAAGTTAAGCATTTCTGCATCAAATTATATCAATGTTACCATTTTGACCTTCGGTCTAATTTTCAAATGTTATTTCTCAGAATTTTGCAGCTATATTTTCAATGCATTATGTATGACTTTTAATAGGCACAGCTCATGCAGAACATTCATATATGAAGATTGAAGTTGCTTTGATTGACCCTTCCCCAGAGAATCTAAGAAAATCAGAAAAACTCACTATGAGAGACATGGTTTATAAAAAATGAACTGTTCCAGCTATTGCTGTTCCACCTATTAGACCAGTTACAAATACTCATGTACGTCTTAGCCAAAACACTTCATTTTACGATGGGCATTATGGTGCACTGCCATCTACCATATTTCATCTCAAGTCACAAGATACTTTGACATTGTTGAATTCATTTCAATAACTTTCTTTTCACTAAGTATGAATAAACTATTATTGATGATTCACGTATTATAAGGTTGCCTGTCATTTAGTTGATTAATTGATATGCGGTTTCCTTCAATGTTTTACAAACTTTTACTTGTTATTTTTTGCAAATAAAATATCACATATGTTCTGGCCACAGACATCTTGATCTTGATCCTGGTTATTAATGCCGACTGTTATGAATCCCTTTTGGCCCGACAGTCTAGGGGAGATGATAACGAGACCCGTAACATAACTCATGCAAATTATAAATAGTGAAAAAGTTAGTGAGAACGAAATAACCACAGACAACTAAATTACCGTCAAACACATGGTTTATTAGAAAACACGGTAATGGGGGGGGGGGGGGGGGGGGCAGGAAAAGGGGATGAGCTGGACCCAAGGAAAGAAACTATAAGCACCAAAACACCCCTAAGCTAGACTAGCCTATTTCAACAACAGCTAACTAACTAACCAAAAATACAGTGGGTGGTCCGTCCAGTTCTAACTAGTGTTTTTAACAAAGTTTACCTACGGGTAGTGTATGCCCATGAGCGACTTGTCTTGGTTCCCCCTTTGCCCACCAGCAAACAAACACCATAACCAAAAACAATACTCACAGGTGAGGACAAAGTGATATGGAGGTGCTCAAACAAAAGAGAGCTCATTACATAAAGAGCGATAGAGAGACATAGTAGGAGAGAGTGAAACAGAGTGATCTACAGACATATGGCATTTACAGAGAGATTAAGCTCTAGAGCAAAGAACTGAAAGGAACTGTGATTGGGTAGGAAACAGGAGGAGGTGTGTCTTCTGATTGATGATTGATTGGTGACTGATTGGGGAGTGATGATTTTCACCTGTGAGGGGAGAAGGAGAGAAAAGAACACAGGATACATACACACACACACACACACAGGATACCTGTATCCGTAACACCGACACTAACAGAATCCGTTCGTTTCTAATTAATCTTGAAGTCTAACATTAGCAGCAAATTGACATTTGCTAAGATCCCTCTGAGTATCTACTCAACTAACGACAAAGCTTAAAGGCCCAGTTCAGTCAAAAACGTGATTTTCCTGTATTTTATATACAGTTGAAGTTGGAGGTTTACATACACATAAGTTGTGTATTAAAACTCATTTTTCAACAACTCCACAAATTTCTTGTTAAAACTTCTTAAGGATCGGCGTTCCATCAACGGGACAGTTGTAAATCATGCAGCGCGTTGTCAAGATTGCAGATTTTTTGAGAAATAACAAATGTCGGTACATATAAGTGTCTTATATCGGCTGAAAGCTTAAACTCTTGTTAATATAACTGCACTGTCCAATTTACAGGAGCTATTACTGCGAAAAAATGCCATGCTATTGTTTGAGGAGAGCTCTTAACAGAATACTTTTTCATCGCGATAGGTTTGATAAATTCACATCTGAAGGTGAAATGTGTACTTACATTCTGAAATCTTTCTCTTATTTATCACCCAAAGGGTCCCAGAGATAACATGAAGTGTCGTTTTGTTAGATAAAATCCTTTTTCATATCCTAAAAAGATCCATATAGCATGCATTATCGATTTTGTATTTCCACTCGTTCAATTTGCAAAGAAAGGAATCTGTGAAAATCTCACCCTAAACGTTGTTTCAACAAGTCAAATGATGTTTGTATGTATTCCTCAGAGATCCTAGAAGGTAACAAGACTTCACTATTTCATTAGGGGTGTAGTATATCCTATAGGACACCATATTTGGTCAGAGAGCGACGCCATTCATGGCACGCCGATGACACGGGCGACCATCACTTGAACGACTGTATCTTTGTCAAATAAGCATCAATCGGGGTCAAACAAAGCTAGCTAGATAGCCAATGAGCTGGGCTTTACGGGAGTATCAGTAAACCATGTATATGCCGTAAAATGTAGCTACTAACCTTGTACGACTTTTCATTTTGGACAAAAATTATAAGGAAATTCAGAGTTATAAATGAAAACTGGATATTTTGCAAATGTTGTACTTATAATATGGCTACTGATACTTGGAAAGCTAAATCAAAGTCCAAGTATACAGATTTGACGATACTGAATATGAATGCGAATGTCTCCTTCACGATTTGCCCAAATGTACCTTGGGACATTACACTGAAAGTCTTGTTGTTTACTCATTCTTCAAGTTATCCATCTGACACTTGTGGACACTATCGGAGTTACAACCAGAGTAATGACTAGAACTATGACCTTTCTCTTGCCTTTCAAAAATGGTGGTAGAAAAAGACCGGTTGGTTTTTTCTTTGTATTTTCTTCTACCAGATCTATTGCGTTATATTCTCCTACATTCAATTCACATTTGCACTCCAAAACTCCAAAGTGTTTCCTTTCAAATGGTTATTATTTCACTTATAATTCACTGTATCACAATTCCAGTGGGTCAGAAGTTTACATACAGGACTGTGCCTTTAAACAGCTTGGATAATTCCAGAAAATTATGTCATAGCTTTAGGAGCTTCTGGCTAACTGACATAATTTGAGTCAATTTGAGGTGTACCTGTGGATGTATTTCAAGGCCTACCTTCAAACTCAGTGCCTCTTTGCTTGACATCATGGGAAAATCAAAGGAAATCAGCCACGACCTCAAAAAAAATATTGTAGACCTCCACAAGTCTGGTTCATCCTTGGGAGCAATTTCCAAATGCCTGAAGGTACCACGTTCATCTGTACAAACAATAGAACGTAAGTATAAACACCATGAGACCACTCAGCCATCATATCGCTCAGGAAGGAGACACATTCTGTCTCTTAGAGATGTACGTAATTTGGTGCGAAAACTGCAAATCAATCACAGAACAACAGCAAAGGACCTTTTCCACCATAATTTGCAAATCAATTCATAAAAAATCCTACAATGTGTTTTTCTGGATTTTTTTTCTCATTTTGTATGTCATAGTTGAAGTGTACCTATGATGAAAATTACAGGTCTCTCTCTTTTTAAGTGGTAGAACTTGCACAATTGGTGGCTGCCTAAATACTTTTTTGCCCCACTGTATATTGACATAACCTGAAAGGCCGCTCAGCAAGAAGAAGCCACTGCTCCAAAACCGCCATTAAAAAAAGCCAGACTACCATTTGCAACTACACATGGGTCTGATGTAACAAAAATAGAACTGTTTGGCCATAATGACCATCGTTATGTTTGGAGGAAAAGGGGAGGCTTGCAAGCCGAAGAACACCATCCCAACTGTGAAGCACGGGGGTGGCAGCATCATGTTGTGGGGGTGCTTTGCTGCAGGAGGGACTGGTGCACATCACAAACTAGATGGTATCAAGAGGAAGGAACATTATGTGGATATATTGAAGCAACATCTCAAGACATCAGTCAGGAAGTTAAAGCTTGATCGTTACCCAGAAATGATTTGATATTGAGATGAAAACAGCTGCTTTGGACCTTTAATAACATGAGACAACTCTTAATTATCTGTCAGGATTTCAAGGTGAACCTCAAGTTGTATTTTCTGTATATTGGCTGTGAAGCTCAGTTGTATACGTGTCTGTTCCAATAAGACATCTATTAATTAGTTAGGAAAATCTAAGTCAGGTAAGTCTATTTCTCTAAATGTGATTAATATCTGACAGCAAAAAGCATTTAGCTACATACCTGTAAACTTATAATATGTGATTGGAATTTTGTGTATATTGAGAAGGTATTGACCTCCTTTTTTACAGCATGAGTGAAAATGAAGAGTTGCAATGCAAAACCACACAAAGGTCATACTTCATAAAACACATTTGAAGTCACGTCACTTGACATTCTACCATGCTACATCTGGCATAGAATCTAGCATGAGGATGCCTCGTCACACAATTTATAACTGATGTCACATGCCTGGCAAAGCTGCCCGGTGACTGACAGAGCTAACAGAGAGAGTCACTGGTCAATACTGTGAAAGTACTGCTCTCCAGGCTATCTGCTGGGCTTGTCTGCGGTGTAATCCCTCTGTCAGTGGAAGTGTATCCATTGAATTGCATATATTATATTTGTGCTCCACTGCCGCCAGTGTGCACAGGGTTTAAGGGTTCTTACTCGCACTACCATTTATATCTTCTGACAACCGCCCACCACCGGCACAGCCCACATCTTTCCCATGCCTCTTCCTACGTGTTGTCTTCCATTCCAATCAGATGGGCTTATGCTAATACACCTCGGAAGCAACCAGACACCACTGACTTCTGTTTGTATATATTTTCTCTGTCGTTCCTCTTCTGAACATGTACACAGAGAAATGAAAGGGAAGGTACAGACTGTGGGATAAAAAACGAATTAGCACTTGAAATGTACATGTGGACAGAGCACAGTGGACATTTCTAAGTGGGGGCTGCTGAGTGGCGCGGTGGTCCAAGGCACTGCATCTCAGTGCTAGGGGCATCACTACAGACCCTGGTTCGATTCCAGGCTGTATCACATCCGGCCGTGATTGGGAATTCCATAGGGCGGTGCACAGTTGGCCCAGTGTCATCCGAGTTAGGGTTTGGACGGGGTAGGACGTCATTGTAAATAAGAATTTGTTCTTAACTAACTTTCCCAGTTAAATAAAGGTTACATTTTAAAAAGTGCACACCTTTTTTTCTGTATGAAAATGCATCTTGTATTTCATGAAACATATTTCTTAAATATATTTTTAGAAAATTGCACACTGTATTTAATTATTATAATTTTAGCTGAATATAGTTTGAGAATGCAGCAACTATTGCCCAATCGCTGTCGATTCCAAATGGTCCAGTACTAACTAGGTGTAAAAAGAGGTTTAGTACCTAGAAGGTGTTAATAGACAATGTGTCAGCACAAGAATTTAGGCTGTTGGCCTGGTGTATAATGTTCCCACCTTGCATGTTATTGTTGTTGGCAGGATAATGCATTAACAAGTATGTTGTGCTGTGCCTGTGAGAAAGCTACAGAATAGAAAATAGATTCTATGCCTCAAAGAAGGATGTACAGAAGCCAGAATGTTAATATGGATGCATTTTAACACCACCAATCCCCTCTGTTACATGGCTATTGAACCATCTGTAAAACTGTCTATGCCTTTCCTTCAGGGTTGGAGATATTGTCATGTTCCTGGAAACATTAAGGAAATGTGTTTTACAGAATAATAATGTGTTGCAGAGAAATTAGGTCTGTATTTGTCCATTATTTTGTACAGGTTGATGAGAGAGCTGTTGTGGTCGGGGAACGTGTTGTTACTGAGAGAGATCACCACTTAGTGCGTGTTGTTACTGAGAGAGGTCAACACTTAGTACATGTTGTTACTGAGAGAGGTCAACACTTAGTACTTGGCTCCCTTTGTTCTTATGCCAGAGTGACATCATGGCAAATGGAGGACATGAGGATGTCAGTTAAGGATTCATCCCCACATCTGCTCCCTATAAACATAATAATGTATTCAGTTATAAAACTCATTTCATAAACCACTAATACTTTCTCAATGTCTTTCCATTGCTTAAAAGCTCATCATGTTCTTCTGGTGGAAAATATTTTCCATACATATTGCATTGAGCACTTAAGCTCTTCAAGAGGTGGTTGTCTGTCATATTGCTGCAATGCTTGATGGGTTTTAATTTACCACTCCTGTCCTGAAGTATGACGCATGACAGACAAATGTGTTATATAATCATTATTCTGACACCAAAACTCAGATTGGTCCTTTATTTCCACCTGCCTAAAATACAAATATGAGCGTTTGTTATTCACAACTCAAAACCAATGTTCAAGGCCTGCTTTGTGGAGACCTGGGATAAGTAACAGTGATTTGAGTAGATCTTATTTAAGCAAAAGCAGCCCCATTGTCATGCCATTATGATGTGTCAGTGTCCTGATGACTTGAACAGAAGACTGGCATGATGTACAATACAAAGACACTTGGTGCATCTTAAACTGAAATGACATGAGAATCAGCTACATGCAGACACCCATAGAAATCTTCAGAATTGTGTCAAATGATTCTCCGTTGCTGCAGACTCCACAAAAGAACACATTGAAATGCAATGCAAAAAAACACAATAGTAATCAGGTAGAATTGTTGATTGATAGAGAACCCTGGGATGGAAATTACTCTGCTTTTGATTGCTGTGTTAACGCAGAATAGACTTCCTGAGCTGCTAAAGACATAGGAGTAATTTCAGGGCCCCAGCTGCAGGTGCCATGAAAAAAGGGTGACAGAGGGCTCAGGAGTTACATCTCCTCAAGTTTAAGTTCAATGATGGAAGTGAGATCACATGCGACTTTCCTCCCATGAAATAAGTTATTTCTTCGGCAGGCAATTGTTCTCAGGTTGATAAGACACTTTTATGTACCGTGTAATAATTTCCCTGTCACTCACAATGACAAAGCTGTAGTGGAAGGACAGCCAAAGGGGAGCAATACAAGTCCTTCGATTAGAAGATACAAAAGCCTCCAAACCATCTCCAAACCATTTCAAACAGATTATTCTTGACATTTAAAGCAGATTTCAATGCTTGCCCTATAATGCTGGTACGTTGGGCTTTCATTTTACTTAGGAAGGAAATGAGAGATGTCCTCCGGATCCTGTTTTGTTGTCCACTCTGTGTTGTATTTTAAACAAAAATGCAGTTTGAAATGTCCCTAGGAGATGTGTGAACACTCCCTCCCCTTTGACTGGTGGAAAGGGTGACCTTGCTTAGGTGAGCTAACCCACTGGGCACACACTGGTTGAATCAATGTTGTTTCCATGTCATTTCAATGAAATTACGTTGAACCAACGTGGAATAGATGTTGAAATGACGTCTGTGCCCATTGGGAAAGTTGCCCCACCATCATCGCATTACCTTGAATGTATTTCTGCTTAATATTTGTAATAGGCACTAGAAGGGCTTTATGTCTCAACAAAAAAAACAACTCAAATGTAATGTCTACAACATGCAGGGCTGATTGTTGTGTAATCAAATATGCTGGTTAATTTGCTGAGGACTACAGATATATTTTGTTCATCAAATGCACACAAAAAGACAGCAATGCTTTCTGAGTTCCAAGCACAGCTGTAAAACAAGGTGTCCTCGTGCCAGCTGCTGTAACACTGTTTGAATGGTGACAGCAAGTTGCAGATGCTGGGACATAATCATTTTTCAATTGACTGTGCTCTCAGCGAATTGCTCAAGTATTAAACGCCCCTCTGTTCACTGTCCCCAGGGAACTCAGCCAGGTGGCATTCGATGGAACCAGGTAACAACATTCATCTCATGTGCACAACGGTGAGACCAACAGTTGAGAATGTTGTCATTGCTTAAGACTGCGCCAAGTCAACACAAAGGTTACCAGACAACATGACAACCAGAACTTTTAAATAATTCATGTCAATTTTGAATGGCTGGATCAAGTCAGTTGTTCATGCGTCTGAAAGTTTTCCTGCTTTAAGTTACATTGCATCTATTCTCGAAGAATATAACTCACAAATGCTGTGTGGCCGAAACACTGAGACTATTTCTCTTCAGTTGAGATACTGCAGAGGGACGGGACCTGAGCCCTTTTGGAACCCATCTGTGTTCATCTGAGAATAATGTAAACATCTGTTACAACCTACCGAGCTGCTATGAAATATTGCTCGAAATATTGGTGGGTGGAGTGTTCAATATGCAGGGCTGTTATGAAGGATACATTTGTGTAATTACAACACTGATTTATTTATGCAATTTCAGGCAGGTTTTTGCATCTCAGATAAAGTAGGCAGGAAAACATTTTCTTTGTTTGTTTTACTCACTTATCTGCTGGATTGACTTGCACCTCAACCGGCAATGTCGTTTCCCACCCTATTGTTGCAACACACACCATTAAGAGCGGTATCAGTGATCTCTGTTTGCCTATTAAACAATTCATTGATTTGTACTGACTGCAGCCTGGAGGTTCAATTAGGTCTGTTTTCCTATCTAAATGAAAAGTAACAGTAAGATGGAGGTTAACGGGAGGTTGGTACATCCTCATACATTAGATGAGAAGCTGCTGTCTAGAGTTAAATGAGCCCAGACTGCCCACGGGGTTTCAAATGGGAGTTTAGCAGATCTGTTCTGACTCCTTCAAATCAGGTAAAAGTGTTGTTTTCCTGTCTCAATAGGCAGAGTTGTACATTCACATCCCTTTTGTTTATAGGATGGTGTACTCTAACATGCCCGTTGATTGAAGTAAGGGAAATATGCAGCGGAATTCCTTCACAAACCAACAGGTTGTGTTCATCAAAATTCAAATAGAGGGCCAATTCTCTCTGTTAGCAAATAGCAAATTTAACAGTGGCAGCAAAATTAGCATTCAGCCAGTTGATTCCAATGTCTGTTGTCTGGAATTTGTAGTCGAATAGAGAGGAGTCGAGAGCAGGACACAATTTACAGCAGGTTTTGTTTTGAATGTGGGCTTTGGAGCAAATAGCTTTTTTAAACTGTACAAGCTCTGAGTTTTTTTGTTGCTGTTAACTGGATTTTCGCAGATAATATGAGGTGAGGTGGAATCTGCTCGGCCCCACTGTGAAATGTGTTCCACCGTGGAAGGAGCCTTTGGCTGACAGCAGGGGTCTTGAGCTTTGACTGGTAGGTAGCAGCTGAAGGTAACTGTGGTTATTGCAATAAACCGCAGTATCCTGTAATTTCAGCAGGTGGAATTACAGTAAAACAACAGTGACTATGAGGACAAAGTACAGACCAACCTCACTTCACCAACTTCAAAACGGAAGATTAATCATGGCCCTTTTCATTTGCTTGTGTACTGCAAAGATTCATCACCAGGACACATGTTGTTGAATGTTGTCTTGTGAAGGATGAGGCAGGAGCATTGCAGGTGAAGCGGTTGCATGCAGGCATCCTGAAGGCCCACTGGATTGCCTTGTCGCTCAACTAAATGCAGCATTGTGTTCTGATGATTCATGGTTCACAACCAGGCATCTTCCCAACATTGGGAGCCAGTTTATGCCACTCAGATTGATCTTTCCCCTCTCCAAAGCTCTTATCTGCTTCAACAACAAGTGGAGCGATAGACGCAACGTTTCATCACCACAGTAAGAAATGCTAGTGTCACACAGTCCAGGCTTCTCCATGAGTCTTATTAATTCAAATGAATTGTGGGGATCTAATTGTATTTGACAGTGGGTTGGTTTCCAGCATGAAGCTAGCTAAACTATAGATGACTCATTGTATGAACAACGACATACGGAGAGACTCTGCTAACATCATACAAAATGAAAGCCTTATTGGAGAGATTCCAACATATTGCTGGGTTTATTTACCAGCTATGCTATACATTCATTTTTCTCTATACCTCCCTGAATGTAAAAATACAATTTTAGATCAAGTTTCCACACAGTGTGTCTATACACAACTTGTTGACCAAACCAAACGTTCTTATCATATGTTAGGACTAACAAGTCCCAAATGTTCACAACAAGATTACACAATGATGTGTTGCTTTTACAGCGGGTTGTATCTTATAAACAGGGCGAGTCATTTGGGAATTAATGGCTGTATTGTGAACATTTAAGATGGGGTAAGGGGTGAGTCGAAGGTGCGACATTGTGGGGAATAGACATTGTTTTACTGGGGAACATATTGTGAATACTAATGTAGTGTCTCTAATTCAAATTGTCTTCCTTTATAATCAGGAAGACTGACAACAGGAAACTCTAGCTCCAGAGGACTGGGGAAAGAAATCTATTAACACAATATGCTGTTTTGCTTGTTAAAATAATGGAAAAGCTTTAGGGGGAGGCTGACCTGGGTAGGTGCATTGTTCTCCTCGCTGTCGCTTGAGTTAATTGCAAATTTGAACCCCTAAAAGCCTTATGGAAGTTTGTGCAGTTTGACAAGCTTCAACTCCGATATGAACTCCAAACTCCCATAAATTATTCCTCTGGATAATCCTAATTGAACATGCATTGGCCAGGCAGCTTATGTTGTTTTGGCTCTTATTAATAGACCATCAAAGGCTATTTTTAATGGTGTCAAGGAAGCAAGAATTGACAATGGAGATAAACACAGTCCAGGAGATCTCTTTTTCCTCTGTGGAGCCCAGTAATGCAGGACCTGTCACTAAAGCTGCCCTAATTGGGCCCTGGCTGTGGATATGATGGGGGTTTGGGACTGTTACTAGGGCATCTGGTAGTTTTCACATCTTTCCTTATTAAGCAATTCACTGGTCATATACTGGAGGCAAGATCTGAACGCTTGGGAGTTAGATTTATGTTGTTGTTTTACCCACCTAAAGCACAATTTCAACAGTACACCTGAATCAATCATTACTGTATGTGTCAGTGAAATCTATGGTTTAGTGTCAAAGACATACTATAACAGACACATATTCTGGCAAAACCATTTGTAGACAGGTAAACATGGGTGAATGAAAATTAAATGATGCACCCTGTTTATCAGGTTCCATGGTAAGGTTTTCTCATCATCACACCAAAATATAATGGCTGATGCCAGCCAGGTGGTGAGCTATAGAGGTGTCAACTTTCTGAAAATAGCCAAAAGAGAGAACACTACATCTTGTGAAAACGATGGAATGTATGCATATTAAAGGCTGGTGTAAATGGAAGAGAGACATTTGTGAGTTGGAGCCTCTGTGCCCAGTACTTGTGACAGGCTGTTCACAGGGCATCCCGGGGGAGGCGTGCAGGGAGGCATCACCAGGCAACGTTATCCTTATCCTCTCAGTAGAGCTCGTCGGACAGCAGATAGCGGCAGCCTCCAGGGAGGTCCGCTCACTCCGCTTTACGGACGACCATCCTTCAGGCAGATTCTGTCAGACGCGTCCTTCTACCAGAACATCCCAACTTTTAAACTGCTTCCTTACTTTATTACTTCCCCCGCGTGGTTTGAGGGACAGTTGCTATGAATCAAAGTTTCAAAAAGTTATTTGTCTCGTTAGTGAAACGCTTTCCGGATTTAGGTAATTACGTTGCTGAGTGATCATTTACAAAGTGTCTGTTAGCAGAAAAGACAGCAGGAGCACTCGTGGGAGTTCAGTGAGTGATGGGTTTATTTGTGCATAAAAGCCAACCGTACCCAAACAAAATCATATTTTAATCAATAATGAACATTTTAATTGAAGTGCATTTCAAGATACCCAAAGGCAGGGATTTGGACAAACACAAAAGGTATTTACCCAGCTTATTTGGTAGAAAACTCAGGTAGGGCGTCTGCTACTTCCTGTATGATGCATTTTGTCTGCCTCCACTTGTACACTGTCCATATCAAAGTGTCTGTCAGGATGTCGCTCTCCTCAAAAGATACAAAGTAGGAAAATGCGTCTGTAAATGTTAGATTATAGCCTGACCCTACATCCAGTATAGGTTAAAGACTCCTTCATATTGGCCATCAACCACAAAGTGATTGAAATGTGCCTCAGAGGACATAACAACGCATTCTGAAATTGAGCAGCAGTATGACTTGGCATGTGAAGACGTATTGTAGGCCCAGAGATAGATCTGAATCACTCAAAAGACTAAGTAACTTTGTTATCTGATGCCAATCATATGATCGCTAATAGGCAATCGTGCCAAAACCAATTAGGTTCAAGTGAATCTGTCTGTCAAGCACTCCCCACATAAAAATTGGAAGAACTCTTTGGAGACACCATCAGGACTGCAGAGTTAATTAAACCTTGCAATCAGAGGTCAATGAAATAAGAGTTGAGCGTTGCACCTCCCAAGACAGCTGTTAACAAAGCAGTTTGTGCTGATTAGTCCAGTGCAAAGTGCTGATGTGACAGTTGAAACTCTGGACCTCATCACAAAGTTTGAAATCTCAACGTCATTGAGGCAGCCAGTGGTGGATTTACCTGTGCTTGTTGTTGTTCTGTGCTCCATTGATTGGCCTGGGCTACTCTATCAAGCTGAACCAGAATTGTAAAAAGCACCTACTTATCAAGTGGTCGAAGCTCCATGGGTCCCTCTCTGCACGTGGGGTTGTTTTTGGCCCTGGCTTCTTTATCCCTGACAATACCTTGATCGATTGGAGTTGTTTATTCTTCATAGCTGAATCTTTCCTCTGCACAACAGTATCACTTGCGTTGTGTTGGATGTTACAATTGCTATGCCCGGGTGAGCTCTGCAATGTTTCAAACACAGTTCTAATGAAATACACTCCTTCCATGTCCTTACTTACCTAGTCTTTCCAAAAGCTCAGAATTTTGCATCAGTCAGAGTACCCCATCGAAGGCATTCATTGTCTCCAGGCCTGCCCATAGGTTGAGTTCACTATTTGTTACTGAATTACCAAAGAGATAGTCATGCTACACTGCCAATACTGTTTACATTTTACTGACACCCAAATCCAGGATCATTGTGGAATTCCATCACTCCAGCATACTACCGTAATTGCCGGACTATAAGCCGCTATTTTATTCCCACACTTTGAACCTCGCGGTTTATACAACGACGCTATTAAACCCCATTGACATATCAATTGAGTGTTAATGCTCCTGGTATTACCCAGGACTACCGAGGGCAATATGCATACTGTATAGAAAGTACATAAACCTATCATAAGAGTCCAGGGAATTTGACCTCTGGGCTCAGAATTGAATTTGTAATCTGTTTTCTAATATTTTAATAATAAAATCAAACTGGATAATCTTCAAAGTGAATAGTTTGTCCATCACTCTTGTATGTGATGATTATACATCTGGCTATAAGGAATGTTATAATGACTTTGCTGTATGTACAGTACCTTCAGAAAGTATTAACACCCCTTGACTTTTTCCAAATTGTGTTGTGTTATAGCCCAAATTTAAACTGGGACAAATTTAGATTTTTTTCTCACTGTCCTACACACAATACTCCATGATGTCAAAGTGGAATGATGTATTTCACAATTTTTACAAATTAATTAAGAATGAAAAGCTGAAGTGTCTTGAGTTAATAAATATTCAACCCCCCTTTGTTATGGCAAGCTTATTAAATAAATTCAGAAGTAAAACATTTCTTCCAAGTCACATAAGTTGCATGGACTCACTCATTGATTTTTGAATGACTACACATTTTTTTTTATCTGGAAGGTCCCTCAGGAGAGCAGTGAATTTCAAACACAAAGGAAGAAATGGCAGCAGTTTTACGGATGCCTAACCAATTGTGCTATTATGTGTTTTCGCTCATGTTATTTTTAGCTGTTGTTTCTGCCACTGTATTTTACGGCAAAGGACAGCGATCACTCACCTCGGATAAGACTAAGATTTTTTCTTCTTCAACAAGCAGGATGCACAGGATGTACTTCAGATGAATATCCTACCAACAGGACATCAACAATTGTAATATCTTATGATTCACCGAATTGTGGCTGAATGATGGAAAACATTCAGCTAGCGGGATATACGTTGCACCGGCTAGATAGAGCAGCACACTCCGGTAAGACGAGGGGGGGGGGGGGGGGGGGGTCTGTGTATATTTCTAAATAACAGCTGGTGCATGAAATCTAAGGAAGTCTCTAGATTTTGCTTGCCTGATGTAGAGTTTTTGCTTGCCTGATGAGAGAGTTCTCTTTTTTCGTGGCTGTTTATTTACCACCAGAGACTGATGCTGGCACTGAGACCACACTCAGTCAGCTGTATAAGGATATAAGCAAACAGGAAACCGCTCCCCAAGAGGTGGTGCTCCTAGTGGCCGGGGACTTTAATGCAGGGAAACTTAAATCAGTTTTACCTAATTTCTATCAGCATGGTAAATGCGCAACCAGAGAGAAAAAATGTCTAGATTACCTTTACTCCACGCACAGAGACAAGTACAAAGCTCGCCCTCGCCCTCCATTTGGAAAATCTGATCCTAATTCTATCCCCCTGATTCCTGCTTACAAGCAAAAATTAAAGCAGGAAGCACCAGTGACTCGGTCTATAAAAAAGTGGTCAGATGAAGCAGATGATAAACTACAAGACTGTTTTGCTATCACAGACTGGAACATGTTCCGGGATTCTTCCGATGGCATTGAGGAGTACACCACATCCGTCACATCGCTTTATCAATTAGTGCATTGAGAACGTCCCCACAGTGACTGTACGTACATACCACAACCAGAAGCCATGGATTACAGGCAACATTCGCACTGAGCTAAAGGGTAGAGCTGCCGCTTTCAAGGTGCGGGACTCTAACCCGGAAGCTAATAAGAAATCCTGCTATACACTCAGACGAACCATCAAACAAGCAAAGCTCCAATACAGGGCTAAGATTGAATCGTACTACACCGCCTATGACGCTCGTCGGATGTGGCAGGGCCTGCAAACTATTACAGACTACACAGAGAAGCACAGCCACGAGCTGCCCAGTGACACGAGACTACCAGACGAGCTAAATCACTTCCATGCTGGCTTCGAGACAAGCAACACTGAGGCATGCGTTAGAGTATCAGCTGTTCCGGACGACTGTGTGATCATGTTCTCCGTAGCCGAAGTAAGTAAGACCTTTAAAAAGGTCAACATTCACATGGCTGCTAGGCCAGATGGATTACCAGGACGTGTGCTCCGGGCATGTGCTGACCAACTGTCAGGTGTCTTCACTGACATTTTCAACATGTCCCTGATTGAGTCTGTAATACCAACATGCTTGAAGCAGACCACCATAGAACCTGTGCCCAAGAGCATTAAGGTAACCTGCCTAAATGACTACAGACCCGTAGCACTCACATTAACACTATTATCCAAGAAACCCTAGACCCACTCGAATTTGCATACCGCTGTCAGAGTCTATCTAGAGGATAGCGAAGGAGTCAGGCGCAGGACACAGGTAAGAGTAAAAACCACTGTATTACTCCATCCGAGAACAGAACAAAAATTCCGTTATAAAACAAATACAAAACAGGATACGAACTCCAACACACAAAAGACAATCACGCACAAAACAGAAAGGGAAACCAGAGGGTTAAATAAGGAACATAATCATGAGATGGTAACCAGGTGTGTAAAACAGACAAAACAAAAGGAAAACTGAAACATGGATCGGTGGCAGCTACAGTGCCTTGCGAAAGTATTCGGCCCCCTTGAACTTTGCGACCTTTTGCCACATTTCAGGCTTCAAACGTAAAGATATAAAACTGTATTTTTTTGTGAAGAATCAACAACAAGTGGGACACAATCATGAAGTGGAACGACATTTATTGGATATTTCAAACTTTTTTAACAAATCAAAAACTGAAAAATTGGGCGTGCAAAATTATTCAGCCCCTTTACTTTCAGTGCAGCAAACTCTCTCCAGACGTTCAGTGAGGATCTCTGAATGATCCAATGTTGACCTAAATGACTAATGATGATAAATACAATCCACCTGTGTGTAATCAAGTCTCTGTATAAATGCACCTGCACTGTGATAGTCTCAGAGGTCCGTTAAAAGCGCAGAGAGCATCATGAAGAACAAGGAACACACCAGGCAGGTCCGAGATGCTGTTGTGAAGAAGTTTAACGCCGGATTTGGATACAAAAAGATTTCCCAAGCTTTAAACATCCCAAGGAGCACTGTGCAAGCGATAATATTGAAATGGAAGGAGTATCAGACCACTGCAAATATACCAAGACCTGGCCGTCCCTCTAAACTTTCAGCTCATACAAGGAGAAGACTGATCAGAGATGCAGCCAAGAGGCCATGATCACTCTGGATGAACTGCAGAGATCTACAGCTGAGGTGGGAGACTCTGTCCATAGGACAACAATCAGTCGTATATTGCACAAATCTGGCCTTTATGGAAGAGTGGCAAGAAGAAAGCCATTTCTTAAAGATATCCATAAAAAGTGTCATTTAAAGTTTGCCACAAGCCACCTGGGAGACGCACCAAACATGTGGAAGAAGGTGCTCTGGTCAGATGAAACCAAAATTGAACTTTTTGGCAACAATGCAAAACGTTATGTTTGGCGTAAAAGCAACACAGCTCATCACCCTGAACACAACATCCCCACTGTCAAACATGGTGGTGGCAGCATCATGGTTTGGGTCTGCTTTTCTTCAGCAGGGACAGGGAAGATGGTTAAAATTGATGGGAAGATGGATGGAGCCAAATACAGGACCATTCTGGAAGAAAACCTGATGGAGTCTGCAAAAGACCTGAGACTGAGACGGAGATTTGTCTTCCAACAAGACAATGATCCAAAACATAAAGCAAAATCTACAATGGAATGGTTCAAAAATAAACATATCCAGGTGTTAGAATGGACAAGTCAAAGTCCAGACCTGAATCCAATCGAGAATCTGTGGAAAGAACTGAAAACTGCTGTTCACAAATGCTCTCCATCCAACCTCACTGAGCTCGAGCTGTTTTGCAAGGAGGAATGGGAAGAAATGTCAGTCTCTCGATGTGCAAAACTGATAGAGACATACCCCAAGCGACTTACAGCTGTAATCGCAGCAAAAGGTGGCGCTACAAAGTATTAACTTAAGGGGGCTGAATAATTTTGCACGCCCAATTGTTCAGTTTTTGATTTGTTAAAAAAGTTTGAAATATCCAATAAATGTCGTTCCACTTCATGATTGTGTCCCACTTGTTGTTGATTCTTCACAAAAAAATACAGTTTTATATCTTTATGTTTGAAGCCTGAAATGTGGCAAAAGGTCGCAAAGTTCAAGGGGGCCGAATACTTTCGCAAGGCACTGTAGAAAGCCGGTGACGTCGACCGCCGAACACCGCCCGAACAAGGAGAGGGAACAACTTCGGGGGAAGTCGTGACAACCGCTCAAAAAGATCCACAGATGATGCAATCTCTATTGCACTCCACACTGCCCTTTCCCACCTGGATAAAAGGAACACCTACGTGAGAATGCTATTCATTGACTACAGCTCAGCGTTCAACACCATAGTGCCCTCAAAGCTCATCACTAAGCTAAGGACACTGGGACTCCCCCTAAAACTGGATCCTAGACTTCCTGACAGATGGTGAGGGTAGGTAGCAACACATCCGTCTGCTGATCCTCAACACTGGAGCCACTCAGGGGTGTGTGCTCAGTCCCCTCTTGTGCTCCCTGTTCACTCATGACTGCATGGCCAGGCATGACTCCAACACCATTAAGTTTGCAGATGACACAACAGTGGTAGGCCTGATCAGTATTTATGCTGCAAAAGTTTGTTTAATTTAGTTTATGTGTCAGGGGGTTAGGGTCAGTCTGTTATATCTGGATTATTTCTCCTCTCTTACCCGGTGTCCTGTGTGAATTCTATCTCGCTCTCTCTCTACTGTAGTGGAGCAGGTTGAGAGCTTCAAGTTCCTTGGTGTCCACATCACCAACAAACTAGAATGATCCAAACACACCAAGACAGTCGTGTCAACAAAACCTATTCCCCCTCAGGAGACTGAACAGATTTGGCATGGGTCCTCAGATCCTCAAAAGGATAACTTATACAGCTTCAACATCGAGAGCATCTGGTTGCATCACTGCCTGGTACGGTCATAGACTGTTCTCTCCGCTATCGCATGGCAAGTTGTTCCGGAGCGCCAAGTCTAGGACCAAAAGGCTTCTCAACAGCTTTCACCCCCAAGCCATAAGACTCCTGAACAGGAAATCAAATGGTTACCCGAACTATTTGCATTTTGTCCCGCCTCCCCACCTGCCAACACCTCTTTTACACTATCATCTATGCATAGTCACTTTAACTATACCTACATGTACAGTCGTGGCCAAAAGTGTTGAGAATGACACAAATATTAATTTCCACAAAGTTTACTGCTTCAGTGTCTTTAGATATTTTTGTCAGATGTCACTATGGAATACTGAAGTATAATTACAAGCATTTCATAAGTGTCAAAGGCTTTTATTGACAATTACATGAAGTTGATGCAAAGAGTCAATATTTGCAGTGTTGACCCTTCTTTTTCAAGACCTCTGCAATCCACCCTGGCATGCTGTCAATTCACTTCTGGGCCACACCTGACTGATGGCTGCCCATTCTTGCATAATCAATACTTGGAATTTGTCAGAATTTGTGGGTTTTTGTTTGTCCACCTGCCTCTTGAGGATTGACCACAAGTTCTCAATGGGATTAAGGTCTGGGGAGTTTATTGGCCATGGACCCAAAATATTGATGTTTTGTTCCCGGAGCCACTTTGTTATCACTTTTACCTTATGGCAAGGTGCTCCACCGTGCTGGAAAAGGCATTATTCATCACCAAACTGTTCCTGGATGGTTGGGAGAAGTTGTGTTGGTACCATTCTTTATTCATGGCTGTGTTTTTAGACTAAATATGTATTTGAGCCCACTCCCTTGGCTGAGAAGCAACCCTTCAAATGAATGGTCTCAGGATGCTTTACTGTTGGCATGACACAGGACTGATGGTAGCGCTCACCTTGTCTTCTCCGGACAAGCTTTTTTTCCAGATGCCCCAAACAATCAGAAAGGGGATTCATCAGAGAAAATGACTTTACCTCAGTCCTCAGCAGTCCAATCCCTGTATCCCTGTAATGTAGTGGAAATGTTTTTGGGGGATTCAGTTCATTTGCATGGCAAAGAGGGACTTTGCAATTAATTGCAATTCATCTGATCACTCTTTATAATATTCTGGAGTATATGCAAATTACCATCATACAAACGGAAGCAGCAGACTTTGTGAAAATGTATATTTGTGTCATTCTCAAAACTTTTGGCCACGACTGTACATATTACCTTAATTAGCCCGACTAACCGGCACATTGACTCTTTACCGGTACCACCTGTATATAGCCTCGCTACTGTTATTTTCACCGTCATTTTGCAGTTAAATTTTTTTAAATTGACTTATGTTGTTTACCTAATACCTATTTTAACTTAAAAATTGCACTGTTGGTTAGGGCTTGTAAGTAAGCATTTCACTGTTGTATTCGGGGCACACGTGACAAATAAACTTTGATTTGATTTTCCAATGCCTCGCTAAGAAGGGCACCTATTGGTAGATGGGTAAAAATAAAAAAGCAGACATTGAATATCCCTTTGAGCATGGTGAAGCTATTAATTACACTTTGGATGGTGTATCAATACACCCAGTCACTGCAACGATACAGAGCGTCCTTCCTAACTTAGTTGCCGGAGAGGAAGGAAACCACTCAAGAATTTCACCATGAGGCCAACTGTGACAGTGTAGTTTAATGGCTGGGATAGGAGAACTGAGAATGGATCGACAACATTGTAGTTACTCCACAATACCAACCTAATTGACAGAGTGAAAAGAAAGAAGCCTGTACAGAATAAAAAAATATTCCAAAATATTCAATGCTTGCAAAAAGGTACTGAAGTAAAACTGCAAAAAAATGTGGCAAAGCAATGTACTTTATGTCCTGAATACAAATCGAACACAACACATCACTGAGTACCACTCTTCATGTTTTCATGAATGGTGGTGGCTGTATCATGTTATGGGTATGGTTGTCATCGGCTACAGAATAGAGCTGAGCACAGGCAAAATCCGAGACAAAAATCTGGTTGTGTGCTTTCCAACAGACACTGGGAGACAAATTCACCTTTCAGCAGGACAAACTCTTAAAATACAATCACAAATACACATTGGAGTCGCTTACTAAGACGACGTTGAATGTTCCTGGGTGGCGTAGTTACAGTTGTGACCTAAATCACCTTGAAAATCTAGCAATGATCAACTTGACAGAGCTTGAAGAACTTTTTAAAGAATAATGCGCACCTTCTGTACAATCCAGCTGTGCAAAGCACTTAGAGACTTACCCAGAAAGACTCACAGCTGTAATCGCTGCCAAAGGTGATTCTAACATGTATTGACTCAGGGGTGTGAATACTTATGTAAATGAGATATTTCTGTATTTAATTTGCAATACATTTGCAAACATTTCTAAAAACATGTTTTCACTTTCACACATTTTTTTATGTAATCCATTCTGAATTCAGGCTGTAACACAACAGAATGTGGAATAAGTCAAGGGGTATGAATGCTAGCCACAGCACAGCTGTACAAAACTTTGTTGTAAATGAAGACATGGTGCTTTATAGTCCCCATGAAGATCATTACAAAGCTCCTGCAGATTGTATTTAGTATCCAGCTCCCACAAGGCCATGCTTTTCACCTATCAGCAGGCGGACTATTATTCTACGGATAATGAGAGGGAGGGAAGGTGTTCTTACACACTTTGAGGCAAAAACAAAGCCGAAAGAGGAAGAAACGACAGCGATAAGCACTTCCTTTACCACAGGGACACATTGTTTAAAACATATGGGAATTTAAAGACTCAGTACTCTCACTGGATACAAGTATAGATTTATTAAGTTTGAGGCACGCAGTTGGAGCGTGGATGAGGAGAATGGAGAGTACAAAGGAAAGGCCTTGGGGATGTGTTCATGTATCTGACTGTTGTGACACTAAGGAAGAAAGTCCATTCGTCTGTAAGCCTCGGTGCCAGACACGCACAGCCTTGGATTTCAGCCTGGGTTGAGCCACAAGTCCAGGCAAATAATGCTACAGTTCAGTCATCTATGTGTAGGGGTACTTATTGCTAGTGATAGTTCGTTTTTTATTACTAGCTCTCATTGCAAGATTGCCGTGTCCCCATTCACAACAAGGACTACAAAGCAATTCCCAGCGTATAGCGAGGCTCTGGCATGCAACGATAATTAGCCATAGCGATTGTTTTTCTCACTAACTTATTCATGACATTTCACATTTGGTAGGCACTGTGAGGCGACCGCTGTGTATGCACCTTTACAAAGCCAAGTCTCTTATTAATATCATACAACGCTTTAATGAGCACAACCGTCAGGTTAAATCTAAGATATACAGTATATTATTTTATTTATATAAAAACACGTATTTATTTACATCTTCAATTGATTGTTGGGAGAACTTTATTCCCTCAACAGACATTTGAAAAGCAAGACGGGTTGTTAGTTCTTATACACCGACAGAGAGTTTCATTGAACCCCAAAGGAGAGAGGAAACGATAACTGATTAATCTAACCAAATGCCAGAGAGATATTCCAACCTATACTATAAATAGGTCTGGGAAGCCTGTGGCCCGTATGATGCATGATGCCTGCCAGCTCCTAAGATGTTCATTGATCTACTACCATCCACCATTTCCACTGACACCGTCAAGCCAAGAGCTCTCTTGGCATTATCCTCGAGGGAAAATTGTAAACATGTTATTCAACCCATTCCATCTCAAATATCTGAATCCCTATAGGGCAGGGCTATTCAAATCTGGCCCTTGAAGCCAGTTCCATTGCTGAATTTAATTCTAGCCCTATAATCAGGGAGTAATTTAGACCTGGGACACCAGTTGAATGCAATTAACCAGTTAGAATAGATAACCAGCAGTACTCCGGCCCCCCAGGCTGGGATTTGATTACCCCTTCTGTGTCTGGATGTCCTCAGATCTCGACTCTTGGTTTCCCCCTTATTACTATTACTGTCACTTTACTTTTTTAAAAAGATGGTTTGTTTATGTTATGCTAAGTGTTATGTGTAGTAACATATATATTAGACAAATACAGAAATGAGATATGATTTGGTTGTGAGCATTTTCTATTAAATACAGCCCTGACAAGAAACATCTCTACACACTGTTTTACTTTAGATTAGATTGAAGACCCAGGTGCAAGCCACCTATGCTCCCTCCCTACAGGCAAAAGATAAGATGATATACTCTGACAGGACCACTCGGCTGTTCTTGGCTCTACAGCACCCCAGCCCAGTCTCCGTAGGGATGCAGATTGCTGTAGGACTTAAAGACAGGTTGTTTTCTAGAAGGGATGTCAAGGGAAGGGAAGGCAAGCCAAGCTCTGTTGAAAGTTGATTGGAGAAGGTTCAGTGAGGTCTCTGCCTCTGCTCTAGCCACTGATCTCATGAGTTTATCTGTCATAAGCCGCACCTAATTGCTGGATTGCTCCTTCACCCTCAAATTACGGCACTAAGTGAATCCACATTAATCCGCTTTACAGGTTTAGCAATTTAGATATTGCTCCAAACGCTCCCAATTTCAAACCAGCTGAAGGCGGCAGCATTTTTCATATATTATTCCAGTGCACATTGTAATAGTATTTGCAATATGTTTTAGATTAGCATGAAATGCCGGACATTGAAACGTATTCAGGGGGTTAAATGGGTTAAATGTGGAAGGCACATTTCGGTTGAAATCATTCTGTTGTGCAACCGACTAGGTATCCCCCTTTCCCAATGAACACTGCTCTGTTGACACTTCTCTGTTTCAGAGATCATCACATGGATAGGAAACTGGGATCTAACCCAAAGAAGTTTATTACCCAAAAGCAATTGGTATGGCTCCTGTGTGACTGAGTCCGGCTTGTCTCTTTGCATCATTTTGCATCGATCTGGTGTATTTGACCAGGACTATTTCATACAGACGAAAATGCATCTTTTTAAAGCAGTAGACGGGCAGCTCTCATTTTCAAATGATTTTGAAGGCCACACTCTTCAAAGTCGAAGCAGTTTATATTCAGGTGAATGCCTAAAATGTGGGATCTCCCTTAGAGTTTGCCATATTTAATCAATAGTTAGGAAACACCTATTTAATATAACCCATTGCTAATTCATAAGATTATGTTCATATGCTGCCCATGTTCCCATTGGTCTAAAAGCAGAGGAAAAGCAACCAGGATGGATGAATTTGTTTCAAAATATGCATAGGCATTACCTCTGCCAGGGTTGCATGTGTGTTTGGGGCAATTACCTCTGCTCTGTGATTTCTAGAAAATTGCTGTCAAAATGATTTGGTATGCTTGTGAATGTCTTATGTGAATGTCTTATACACGACAGAATACGGGTATTTGTAATCCTATATACACTCCGTTGCCAGTTTATTAGGTTCACCACCCCGTTCACAGAAATGGTTTGCGTGGTCGTGGCTTGCTATATAAAGCAAGCAGACAGGCATTGAGGCATTCAGTCACTGTTCGATTGAACATTAGAATGGGCAAAACTAGTGACCTAAGCGACTTTGAGCGTGGTATGATCATCGGTGCCAGACGTGCTGGTTCTAGTATCTCACAGACAGCCCGACTCCTGGGCTTTTCACGCAAGGCAGTGTCTAGGGTTTACCAAGAAGGGTGCAACAAACAAAAAACATCCAGTCAGCGGCCGTCCTGTGGGCGAAAACAGCTGATGAGAGAGGTCGAAGGAGAATGTTAAAAATTGTGCAAGCTAATCCTGGTTCCAATTGCAAACCGGTTCCTATTGTGTCACACCGATTGCAGAGTCAGGCTTTGGCGTAAGCAGCATGAGTCCATGGCCCCATCCTGCCTGGTGTCAGCGGTACAGGCTGGTAGCGGTGGTGTAATGGTGTGGGGAATGTTTCTTGGCACATGTGAATCCATGCCTTGAAGAATTCAGGCTGTTCTGGAGGCAAAGGGTACTAGATGGGTACAACCCGGTACTAGATGGGTGTAACTAATAAACTGGCCTCTGAGTATATATATATATTAGCTATTCCCACATTTTCTAACATAGACATTTTTAAATTGTGAATCAGAACCTTAGAAACGTTTTACCTATAGGTTTTTTCTTGGTATGGGGAACATTTAGTTCTTGTTAAGAACAACAGTTGTTCTAAACTTGACTCGGTCAAGGGAGCTGAAACAACAAATCCACTGTGAACTTAAAACTTTCAGTGCTGTTCAATTTGAATTATTAAATGAATTTCCAATGTACTCTCTATTAGTAATACAACTTTAGCACGGGCGCCTGACTTTGTCTAAAAATGGGGGTGCAAAAGCTTGGGAGGGGAGGGGGGGGTCTTTACTTTTTTTGGCACCTTTGTTTGAAGTGCTGTCACCATGAAAATGTTTCAAATTAACTTGACTCTGCAGCATAAATATTTGACGCAGAGCGGGTAGAAATAGTTTATTTGTTACTTACCAAGCCAAGCAGAGAGACCCGGCGTCAGGATAAAGTGACTAATGGGCCAGATGGAATCAGTGAGGGGCACAATTTGGGGGGGGGGGGGGGGGGGGGGGGTTCTTGCATTGGAATTATATTGAATTCTGATTATATCACGCTATACCACAATAAACCATGTTAAAATGCTGAAACTCTGGGACCATTGAGTGCTTTTGAAGTGACAGGTTGGCGCAAAATCAGTATCCCATCTCGGCTGCGCTGTATCAGCACAATGGACAGTGCCCTATACTCTAAAGCAGTGGTCACCAACCGGTCTATCACGATCAAGCAAATAAAGTGTACCTAAAAGGCCTACCGCTGGTCAATCAGATGGCTCAGATCACCATGTCTGCACAATTTCCTCGAGCCATAAACTGTCAAATTAAGCAACGAATGCACAGCAAAGTTGATACTGTGAGATTTCAAAACTTTTTAAACCGCGACTACAGAGACTCAACGAATACAGCAAAGAGCTGCTGGTTTTATGAGTAAGTTCATGTTTATGTTCATTCAGCACTGTCAACACTTTGATCAACGGCTTTATAAGCCATAAAATGCGCATTCTCCCTACTCCCTTCCACACGCTACAACCAGCACTGCAGCGGCAATGAATGAGTATAGCAACGTTTTCCAATAAGCTGCATTGTTATTATTAGAGTCTAGTGTCTTTTACATTTTTTATATTGAGGAATATTTCACTTTCTTTGGTTATAGGAGTCACATGAATTGGTACATGAGGCAGAAATAATGCAGTGCGACTCGAGTTTCGCCATCAGCTGGAAGACTGTGTCCCCTTTTCTCAGCGGAGAGAGGACGGACGGTGAGTGAGGTGAGAGGCAAGCCTCCTCACTGCTCCCTCCCTCCCGTTAGTCTGGCCATCAGTCCAGTAAAAAATATTATGCTCACTTAGCTGTGCCTCACAAGTAATACAACTAATGATCTAATACCAGTGTGAGCATATACCTAATTAAAAAATATAGAATTTCAAAATGGTCTCGGAGGAACAACATTGGCAGGGCAATTCAAGCATAGCCAATATGCAGTGATAATTTATTGGTCCTATAATCTACTGCACAAACCTCATTTTTAGTTGGTTAATGTTGCAAAGGCTTACGCTTCTCACACCCTGATCTGTTTCACCTGTCTTGGGCTTGTCTCCACCCCCCACCAAGTGCTTGTCTCCACCCCCCACCAGGTGCTTGTCTCCACCCCCCACCAAGTGCTTGTCTCCACCCCCCACCAGGTGTTTCTCATTTCTTCTCATTATCTCCTGTGTATTTATACCTGCGATTTCTGTTTGTCAGTTGCCAGTTCATCTTGTCCCGTCAAGTCCTACCAGCGTGTTTCTTGTGCTCTAGTTTTTGTTTTTCCTAGTCTTCTCAGTTTTTACCATTCTGCCTGCCCTGACCCTGACCCTGACCCTGAGCCTGCCTGCCGTTCTGTACCTTTCTGACACTGCCCTGGAATACTGACCTCTGCCTGCCCCTGACCTGTCATTTGCCTGCCCCCTGTTTTGTATAATCGTGGCGGGAACGGAGGCGTATCACATAATTCACGTAGCCTACTATGTTATTCACGTAGCCTACCACAGATGAGCAGCGCTTTTTATTGAAACCCAAAAGAGTCATACTGTACCTAGCAGCCTGGATGATTCTCACAAAACACATTTCCCACCATAATTCCTTTTGGATCACTAAGATTAGGATCTGTATTAATCTATTTCATAATTAATATTGTTTATTGATCAGATGTTATCCATTTGACCATATGTTCAACAACTACAATGCAAAAATGGTCATTAACACATTTTTCGAAGTTTCAAAAAGTTTCAAATATTTTTTTAAACATTGCTCACCTGAGTTAAACATGACACTGAAAACAAATATTTAAAATAAAATAAATAATCTCATTGTATACATGATATTTTTATGTACACATATTTAGATTAAAGAACCAAAAGCACACTATCAGATTAAGCCAAAATTACTAAAGCATACTTTTTATTTTTTGTAATATTTCCTAAATATTGGTGCATTATGGTAATGATAATCAGGTTTTGGAGATGAGAATGCATGTTTTGGTCATGAGTGTTTAATAGTTTGCCAATGAAAAACTACCCTTTTAGAAAAAAAAGGTGCTATCTCAAACCTAAAAGTTTTTTTGGGCTGTCCCCCATAGGAGAACAATTTGAACAGGTAGAACCCATTCCACAGAGGGTTCTACAATGAACCCAAAAAGGGTTCTAACTGAAATTAAAAAGGGTTTTCCTAAGGGGTCAGCCAAAGATCCATTTTGGAACCCTTTTTTTCTAAGATTGTGTACTGAGCACAATTAGAGATTCAGTAACCAAATGCATCATCAAACGGTGTACTTTGTTACTCCCAAATGATTTGCATAACACTAAAAATCACTGATCTTAATGCATTTGACTAAATACCCATTATTTTAGCATAAGTATAAGCACTGTCATTATGTGCATGTATTTTCCAAAGTCAAAGTGTATTTAAGCATAATAAAGTGACTTTATAGGTAATATTTGTGAGTTAGGACATGGACATATGCGGTTGTAAGGTATTTTAGATGTATTTCTAGATTGAATGGGATCCTATGGGAAAATGGCATAACATGATATACCTACAGTATAAAGTATTTCAATATGTGGGATATGGACCAAAAACTGTCTTGGGATATCAAAACAACATTATAGGTAAGTGCTAAACCAGGTACACATGTCAAAATGGGGGATGTCCACCTTTCAGTGGCGGGTTGATCTTTGCTGAAACAGATTGTGGCTTTAAGTTAAGTAAAAAATGTAACTTACCAGCACTGCACACCCATTGACTATAAATTAGAATGAGCTATTATCAATGCCGAATTAAGGATCTCATTACCGAAGTGGACTTAAAAATGTGGTAATGAGAATTTGAATTTCGGTAATGAGAGACCCTTAACTCAATTTGCAAGTAATAAGAGACCATTATGAATCAGCAAACAATTGACCACATCACTAAAGACCATTCATGCCTCTATTTTGGAAAGTTAATGATTCTTGAAGTTTTTCCCCATTTGAGCTTCTTTGTCATTTCAATAATGAGAAGGTCAAGTGTCATAAAGGGGGTGTTTGAGAATAAGATGTTCCTTCTGAAGGCATATAAGTGGACATTAAATTAACTTGTGCTCATCCAAGGACTGCTCCTCTAGATGATACATCATGGGTGAAAAAAACTTTACATTTGTATTTTATTTTTTACAGCAACTTGAAAAAGCGTTACTGTAATGTTATTTGTAATACATATTAATTAATATAAACTTCAACTGGTATACCATATTGATGATTGATGAACAAACTACAGCAACATATTTAGTGTTTTATTTAAATAAGTTAGGTTTTTCTAAAGTAACATTTTAGAAAATGACCTGAGAATTTGGGGTGAAAATTTACAAAATTCAGGTGAACATGCTAAATGTATTTCAAATTAAACATGTGCCATAAACTAGGCATCTTAGTCTTCAGAATGATAGAAAACCATGATGCATCTGCAACAATCAACTAACTCAATTTGCTACTGCCATGGTAAAACTGGTTTCATGAGAATCATCCTCCCAGTAGCTGTCCATAGCTCCCCTACACACAAACGCACACACTCCCTAGGCGGCTCTGTCCAAGGTGCTGAAACAGCACAGGTAAGATACAGATTTCACGCAAATTTTTGCTATTTTTTTATAGAGAGAAAACTAAAACTAAGGTGGCACAATTTCAACTGAGGGGGCTAAGCCACCTTTTGACCCCTCATGGATCGGGCTAGCAAGCAGAGCTGTTTTATCACAAATATCCTGTGCTTTTTAATTTGGTGCATAGGCGCATGCAGACTGAGCTTGGCTACACCGTAACCGCGAATCGGGCATGGCGCTCATATACGGAGCTCAGCCAGGACTGTTACCTTTGTAACTAAATGAAAACATTTTAACAATGTGATTTAACCAATTGAAGATGGGAAAATAGATGGCAAAAAATGTAGAATGGTGTTAAATGCCTCTAAACTGCTTGGGGAGAAATTATTTCACAGATTTAATCATGAACTATTAGACCTACTGATTATTTCTCACCTTCTACTTTCCAGCTACTCATTGACAGCCCACGAGCTACCTGACATGCAGATTTCTGCTCAGGTGCAACCCTTGGTAGGCTGATGGAAGGCTACTCAAAGTCAGAGTCTGCGCAGCGAAGCCTAATCAGACATGTCCATCATGAAATGATACAATGAATTAGTACCATCGGACATGAAACAACAACAATACAAATGTAACAACAGCACAACAAAATAGATCAACATTTTTCTTTTTCAGGTGCCTTTTCATTTAAAACATTGTTGGTGCAACCAGTGCGATCTAAATAAATGAACCAAAACAGTGCGTGCGGGAGCGAAGCAGAACTTTAGCGTAGTTCAAATCATTCATCTCGAGGTGACGGGTGTAGGGAAGAAAATACAATCTGTTAATTGTAATATTATATATAAAATGAACATCGAGTATCTATTTGAATAGCAAAAACATACGTTTGCACCCGATTTTGAAAGTGGGGGTTCAGCTGCTCCATTCCCTCCATTGTTCAGGCGT
Source organism: Oncorhynchus kisutch (assembly GCF_002021735.2). Classification (NCBI taxonomy): domain Eukaryota; kingdom Metazoa; phylum Chordata; class Actinopteri; order Salmoniformes; family Salmonidae; genus Oncorhynchus; species Oncorhynchus kisutch. The sequence continues at coordinate 55,290,058 of NC_034183.2, forward strand.
CTATGAACTTGTGAATAACAAGTTGCTCTGTCACTCTGAAGACAGGCAGCATTTTGTTGTGGTGGTGAAACAGTCAGAATCAACACACAGTTGCCCTGAGGCAGCTGCCTTATTAAGAGTTTGACATTGTAATGGTGCTTTATTAATCTCAGATGATGATTATTCTAAACATCCTGCACTGTCATCAATATGAGAAGACAGAGTGGTGTTCCATTGATTTTTACATTTAGTTTTGAAATATCTATACTGAACAAAAAATATAAACGCAACATGGAACAATTTCAAAGATTTTACTGAGTTACAGTTCATACAAGGGAATCAGTCAATTGAAATAAATAAATTAGGCCCTAATCTATGGATTTCACATGACTGTGCAGGGGTGCAGCCATGGGTGGGCATAGGTTCATCCACTTGGCAGCCAGGCCCACCCACTGGGAAGCCAGGCTCAGCCAATCAGAATAAGTTTTTCCCCACAAAAGGGCTTTATTACAGACATAAATAGTTAACTTTCATAGCAGCCACTTTTGTATTCCTTCTCGCATCTATGCGCTCTCCTCCTCTCATCTGTTCCCTTCGCTTGTGGACTTCAATGCACAACACATCAGCTTTATGTGACCAGGTGAAAATACTTTACAAGCCAAACCATATCATAACCGCTACACACAGCCTACATCGATGTCATCATATTAGCTAAAGTAACGTCATAGTCAACACAGCTGTTTACATTTGAGTGGTTAATTGCCAAGAAATGTCAGTTCCTCTGTATATTTACTTATAATTGACTGATATTATTTCCCCATGACCTGTTTGCACTCACTAAAGGAAATAGCAATAAAGGAAATGGGTTAAGAAGTTCATTGCACAGCTTCTGGAGTCATGATTTCTGGACTGTCATGATAACCAGCAGAGCTGATTGAGGGGGACGACCTTCACAAGTGATTATCCAGGGCCTTACATTAATGGGTGCCCAGGGCAACCGACTGTAATATTCAAATCGGACTATACCTACGTCTCTGTTTCCAGTTCCATGGCAAATCGAAAACAACTAAGAAACAACCAGGCTAGTTTGTGCTAGTGGAATTGCGCCATTAGTGGGCAGGCCTCGTGAATCTGCTTACTTCCAGGATCCACACAATTATGTTTATCGAAAATCTTTCTGCCTTGCAGATAAAAAAAAAAGACTGTTGGTCAGTAGGTGTAGTTTGCTGATTGGGGGAAAACAGAACTTGATTTTCAAATGAATGCTTATCCAGGAGGCTTGGTAGTAGCACAACTAGCTTAGAAAATTCAGTGAAGATGTTGACCAACTTCAGTGGTGAAAGTTATCAGTACACAACCATTGCATTCTCCAAAGTAGTATTAAAAGGATCATAATATAGACTTTTCATTTATATATCAATCTTTATTAATGAATTACCTTTTGTTCAGTACATAGTCAGCAACTATGTGGAAATATACCCCTGTTGTTTAGATGTTTGTCCTGTGTGGTTCTTGAATCAACTGTGTGTTGTTGTTAGCTGTGAGTAAGAAAACATTAAACTGCTTGCCCCTGGACAGACAGAGGATCTCAAAGGAAGGTTCTCTACAGACAACTTCAGAGCAAAGTCACATAGCTAACCTTGTGAGGCAAGCTCTAATGTGGGAACGTTTGCAAGAGCAGAGCAGTGCTCCACTATTTCATTAGACCTAATGATTTCCATTAATTGTGCTTAAGGATTGCTAAATTACCTGCCGGAGAGCAGATTTCTCAATTTTCAACCTTTTCACAAATAGTGTTTGGAGGACCTAATTTCCCCTGGTAGAACAGAACCAGACAGAATTTGTGTGATGGTCCTGTGACGATAATCAAACATCAAATTAACCACAAGTGTGAAAATCGAGCTAATTAAATATCATGTTATCTTTATCTATACTTCATTTAATCACAGCAATAATAATGTAATTTCAAACCTGGCAATAGTTTAACAATCAATTTGGATACTGTGGAAATCACTAATTTAATACTATATGACCAACTGAAAAGCTTATAAATCACATTGAAAATATAAGTTACTACACAATGACTCATGAGTCATGACCAATTTCCTTATATTACAACATTAAACGGAACACATCATCATAGTCTCTCCCACTACACAACTGCCATACAGTGCCTTCAGAAAATATTCATACCCTTTGACTTATTCCACGTTGTTGTGCTACAGCCTCAATAAAACATGTATTAAATAGACTGTTTTTGTCACCCATCTACACACGATACCCCATTAATGACAAAGTGAAAACATGTTTTAAAAATGATTGCAAATTTCTTGAAAATAAAATACCAAAATATCTCATTGACATAAGTATTCACACCTGCGAGTCAATACTTTGTAGAAGCACCTATGGCAGCTATTACAGCAGTGAGTTTTTCTGGGTAAGTCTCTAAGCTCTTTCCACACCTGGATTGTGCAACATTTGTCTATTATTCTTCAAGCTCTGTCAAATTGGTTGTTGGTTGACAAATTTTCAGGTCATCAGTGTTTGTATGCGGTTTGTATGCATGGAGGCCTGAAGATGCTAATGTTTGTTTATTAATGGTCAGTTACCTTGAGACTGGCAGTCTTTTGCATGACAGTAACCAGCAGACAACATTTCATGACCACCACAGCCCTAGTCCAATGTTCCAAATATCTAATGCATGGCACTGGCACATATTGCATTTCGTACCCCAACAGTATAGATTTCACAGCAAAAGCCAGTGGTAGAAGTATATATTTTGCTGAACAGTGTAGAATTATCTGACAGATCTGGGTTTAGAAGGGTTTACTTCTTTAGCCTCAGTCTGCCATTGTACATGAGCTCGGGAGGAAGGCAGATATTTTGTCATTTCTGGCAGTGTTCCAGGTGAGAACGACTGGGTATTCTCAATAGACATCAATATACAGAGCAGAGGAGATTTTCCTGTGCGGTTTGCAGGTGGAAAAATAAATGTAGTCTGGGTAAAAGGCCATTACTTTGGATCAAACTCAGGACCCAGCCAAAGCCTCTAAAGAGACAAATTACACAGACCAGTCACCCCCAACACATCAGTCAATTTTCCCCTCTTTGGTTAATACAACAATTATCCCCTCCATTTTTGGCTCTGGTTTGCACAAGGTGACTTTAGTTGTCAATCCTGTTTATTCAGGGGTAAAATTCCATCATGGAAACATTATCCCCCTTCCCCACTTTGTCTGCTCTTGTGGTTCCATATTTCCAAGTGAGTTTTTCTTCTAAATAAGCCCAGTTTGCGCGTCACACATACTTTGAATCACACAGAAGCAAAAATAATAGACAGAAACAAAAGTGAAAGCTAACCCAGCCAAACCAGAAGTAGCACTACACATGATATTTATTGAGATGTAGACCTTTATGATCCCCTACTGGACCATTTGAGCCTTAATGTTAATTTCCCCCTACTGTCAAGGCAACTGTAATATGCTTGGAAAGGGGAGATTTCACAAGCTGCAATAATGTAAACAAAACTAGAGTCACCTTGTCAGTTTTGGAGACAACATTCATTTGCTAGCAATTATAAATAATTGTTTCACCCCACAGTTAGCCAATATGTTTTTTTTTTTACTGTTAACAACCACTCCTACACTCTTTTGCTAGCTACAGTAGCGCTGTGGTGTCAAACTGTCAACAACAAAAAAATGTAGCGATTACATTTAGCGATTGTGACGCACCTTCCATGCATATTCACTTTCCATGTGTACTGAAGAATAGGACTGAAAAACAACAACTTATTTGCTACTACAGAGGACTTTTGATATAGCATACCCATTGCTGGAAATGGGAGAGGACTGTAGCTCTTGACCTTAACTTAAGTTCCAGTGTTCACAACAACACACAAAATGGTGTAATTATCAGCAGACTGTCCACATTAATAAAGCATATGTGGCTTGTATTCCCAGTCTGCTTTACAGCCTTTGCTTTTGTTCTGCCAAGTACGCAGGTCAGAGGGACACAGCCATTAAGAACTGCCTGCAGCATTTGTTGCTTCTATACTGTGTGATGTGCCCCAGTAGGTGCAGTATGGTTGATTGTTTAGCTTCACTTCAACATCTTCAGAATATTGTGTGACTAGAGAAACAGACCAGGCATCTTTTCCTGCATCCGGTGGAACTTTAGCCTTTACCAAGGTTTTAACAATGCGTTGTTCCTAGTGTATAATATCCAGAAACACCACACAGAGAAAATGCTGTTGGCTAGTGGATGTCTCTATTTGTATGGACCTGAACCATGTACAGTACATTAATGGCTATATATTATGTACAATCAAATGTACGTTGTACATAGACCTATAATGATGTACTGCGAGATTCTGGAAACTAGCATTAGCACAATCACTGGAAGTCTACAAATACGGTAGCATACTCTAGTGTACCTGTAGACATCCAGTTATTGAGCTAACGCTAGTTAGCATTGGTTCTCTAATCTACCTCTAACTTCCTTCATACTGCACGTAGGGAGATACAAATGGTATCCACGAGTTCATCTGACTCTTGGTAAGTAGAAAATGTCTACTGGGTAAGTAGTCATTTCCAGAATCTCCCGGTATTCCTTTAAGAAATACATGTTTTCACCATTATGCGTCCCAAATTTGAGGATTCTGTCAAGGTCTGTTCTTCCAGGGGAAACTAGGTCCTACAAACACTATTTGTGAAAAGATAAGACGTTGGAATCTGCTCTCCGAATTCATGGTCTTTGAGTAAAGACGGTGATATTTGCATCTCTTCCTTGAACAACGTTTTTCCACCAATTTTCTCCCCCCGGGTGAGATATTTCTGATGGAAATCCGTCTGTGCGGATTGCGTCCATAAGAGGCAGTGTAACACTGGGTCTCTGCTAGACTTCTCATAGCGGTGTGTCTTTGATCAGTGTTAGTCAGATCCACTGAGATAAAGGTGGCCTGGAGTGTGCACCTGTAACCTGGCTGGAGAGATTGTTCTGCAACGTCAATGTTCATCAACCCAGGCCCCTTTAAATCAGCATGGCCCCCGAGCTCTGTGTGACTCTGTGTGACTCGCTCTCTACAGGGATTGGGCCGCAACTAATTTAGATGCATTCTTTTACATTGATATAGATGTCTGTTTGCCAATTCTCCTATAACACACCAGCTGAATAATGATATTACTTGTTGTTGTTTTTTACTCCTCTTAGCACATCAAGAGCTTCACGTTAATGCAGATAATTCACTGTCTCTAAACTGAGGTCAGATGAGAACTCAGTAGTTATCATGCGTCACCTAGAAAGTTGCAGGAAATTGGTACTTTTGACTCATCCCTTTGTCAGTTTATTGTGGAATATACTGTATGACAGAGACACTTTACAGCGTTATTATTACTGTGAAATTACTCCTGTAAGTACAGTGTAAAAAGTATTGTTCAAATCAGAATGGTAGATCATGTATTTGATGATACTCTCAGCTACACATTCTGGTGTAGTCATTGGAAACAGAGATATCGTGAGTAAAACAACATCCTGTCTGGTGAAGCAATAAGGTCTTTATGTGCCTTGCTGTTGAAGGCATAAACTGTCTGGCCAAGGTCTAGCTGTTTATTGAGGTCAGCGGTTTAACTTCAAATGGGCTCAACTGCTAGAGCAGAGCTCTCTCAGGGATACAATACATTTCAAGACATTGATCCATGTCTTTGGTAGACAGTCATAAAAGTCATAAATAAAAACAAAAATGTTAGAAAAGGGTATGGGAAGAAATAGTGTTGAATTGAGGTAATGGTACTGTATTGACATTAGTAAAGAAGTGAGTCAAATGTTGACATTGAATAATAACTATTTAAAAAGCAGAAATCATAGTACTAGGCTTGTGGAAATGAGATATTTCTACTTTCTATGTCTCTATTTCCATAGAGAGGCTTTTATTCTCTATTTTGGTTAGGCCAGTGTGTGACTAGGGTTTATCATTCTAGTTTCTTTATTTCTATGTTTTCTGTTTCTATGTTTTGGCCCGGGTATGGTTCTCAATCAGGGACAGCTGTCTATCGTTGTCTCTGATTGGGAATCATACTAAGGCAGCCTGTTTTTCCACCTTAGTTGTGGGTAGTTATCTTTGTTAGTGGCCTGTATATCCCTAGTAAGCGTCATGTTCGTTTTGTTGTTTCTTGTTTTTGTTGGCGACATTCAAAATAAAAAAGAAATATACGCTCACCACGCTACACCTCGGTCCGGTCTTTTCCCTGACGACGTTCGTGACATAGATAACTGGCTATTCATTAACATTTTGATGCCATTTATCTCATAAAAGTTTATTTTAAAAGTTTAGTCTGACATTTAGCAGGCCTGAGTTGATGGCCACTCATTACATCTTGAAAGAGGTGAAAAGATATTCTGTGAAAGAGCTGGGTTCTTTGAAAAGCATATCATTTTTTAGGTATCACCTTTCAGCAAGCCAACATCAAAATCATATCTAAATCAAAGTAGTTAATGTGAAAGCAGCTAACCTTGAATAAATATCTGTCTTGGGAACTGATCATCCGAAGATGAGTTGGCAAATTACTGTCTTAACCATAAAGTACTCAGTTTTATGTAACTGGTTTAGCACCAACTTCATATAACCTTTCCCACCCAAAATTATCCAGTATCTAAATTGCAGTGACTCTGGTGTGAATTAGTGATGGGCATTCCGAGTCTTTTCGGTGAAACGGATCTTTTGGCTCCGTTCAACTAAAAGAGCCGTTAATGTGCCTACCAAACAGCTCTTCATTCAATAGTGCTTAAAACTGACATATAACCATGAAAAATGTCACATTCCTAAAGTAAAACCTGAAATGAGTTCAAATTCATTTTGCGGCAGGTAGATTAGCAGTTAAGACTGTTGGGCAAGTAACCAAACGTCGCTGGTTTGAATACCCGATCTGGCAAGGTGGAAAAATCCTCCATTCTGCCCTTGACCACGGCAGTTAACCCCCAACAACAACTGCTCCCCAGGCACCGATGACTCCGATTAAGGCAGCCCCCTGCACCTTTCTGATTCAGCCGGGTTGGGTTAAATATGGAAGGCACATTTCAGTTGAATGCATTCAGTTGTACAACTGACTAGGTGTCCCCCTTTCCTATTTTACCTGACAAAATTATTAGATTGCCTCACTACTTATTGTTCATGTATTGTTCATGCAGTGAGGAATTACCATCTTCAGAGTATGTTTTTTATAACTTATCTACAGATAATGGTTGTCTCAAAAAAGGGTAGTAGCAGTATGCAAAAAATGGCTCTTTCACCGAAGCAATTCGGTTCCCAGATGTTGAGCAGATCGTTCACAAACAACCCATCACTAGTGTGAATGAATGTATGCATCTCACCACTCCCTCACAGTTCCACTCTATTCTCCATTCTGGTTGGATGATGAGTACGCTTGACTGAGATTTAGTCAAATGGTAGTCATAGATAGAGTATATGTGCCACCTCAACCCTAACCGTTTCATTTCCTCCCGCTCTCAGCTCATTATAAACCACTCCACTGTCATTTATATCCTCTTCCTGTCACCTGAAAGTGTGACAAAATATGCTGGATCTTCCTGTACATTATGGATGACACTGTTAGACTTGAATCATATTCCCTCAATCACAGGTTCATGAATTGACAGTTTAAACAGTGTGATCCCTCTGCATGACATATTGTAGAGAGCCTTATATCATGCATCATAGTTTTCTCCTCTCAAGTATGACTGAGTTGCATATTGGCTATCAGTCTTTACCCCGTGTCCTCTCACCCCATCACACAACAATATCATACAATGGCACATTTTCAAATACAGATATTCCACGTTGCGGCTTTACTACATGAGTCCTCTTGCCAAATGCAGTAAACATCCCCAGGTTGTAATCTTGATGTTGTGGTCTGAACCTTGGGAGCTACAATAACAGTTCTTTAACGTCAAAATGGCAAAGCACATTGTATTCTCTGCTGCTTTAATGTAGCTTTGCGACATACAGTACAATGGATATACACAACCAATAACTGTAATGTCAACAAGAGTAATGGTGTTATTAAATGTTTATAAATATATAAAGAGATGTTTGCCTTTGATTTATTCCATTAATTGTGTTGAGCGACTCCATACGACTTCACATTATATGTAGTGGACGTAAAAGGACGGTTTCAGAGATGGCCAGGGTCCTTAAGGAGTCTAGTTCTGAATACTTAATAGAAAGCAGAGTAAATATTGGTTTGTGGGAACAGTCTTACTTTACTGATACATAAAATGCTTAATTTCACATGCATTATGTAGTGAGGGAAGGAATGAGAGCATTGCACCGTAAGTCTGCCTTGCGCTCTGTCCGGTCAGTGACCCCAGAGACCTGCTACTGCCGACAGAACCAAGCAGGAGACAGTCATCGCCCGCTGGCTGTGTTTGCAGTTGGCTCTAAAACTCATGTGAAATTGATGCGAAGTGGACATTGATCCGTGTTGAAATGGGACGCCAGAAACAAATGGCAAAATCATTTCTTATCCTATACAACACTGTGTCCCCAGTGTCGTGTCCCGAGCGAGTACGGCAGCTCAAACATGCTTATTGAAGGTGCGTACCACGGAGTGAAGGGTCCCCAAATAAGTGCTCTCCACTGGGCTTCATGGGGCTAAGGTAAGCTAAGCATGGAGGTGAAGGGGGTTAGCTGTGTGCACTCACTGGTCTGATTCTCCCTCCCCTCAAGGGATCTCTGGCATGAGCAGAGATGTTCTGCCCTGTCACTCCTTCCATCAGGCACCTTTCGTCCCACATGGCAGACTGGTCTCACAGACTAGACATAACATAGTAAATATAAATCCGGGATACTCAAATTAGTATGATATGTTATGTTTGGTATGGTTACATAAGATAGAATGTTACTTAAGGCAAAATCGAAAGAAGGGTGGTTGGTCAGGGTGGATGGGTAGGCGCATAACGTGAACGTCTAGCAACCCAAAGGTTGTGTGTTCGAAACTCATCACATACAACTTGAGCTTTTTAGCTAATTAGCAACTACTTAGTATGTTAGCTAACCATTCCCCTAACTCTAACCTTTCAAATTAAATCCTAACCTTAACCCCTAGCCCAGCTAACGTTATCCAGCTAGTTAACATTAGTGTTAGCAACCTAGCCACCCAGCTAACGTTATCCAGCTAGTTAACATTAGTATTAGCCACCTAGCCACCCAGCTAACGTTAGCCACAACAAATTGGAATTCATACATTTCATACTTTCTGCATACATATCATACGAAGTGGATGATGGACATCCACAAATTAATACATACCATATGAAATGTAATATATCATACTAAATGGAGTGTCTCTGATTTACATACAGAATAATACGAAATACTCGGAGACCACGTTGCACATGGACAAGCAAACAGCTGTAGAGACGAACATATAGCTCACATTCAGTTTTTTGTCCTCATTTATTCTGAGATGTTTTTTACTTTTATGCCATAAAACTCCCTGAAAAGAGTGGTATCATGTGTATGGATTTGGCATTCAATTCCATTGTCGCTATATTTGATCTATTCACTATTGACCAATGATCCAATAAACCATGTTCTGTCATCCATATTCCTATCCAGTACCCTGTAAGATTCCAAGAACCGGTATATTTTCTTGATCGTTTGTCCATTGTAGTGTACACTTTTATCTGAAATGTGGCGTTGCTGAAAAGAGCCAGGCCATTGTGTTTACGCTCACATGGGGAGGACGTCATGCAACAGAGACCACAACAACTGGAGTCTTACGACGACACATCACGCCCCTGCCAACATGTACTGCAGAGCGCTGTGTAGAAGCATTAACAGAGGCTATCACCGTGTATGGCCGAGCTCTCCGACAGAGCCTCCATTGCCAGAGAGCAATGATGCGACTTGCTTGATTGAAAGTGAGCGTTTATGTGATGAGCCCTGTATCAGCAGGCAGTAGATGATAATCTCGCCGAGTCGACACTGGAAAGGATAATCAACCCGCTTATGGCTATCATGAGAGAGGACAACGTAACGGGAAGGGGAGGCAGAGCCTCTTTAATTATTAACATGCTGGCTCTGGTCTCCTCTGTGTGGGCAGCATTAACCTGCTGCTGGGCCATTCACAGATGGTCTCGGCAGAGTGGGGGACTGCCATGCCCCTAATGGTCTCGGCAGAGTGGCAGCTAGCACTCAGGCCACAGAGAGAACCTATTTTCATGATCATTATTACAGCAGTACCTTCCGGATGTAAATGGTACATTCAAACAGGGAGAGATTTGCCAGTCTGGCCATCTTTAAACTGGACATTGCATCTCCCCTCTCGTTACAAGAGCACGGCTCTTTGTTTTACGAAGATGTTAAAAAGGAGGAGGATCTGGCTCTCCCATTTTCTCATTTGACCTAATGCCTCTTTTATTGGATTTTGTAGCACTTTGCAGTGGCACTCCTCACGTAGGTCTTATTGAATACAGTTGTGGACCAAGAATATTCACGTAAAACAAAAACAAAGACCAAACCTCTGAGGTAAATGAATAAATAACCTAGCTGAAATGTTGAAGAATATATTGCCTATGATTGTATCTTCTCCAAATACCTCTACATCCTACTATCAATGTTGGAGCGTGTCATATTTTGCTATTGTGTGGAAACTTAGCAATATGATTTATCACCTTTGTTCGCTACATGGTGTGTGCTTGCTTGGTCTGTGAAGAAGGCAGATAGCAATTGACCAGAATGTCTCAAGATAATAGCAGATGCTGAGAACAAGAATTGAGTTGCTTTTGCCAGTTGCACTGCAATGACCTGCTATTGCTACAAACCGAATGTTACAACACAAATTCTTGTGTTTATAACACGGCATACACTTCTGAATAGGTTATATTTACTGACAACTTTATGTTCAAAAGGATACTGTGTTGTCATACGAGGAAACACAACCTCTGATAGAACACTTATGGCTGGCTATATAGAGGTTCCTCTTGTACAGTTGACACAACACAAAGGTCTAACGTAATTAAACACCACGGAGGGCTTTTATAATCAAATGAGAGCATGAAAAGGCAAGACAACTGTTTCCATATGTTAAAGAAACGCATTAAAGTGATTTTGAAAATAACAGACAGGATGTAGAACACGTGTATTTACCCTGTGTGAATTAATGAATGAGGGATGATTTAAAAAAATCCAAGAAGAAAGCAAAATAAGTGCTGCTCTATTTGAATATACAGTCCTAATGATCTTATCCCTGCATGCAGTGCTTCCCACTGACCCATTATATGTTGAAGAATAATTAGACTATTAGGGATTTCAGCAACAAGTTCTAAGATTGCAAAGGTAAGCTATACAGTACCTGGTGGTACCTGTATCACTGACTTAAGAGTAAGTGAGCACATAACCTTCCTGACATCACTAGGGGCCCAGCCATAGGCTCTACACTAGCGCTATAGGGCAGCAGCAGAAGAGGCTGATTGATGGGAGGAGTTATAGAAGGGCAGGCTCATTGCAATGGCTGGAATAGAATCAATGGAGTCAAACATGTTGTTTCCATGTGTTTGGTACCATTCCATTGATTCCTTTTCAGCCATTACAATGAGCCCGTCCTCCTATAGCTCCTCCCGCCAGCCTCCTCTGGACAGCAGGTGGTCTCTCCTCTCCCCAGAGATGAATCAGTCTGGACATGGGGATGGCAGTGGTCTATCACATGTTCAGAGCAGCAGCAGCAGTAGATAGCGTGCCCCTGTCTGTATGTCTCTGTCTATCAGTCAGAATATTGACATAAATAGCAGTCAGGAGGTCCTTTGTTGCAAATGGTGGCAAGTAAAATACAATGAAAATCCCCAAAGTAAGAAACAAGGCGTAGAGGAGAAACATGAAACCCCCAGCGACAGCTCAATTATCTACACATCAATCAGCAGGGATGGGATTGGTTGGTAGACCGACGGATGTGCAGGGAAGTTTTGTGTTGGATCGATGGCCCAGCAGACAGTTTTCAGACAATCAACTCTACCATCAACACCAATTCCACTTCCCAGTGTTCTGCGTGTGTAATGTTGTGTTACTTAACATGCCGCTGAGTGCAATGTCAAGTCTTATGGCCTTCCAGACACAGTGCCCTATCACGACAAAATAACACATTTACAAAAGGAGCCCCCGTATTGTTATTCATTCAGCTCTGTTCAAAAGGCAATGATTTCCCCCATAATAACCTCATGTCAAAATGACTGACCAAAATGTCCATTCAATTATCTTGTCCTTGTTTTATTTTTTCAATTACAATCCTATAATTTAACCTTTTCAAAAAGTACCGTACAAGATGTGAATAGTAATAACTGTAACTGGTTCACCAAATCGTTGCCATATTATTCTATATGTTTCTTTGTAACACATCGTATTAATGCATACTTCCAGACAGTGTGTGGGGCACATAAATAGAATGATTTCATTTCTATGGTGTGGGGTTCCATATTCATTGTAGAATTTAGCTGACATCAACATTGGAAGATGCTTACCAGGAACAGTACTATTTGAGTCAGCACTATGGGAAAACTCCCGATGGCGCATGAAGCCAGAAGTATTTTCATTTGAAGTACGCCAAATTGCTGAATGGGGCTGAATGGCACCAACATTTTTTGCTAAGGATCATGGTCGATGTAGTCATTTTCATACTGCCTGAGAGAGTCAACCAGGAGCTTCCTCGTAGTCTGCCGGCACATGATTGGTTTGTGTCAGCACGTGGTCCTGTGTGACAACAAATGTAGTAGTCAGAATGAATCACTATTTAATTAAATATCTAGACTTGAGGTGAAGTTTATTTATATATTTTTTGTCTGTTCTGGCGATCGTAATTTGCATAGGCTTTCTAGGGCAGACCAGGGCTTTTGGCACCGCTAGGTTGCTATGCTGTAGTTGACCAGCAGAGCTCTTGGCCGGACACTGGGGGCCTGGATCAGTTACATCAGATCAGGTTTAAAAGTAATTAACCCAAAAATGGTTTGGTTGTTGGGGCTTGGTTCATTGAAGTCTTCAGTTACAGTACTGCATGTCTAGGAACAGAGATTTCACATCAGTCTCCAATGTTATTAACACCCCAGTGACCCTCGATTTGAAAACATCAGTCTCAAGTCGCTCCCTTTTGTACATCACAGAATAGACACGGGTGCTTTTAAGCATGAGTAATTTTCCATGTGCAGCATTTTATCATGGTCTCTGTTTGCTGTGACCTCGGGCATCTCTACCTCTGTCATCACAGTTGTCTTTCCGTTCATGACTATTTCTGATACGGGGAGCTCCATTTTAATTTCAAATTGAACAAATATCCCATGTCTCTATGCATTAGTCACCATGGACGCATCGGTTCTCACTTATTATTAGTCAACCTTACTCATGCAGGAAGATCCTTCCGTCTACAGTGGTTAGGAGAGGAAGTGTTTAGGAGATGGCACCATTATTATTCACAACCAGCACAGCCGTTATCAAAAGCCCATCTCAGCCAATTTGAAGTCCCCAAGATGTTTCCTGCCTCCTTCATCAAGGGAAAAATGCCAGGCTGCTGTGGCTCGTGTTGATGATGAAGAGCAAGATAAGGGTAGAGCGAGGCGACACTGGAAAGAAGGCTACAAGGGATAAACTGGAAGGCCTGAAGGGAAGGCCTGGAGGAGAGAATGCAAGAAATTACTGCAACTCATGTTGCGTTTGTGTTGATGATGGGGGTGACTTAAACTCTGTAAACTTTGATTCATTTTGCACCCCGTAGTCCTGTCAATTCTTGCAGGATTTTTTTTTTCAGTAGATATTTAGCTGTGCCCCATGTGTTTTTATCTCCATTATAAATCGTAGTGACCTTACTTAAAAAGTTGAATCAATTGTTCTAGTAAATAAAGACAATTGGATTGGTCTAAACGGTGGAGGATTAGAGGAGCAGCAATGAGTACACCTTTTGAGATAAATACCCTCTTAAGGATGAGATCAATCTGCCTGCCACATGGGCAAAGTCTTCCTTATAAAGTTCTTACAGTTAACATTCAAGGTGTCCTGTTTGGAATGTTGCTCTGCACTCTGCACATAATCAAGAACAGCAGGTGGTGATGGAAATACGTATCTCAACATCAGTAGCAATCATCTCCGTTGACACGTCCTAATCAGTCATCAGGCTAAATGGTGCTAATAAATGCTTACCGGAATCAGGAAGAACCATGATTACTCATGCTGTAAGGTCTTGGGGGATATTAATGGTTCAGACATTTGTTGTTTGTAACTTGATTTTAAGGTCACGGTTCAGTTTCTATCTCTGATGATAAAGATGATAACTACATACCTGTATGATATGCTAAGGAGACACAAATGTCTTGCTCTTGCCATCTGGATACTGCTTTCAACAAATAAGTAGGTGAATTGTTGGTCCATGTCTTCATGCACCTCTAAACCAGTGGAGGATCCTCAGAGGAGGATGGGGAGGACCATCCTCCTCAGTGAATTTCATAAAAATAAATTAAACATTTAAAACGTTAGCCTTTTTAGATACAATTATATTGAATATATTCACATGTCCCAAAAAATGGATTAAAACACACTGAAGGTCTCCAGTAACCTCAGCAGCACTCTGTAGTGTAACACCATGGTATAGCTGGAGGACAGCTGGTTTCTATACTACTCTGGGTACATTGACTTTAATACAAAACCTAGGAGAATCATGGTTCTCACCCAATCACATAGACTTACACAGTAGTTCTGCATAGTGATGTCCAATCAGAGCTCTTGCAGCATGAATTGACATGTTGTCCATCCAATCAAAGGATCAGAGAATTAATCTAGTACTGAAAGCATAAGCTACAGCTAGCTAGCACTGCAGTGCATTACATGTGGTGAGTAGTTGACTCAAAGAGAGAAAGACAACAATGGAACTCTTCCAACTCAAGGTAAGCTTATGGTTTTATACATTTATTGCCATCGGGGCCTGTCATGCCAAATAGTGTCCCCCTCTACGTCACAGTGGGATTCGATGAGTTCCAACTTCTGTTGCTAGGGCTGTTGCTAGAACTTGCAATATTCTGACCGGATTACATAATTAACCAAAGCGTCCGTTGCTATGCTGGTTGCTTGGCTCTATTTTACCTCGTGGTTGACATTTGAGAAAGCAAGAATATTGTATTTATGCTAAGCTTCTAAAAAGGATGATGCGGGCAGTTCTAGTTCTATTTCATTTTAATTTGTAAAAATCTAAATAACTTCACAGGATCTTCATTGTAAAGGGTTTAAACACTGTTTCCCATGCTTGTTCAATGAACCATAAACAAATAATGAACATGCACCTGTGGAACGGTCATTAAGACACTAACAGCTTACTGATGGTAGGAAATTAAGGTCACAGTTATGAAACCTTAGGACACTAAAGAGGCCTTTCTACGGACTCTGAAAAATACCAAAAGAAAGATGCCCAGGGTCCCTGTTCATTTGTGTGGACGTGCCTTAGGCATGCTGCAGGAGGCATGAGGACTGCAGATGTTGCCAGGGCAATAAATTGCAATGTCCGTACTGTGAGATGCCTAAGACAGAACTACAGGGAGACAGGACGGACAGCTGATCATCCTCACAGTGGCAGACCACGTGTAACAACACCTGCACAGGATCGGTACAGCCGAACATCACACCTGCGGGACAGGTACAGGATGGCAACAACAACTGCCTGAGTTACACCAGAAACGCACAAACCCTTCATCAGTGCGCAGACTGTCTGCAATAGGCTGAGAGAGGCTGGACTGAGGGCTTGTAGGCCTGTTGTATAGTAGGTCCTCACAAGACATTGTTTCCTTACCGGCAACAATGTCGCCTATGGGCACAAACCCACCGTCGCTGGACCAGACAGGACGGGCAAAAAGTGCTCTTCACTGACGAGTCGTGGTTTTGTCTCACCGGGGATGATGGTCGGATTTGCGTTTATCGTCGAAGGAATGAGCGTTACGTCGAGGCCTGTACCGTGGAGCGAGATCGTTTTGTAGGTGGAGGGTCCGTCATGGTCTGGGGCAGTGTGTAACAGCATCATCGGACTAAGCTTGTTGTCATTGCAGGCAATCTCAACGCTGTACGTTACAGGGAAACAAGGGAAACTCCCTCATGTGGTACCCTTCCTGCAGGCTCATCCTGACATGAGCCTCCAGCATGACAATGCCACCAGTCATATTGCTTGTTCTGTGTGTGATTTCCTGCAAGACAGGAATGTCAGTGTTCTGCCATGGCCAGCGAAGAGCCCGGATCTCAATCCCATTGAGCATGTCTGGGACCTGTTGGATCGGAGGGTGAGGGCTAGGGCCATTCCCCCCAGAAATGTCTGGGAACTTGCAGGTGCCTTGGTGGAAGAGTAGGGTAACATCTAACAGCAAGAACTGGCAAATTTGGTGCAGTCCATGAGGTGGAGATGCACTGCAGTACTTAATGCAGCTGGTGGTGACACCAGATACTGACTGTTACTTTTGTTCAGGGACACATTATTCAATTTATGTTAGTCACATGTCTGTGGGACTTGTTCAGTTTGTCTCAGTTGTTAAATCTTATGTTCATACAAATATGTACACATGTTAAGTTTACTGATAAAAAACAGTTGACAGTGAGAGGACATGTCTTTTTTTGCCGAGTTTAGTTTTAGTTTCCCTAACACTGATATTTTTCGCTTTGTCTTCCTAAGGTTACCTCGGTGGAAGCCAACAACCTTCTACAGTTGGAGCAGTTGGACGGTCGACCACTGGAAGCACTGACGCCCTACACTTCAGTGAAGCCCAATAGACAAAGTATGTTAAGTTTTGGTTGACATTTGAGAAAGCAAGAAAATGGTAGTTATGCTAAGCTTATAAAATGTACCTCTTCAATTCACCTCTCCAAATGACTTTAGGACCGTCGACTGTCCGAGCCCCCCAGGAGGTATCCCATCCACCAGAACCAGTGAGTTCGGATCAGTCTGATTCTCTGTGTTCTGAGTCGGAGGGGGACCAGCTTGAGGCTATACCTTCTAAACGTGTTGAAAAGTACATATCTCCCATTTATAACACTGCACTAATCCCTCAAATTTTTTCACTGTAAAGTGTAACCTTTGTGTTTGCTTGTTTACGTCTCTGTCTCCTACCCTGTTCCTTTTAACTCTGCTCCTGTTCTCCAGGGCCTAGGGGTTCTGCGCAACACCCAGACTTGGACCCACCTGATGTCATCCATTACCAACCACCCTCCAACTTTATATTACATCGCCTACAGCTACAGTTGTTGTCCTTTTGTCATTATTTGCAAAGAAAGTTTTCTTGCTCTATCATACTGGACACATAATATGTGAGATACACAGATTAAAGTAAAAAACCCAAGCACTACAAACCCTCAGAACAAAGAGAGCAGCAGTGCCTGGACTTTGCAGTCTCCATCTTCAAGTCCCCCTTCTGAGACTGGCTGCATGTTGAGAACAAGTGACAGGCAGAACCTCCCACCCACACAGCAACCATCTCCTCTATATTCCACACACCAGAATTCAGTATTTTGGTCTGATTGCCATGTGAGTGCACAAAAAATCTGTGAAAATAAATTAATGACAACTGTACCAAAAACGATCAAAGTTCATGCATTAAAATCTGAAATATTGCCAGGTTGGTTTTCACAGCTGTTTCACAAGGTGTTCAGTATTGTAAGTTGTAAGGTATCCTTTGATGATATGTATTTGTTTCACATTATTCATTGTTGTATCCTAGGACCTACATATACACACACACATATATACATACACATATATATATATATATATACATACACACATATATATATATATACACATATATATATATACACACATATATATGTGTGTGTGTGTGTGTGTGTATTATATATATATACACACAGGTGCAAAAAAGTATTCAGTCAGCCACCAATTGTGCAAGTGCTCCCACTTAAAAAGATGAGAGGCCTGTAATTTTCATCATAGGTACACTTCAACTATGACAGACAAAATGAGAAGAAAAAAATCCAGAAAATCACATTGTAGGATTTTTTATGAATTTATTTGCAAATTATGTTGGAAAATAAGTATTTGGTCACCTACAAACAAGCAAGATGTCTGGATCTCACAGACCTGTAACTTCTTCTTTAAGAGGCTCCTCTGTCCTCCACTCGTTAACTGTATTAATAGCACCTGTTTGAACTTGTTATCAGTATAAAAGACACCTGTCCACAACCTCAAACAGTCACACTCCAAACTCCACTATGGCCAAGACCAAAGAGCTGTCAAAGGACACCAGAAACAAAATTGTAGACCTGCACCAGGCTGGGAAGACTGAATATGCAATAGGTAAGCAGCTTGGTTTGAAGAAATCAACTGTGGGAGAAATGATTAGGAAATGGAAGACATACAAGACCACTGATAATCTCCCTCGATCTGGGGCTCCACGCAAGATCTCACCCAGTGGGGTCAAAATGATCACAAGAACGGTGAGCAAAAATCCCAGAACCACACAGAGGGACCTAGTGAATGACCTGCAGAGAGCTGAGACCAAAGTAACAAAGCCTACCATCAGTAACACACTACACCGCCCGGGACTCAAATCCTGCAGTGCCAGACGTGTCCCCCTGCTTAAGCCAGTACATGTCCAGGCCCGTCTGAAGTTTGCTAGAGAGCATTTGGATGATCCAGAAGAAGATTGGGAGAATGTCATATGGTCAGATGAAACCAAAATATATTTTGGTAAAAACTCAACACGTTGTGTTTGGAGGACAAAGAATGCTGAGTTGCATCCAAAGAACACCATACCTACTGTGAACTGTGAACTCACACGTGTTTTCATTTTATTAACTAAACAAAACTTAAAAACTGCAACACAGCCTTGATTGCATAGCGATGATGAAAATAATGTCATTTAGGCTGTAATGATCTCCAAAATTCAAATCATTAGTTCATCAGACTGGTAATATAGCAACATACACTACTAGTTTATCAAATCCCACTGTACACTAGAGGGGGACACTATTTGGCATGACAGGCCCACCAGGGTAACTGCACTGCATGATTATAGTGGGTTTAGTAACACATTAGTTCTAGTAGCTATGTTGACTATGACATTAATGATGTAGGCTGTGTTTAGCAGTTATGATTTTTATTTAACTAGGCAAGTCAGTTAAGAACAAATTCTTATTTACAATGACAGTCAAACCTGGGCCAATTGTGCACCACCCTAAGGGACTCCCAATCACAGCCAGATGTGATGCAGCCTGGATTTGAACCAGGGACTACGGTGATACCTCTTGCACTGAAATGCAGTGCCTTAGACTGCTGCGCCACTCAGGAGTCCTGCTATGAAGGTTTGGTTTGGAAAGGTTTTTTCGCCTGGTAACAGACAGCTGATGTGGTGTGTACTGAAGTCCACAAGCGAAGGGAAAAGGTAAGAGTAGGAGAGCATGTAAATGTGAGAAGTAATTATACAGCGACCAAAGGGTTCATGCTGTTTGTATGTGGCTGCTATGAAAGGGAACTGTGATTGCGTGTGATCAGGGGTGTAATCATTCCGTCGATTCTGTTGAAAAACGTTTCTTAAAACGGAAGCAAACTGTACCAAAAGGGGATAAACATACCCGAATTTGTCCAATAGAAACTCTTATTTACAACTGTGGGACTAATGATTACACCCTAGATCAGCTAGATGCATGCAAGAGTGTGGCGGTATTAAATGTGTCAATGCCTGTCACCTTGATTACTAAAATGTATCTCGACCTGTGCTCCTAAGTTTCATTCATAGGCTAGGTTGTAGCAACGTCATGATGGGGATAGGGAAAATTAGAGTATCATGTAGTAGCCTAAACCTCTCGATGTTACATTGAGCTGGGGGAATGGAATATGAAGGACAGTCATTCAATATGCTGTAATAGATATTTGGCCATGCTAAAAAATAATAATCTCCCTCCCTCATCTTAAACAGCTCTACGCACTACACAGCATATAATAGGGCAGAGTTACATTCATCTCTCTATGAATTCAGATATCTAAGAAAGGGATGCAGAATGTTTGCTAGTAGTGTTTCACTGATTGAACATTGATAAACAAGACAACCATGATTATAGACACCATAGTCCATTATTATTGGTGAGCTCCTCACTAAACGGTAAACCATTCATTCTTCTGCACAGTGTTGGAATGGCAGGAGCCATGATGAAATGCCCTGGAATTCTGCGTATCCTGTGAGGAAGAGGCTGTTGTCATATGTGTTTGAATTTCATTGATGATTGCACAGAGCAGCTCTCTGGATCTGGCCTTGGAGCACAGCCATGTGCTGGTGATGTACAGCCAATTCAGACTGGCCGTCTGCTCCAAGGCTCTGGGGGCTACACGCACCTGTGTCTCTGTGAAAAGGTCTGGAGCCCATTCAAATGACATGTTGTGTGAGATGACCAGAGGGTAGTGTTTTCCTGCTCTTGAGGTCTGTAGCGCTGTGGCAAGGTGTGGTTTGGAAATGTAGACCCGTTACTATGAGACATTATTCCTAATATCGATTCATATAAGATGCTGTAGATAGCCACTTATCCACTGTATACAGTATGCATAAAAAAATGGTGATCTATAAAGAGGGGGCACAAACCATAATGCAACCTCTGTCTAGCTGTATTGATGTCACTGAACATATTGGATAGAATGGCATTTCAATATCCTAAAACCCTTGTAGTGTTAAATGCTATTTAACAATCTACATTTGATAAACCTGACTGACTTTATTTAATATTATATTAAAACCATGTGCAAATCAAGTATTACGTGTTTAGCTGTCTAAGATCAAGAAATACTATATTTGATTTTGTCCGACAGTGATTTGATTTGAAATGGTAATGAGAGGCGAAGGAAAGAAAAGCAATTGTTATTTAATAACTTTTGTAAAATATATGAAATCCCATACAACACATACAGTTTAAAGGGGAATTTCACCCTGGAGGAATCAGGGATTGTTTTCATCATGTTGGAGGCATTTCTAGGTCAGTGAGATGTGTTCCACACATAATTGTCCAGGAGGAAGGCAGGTCTGGGCTTCCGCACTGAATGATACACTCTATGGCGGCTTCCGGAGTTTTCTTTAAGCACGTGATGTTAGAATGTTTCTAACTCTTCTCAGCCCAGAGTTAGAAAATATGACAGCTTGTGATGCGTCAATCTTTCCTCAGTTAGCGCTAGGACAAATGTAGCCTACATTTTTTCCAGTTAGAATGATTGTGTTATGCTATAGATACTTCTGTGAATATTGGAACATTGCAACCAAAGATTAACTGCTCACATTCTGGACATAACTTTGTAAGGACTGCGTTTGCGTAAATAGTTTCTGGAAAAAAGTGTGGCCAGCTCAAATGCTGATTGTTGCATCATTCGAAACTGGCCGTTCTAAATAAGTGCTCTAACTGAGCGTTCTAATCACATGGTTGTGATCGTAGCTTCAGGGACCACTGTAGAACGATCACACCCATGTGATGGTAGTGTGACAGGGTTAATGGGGTGATGGGGGGGGGGGGGGGGTGACGCCTGGTTAACCTTTATTTTACCAGGTAAGCTAGTTGAGAACAAGTTCTCATTTACAACTGCGACCCTGGCCAAGATAAAGCAAAGCAGTGCAACAGAAACAACAACACAAGAGTTACATCTGGAGTAAACAAGTGTAGTCAAAAAACACTAGCAACTGGTTGCAATGCATCCACTGCCATGTCTTCAACACTATTGCCTCAACTCTCTTTACCGCCCCCAATTAGTAGATCCGCTGCACAGACCTGATCCTTGACACCTCAACCTCCTTCACCCTAACAGGGCCCTCAAGGAAGTCTGGAGTATGATCCCCACCACAGTTGCAACATTTTAAATTCACAGATTCTTCAATATCATACTTCTGTCTGCAAACATTTGACACGTGATCATATCCTTTACAATTTCCACACTAATGGTTTGGACACAAATGCTCTCACCGCATACCTCACATATCCAAGATTCACATATTCAGGTAGTCTCCTCTAGGAAGCCAATTCTAGATATTTTCCATTCATTATCACGCACTTCACTTGCCGCACTTTCGGATTAAAGCACAGTCGCCATTTCCTCCTTCTACCTATCTGGAGTCATTCCACAGTGCCCTGCTGAAAAATACCCCAAAGTGTTTTGGGTACACAAGCACAGGCAGCTCAATTCTGATCTTTTTTTCACTAATTGGTCTTTTGACCAGTCAGATCAGTTCTGAAAAATATCTGACTTGACTAAGACCAATTAGTTGGAAAAATATCAGAATTGAGCTGCCTGTGCTTGTGTACCCAAAACACTTTGGGGCTCAGCCTACAACCATGTAGAACACACAGGAGGCTGCTGACGGGAGGACAGTTCATAATAATGGCTGGA
The DNA here is from genome assembly GCF_002021735.2 of Oncorhynchus kisutch. Taxonomy (NCBI): domain Eukaryota; kingdom Metazoa; phylum Chordata; class Actinopteri; order Salmoniformes; family Salmonidae; genus Oncorhynchus; species Oncorhynchus kisutch. The sequence goes on from NC_034183.2 coordinate 55,312,410, forward strand.
ACAGATGGAATGGCATCCAACAAATGGAAACCATGTGTTTGATATCACTCCACTCATTACAACAAGGCCGTCCTCCCCAATTAAGATGCCACAAACCTCCTGTGGTAGAACAGGGGTCTGCAACCCTGTCCCTGGTTAGCTACCCGTCTGTAGGTTATTTCGCTTCAACCTGTTTTAACTAACCTGGTTCCGCTTATCAACCAGCTGTGCAATATTAGGGTTGGAGTGAAAACCTACGGGACAGCAGCTATCCAGGAACAGGGTTGGAGAGCCCTGATTTAGAACCACCATAAAATAAATATGGATATTTTCCATCAATCTTTGACATTTGTCTGCCCTTATGGATTCACAGAATACGTATATAAGCTGTACAGGGCTCTGTAGCATCAAACAGATGCTAGGTATTCAGATATCCAAAGAATGTTTGTTTTATTTGTCTAATTCTAAAATACAGGGGAATGTTCACTATTTATCGCTAACTAAAGAGAACTGGGTATTCAACAAGAATGTTATATGGTAAAAGTGACATGCACATAAAATAGTATGAACAGTGTAGTTCAGTGTGTCTCTGGTGTAGAGACACACAAGTGCAGAGAACTGTAGCTACAGATTGTTACACCAGATAATGTGATTCACCCAAGATTCTTGACATGTCCATTTCAAGTCTTCTCTCCTTGATCGAGACAGGTGGGTGTCCACCCCAAAGTGCTCCATGTCATGATGACAGAGACCTGTCACGATCAATGAGTGAGAAGACGAAATAAACACGATAGCAGCACACATTGCTGGATTACTTTACGGAGCAAAACAATTATTTATTACAATAGCAGAGCATTTTCTAAATGACAACTGACCCCCTGCAACTGGACAAGGACATTTTATGCGACTCCCCGAATCGAGGATGAAGACAGCATCGCCAAGGTTAGTCCAAAAAATGATCTGTGCTACACAAAACAGCACCTATCCTGTAACTCCCAGTAATGAGAACTGGTCATGAGGAAATTGCCATTCCAAAGAAACATACAGTAAGTTCAGGGAATACTTGTAAAGCTGTGGGAGTAGTGTTGTCGATGATCTAACTGTCATTCAGCTTCTCATGAATCATCTGCTTGAAATCCAGCATAATGTCTAATCCCTCAAGAGGGATACAGTTCTGCTACAATGACACACGCAGGCAAAATACATTCTGTTTCTGTATTTAGGATTCACTCCAGGAAGAAACCCAGACACCACATGTTTTTTTCTTCTGTAAGACAAAAAAATAAAACAAATGATACAGTTTGAAAGCGTGCCAGCATAACATTAGGGTAGACTAGTTGAACATGCACAGACACAGATATTACATAGATATTACATAGATATTACATAGATGTTACATAGATATTACATATACAACAACATCTTGCCTAATAGAAAGAAATATGGCATAACCCTCAACCTTTGAGTGACCAGACCATACAAATGAGTGTAGGTAGGAAGATAGTATCTACCTCCAGCCATGTCTATCAGGCATGCTTAGGCAAGTATTTTTTATAGTTAAAACCAGGTTCAGGTTGTGAGATTTACAACAGTAAATTGTTGTATTATTGTTTCTCCTTACTGTTTCCTAGTAAACTTAGCCAGCTAGGCAATACTTGTTATTGACATCTGATTGGAATACTATCTTGCATCATGCCTATAATTTTGTGAGATTGAAATGCATCCACGGTAATTACATAGCTAGCAAGTAAAGGGTGAGATGAGGATCTACTGTTCCATGAGGGGTTAGGGTATCACGTGGACAGTGTGTAAGTATTCCTATTGTTTTATGACAGAATGTATTTTAGTTTTTCATGCAAGATGTCATTTTGTTTATGGACATCTTGTACCCAGATAGTATAACAAGTAAGCAGGCGCCAGGTTAACTAGCTAGCCAAATCCAGTCATGTGCTAATGTCTGCTGGTAAACCCAGCTTTATGTAGCCTGGCGAAAGTAAACACAGCACAGGACAAACTATTTTGGGATGGTTAATTCTGTCAAAGCTTAAATTTAAAATAGGATAATGTAGAAGGGAAATCACCGCAAGTCACCATAAAGTCCAAATCACAATCAAAGGAAATAAATCTGTTAGTAAAGTGCATAAAAACAATAAGTACAAAGTGACATTCATACGGTAGTGGCTCTGCTTTCTATAGAAGCATGACCATCTGGCATAAATAATTACAAAACAAACTCTTAGAGTAAGATAAAAACTATTATTTACCCACCTAAAGTAACGTTGGACCCACGAAGGATTTCAACTGCTCTCCAGTGGAATTGCTTGTGCTCACACACTGTGCATGCGCAATCCCATAACTGCTTGAACACCTCATTGTGGGGCGGCAGGGTAGCCTAGTGGTTAGAGCGTTGGACTAGTAACAGAAAGGTTGCAAGTTCAATTCCCCGAGCTGACAAGAGGAATTGCCCTTGAACAGGCAGTTAACCCCCTGTTCCTAGGCTGTCATTGAAAATAAGAATTTGTTCTTAACTGACTTGCCTAGTTAAATAAAGGTTAAAAAAATTATGAATCTCTTAAAGGGACAGTGCCACTAAGTGGATATTGTAATGTTACAATATAAATGAATACAGCTATGTGCTTTTACCACCTGGCTACATTTAGGTGGCTAGTAACTAGCCATATCTATGACTAAAAAGAGAAGAGATCTCACATTGTAAAAGCTCTTCTCTTTTTAGTCATAGATATGGCTACCGGTAATTGTTAGCTAAATTTCCCCCCACTATAACCCAATATGGGTTGCAGTAGATAAACTAAAGGTAGCTAGGTGGCTTGCAGGAAAAATAACTTACTGGAGCTAGGCACCATATTTGTCATCTGCTCTCTTTGTGGTGGCATTGTCTGTAGCTGAGATTCTAACCTGCCCTGCTTCTAACCTGCCTTCCTCCTGGGCATGTATGTGTGGAACACATCTCACTGTCCTAGAAATGCCTCAGACATGATGAAAACAAGCCCAGATTCCCTCAGGGTGAAATTCCCCTTTAATATAGTAATGACTACATGCAGAGTCAGGGTGAAATTTCCCTTTAAGTTATAAGGCAATTCTGACATAGCATTCACAATCTAGGCATACAGATCCGAAGCCATTTTGGAATTCAATAGTGACTGTTGCAACCGAGGACAGGCGATTTTTTACTGATAAGCGCGTCAGCCCTCTGCGGTCCCCTTCTGTGAGCTTGTGTGGCCTATTACTTTGCAGCTGAGCCGTTGTTGCTCCTAGACATTTCCACTCCACAATACTAGCACTTACAGTTGACAAGGGCAGCTTTAGCGGGGCAGAAATTTCACAAACTGACTTGTTGGGAAGGTAGCATCTTACGACGGTGCCACGTTGAAAGTCACTGAGCTCTTCAGTAAGGCCATTCTACTGCCAATGTTTGTCTATTGAGATTGCATGGCTGTCACGTATACTCCCTCTCCGGCTTCTAGGTTATCGGGCTGCTGATTATCCCCCACACCTGTCACCATTGCTCGCGCTCCTGCACCTCATGACACTCACCTGGACTCTATCTCCTCCTTCACCTCCTCCATCTTCCCTATATCGTTCATTCCCCTTGGTTCTTTCCTCAGGTGTTATTGACTCTGTTGTTTGTGTTTCGTGTTAATTTATTAAAGCCCTTACTCCCTGTACTTGCTTCCTGACTTTCAGCGCAATTGTTACACTGGCTGTGTTTTTGATTTTATACATCTTTCAGCAACAGGTTTGGTTGAAATAGCTGGATCAACCAATTTGAAGGGGTGTCCACATATGTCACGCCCTGGTCTAAGTATTTTGTGTTTTTCTTCATGTATTGGGTCAGGGTGTGGCATGGAGTTTTTGTATTGTGGTGTGTTTTGTCTTGGGGTTTTGGTGTGTATGTTTTTGGGATTGTAGCTAGTGGGGTTATCTAGCAAGGTCTATGGCTGTCTGGAGTGGTTCTCAATTAGAGCCAGGTGCTTATCGTTGTCTCTGATTGGGAACCATATTTAGGCAGCCATATTCTTTGAGTTTGTCGTGGGTGATTGTCCTATTTGTCCTGAGTGTCGTGATGTCCTTGTTTGATGTTAGTTGACACAAGTATAGGCTGTTTTCGGTTTTCGGTTTTCGGTTTTCGTTTCGTTTATTGTTTTTGTAGTGTTCGTGTTTAGTCGTGTTTACGTTTGTTTAAATAAACATGGATCGCAATCGACACGCTGCAGTTTGGTCCGACTCTCCTTCACCACACTTAGAAAACCGTAACAACATACTTTTGTGTATATAGTGTATAATGTTTAAGAGTCGAGAGTTGGTGGACTTTACTCCCAGATCAATTCATATTCAATTATGTCAAAAAAATACACTTTCCTCTAAGGATAGACAAGCTTATCTGGAACAGAAATTAATGTTTGAACAGTTGTGAGCTACACAATCTCTCTCCTCCGTATTTGGTTTGGCAGTGTGCATAAACAGGCAATTGGGACATTTTACATATGGTGATACAAGATGTATTTTTTAGGTCTTCCAAAGCCATTTTCATTAACCAAGTCACCCCAGCCCTTAGATCTTCATTTCTGAGCCTACTACATTATTATAGGCTTTTGATTTATTCTATATGGTCTGAAAGTACATTGCAATTTGTGACCCTGTTACTGTCTCTTGCTATTCACATTCATACCACATCAGCTCTGTAGATGCTTGAGGACTGCTCCTACAATAGCTAGCTACAGACTGAAGACTTCCACGCTTGTGGCAAACTGTTCAACTTTTAAGCCCATCACTTCTGATTGAGACAGAATGCTGCAGCTCCCTCAGTCTAATTGATGTATTGGTGAGCAATGACTTACAGTGGAGAGTTTTGGAGACAGGTCCCTGAAGGGAATATCAAGGAGAACTAATCAATATCGATAGCAACTGCCCAAATTAGAGGAGAAGACTGTAGGGGCTCCCTGCTTAACAGTCTGGAGGCATCAGCCTCTTTGAGCTGGTAGGTAGCAGTGGGATTTTTAATAACACTGAATCCATAAGCAGTGCCTGCAAACCTTGTCGAGTAAAGTTATTAATTGGGTATGAACAATGCCAAGATGCCATGTGTAGTGTTGTGGGGCACTGGCAATTTAAACAGGGCCCAGCCATTTCCCCTGGCAGAAATCCCTGTCCACATTGTTTTAATGCTCGACAGTATTTATCCAGTCTATTGTCAGTCTGAACATACTGACTCTGGTTAACACCCATTGCTGGTACAAATATTTGCTGGTACATCAAATGGAACAGTCAGATGATACTGCACCTCGATTCTGTGAATTAGTGCTATGAATAACCAAACCTGGAGCTTAACATCTCTTTCGAGAGCTCAGTATTATGGTGAGTGCAGTCTGGATTGCAGCAATTAGAAGGCTTATTTCAGCTGCTCATTATGTAAGGCCAGGATGTTTCTGATAGCCTTGTTAACTGTTGTCAGAGTCCAGCTTTGATCCACCTCATATCCCATCCTATTCATTTGGAACACTGTTTGAATTCTGGTCTTCTACAAAGAAGCCATTGCGGTTGTTAGTCATTTGGGATTCTCAGTTGAATTCACACACAGGACTTGGTGTTTTTCAGACAGACATGCTGGCTGTGTTAGTGTGTTGGTGTTGGCTATGTTTTGTTTCCTCCCTGGCTGGCTACAACACAAGGCAGGCAGGGTGCCTCCCCACAGTTGACCCATTAATCTTCCTGAGAGTGGTAATGATCGCTGTCTAGCTCCCCTCACAGCCTCGCTCTCACACTCAATACTTCCTGTTTGATGTTCAAATAATTAGAGGGGGACTCATCCTAAAATTCATGAGTCTTGTTAGAGTCATCATATTGAGGGAATGGGGACCAATGTAGATCAGGTCTGTGAAAGCTGCCGTCTTATACAATCAGCCCTACAATAAGGCCTCAAACCTCAGACAATTCTACTTTGTTGAGGTGAAGAGACTGAGAACCACTAAAACAAGTTATATCGATGAGTGGGGTTGAGATGTTGCGCACTGACTGCAGTCGAGTTTATGTCGGGGTTTCCATTTGAGATCTGGCCAGGCAATGAATGCTTCTGTGCTTGAGGGTTTATTGTTTCTGTATCTGCTCAAAAAGCTGGGCTTGCAATGGTGAGACATCCTACCAAGTTTTTACTGCGAGGCACTCAATTCAGCTGAACACTTGAACATACAACTTGCTTCCCAGCTAACAACAAATGTTCGCACAACGTTCCCCTAACACTCTGGACACATGGATGTTCTTGTAACATTGCCATGAAACGTGTCTAGAACATGAACATCTTATATTCTGAGATCATGGCAACCACATCCTGTATATGTTTGGTGTGGCATTGATTGAATATTCTCCTAGCCCTCAGAAAACTGGACACGTGAATGTTCTTGCAATGTCCCAAGAAACATGTTTAGAACATACATTTAAGGATATTCTGATTATATGGTCACCATGATCTGGTTAAGTTCTGTTTGACTTTAAGGGAATGTTCTCCTACCTCTAATGCCAAAACATGCTAAATAGGTTCTCATCCCTAGAATGAAAAACTGGACACTCAAACATCAGGGGAACATTACAGGTATCATTACAAAAACATTCTCTTTCCCTGGAATTATTAGCTAGGACTTTTTCTACACTCTGCCAACCTTAATATATTTGACAGAATTTACAAAGACCAAATACCAAAATACTAGGTCTCACGACTCCCGCCGAAGTCGGCTCCTCTCCTTGTTCGGGCGGGGCTCGGCGGTCGACGTCACCGGTCTTCTAGCCATCGCCGCTCCACCTTTCATTTTTCATTAGGTTTTACGTCATCATTAATATTAATCTACATTGTCACAACCACATCTTGCTTTGAGCAATAGTGCAGATACCATTATGTATTTAAATGTGGAGGCAGAGAGCAGTTGAGACCAGGAGAGGTAATTGAGGCTAAATCTCAACACCCTCATAAACATGAGGCCTTATTAAGCCCCGTCTTCAGACAAGAAAACTATTGCACACTTTTCCTTTTGTTTACTCAACAATATTATGGCTCATGACAACGGTTTGCACACAACAATATTTTAAAAACTGCTCAAATACTATTTCAGTTCATCAAAATGGCTTAGCCATGTGTACTATTTATCATTGCTTCCATAAGAAGATGTGTTTTTTGTATTACTAAAGATGTGTTTCTGTTTTCTAGTGGTATTTTCCCCCTAACAGCCATGGAGGGAACATCGTCAGAGGTAGGCTGTTACAAAAACATGGTTTTGTTTGGGACATTATCACCAAATGTGTAATTTTGTAAGTAATTATGGTACATGATCAGTTCCCTTTTAGACTAAGAGGTAGACAGGACCCCACAACGCCATATTGATTTTGCATGGGACTTATTTGCTGGCTGAATTAATGTGCAGCGATGCCTTCCTGACTTATGACCTTTTTGTTTTATCTTTTTAATTGCCCGTCAAGGGAGGGATGACAGTTATAGACACAGGGAAAATTGAAATGTATTATTCCCTGGTCTCACACAAATTGTTCACAAGGTCTGAGCTGCAGAATGGTTCACTGTAATTCTTTATTATAGCAGTACTACGGGACAACTCACAGAGTTAGCCACAGAGTAAGCCACACCTCTTTTATTAGTGCAGAGTAACAGTCCAGTGTGTATCCCTGACTACCACATTCTGTATTACTTCACTTTAGAGATAGTTTTGATAGTTTTGAATGTCTTTACTTTGGAGGAAATCTAAAGATAATCATATTTGCAAAAGTTCTACAGCTGCACCTTCGAGAGCATCCTGACCGGTTGCATCACCGCCTGGTATGGAAACTGCTCGGTATCTGACCGTAAGGCGCTACAGAGGTTAGTGTGCACGGACCAGTACATCACTGGGGCCAAGCTTCCTGCAATCCAGGAGCTATATAATAGGCGGTGTCAGAGGAAAGACCAAAAAATTGTCGGAGACTCCAGTCACCCAAATCATAGACTGTTTTCTCTGCTGCCGCACGGCAAGCGGTACCGGAGCGCCAAGTCTAGGACCAAAAGGCTCCTCAACAGCTTCTACACCCAAGCCATAAGACTGCTGAACAATTAATCAAATGGCCACCGGACTATTTACATTGACCCTCCCATTTGTTTTGTACACTGCTGCTACTCACTGTTTATTATCTATGCATAGTCACTTCACCCCTACCTACATGTACAAATTACTTCAACTAACCTGAACCCCCACACACTGACTCGGTACCAGTAACCCTGTATATAGCCGTGTGATTGTTATGTTATTGTGTTACTTTTTTACTTTAGTTCATTTGGAAAATATTTTCTTGAATTGCACTGTTGGTTAAAGGCTTGTAAGTAAGCATTTCATGGTAAGGTCTACATTTGTTCTATTCGGCTCATGTGACAAATACATTTTTGATTTGATTTGATCACAATACATTGTATTGATTAATAGGAGCGTCATGCAACCATTATTTTAGATTGGGCACGAAGTAGGTGAGGATGGAGGAGTGGTCAAATCAACGTTTTCTGGCCGAGTACACAGTTTTGCTGATGTTATCGCAGGTGCAGCGAAATGCTTATGTTTCTAGCGCCAACATTGCATCAATATCTAGCAATACTATAACAATACACACATAATCCAAAAGTAAAACAAGAAATGAAGACACATCAGAACAAGAAATATCAGAAAGAGCAATATCAGAGTCCGGAATATAAATAAATATATACAGTACCAGTCAAATGTTTGGACACACCTACTAATTGCGGGGTTTTTCTTTCTTTTTACTATTTTCTACATCGTAGAATAATAGTGAAGACATAAAACTATGAAATAACACATATGGAATCATGTAGTAACCAAAACAGTGTTTAACAAATCAAAATATACTTTATATTTGAGATTCTTCAAAGTAGCCACCCTTTGTGTGTCTTGTTAAAAGTTCATTTGTGAAATTTCTTTCCTTCTTAATGTGTTTGAGACAATCAGATGTGTTGTGACAAGGTAGGGGTGGTATAAAGAGGATAACCCTATTTGGTAAAAGACCAAGTCCATATTATGTCAAGAACAGCTCAAATAAGCAAAGAGAAACGACAGTCCTTTGAAAGTTTCTTCAAAGTCAGTCGCAAAAAAACATCAAGCGCTATGATGAAACTGGCTCTCATGAGGACCGCCACAGGAAAGTAAGACCCAGAGTTACCTCTGCTGCAGCCCAAATAAATGCTTCAAGTAACAGACACATCTCAACATCAACTGTTCAGAGCAGTTCATGGTTGAATTTCTGAAAGAAACCACTACTAAAGGACACCAATAATAAGAAGCGATATGCTTGGGGCAAGAAACACGAGTAATGGACATTAGACTGGTGGAAATCTGTCCTTTGGTCTGATGAATCCAAATGTGAGATTTTTGGTTCCAAATGCCGTGTCTTTGTGAGACGCAGAGCAGATGAACGGATGATCTTCGCATGTGTGGTTCCCACCATGATGCATGGAGGAGGTGGGATGATGTGGGGGTGCTTTGCTGGTGACACTGTCAGTGATTTATTTATAATTCAAGGCACAGCATGGCTACCACAGCATTCTGCGGTGATACGCCATCCCATCTGGTTTGCGCTTAGTGGGACTATCATTTGTTTTTCAAACAGGACAATGACCCAAAACATTCCTCCAGATTGTGTAAGGGTTATTTGACCAAGAATGAGAGTGATGGAGTGCTGCATCAGATGACCTGGCCTCCACAATCCCCCGACCTCAACCCAATTCAGATGGTTTGTGTCACGATCGTCGTATGGAGTAGAAGGTGAGAACCAAAACGCAGCGTGGTTAGTATACATTCTTCTTTATTGAAGAAAGAACATGAAGTAAACTGAACCAAAACAATAAATGAATAACAACCGTGAAGCTATAATAAGAAAACTGTGCTGACACAAGCAACTAACATAGACATAGATAATCACCCACAAAGTACCCACAGAATATGGCTGCCTAAATATGGTTCCCAATCAGAGACAACGATAGACAGCTGCCTCTAATTGAGAACCAATCTAGACAACCATAGACATACAATTTACATAGAAAGGAAACAGCCCCATAAACATACAAAACCCCTAGACAAGACAAAAAACACATACATCACCCATGTCACACCCTGACCTAACCAAAATAACAAGGAAAACAAAGAATACTAAGGTCAGGGTGTGACAGTTTGGGATGAGTTGGACCGCAGAGTGGAGGAAAAGCATCTAACAAGTGCTCAGTATATGTGGGAACTCCTTCAAGACTTGGAAAATCATTCCTCATGAAGCTGGTTGAGAGAATGCCAAGTGTGCAAAGCTGTCATGAAGGCAAACGGTGGCTAATTTGAAGAATCTTTGGTTCACGCCTTTTTGGTTATTTCATAGTTTTGATGTCTTCACTATTATTCTACAAAAAAACAAAAAAAACCTTGGATGGGTAGGTGTGTCCAAACTTTTGACTGTGTGAATGTTCTGTGAAGACAGAATTGACAGTATATGAATAGAAAAAGGTGTGTACAGCAGCAGTTATATAGGATGGGCCTTCTAGAATACGGTACCTACATATAAAGTGACCAGTCTGTCACTTTATATTATTAAAGTGACCAGTGTTCAATGACTCTATGTACAAAGGGCAGCAGTCTCTAAGGTGCAGGGTATACTGGGTGGTATACTGGGTGGTAGCCCGACTGTCACCTTTATTCAGATGTACTACTCGTTACGCTAGATGTGGCCATTCTGTAGACCTGCTGAATGCCTACAATCGATTGCCAAATCCTTATAGTCACGTGACGACTCGGTGACAAAGGTTCTGCATTTGAATTTGTTTAAGCTGTTTTCTAGTGACATTTATTTGGATTCATCATAACAATGAGCTAATTATGCACAATTTCTCTCATCAGGACACTGTTGTTCAGAGGAGCTAGCCAACAACACAGCTAACACAATAACTTCAAATTGAAGCTGGAAAGACCTTAAACCAGCTGCACTTTGTTTAGTTCTACCTTTTTTCTACTGATTTATTTGTACATATCCATAGAAATTATGATTCATGATTTCGACTGGCTGAGAAAAGCTGCCTGCGTGTCTGTCTCATCTCGACTCCCGACATGTTCATTACAATGCGACAGCTGGAGATCGAATTTGAATACTGAAACAATGTTGCCAATGTCGGAGAGATAGACAGCAAGGTTTATGCAAATCTCCGCTGTTTTTTACATTTTTGTCAAAAAGAAATGTGAGATAATGTCTAGGGGATTTTTATAGTGGAGATCAAGTTTATAAATTGCGTGGCTGGACTGATGAGACAGTGGATTGTACAGTCAGATGGAACAGAATAAATAGTAATTTTAACCACAAGGTGGTAACTTAAGGCAATGGCTGGAATGCGGTATTAACCAATAAGCATTCACGATTAGACACACCCGTTGTATGAATTGGTAATAAAAACATTAGTGAACCAACAATTATTACAATATACATACAAATACATATACAAATGCACAGTTCAGCAGAATAAACTTGATAAATAACATTTAGGTATCATGATGACATATGAGAAATGTTTGGTGCATTTAGTTGCTTCCTATTGCACAGCAATGCCTACAAAAATAGATGTTTGGGGGTATAAAAAAACGACATCTGGATAGAAAGATTGAATGTAGGAAAATATACATACACTGTACAGAAGTATTCAAAATACAGCACAGCCATATCATCTGAATGAGAAATAATCATTTAGTCCTCGAGGATGCATGGTTTTTAACCTATCAATCCAAAACATCTCTCGTTGTGAGAGCATTTTAGGGAGGTTACCACCTCTAATAGATGGCATCTGTTCCAGGCTCACAAAGCGCAAAGAAGACACTGGGCCGTGTTTGACTTCTAATAAGTGTTTTGCCATAGCATATTCAATATTGTTCAGATACTTCTATTTTTAAACATCTTTTTGTTTGGCCCGCATAGCCTTTACCACACGGTCACGTAAGCATATACACAACACTGGCAGAGTTACAATTGATGAAATGCCTCTGGTAGAGCTTTCGGCCTGTAAGAGGGTGTGTAAAGTATTTACAGTTTACCATAAATATTGTCCCTTGTAACCAGTTTTAATTGTCAGACTTTTGGAAAGAATAAACCGGTGTGTCCCTGATCGTGCGTGCAGGTCTGTATGAGAAAAGAGGGGGATTATCCAGCAGAGGCTGGAGGATTTGTTTGTAGAAAAGGCCAGTATTTTAAAATTGCACTTTTAATATTGTTCAAGCAATGATTGATGTCCTTTACCAAAGCACAGACGTGGCGTGCTGTCCTTTTGGGGCTTCTGAGCTAGAAGTGACGGTCTGGGCATGTCTCGAGCCCAGACGTGGGCACGCTGGATAATTGGAATAGAATATCCTCTAGGTAGCAAACCTATGTGTCATGTCTTTTGCCTGAGCATCAAACTTTTTGAGTGTAGAGCAGCTCTGGCGTAAAAACTGTCCAGTAGGGATTTGGGTTTTGAGGTGTTGCGGATGGTTACTGTTGAAGTGGAGGACAGTATTCCTCTCTGTTGGTTTCCGATAGATGTTAGTTTGTATTTTGTTAGCATAATCCCTGAATATTTTGAGATCCAGCCAGTATGGCAATGGAACATTTAGAATGAACAACTGGGTCGCATCCATAGATACAGAACAAACATACTTAATGACTGGTTTGCTTCTGTGGCAACCGAACCGATAGAACGAATGGTCAGCCGGCTTGGTTAGCAACCCTATATTACTATCTTCCACAGGACTATTTCCAGTGGAAGGATGAAATAGTATGAATAAATTAATCAAAATAAAGTTTTTAATTAAAATATGAAAATCATTATTTGAATAGGTTGGTAAACCGTTGTATAAAAGTGATAATGCCCTCAAAGCCAATGTTTGGAGGATATATTGGCATGATTTGCCTCAACTTCGTTTCGGGTCTAACAACACCTGTGTCAATATATCCTCTGCTCTGAGGACGTGGCTTGGGATGCTGTCTCGGCCGACAACCTTGCGAGGGTTAACACGCATGAATGTCTTACTCACGTCAGCCATGGAGATTGTGAGCACACAATCCTTGTCAGCGGCGGGGGCCACGTCGGTGGCTTTGTGTTGTTTTGCTTGATGCAGGGGAAGAAGGTGTTTAGCTCGTCCGGGAGTGAGGCGTCGGTTTCTGCAATGCGTCTGGCTTTCCCTTTATAATCCGTGATTGTCTGGAGTCAGCTGCCACGTGCGTCTTGTGACTGAGCCGTTGAATTGCGACTCCACTTTGTCCCTGTACTGTCATTTTGCCTCTTTGATTGCCTTTGATTTGATTGCCACTTTGATTGCCTTATGGATAACTGGTCTGTTTAAACACATCTATATTTCCAGTCACCTTACAGTGGTTAAATGCTGTGGTTGGTGTTTTTAAGTTTTGTGCAAATCTATCCATGGTTTTTGATTTGGATAAGTTCTAATCATCACAGTAGGAACACAATCCTCTATGCACTTCCTGATGAATCCATCTCACAGAGTCAGTGTATACGTATATACTATTCTCAGAGACAACCCGGAAAATGTCCAAGTCCACATGATAATAACAGTCTTGCAGCATAGAATCCCAATTGGTCAGACCAATATTGAACATTCCTTACCACGAATGCTTCCTGCTTAAGATTCTGTCTATAGGCGTTGAGGAGCAGGATGGAGGCGTGGTCTGATTTCCCGAAGGCAGGGCGGTGGTGGGCCTTGTAGCTATCCCGGAAAGGAAAGTAACAATGGTCAAGCATGTTCTCTACGTGTGCCTCAACTTCGTTTCGGGTCTAACAACACCTGTGTCAATACAGCACAGGAGGACGTATTAGAATTTCGGGAGCGTTTTCGTCAGATTTCCTACATTAAAGTTCCCAGCTACAATGAATGGGTATGTGTCAGGATAGGCGGTTTCCAGTGGAGTTCCTTGAGAGCCGTCGCAGTGTAGGCTTTGGGGGAATATACACGGCAGTGACAATACCCAACGAAAATTATCTCTGGAGGTAATACTGTCGATGGTGAGGTATTCCAGATTGGGAGAAAAAATTACTTGAGTTCCTGTTCATTACCACAATCACACCATGAGTTGTTAATCATGAGACATACCACTCCACCTTTTTTTCCCCCAGAGAGATCTTTCTTCATGTCCGCGTTCTTTCCACTGGCTCTATGGACGGGGACAATATATCCGGAGAGAACCATGATCGCGTAAAACAGAGTATGTTACAGTCCCCTGTGTCTCTCTGAAAGGAGATCCTTGCCCTGAGCTCGTCTACTTTGTTGTCCAGGAACTGAATTTTAGCGAATAACATACTCGGAAGCGGTGGATTGTTTGTTTGCTGCCTGAGCCTAAATAGGACCCCACTTCTCGGGCGTCAACGTTTTGGTGTAGCACCCGGGATAAAAATACTGCAAAGTTAGCTAGGAGCTAGAAAAAAGATGACCATGTCTGTCGGTGCCATCTTGTTGGCCCTGAGGGGGCTGGTGAATTTGAAATGTTTTCAATTCTCATAATCATTATGCCTAATTCTATGTCTATTTTAAAATGTGTCTATTTTTCTGCATAGGGTATCTAAGCATACCTGTTCAATTGTAATTTTAATGAATTATGCAGATTCATTCTTTAAGAACTTTTACGACGCCTCTTGTTGATTACAGTTTATTGGAAGGGGGAGGTGTTTATAGGTATCATTATAGCTTATTGGGAAATTATAATAATCAATAGTTTCAACCCCCTAAAACTTGGATTTGGGTGATCTGCAGTATTTGAATACTCTAAAACTAGCCTCCAACACAAATAACTATCTTCTACACTGTTGCACATTGATTAATCGGGCCTGAAAGATATGGGCAAACAGCTGTCCCTGATGACGGATAGTCAAAGATCAGGCCTCACATGATAAATAGGGGTGGTAAATTCAGGTGGTAAGTACAATAATGGGCACAGTGATGGTGCCAGATTCACACACTGATTTTTATGTCTGACATATAATAAGGGCCATTACTTGCAGACAATAGGCTATGAACCTGTTGATATCATGGAATCTGTATGTGTTGAGTCAACATCCAATGATGTATGATGCTGTCCTAATATGGATGCCGTACAACACAGCATCATACATCATTAGATGAGGCGCACTGGGAACCTGGTGTATGGTGCCGGCACTAGTGGTACCGGGCTGAAGACACGCACCTCAGGGCGAGTGCGAGGAGGAGGCACAAGACGTACTGGACTCTGGAGGCGCACTGGAGGTCTGGTGCGTGGTCCCGGCACTGGTGGTACCGGGCTGGAGACACGCACCTCAGGGCGAGTGCGGGGAGGAGGCACAGGACGTACTGGACTCTGGAGGCGCACTGGAGGTCTGGTGCGTGGTCCCGGCACTGGTGGTACCGGGCTGGAGACACGCACCTCAGGGCAAGTGCGGGGAGGAGGCACAGGACGTACTGGACCGTAGAGGCGCACTGGTGATCTGTAACGTAGAGCGGGCTCAATGCGTCCTGGCTGAAAAATATATATATTCTTGGGGCTGCCTCTCGTGCTTGCCTCGTTTGTATTTCTCCTCGTAATATCGCCGTTCCGCTTTCGCTGCCTCTATTTCTTCCTTCGGAAGGCGATACTCCCCCGCCTGCGTCCAGGGTCCTGCTCCATCCAGTATCTCCTCCCAGGTCCATTCCTCCTGAACACGCTCCTTGGTCCTTTTATGGTGGGTTCTTCTGTCACGTTCGTTGTAAGGTGGAGACCAAGGTGCAGCGTGGTATGCTTACATTCTTCTTTATTTAAGAATGAACACTGAACAAACAAACAAACAAACAAAATAACAAAATGAACCGTGAAGCTAATATGAGTAGTGCAGACAGGCAACTAAACATAGAACAAGAACCCACAAACACAAAAGGGAAAATGGCCACCTAAATATAATCCCCAATCAGAGACAACGATAAACAGCTGCCTCTGATTGGGAACCATATCAGGCCACCATAGACATATCAATACCTAGACCTACAAAACCCTAGACATACAAAAACCCTAGACAATACAAAAACTAGCATATCCATCCTCGTCACACCCTGACCTAACTAAATCTAAAGAAAACAGAGATATTAAAGGTCAGAGCGTGACAGTAGAACCCTTTTTGGTTCCAGGTAGAACTCTTTTGGGTTCCATATAGAACTCTCTGGGGAAAGGGTTCTACATGGAACCCACTAGGGTTATACCTGGAACCAAAAGGGATCTTCAAAGGGTTATCCTATGTGGACAGCTGAAGAACTCTTTTAGATTCTAGATAGCACCTTTTTTTCAAAGAGTGTACTTGAAGGTGACTGGGAGCAAAATGGGGTTTCATTTGCAAGTGTCATACAAAGTGTTTATGTTCCATTAACTGTCCAACTGTTGAACTCATAGAGAGAGGGATTTCGGGCTACATCGTTGATATGCCTGCCTTAGTATGCACATGGAGTGCTGCAGAGAGAATTGAGACTGCCAAATGGCTTGAATATGGCCCAGTATGTGGGGATTACTAATTATTTGCAAATGAAAATACTATTTAAGGTTTGTTTTCATGTCATCCTGTGGATTCATTCTTGTATCCCTTTGCTTTTTGCTTTCTCTCATGTTGTTTTTGTTTACCTTTTTGTCCCCTGCCTCATAGATTAAAGGTTGACTCAAAATCATAGTTTGCATTTCAAATTCATCTAATTCATAGCTAGCTCTACACAAGAGCACACCTTTTGATTTCAACTATGAAATTGAGTGAATGCTACTGTCATTTTCGGTTCTGATTTAAAAGTGAATGTCACCCACTGCTAGCTCTACCTTTGTTACTCATTCAATGAGTCAATAAAAATATATTATAACACAAACTGTTTTGGTTGCTCTGGCTCCTGTAACTCCACAGCTAACAGCTAGAAGTGCCTAGGTAGACTACATCAACAATGCTAAAAGCAAAGCTAAGCTAAGGTATGTATAAATCCCCAGTGGATTAGTGGATGACTCAATTCACTTAATTGCAAGCCAACACACATGTATAAGCTACTTTGAATTATTTCAACCCCACACAGTATGAAGGCCATACCCCTCATTTGAATATTATTTACGTTCAACCGTTGAGGTCCAATTATCAGATTGGAAGTATATCATTTTCACATAGCCCCGATAATTAGACTGTTGTGGAATATTCTTTCAATTATGCTTCTTTACCTGGCTGATGGAATAGTAATGATTTTGTTCTTCGATAAGGACTTTTTGTCGCCAACTTTCCTGCATAATGCTCCTACTGTAACAAGACGTTCACAATGGATAATCCTTTGCTCAATGTAATCTTTTAATTTTCCACAAAGAGCCTAAACATAGCTTTTTGTCATGGAAGGATATTTCAGTTTTAAATGTGTAGGAACCACCTGTTTGATACAAGTCAACCATTTTGTGCCAGAACGCTCACCATACATAGGGAATCTCATTTAGAGAAGTGAGGAATGAGAAATTGTGCCAATCCATTCTCCCTCAATAAATGCCACGGGATCTTAAAAGTGACTAGACAGCACCCTTTGCAGGACATTGTTGTGGAACATTGATTTTCCAAGTAGCGAATAGGCCCCGTCGTACTTAGCTTTCAAAGAAAAGTATATGCACGGTTGTACAGTACAGCTGCTGGCCATGTTGTGAGTGCAGCTTCTCACAACAGTGGATCTGTGATATTCCCCAGATAGTGGCAGGCTTGTTTCAAGGCAATTACTGTGGAAGAAAAGCTGTCTGTACACACCTCATCTAAGGCGAAGTCTTATCTCATCAAGCTCTTTCTCTCTACCCCAAATCATAAATGTAGCCCTGGTCTTAAAGTCTGACTCACAGTTGTTGACAGTTGTTGATGTAGTTTCTGTTTTTCACTGCAAAATATTTTTTAAATTGTTTGTTTTTGACTGCAGCATGTCTGGATTCTGACATAAAAGTGCAGGAAAACAAAACACAACAAAACAACACAATTATTTGTTGTTGTTTTGTTGTGTTTGATTTTCCTGCACTTTTATGTCGATGATGTTGTTACATGTATCAAGGAGGGATGTTAGTGAGTCAGAGAGTCTAATGCCTCCTGACAATTGTACAAAAACATCATGCATCTGCAATACCATAACTTCAATATGTGGGCTAGACTAATCTTATTGCAAAAAGAATGTGAAATATTCCCTCAAAGAAGTTCATGAATTTATTACTGCTGAAGTGAAAGCCATCCTCACTTGGGGAATGCTGCTTTTTAGTTAGCTTTGCGACAGTATCAAAAATAAATTTAGGATTGTTCTTATTTTCCTCAATTAAGTTGGAAAAATAGGATGATCGAGCAGCAGTGAGGGCTCTTCGATACTGCACGGTACTGTCTTTCCAAGCTAGTCGGAAGACTTCCAGTTTGGTGTGGCGCCATTTCCGTTCCAATTTTCTGGAAGCTTGCTTCAGAGCTCGGGTATTTTCTGTGTACCAGGGAGCTAGATTCTTACGACAATTTTTTTTAGTTTTTAGGGGTGAAACTGTATCTAGGGTATTGTGCAAGGTTAAATTGAGTTCCTCAGTTAGGTGGTTAACTGATTTTTGTCCTCTGACGTCCTTGGGTAGGCAGAGGGAGTCTGGAAGGGCATCAAGGAATCTTTGTGTTGTCTGAGAATTTATAGCACGACTTTTGATGCTCCTTGGTTGGGATCTGAGCAGATTATTATTTGTTGTGATTGCAAACGTAATAAAATGGTGGTCCGATAATCCAGGATTACGAGGAAAAACATTAAGATCCACAACATTTATTCCATGAGACAAAACTAGGTCCGGAGTATGACTGTGACAGTGAGTAGGTCCAGAGACATTACATATCATACGTTAGTCTAATGACCCAACAAACATATATATATTGATTTCTATCAACAGTAATGTATCTGTTATATTACATTAATTAGTATGTGTACCGTTGGATGTTAAATGAGTCAGGATAATGAGTATGTTTTCAGCTATTGCAGTTGTACAGTACATGCATGGTATGACAAATACTCAGACAAACCAGTGTAAATAGCTGGTGTTAGGGCAGTATGAAAGATAATCTAAATACAAAATATGACATACACCACAATGGAAAGGATATGCATAGCAACGCTAGTATCTGTATAGTCCATGATGTTGTTACATGTGTCAAGGAGGGCTGTTAGTGAAGCAGAGAGTCTAATGTCTCCTGACAACATATCCAACTACTCTTCATTTGCTTTGGTGTTGAGCATATGTCAGCTGTCCAATTGGGCCTGTGGCTAAGAATCCTTGCAAGGGCTTCTTTTCATTTGTTCCAATGTATATTGATGTTAAAAACATCTTAAGAAATCCACAATGTACCATGTAAGCATATGAGGAGTTAATCTGACAACAAATACGGAGGGAGTCAAAGGCTATATAAAGGTTCACTAAGTGCAGGGTTATGTGTTTACAGTGACAGAGCAGAATGGTGTATTGAGGGAAAGCATAGGAGTATTGTAGTCAGCAATGTATACTTAAGCAATAAGGCCTGGGGGGTGTGGTCTATTTAAGCAATAAGGTCATAGGGGGTGTGGTTTATGGCCAATACACCACGGCTAAGGGCTGTTCTTAAACACGAAGCAACGGGGGCTGTGTCCTAGCACTCCGTGTTGCGTCGTGCTTAAGAACAGCCCTTAGCCTTGGTATATTGGCCATATATCACAAACACCTGAGGTGCCTTATCGCTATTTTAAACTGGTTACCAATGTAATTAGAGCAGTAAAAATTGATGTTTTGTCAATATACCACGACTAAGGTTTGTATCCAGGCAATCCACGCTGCATCGTGCCTAAGAAAAGCCCTTAGCAGTGGTATATTTGCCATATACCACACCTTATTGCGTCTTATTGCTTAATTACATACCGGATAGTTCTGTCAACTCTTCCAAGTCTGCATAATTCTATAACTTTTTCAAATGCAGTGGTGACTGTATATTTACAGATAGGAATATAAACAAAATTGTAATAATATGGGTTTACTTCAAGGCAACTTACCACATGAGACATATAATGTGTATTACTATAAACTGGTTGATCCATGAATGCTGATTGGCTGAAAGCCGTTGTTAACCAGTTTATAATTGCATTAAGGCACCTTGGGGGTCAGTGATATATGGCCATAACACGGCTAAGGGCTTTTCTTAGGCACAACGTAATGCGGATTGCCTGAATGCAACCCTTAGCCATTGTCACGAATGTTGTTATAAGAATCGGACCAAAATGCAGCGTGGTGTTGGTCCATCATCTTATATTATGAGAACCGGCACAAAAACAATAACGAGCAAAGAAACGAACATGCAGCTTTGTCGTGCTTAATCCAAAAACAAGATCCCACAACCAACAGGTGGGAAAAAGCTGCCTAAGTATGATCCCCAATCAGGGACAACAATAGACAGCTGCCTCTGATTGGGAACCATACCAGGCCAACTTAGAAATAAAGAAACTAGAATGCCCACCCTATTCACACCCCGATCTAATCAAAAATAGAGAATAAAGGATCTCTAAGGTCAAGGCGTGACAGCCATGGTATATTTGCCATATATCACTAACCCACAAGGTGTCTTGATGCAATTATAAACAGGTTAACAATGTAATTAGAACAAACAGTACACAAGCAATTTTGTGTCATATCCGTGGTATACGGTCTGATATACCACAGCTTTCAGCCAATCAGCATTCAGGGATTGAACAGTTTATAATAATATACATGATACAGTATGTCTCATGTGGTAAGTTGCCTTGAAGTAAACCCATATTATTACAATTTTGTTTATATTCCTATCTGTAAACATACAGTCGCCGCTGCGCTTGAAAAAGTTTGTGAATTATGCAGAGTTGGTAGGGTTGACTGAACAAGTTAGATTAGCTACTGGGGAAAACTCTTGAAATGCCGCAAGCCGAAGGAGGTCATTGAAGAATTTGCAAAGCCTGGTGTAAGACTGATGATCCTCTGTCCTGAGTGCAGCCACTGTGAAGTAGTCTGACAGTGCATTAATATCTACATGGGTCGGATCTGTTCTCACAATTGCCCAGGAGCACAGTGGTATGTGATGATGAGGCAGAGGGTAGAGCGGCTGGCCCAAACATTCAGTGGTAGAGGTTAGCTATGACAAATGTTTAATAGCCAAGAAGTAATGATTGCTCCATCAACACTTTGTAGCACTTAACTTGTTATTCCCTAGACAGAGCAGATTTGCCCCAAGAGCCACATCCCTGTATTTTGAACTATGAATGACCCCAAAATGACTGGCCACCAAAAGTGAGTTGTGTCTGTCTCTAAGGTAACTGACTAAAATAGCAAACACAAAATAATATCAATGAGCAGTGGGAAAAAAACGATTATTATGTAGGTGTTGGAACTGGTTGCCAAGTATAATCAGAAATCTATTTGATTCATGTATGTTGTCTCCCTAAAGTGGGGAAACTCTTGTTCCTTTTAACCACAGACAATATGTGAGTATCTACCTTCTTATTCAGGGAAAAGAAAGGCAGCATGACATTCTACTATACAGTATCCTACGAAGACGTGAGGGAAATCCCAAAGAGCTGTTTCATCCTTTTTATTCATCCCATTTTCTTGCACAGTGTATACTAGGTGATGTTAGAGTGCTTTATTTCAGTCAACCTTCATGGGTATAAGGAATTTGCTGCAGCAGATGGCCACAGAGAAACACTGGTATTTTACAAGGCAAAACCTGCACTCCGAGAAGGAGGTGCATCAGGCTTAAATGAGTCTACACCTACTCATTCAAGGGGTTTTCTTCATTTGTACTATTTTCTACATTGTAGAATAATAGTGAAGACATCAAAACTATGGAACCAAAAAAGTGTTAAAAAATTCTAAATATATTTTATGTTTGAGATTCTTCAAATAGCCACCCTTTGCCTTGATGACAGCTTTGCACACTCTTGGCATTCTCTCAACCAGCTTCACCTTGAATGCTTTTCCAACAGTCTTGAAGGAGTTCCCACATATGCTGAGCATTTGTTAGCTGCTTTTCCTTCACTCTGTGGTCCGACTCATCCCAAACCATCTCAATTTGGTTGAGGTCGGGGGATTGTGGAGGCCAGGTCATCTGATGCAGCACTCCATCACTCAAGCTTACACAGCTTGGAGGTTTGTTGGGTCATTTTCCTGTTGAAAAACAAATGATAGTCCCACTAAGCCAAAACCAGATGGGATGGCATATCGCTGCAGAGTGCTGTGGTAGCCATTCTGGTTAAGTGTGCCTTGAATTCTAAATAAATCACAGACAGTGTCACCAGCAAAGCACCCCCACACCATAACACCTCCTCCTCCATGCGTTACAGTGGGAAATACGCATGCAGAGATCTTCCGTTCATCCACACCACGTATCACAAAGACACGGTGGGTTGAAACCAAAAATCTCAAATTTGGACTACAGACCAAAGGACAAATTTCCACCGGTCTAATGTCCATTGCTTGTGTTTCTTGGCCCAAACATGTCTCTTCCTCTTATTGGTGTCCTTTAGTAGTGGTTTCTTTGCAGAAATTCGACCATGAAGGACTAATTCACCCAGTCTACTCTGAACAGTTGATGTTGAGATGCGTCTGTTACTTGAACTCTGTGAAGCATTTATTTGGGCGGAAATTTCTGAGGCTGGTAACTCTAATGAACTTAACCTCTGCAGCAGAGGTAACTCTGGGTCTTCCATTCCTGTGGCGGGCCTCATGAGAGCCAGTTTCATCATAGCGCTTGATGGTTTTTGCGACTGCACTTGAAGAAACTTTAAAAGTTCTTGAAATGTTCCGTATTGACTGACCTTCATGTCTTAAAGTAATGATGGACTGTCATTTCTCTTTGCTTATTCTAGCTGTTCTCGCCATAATATGGACTTGATCTTTTACCAAATAGGGCTATCTTCTTTATACCCCCCTACCTTGTCACAACACAACTGATTGGCTCAAACGCATTCAAATGCTTTAAGAAGGAAATACATTTCACAAATGTACTTTTAAGAAGACACACCTGTTAATTGAAATGCATTCCAGGAGGAATCGAGGGCGAAGACAATATCACCAAACTAACCATGAAGCTGGTTGAGAAAATGTGTGTAAAGCTATCATCCAGGCAAAGGGTGGCTATTTGAATAATCTCAAATATAAACACTTTTTTGGGTTACTATGTGATTCCATGTGTGTTATTTCATAGTTTGATGTCTTCACTATTATTCTACAATGTAGAAAATAGTAAAAATAAAGAAAAACCCTTGAATGAGTCGGTGTTCTAAAACTTTTGACTGGTAGTGTCACACATGTAAGGAAACAAATGAGTAATTTTGTAATTTGGGAGAACTATCTCTTTCAAACTACTCTGTCCAGTGACAAATAAAACTACACTAGTATTGTGACAATTAATATACTGCAGGCAAATGTTCTATTGATGTCCCTCCGATCCTCCATATCATTCCTACGACACAGCAGTTCTATTGATGTCCCTCCGATCCTCCATATCATTCCTACCCCACAGCAGTTCTATTGATGTCCCTCCGATCCTCCATATCATTCCTACCCCACAGCAGTTCTATTGATGTCCCTCCGATCCTCCATATCATTCCTACCCCACAGCAGTTCTATTGATGTCCCTCCGATCCTCCATATCATTCCTACCCCACAGCAGTTCTATTGATGTCCCTCCGATCCTCCATATCATTTCTACCCCACAGCAGTTCTATTGATGTCCCTCCGATCCTCCATATCATTCCTACCCCACAGCAGTTCTATTGCCAGACTCTGATGTCGGATTTCCATATAAAAATGAAGGGGAGAACTGAGAGGAAGAGGAACGGTACTTATCGCTATGGAGAGGCAGCTTTATGGTAACATTTATTTGCACAGAGGGAGCTGTGTCACTTAAGAGGATACAACCGTTTCAAAGATGAGAGTTTTAAGCAGTGAAATGCACAGTATTCTCATTTCCTGAGTGACTCAAAGTGCTGTCTTTGTTGACAAGCTCTCTCCATTTTGCTTCTTATTATATGATGATGGTGTGAGCAGATTTCGGTAGCAAATAGAGAGAATAGAGAATCAGGGTTGACGTAAAGTAGGCACTGTAGACTAAAGAGGGACATTTTGAGATGTCCCTCAACTGTACATAAGATCCTGGAGATGGCCCAGGCAGTCATTAGTCTTTATTGTGTGTTGCAATTTCAGCATGGATTGCAATCAACTCAAACCCCAGAGTGTCTTCCTCTTTGCTTGAATCTTATTCGCACCACAAAAAGTGTATGTACTATGTAAATAGCAACAAAATGTATTCAAATTTGGTTTGATATGTTAATTTGTGCTTTCGTTCTATACAGTACCATAGATATCTCAGTTGGATACCTACCCCGAGTCACAGTGAATTGCATTCATCATTGCACAAATACAGTATATTATTCAATAGGAAGCCATTTCTGATCTGCAGGATGCTTCAGAGATAGCTAGCTGCCATACAAACCAAAGATCTGTCTGTTCTAAGATGTCAAAGTCATCCTCCATTTTCCCTCGCATAAGGAAGAAAATAATCGTGACCAACAATGAAGATGGGGATTTGCCAAGACAATGACGTTGCTAGCATTGCTGAATGCATACCGTAGTAATGATAGCTATGTAATGTGTGATTTCCTAGTCCCAAACAGTAACACTCAAACTAGTTCAATTTTGACTACTGGTCTCACGGCAATTCATATTGTTCTGTATGGAAATCTGTGACACTCCATTTGTAGGATGTGTTTTGTTACATACATTATGAACGGAATAGCAGTTATACAATATCATACATATTAGAGGACGTATAGTATCATGCATCTTACCTGGTCATACAATAGCATACGAATTGGATGATGTATCTTTCCGTCTTGAAGGTTTTAACAACGAAGGACAATTACAGCGAGAATTTACTTTGATGGTTAGGTGAACTAACGACAAAGGTTAGGATAATTTACGTGCAAAGTTAGGGGAACTAAAATGACAGAGGTTAGGGGAATTGACTTAGCAGATTAGGTGAATTGGGTTAAGTTTAGAATAAGGGTTAAATAAAAGGTAACACTTGTCCCCGACGAGACTCTAACACACAACCTTTGGATTGTTAGATGGTCGCGGATTACGCCCACCCATCCTCCCCGACCAATCTCCCTACTTTCGTTTCTTTCTAAAGTAACTACACCATTAGTAGTTATCATATGTCTTGGAGGTGCTCAGACATACGTATAGTATGTTGCGTATGGCTCTGAGGCCAGGCTGGTATATCCAACATACATTTAGAGTGAATTAATAGTTATCGTGATCCTCCTCAAAAAGGTATAATTTCTTCCAATCACCACACTGTCTGTGTTGCAATCAGTGACAGCTTCTGGACACCCAGTCGGTGTGTCTGATTGTTGGACCGATTTGAAGAGTAGATTTTGGCATTTGCATCAGAGAGGCTTCAGCCCAGGAAGGAAAGAACAAGTGCCTCAGAAATCACAAATGAACTCCTGTAGGGTCCAAATCAAGTCTATGATTGCAGTGTTTGATATATTATCACTTACACACCACAACAATAAAAGGTCTCCTTTCAGGAGGGTGCTCAACAACCCATTGGTTTAAGCCAACCATACGATTATGATTATAACAACAGAGAATGAGAACATTTGCCTTCGGTTTTTATATTTTGTTGACAATGTTTCTGTTTATGGCATTAAGCACCATCTCAGACTCATAATTGCAGGTGTATCGATTGAGAGTCGATAGAGAGGTTGTCTTGATAGTGGAGAGATTCTGCATTGAGGAAGTGTTATCAACCATTAAGCACCATCTCAGACTCATAATTGCAGGTGTATCGATTGAGAGTCGATAGAGAGGTTGTCTTGATCGTAGAGATATTCTGCATTGAGGAAGTGTTTTCAACCTGCCTGCTAGGCAGTAGATTGAATAGTTTCCTTGCTATGTTTACCAACGTGTCAGCCATTGCATTTTTTCCCCCCTGGGGACAGTCCTTTACGTTCATAGAACTTTAACTGTGAACACTTTGCATTTACTGTAATTGCTATCGTTGTAAATGGGTCAGATATTATACAATGTCATTCATTTCCTGATTTCCTAAAGAGAAGTGTGATGCTCAGTGTTTTGTTTTTGTGTAGTAGCCTACAGTACATGATCTGTGCATATCTGCGGCAACGTTGTTAGAACATGAGTGTACTGACCTGAGTTATCCCTAATATGCTGTACTGTTTAATGTCTTTTTTGAAAGGAAAAGCATTTCATCTATCGTAAGTATTTGCAGGGGAGCCCTCAACTCTGATTTGAGTTGTAAGCAAATTAATAAAGCTACAAGGGGGACATAATTAAAGCCTAAAAGCTGTTTATCTTCCTCAAGAATGGAGCCATTGATTCCCCCCCCCCCCCCCCAGCTTCCTCTCCTTTGTACTCATCTATGATCAGAAGCGTCTTTGTTTCGAGAATAAAATAAATGAGGACCGAGCTGTGGAGAGGAGACCGGCGTGCTCATTATCACCAGAAGCAAAAGTTCCTGGAACAAAAAGTCATGTGACCTGTGTGGGTTACTCTTCTTATGTTCTCCTGTCTGCGGTGTGAAGGCTCTTTGATTTGCTCACTCTTTTATATCTTAATGAGCAATATGGTTTAATCCTGCTC
Source organism: Oncorhynchus kisutch (assembly GCF_002021735.2). NCBI lineage: Eukaryota > Metazoa > Chordata > Actinopteri > Salmoniformes > Salmonidae > Oncorhynchus > Oncorhynchus kisutch. The sequence goes on from NC_034183.2 coordinate 55,339,125, forward strand.
CAACATATGCTACTTGTATTGACTGGCGGTCCCTGTGACCTGCCTTTGCACAGCTCTCATTTGATGGTTGGCTCACTCGCTCTCCCTGCTTGTCATTGGGGCTTCACTCTGGTTGCAGTGCCTTGTATTAATGAGCAGGTCCTGGCTCCTTTTGCAACATCCATCAACATCCATCTTCTTTAACTAGAGTGGAGGGATTCAACCCAACAAGATCGAGACACTCATACATCACAGGCCAAGACGCCCCTTTGGTAATAATAATCTAATAGACTTGCTCATGGATAGATACCTTTGCATATGGCAGCAAATGCATCGAGATTGACTGATTTACTTTAGGACGGTTGTGTTTTTTGCTTCATATAAAGTGAAAGGGATTTTCCAATTCATTTAGACCTGATCTTGACTCAAGCACATCCAATCGAATTAGCTATAAGCAAATCTATGAAGTGCAAACATCATATCACACAGTGGAATTTGATATTTTCGAAAAGCTTTTTAAGTGAGGCTGTATAGCTAGCTATACTGTTTGTCAATCTTCTGAATATCATCACATCCTTCATCTGTTAGCTTTCATTCTTCTCTTAAGAGCTTTATATGGACACGACCTAGTAATTATACCATCCATTTGAGCTTTGAGCTTTGCCAGTGGAGATCTCATTTGGAAGTGCACTGTAGATCCTGTATACTCTGTACTTGATCACCCATATCCTATTAAACATGAGATACATCTCTGAAGAGTGGAGAGGAACTTTTGGTGTTTTCTCTCTTTTTCCACTTTTCATAACTTCTCCTCTCTGAGCCTTAGTCACGCTCTGTCTACAGCTGATTAATGCGCTCTCCACCATGTCCAGGGGAAACTCGTTGGCTTCCATCTCTTAACTTTGGTGGGGGATGACGGAGAGGCTGGCTGGGAGAAAATAACCATATCTTCCCTTGTGGGGAAGGATTTGACGAGACAAAATGAACGTTTGTTTTAGCCCATTGCAGCCTTAATGCAACTTATATATTCCAATTCGTTTTTTCCCATTAAAATAACCTTGTGAATTCAAATGAATGATGATCAGACCGGCCTATGATGTACAGCCATTGTACAGCCTAGTTGGCATATCCCCACTTTGAGACTCACAATTCAAAAGAAGTGACTCAGCTCTGCACCACCAGCTCTTTACTATTTGACAATGGATAATGTGAGGGTTGTAAGTGCTTAAGAGATTTTGAAACAAGTTTGACAGTGTACAGTAGTGCACACACAGTGCTTCTCTTCACACAACTAGCTGTCGACGCGTAATAGTAGTTAATTAATAAGACATTTAGTGCTTGGAGACATAGGCCACATCATTTAAACGACCTTTGGAAAGTTTTGCCAGTAAAAACCTCATTCATTTCCCTGGATGTGGTGTGGTGGAAGAAAGGCATATGCTGACTAATTACTGAACTGTGTGAAGTTTCACTTGATCAATTATTCATATAGCATAAGGTTAAAAGCAGTAAAACACAATGAATAGAAATCTGAATTGGCCATATAGGAACATCTTAGACCAAACTATTTATTTAGACTTCCTTGTTAAATATCTGTACATTAACTACTACTGGCAAGGTACATTTCATACTGTAAATTACTGCAAAAAAATACTTATTTACTGAATTAATTTGGGCGAACCCTAAGGTCGGGTATGTGCTCTCTCCCTGACAGTGCACTTTCAAATCAGATATTCCTTTAAAAAACTGGAGCCTAGCTAGATTAAAGGCAGGGTGAAGCTGATGCTTGGATGCTTTCAAAGAGGGCCTGGTTTATCTTATTTTCCATAAAGCCCTAAAGCAATGGTTCCATACTTATCAGTTCTTTTCCAGAATAATCTCCGATGACACTACCCATCCCATTATTTCTGCTGTCAAAAGTACCATACCTTCCTGGAGATATGAGTCCCTAGTTTTAGATGCATTGGATGAGGATTGATATTGACAGGGGATTTACAGAGGAGTACAAGGGAGTCCATTAACAGTATCACACTGAGGAAATATGTTAACTACTCATAAGTGTTATTTGTCAAATTCATTCAATTCCTCCAACAGCAAAATGCTTATCAAGTCAATATAATTAGCCCCTGACTAAGCAATCAAAGAAGACCTTCATGTTAGACTCAGATTTCGGATACAAATAGCCTCTAATAACATTGGCTAATCGCAACAATTAGGAGCAGGTCGAAGCCCCGGAATGATACTTCCAATAATTACCTTCTTCGAAAAACATTTACAGTGCCTTCAGAAGGTATTCATACCCCTTGACTTATTCCACATTTTGTTGTGTTACAGCCTGAATTCAAAATGGATTACATTCATTATTTTTGTAACCCATCTATACACAATATCCCATAATGACAAAGTGAAAACATTTTTTGCACATTCATTGAAAATTAAATACAGAAATATCTAATTTACATAAGTATTCACACCCGAGTCAATACTTTGTAGAAGCATCTTAGGCAGTGATTACAGCTGTGACTCTTTGTAGGTACGTCTCTAAGAGCTTTCCACACCTGAATTGTGCAACATTTGCCTTTTGTTATTTAAAAAACTCTTCAAGCCCTGTCAAATTGGTTGTTGATCATTGCTAGACAAATATTTTCAGGTCTTGCCATAGATTTTCAAGTAGATTTAAGTCAAAACTGTAACTCGGCCACGCATGAACATTCACTGTCTTCTTGGTAAGCAACTTCAGTGTAGATTTGGCCTTGTGTGTTAGGTTATTGTCCTGCTGAAAGGTGAATTCATCTCCCAGTGTCTGGTGGAAAGCAGGCTGAACAGGGTTTGGCCTGTGCTTAGCTCTATTCCATTTCTTTTTTATCCTGAATAACTCCCCAGTCCTTAACGATTACAAGCATACCCATAACATGATACATCCACCACTATGCTTGAAAATATGGAGAGTGATATTCAGTAATGTGTTGTATTGGATTTGCCCCAAACACAACACTTTGTATTCAGGACAGACAGTAAATTGCCTTTGTTGCAAACATGATGAATGTTTTGGAATATTTTATTCTGTACAGGCTTCATTCTTTTCAATTAGGTTAGTATTGTGGAGTAACTGCAATATTGTTCCATCCTGTTTTAAAGTCACCATTGGCCTCATGGTGAAATCCCAGAGGGTTACCTTCCTTTCTGGCAACTGAGTTAGGTAGGACAACTGTATCTTGGTAGTGACTGGGTGTATTGATACACCACCAAAGTGTAATTAATAACTTCACCATGCTCAAAGGGATATTCAATGTCTGCTTTTTTTTACCCATTTACTAATAGGTGCCCTTCTTTGCGAAGCATTGGAAAAGATCCCTGGTCTTTGTGAATGACTCTGTGGTTGAAATGCACTGCTCGACTGAGGGACATTATAGATCATTGTATGTGTAGGATAGAGAGATGAGATAGTCATTCAAAAATAGTGCTAAATGCTATTATGGCACACAGAGTGAGTCCATGCAATTTCTTATGTGACTTGTTAAGCACATGTTTACTTCTGACCACATGTTTACTTGCCATAACAAAGGGGTTGAATATTTATTGAATCAAGGCAGTTCAGCTTTTCATTTTAAATTGATAACATTTTCTAAAAACATTATTCCACTTTGACGTGATTAATTATTGTGTGTAGGCCACTGCCAAAAAAGTCTAAATGCAGGCTGTTACACAACAAAATGGGTAGCAAGTTAGCAGGTGTGAATACTTCCTGAAAGTACTATATCCAGGGTAACATAAATACTATTACTAATACTAATATAAATATAAATACTAAGTCGAATCTGAATATTTTATAGGCTAATAGATTTATTTAACAGTTTCAATGAGCATATGGAGTTGAATTTGAACAGAGTATACATTACTTGCTGTTTTAATTAACACAAATGTGCAAATGTACGTGTGTTTTTAGTCTTACCTAAGATACATTGTTGTCTGGTTTACACCGAGTTTCAGTTCAACACTTATAAGAGGCCTCTTTCACTCCATCACAATTAGTAACAGGAGATGGAAGGTGTGTATTACAGTTCAATTATTCAAGGATATTAGCTTGCCTTTTGCATATGGTATTATCGGTATAGCTGCTGAAGCGTGCAAAGGCTAGTATTTCAGTTTTAATTTCTGAAATAGAGAACATGATATCACATGCAGAAGTCAGTGTGTTATATACAGTGCATTCAGAAAGTATTCAGACCCCTTTACTTTTTTCACATTTTCTTACATTACAACCTTATTCTAAAATGTATTAAATCATTTTCCCCCTCATCAATTTACACACAATACCACATAATGACAAAGCAAAAACATGTTTAGAAGTTTTTGCAAATGTATTAAAATAAAAAACTGAAATATCACATTTAGATAAGTATTCAGAACCTTTACTCAGTATTTGGTTGAAGCACTTCTTGGGTCTTCTTGGGTGTGACTCTACAAGCTTGGCACACCTGTATTTGGAGAGTTTCTCCCATTCTTCACTGCAAAATCGTTTAAACTCTGTCAGGTTGGATGGAGAGCATTGCTGAACAGCTTATGTGAACCTTCGCCCCAGTCTGAGGTCCTGAGAACTCTGGAGTAGGTTTTCATCAAGGATCTCCCTATACTATACTCCGTTCATCTTTGCCTCGATTCTGACTAGTCTCCCAGTCCCTGCCACTAAAAAACATCCCCACAGCATGAGGCTGCCACCACCATGCTTCATCGTAGGGATAGTGCCAGGTTTCCGCCAGACGTGACACTTGACATTCAGGCCAAAGAGTTCAACATTGTTTTCATCGGACCAGATAATATTTCTCATGGTCTGAAAGTCTTTAGGTGCCTTTTGGCAAAATCCAAGCGGGCTGTCATGTACCTTTTACTGAGGAGTGGCTTCTGTCTGGCCACTCTACCATAAAGGCCAGATTGGTGGAGCGCTGCAGAGATGGTTGTCCTTCTGGAAGGTTCTCTCATTTCCACAGAGGAACTCTAGAGCTTTGTCAGAGTGACCATCTGGGCTCTCGAGTGGCGCAGCAGTCCAAGGCACTGCAGTGCAAGAGGGGTCACTGCAGTCCCTGGTTTGAATCCAGGCTGCATCACATCCGGCCGTGACTGGAAGTCCCATAGGGTGGTGCACAATTGGCCCAGCGTCGTCCTGGTTTGGCCGGGGTAGGCAATCATTGTAAATACGAATTTGTTCATAACTGACTTGCCTATTTAAATAAAGGTCAAATAAAAAAATCTGGTTTTTGGTCACCTCTCTGACCAAGGTCCTTCTCCCCCGATTGCTCAGTTTGGCCCGGCGGCCAGCTCTAGGAAGAGTCTTGGTGGTTCCAAACTTCCAAACTCCAAGAATGATGGAGGCCACTGTGTTCTTGTGGACCTTCAATGCGGCAGACATTTTTTGGTGCCCTTCCCCTGATCTGTGTCTCAACACAATCCTGTCTCGGAGCTCTATGGACAATTCCTTCGACCTCATAGCTTGGTTTTTGCTCTGACATGTATTGTCAACTGTGGGACCTTAAATATATCCTGTCCAAATCATTGGAATTTACCATAAGTGGACTCCAATCAAGTTGTTGAAACATCTCAAGGATGATCAATGAAAACAGCATGCACCTGAGCTCAATTTCGAGTCTCATAGCAAAATGTCTGAATGCTTATTTTTTTATTCTAAAAAGCTGTTTGGTGGTGTATTGTCTATAGATTGCTGAGGAAAAACATTTATTTAATAAATTGTAGAATAAGGCTGTAACGTAACAACATGTGGAAAAAGTAGACAAATGTGGCACTGTAGACAAACGTGGCACTGTAGACAAATGTGTGCCTTTCCAAATCATGTCCAATCAATTGAATTTACAACAGGTGGACTCCAATCAAGTTGAAGAAACATCTCAAGGATGAGCATTGGAAACAGGATGCACACTTTCGAGTCACATAGCAAAGGGTCTGAATACTGAATACTGAAAACATGTATTTTGAATACATACGCAAAAATGTCTACGAACTTTGTCGTTATGGGTACTGTGCGTAGATTCATGATATTTTTTATTTATTTAATCCATTTTAGAATAAGGCTGTAACATAACAAAATGTGGAAAAAGTCAAGTGGTCTGCACTGTATTCTGATAACACCTGAGATTCTCTGGAGACAGTTACGTCATGTCTGAGAGAAAAGGAAATAGCTTTTTTTTCAAATGGTACCACAATTGCTAACAATCTCCTGACTCCTTATCTATTGAACGCTTTCCAGTCACTTTCAGTTGCTGAAATCTTATCTGAGATATGAAGATACACTTTCATAACAAATACCTGTGTTATTTCCCATCATTCCTCACAATTCTTTTTTTTTAAAGTACTGTTTTAACCTACAAAACAAATAGAATACATATATGTATTAGGTGACCCTTACATTTTGTGAATGATAGTGATTTTTCAAGAAAAGTATTAACTAAAATATTAAAATATAACTTTCTAAGCCAAATACACTTTAAGTGATAGTTCACCCAAATTAGAAATGACATATTGGTTTCCTTTCCCTGCCAGCAGTCTATGGACAAAGTATAACAGCAATACATGCTTTGGATTTTGCTTTGCAGGTTGGCATTTATTGTCAGGAATCTTGCCCTGGATGCAGCTCTGCAGAATGGTCACTAGCACAGCGACAAAGTCATAAAATCTGATTTTAAACTTAACCCTAACCTTAACCACACTGCTAACCCTAATGTCTATCCTTATATTTTGTTTTCATTAATTTTTATGATATAGCCAATTTTGACTTAGCAGCTTGCCCATATAGTGAAAAATTGCTCAGTTCTTTATTCAGGGCAAGATTCATGACAATAAATGTCAACCTGCTTTTGCTTTGAATGTTTTGGAAGCATATTGGTTTCCTTACTCATTCCACGGTCCTGTGTAGATTGTCAGACAAGCGTGATTGACTCTAAGAGCATTGCTTATAGAAGCGACACAGTATGTGCAGTCAATATGGGGTTTTAGGTTTTGAAGTTCAGTGTTCCACAGTTGGCACTTTTAAGGTTAAGATATCTGACAACCTTTGGGGACAAGAAAATTGATGTTTGTTTTTCAAAGTATAGGCAGTCCTAGGGCTCGATTCAATCCATGCAGCTGAAGATAAGCGCTGTAGTGCGATTGAAATGTAAAGGTAATTACCGATTGAGACGACATGTAGCGTTTATCGTGAATGCAGTCTCCGTGAACGCAGGAACATTAAATGAAATGTATATCGCTCTTCAGCGCAGATCTTCAGCGCTGCATACTGAATCTAGCCCTCAGCATTTTGTGAACGTAATAAATATCTTCAGCTCCCAAGATAAATGCATGCAGTCACTTCTTCATAAGCACTTGCTTGGATATGTTCAGCAGAGCATTGGAAACACTGCCAATACTCCGATGGAAAAGGTGTTGTATTACAGGGTAGCTTACATTAGAATATTTAGCTATACATGAAGAGTGGTGCAGTTGCTGAATTTCCTTGACTGCAGTATATTATGGACATTTCATAGTTTGGTAGAACCACTAACCTATCATAAAAACATGATAATGATGTGTGTGACACAAATAAGCAAGTCTTCTCATACATTCAGGATTCCATACATTCAGGATTCCATACATTCAGGATTCCATACATTCAGGATTCCATACATTCAGGATTCCATACATTCAGGATTCCATACATTCAGGATTCCATACATTCAGGATTCCATACATTCAGGATTCATGCCTTGATTCAGAATTCAAAAGCAGCAAAAGAACAATGAAGATACTGATGGGTGAACCCTTCCCTTTATTTCACAGTACTTTGTCTGAAAGCAGGTAACATAGTATTAAGAAATGAAATAAAAACACTTTATTGTGCTCTTGTTTGTTTCTGGTGTACTTAAACAACAGCTTTTCACTGTTTTTTCCACCGGTTTCCCAACAATTCTAACTTTTATGAGCCACAGAAGTGCTACAATATGCAATATAAAAACATGTAGCTTACTTGCTAATTTATCTATAAATCTGACAGCTCTTGGAATCTATTGAAATGCATTTAGAAAAATTACATCAAATAAGGACTTGTCAACAATATCAACACTGAAAGAAAAATAAAGAAAATTACAGTCGCACACATATCCCAGAAATTTAAGGCGGTTGAAATAAGAACTCAGACAGCCAAGTTACCTCTTGTATCCACTCAAAAATAGTGTATAGATAATGTACAAATCCAGCGGCAGAAGTTTAGTTCAGGCATTCATGGGATATTATTTCATAGTTAACCCAGGCATGTGGATATACCTCTGATAGGTGACTTCTAATTTACAAAAGTGTCATAACAGCCACACAGTATAGGAAAATATCCTTCAACAAGAGCTTTCAGTGAAACCAACAACTTTGCTGTTTTTTTACTTTGTTGGCTGAGACAAATATAAAATATGATAAGTTATGGGAAATATATTAATTGAAAAACCAAGTAGAGACAAAGGAAACTCAAGATTATGGTTGTAAATAGCAAAAAATTGCTCCGAAATCAAATTAAAAAGCTGCCACATACAGATGTCATCATCTATATTGTACATTCATCCATCGGGCTATAGGACAGATATTCCAGTAGAGAATGTGAACTGCATTCGCAGCATTCTGCCTAAACAACAGGTGGGAAACTAATGTTGCCTTCTGTGGAAAATATTGGTAATATAAAGGTGAACGGTCAATTACACTTTCAACAAAACTAACTCTTAAAATGTTTTGGCTCTTTGAAACACAGTTGAACAAATTCAAATTAAATGCATATGGAACCTGATTTACTATGTTCACACATATCTAAGACCAGTGTTTCCCAACCCCCAACTGTACATATTTTTGTTGTAGCCCCAGACAACCACACCTGATTCTACTTATCAACTAATCGTCAAGCCCTTGACCAAGTTGAATCAGGGGTTTTTGTGCTTGGGCTACAACTCAAATGTGTGCTGTTGGGGGTACTTGAGGACCGGAGTTGGGAAAAACTTTCTTAGACCATGCAGAAAGAAAATGTAAACACTTCAGCTTTTTCTACTTTGGTTCTAAAGATATGACTAATGGCTCACCATGCCGATGTCTAAGACAGACCATCAGCATCAGAATAATACAATGAACTGTCTTATGTGGAATATTACATTTAGAAAACTCCAGCCTTTTAATATTTTGTGCAGTTTGTTTAGTGGCCTCTAAAATGTATTATGTGAAAGTGCTGCAAATAGGGGAAGGGAAAGTTAAGTGGTCTGGGTAAGATAATACCAATTATCTGACCAGTGTAATGTTTATCAGTTAGGACACGGAAATCATTAGAAAACAAATAATGAGCTGTCTTTGAAATCCATGGGCTAAACCTGAATCAAACATCATTTTTTTAAATCTTATTAACAGCAAACATTGCAGATATAGAAACTGTATCAGTACATAGTTCCATTGTAGAATTAAATATATGTGAGGAGAAAAAATGTTCTTTTTCGTATGATTGTTCAGTAGTTCTTGAAGAAAAAATTTTGAGGTTTCAGTAGACATGTTTTTCAATATTTGTTACAGTATTTTCTCAAAGTACACAACAGCAAATCCACTGTCACAGGACTTGGCCATGCGATACCCAAATACCTATAATCCATTGCAACATATAATATGTATATTCTTAATTTGCAATATGTTTTCTTCTTGAAACGTTAGATTACAGTTTATTCCCATAAATTCCATACATAATGTGACAAATTTAAGATGGTCATTTCCAAGAAGGTCATTCCCAAGGTTCTTTTCCTATTTTACTCACAGTCAAAATATGTTGCTATATATACGTTTAAGTAGTTGATCGCAATATGGAAGTATCCATCCAATCAATAGTGAGTTTCACATATAAGGTTTCTGTGTCATTTCTGAAAGTTGTGGTCCAGTAGAAAATACTTGGAGAGATTAAGATTTCTGTTGAGCAGATACACCTTTCCAGTAGTCTAAAATGTCATGCAGGTCTTCATCCTTGGCAAACTGCACTTTTTTACGTAACGCATGCCCTGCAGCCATGTACTCGTCCTCGTCTTTGTGCCGTTTGCCGCGGAGTTTGAAGCGCTCCCAGATAGTGTGATGTGGTTTGCAGTAGTACTCAGGACTGGAGGAGTAGCTGAGGTTATGGTACTGAGGTGAGAGCGGAGAGTACGCCATGTCTCTGGGACGGGGCCGAGTTAGGGGCTCCAGGATGGAGGGCTTGTGGCTTCCGGGCCCTTCCAGCTCCTCGATCTGCAGCTGGTGGCTGTCGGGATAGGAGTGTCGGTGCTCATTGTACTGCCTGATCTTCTCCGCCTCTGCCCTAAGGATGGCAGCGGCTGGCGTTACAGTGAGGATGGTCTCACCCGTTGGCGAGGTCTTCTCTATGTACTTGGACTCTGAGCGGTAAGGCCTTGGGCTCCGCATTGGACCTCCAGTGGCAGTACTGGGCCGCTTTGGCGGGACATCCGAGCTGTGGTGCCTCTGTAACGAGTGGTGGTAGCTGTCCTTATACACCGGGGACAGGAAGCCAGACTTGCTCTGCGGCTGCTCTGATATTAGGACCAGCTGGGGCTCCTGGGTGGACACAGCTCCTGATTTCACCCCTTGAAAAGATGTGGATTCTGACTTCAGAGCATCGATGCAGTTGTTAATGATCTGATTGACCTTATCCACCTCTTTTGCAATGGTTGAAATCTCGGCCACTGACCCTTGGCTGTTCCCAGGCATGGACATCCCAGGCATGGACATCTCACACTCTCTGCGTTCATGGTGGTCCCCGGTTCCTCGCACCTCTATGTAACTTCCCTTGGCCATTTTAGGCGTGTCATCTCTTATCTCCTGCAGTTTGTACTGCTCCATTTCACTACCAGATGGTAGGTATGGCATGCGGGACATACTCTCCCCACCCATCATTTGCTTCTGTGACATCCTGGAAATGGTTCCCCCTTCGAGCTCTTGTCCATATTTTAGTTCAATTATACTTTTCTTTAGGCTGCCTGCCTTTTTGTGCTTTTCATCTTGCTGACGTTTTTTGCGCAAGCAATAGTAGACCACCCCTAGGACAATCACCATACTAAAGAGACAACCTAGGATGGTCATAATGTAGTGGGTAGCTGTTGCATGGTTTTGTGATCTCTCTTTCCCATTCCAGGGTCCTGTGGAGACTGCCAGACAAGTATGATTGAATCTAAGATTATTCTTTATAGAAGCGACACAGTACGTGTATTCAGTATGGGGTTTCAGGTTTTTAAGTTCAATGTCCTCATTCTGAATTTTGAGGTTTTGAATATCAGTGAAAAAACTGTTATTGTAGAGAACCAGGCTGTACATCTTCTTGAAGGGATGGGGGATCTGAACAGTGATGGTGGCGCTTGTTTTAGAGACTTGCTTGAGCTTCATACTGGGTTTTATATCCACATTAATCACCGTTGGGTTGATACTCATACTCTCATCTGGCTCAGTTCCGGAGGGACAGTCCTCCAGCCCACAGGGAGTGTAGTCTGGTGGGAGTGTGGTGGTCTCAGGAGGCACAGGTATGTACGGCGTCACATAGTCATCTGTACACACAGTAGAGAGCATATGGAGGGCATTCCGAAATGTCGGATTGTTAGGGTTCTGGCTGAGCAGACTGTAGCCAGAGACACCTGATGGGGAGTCACAGACCATCCGTTCATTTGTCCTGTTGGGGAATGCAGAGAGCCACTTCACAAAGCCAAGTAGTTCACAGGAACAGTTGAAAGGGTTGGTGTAAAGCTCACAGGTAGTCAGTTTAGTCAGGCTGGTAAACGTGGACCCATCTAGTTGCTGGATACGGTTCATGGAGAGGTCAATGTTTTCCAGGCTATAGCACTCCAAAAAGGCATTGGGTGTCACAGTCTCAATCAGATTGGCCTGGAGGTAGAGGTACTGCAGCTTGCCCAAACCCCTGAGGATGCCCTCAGTAAGGTTACGGAGTTTGTTGAAGCCTAACTGAAGGACCTGTAAGTTGAACTGGGCAGAAAAGGCCCCGTCATCTATGTAGTTGATCTCGTTCTTGGTCAGGTTTAGGTAGGTCAGGTTGGCGAAGCGGCTGAGGGCAGAGAAATGGATACTTTTGATCTTGTTTTCATTGAGCCGAAGGTCCACAATGGTGCTGTTGATATGCGTGGGGATTGCCTCGTATGGAGGCTGGTTTTGGCTGCAGATGGCCAGCCACACAAAACCCTTCTCGCCTTCGATGAGCCAGCAGTCCCCATTGACTCTGCCTATATGGGTCAAATATACTATGGCCACAGACCAGAAAAAGGCACTCATTACCATAGCTCCACCGCAGGCCATTGGTGCTCCTCTTGATTTCATGGGCAGGGCCCAAAAGCTCTAAGACGGGAACACCACTGTGGTTTCTAAAGATGCTGAACTGAACTCTTTGTAATCTAGCTGGACTTTCAAGTGTTCTCCTCCGCGAGGACAATCAATATATTGGCCTTGTGTCCAGGGAAGGATAATTCGGTCCCAATGTTCCAGCCATTTACAAAAAGGTGTTGGGCATGTGCATTTAGACCAGCATCCATCCAATGACTTTAGCCTGGAATGAAGTTCTAGAGATGGTTCGCTGAGATTCAGTATTTCACCACCTCAGATTGTCTTGTGCTTATTTCCCCAGGGATAACATCGTTGATCGGTCTCATCCTATTGTTTCTTCCTCTGTCTTTCTTGCTGTGCCACATTCATGGGCTCAGAGGAACTCCCTGTGAAGAAAAGAGAAGCAGGCACATGTTAGGGGAATCAATAACTGCTTGAATGTGAGGTTTTCAATTTGAATATAACCACATTAACACCACAAAACGTAAAAAGTATATATTATTTTGGCCAGAAATATTCAGAATACATGACATGCTGCACAAGTAGAATTAGATTTCTCCTCTATAGACCTTGTGTAGCAGTCAAACAACATGGTACCCAATCTGTATTTTATATTCTACATCCTGTTAATCTGTCATGTATACTGCACATATCAAATCAAATCAAAGTTTATTTGTCACGTGCGCCGAATACAACAGGTGTAGTAGACCTTACAGTGAAATGCTTACTTACAGGCTCTAACCAATAGTGCAACAATTGGTGAACAATAGGTAGGTAAAGAAATAAAAACAACAGTAAAAAGACAGTGAAAAATAACATTACGGATCCAAATAATCAAGACACATTTTCATTTTGCACGTTAAGTAAAAATAGCAAATATCATTTTAAAGGCAAAATAGGATTCATGTGTATGCTTCCTCTTTCATCGCCATCCAATTATTTCGTACACAATTTCAGAGGTGCTTTGCGTTCCCTGTGGCATATTGCTATTAAAGGAAACCTTTGGCCAATTACCACTTGACAGGTCGGGGAAAGCAGGGTCCCTATTCTCACATCAATAACCTGTGGACTGTCAAACACAACTGAGTCCAACTAATGTTTAGATGCAGCATGAAATTCATTAATTACTCTGCACCATACTGAAATGTTCCTTTGAAACGGTCTTCCCGAGAACCTTATAGAACCGAGAACTCGAGAACCTTATAGAACCTTACAGAAATAGAACTTAATGTCTTTCAGTGTCATGGATGTATCTCTTAAACATCTTACGGTAACTACTGCGGATACAAACCGTGAACCAAAAATAGCAAACTGTTCATTGTCAATTTAACCCTGTCAGACAGCTCCCCTGGGAAATTGCAGTGTTCCATTGGGTCTGGTTAAATCATTTGACCCAATCAATTTGATCAAAAAAAGACACAGCACACAGACTGTCCAAACAGCCCAAGGTTTCCGAACAAAGTTGATAGCTGCAGGAGGAAACCTTGGAGCCTATTATTCCTGTTTTTATGGAGAGGTATTAATGAATTATTAGTAATAAACAGCAGGTGACCTCAGCATGGGAGGTGCAGAGAGGAAGGAAAGTGAAATGTTTAAGTATATGAGTCATTCTCGTAATAGTCTTAGGTATTAACTTGCACCACAGTCGACCAGCACAGCCGTGGTCATAATCAGCAGCAGTGGCCAGCGAGGAATACGTCTTCAGCGAGGAACACGTCTTCAGCGAGGAACACACGTGGCCAGCGAGGAATACGTCTTCAGCGAGGAACACACATGGCAAGCGAGGAATACGTCTTCAGCGAGGAACACACGTGGCCAGCGAGGAACACGTCTTCAGCGAGGAACACACGTGGCCAGCGAGGAATACGTCTTCAGCAAGGAACACACGTGGCCAGCGAGGAATACGTCTTCAGCGAGGAACACACGTGGCCAGCGAGGAACACATCTTCAGCGAGGAACACACGTGGCCAGCGAGGAATACGTCTTCAGCGAGGAACACACATGGCCAGCGAGGAATACGTCTTCAGCGAGGAACACACGTGGCCAGCGAGGGAATACGTCTTCAGCGAGGAACACACGCGGCCAGCGAGGAACACGGAGACACTTCACGTCTTCCTGGAACAATACTTTTGTGTTTGGACTATGAATTGCATACACTAGTTCCATTCAAAGAACTACCTTATAACTTTGCTATTCCCACCATACTAAATCATGATAATTTTTTCCATTTCTTAACGGATTTCATTGTGCTGAAAATAAATTTAAAAAATGATGGGATAGGCTACTGCACGTGCCAATTACGATATTGATTTATATGTTATGACTGCATGCCAAATATAAAAGTATTTGTTCTGCTTTTTGAGAATAAGAACTGAGGCTGCAAAATGCTTATGGAGGAATGAAAAGGATTTACTGCATGCCAGACATTTCTGAGTGAGGGGGGAAACATTTCATCTGCATTCACTAATGTGTAGTCAATACATCTTGCTGACCCAAGGGCTACAGTATACTTCATTGTCAGTGGCACCTAGTATTGCTTTTTATCCAAACCTGAGCCACTTAACTAGCTTTCAAATCAGATTGGACTCAGTCAGATATTAATTTTTCATTGTTAAAATTCAATATGATGGCAAACATAGCCACAGAAGAAACGCTCACCACCAAGGCAGGGGTCTCGGCTCAGAGCGATGAATTACACATTCTCTTCTCCGGTCCACTTAAAGCAGCCCAGACATCTCAGAGGGAGATATTTGTTTAGACCTCACAGAGATGTGTAGGCTACTGTATAGAACAACACCCGGTACCTCGTCTGCCATGCTTACTGCTGTCACACTTGAATATTTCTAAGAACAATGAGAATCAAGAAGACAAGCAACCTCCAACCTGCAAAGACAGAGAGGGATTTGTGTATATTCATAATTTAACAAAGCCAATGAGAGATGTTTCAATTGTGAAAATCATGTTTATGAGGAGAAGTCATTTCTTTTTCATATTATACATATTATTCATATTAAGACCTGGAAGTATTCCTACTGTAGTTAACGTTTTTTTTTTAAAGAAAGCAAATCAAATTTTTATCCAATCGAATACAATATATTAGAAATCCAAGTCACTGTTCGAGAAATGGTACTTGTGGACTTCCCTTAAGTAACATCAAATGTTCAACTCTTCTAGATCCGGTGACTGTGTTATTACAGCCATTAATTCGTTGCGAATGGTGTGGGAGTGACTGACCATGAAAGTGGGCTGGAAACTCAAGTGATGGATAGGTTAAGCATAGAGGACAGCAGTTGAATACTTTAAACCCAGAGGTATGTGGTGTCCGCCCTCATCACTGGCCTCTCTTAGCCCTCTGATGCAGCTGCTGACACAGGCCAGGAAGTGGATGTGTTGCCTTGTGGGAGGCCACAGAGGGTGAGAAGAAAGGTGTCCCTAGGTGGTAGAGGACACGGGCCTTTACATAAAGGGGATAATCATGTTCCTACAACAGGATAATTGTGACAGTTAAGTGCAGAGGGAATACACCTCAAATTGGAACCGTGGACCTAAGGTCATTCCAGCAGTCTGTTGACCTTTCGTGTGGTCTGCCCACCGCGCTCCAATTAGGCCTAAACAAATATTGTATTGCCATCTAGCATTGCTATCATAAATGAGGAAGTGAGCATATGTTTTCAGGAAGTCAAATAACAAACAGCCATACCATGATCTCTAGGGCACAATACGGAACAGTTCATATTCAAAAACAAAACTGTCCGCAATCCACGAACTAAAGGACAATATGAATACCATTTCCATTGTTTAGTATCCTCTTACCACACAGTGTACATGATGCTGGCTTGATTCTAATGGGAATCCCTGGTAATAGAGGAAGTATGTCCATTGTTCAACATAAACCTATTCAGGACTACACTGGTCAGCATGTTTGCACATAAGTGCTGATTGGGACAGGAACAGGGTTGTTGAGGCTGAGATTCATCACTATGTAGTACTGACACAGTCATCAGTCAGTGGAAACCTTCCAGTGTTTTCATCTTCTCAATATGCTCTACCTTGAAAAGAACATTTATTATATCCGTGCAATGATTAATTATACGCTTAGCACCTTTCATTCAAATCACTGCTGTAACTGAGTCAAGCTATGCATTTTCCATTTTGATTGAGATGTTTAAGCCTAACTGAAACAAAAGAGTGGAGCCATTCGTAGCGCTGCCTTGTGTGGGGGGAAAGCATACTGTGGCTATGGATGAGTTCTGACAGTAAATGTGTACCATTGGATCGGAGGGAGCAGTGCTGAAGTAACCTACTGAGGGACTGTTTGTTTTGCTTGGATTTGTATGAGCCCCGAGGGAGAGATTACACACAAATCTAAAGCCCAGCTTTGTCTACTCGTGCCTGTGTTATGTGGGAATCGTAAACCCATTTGAATACTAAATAAGGAAGCACACTGTAATACAGCACAGTAGCAAACTGGGTTGTCTCCCCTTCTCATATTTCTGCACCCTCACCATTCCCGTACACAATCTGTCCCCATACATACCAAAGATCCCCCATTTTGGGTATGCGTATTGTGGGGGGACTTCGAAGCAGTGTTACAATAATTGACTTTGTTTCCATTGAGCTTGGGGATGTCTTGAGGCAGTAATATGCTGTGAGCTGCTCAACATAAAATGATCAGGTGGATGTTTGGGTTTGACAGGTTTCTATAAGGCCGGGCCCACTCACATCACTGTGTTCCACTGCTGTATGACATGGTCACCAGAGGAGGCTGGTAGGAGGAGCTATAGGAGGATGGGCTTATTGTAAAGACTGGAATGGAATAAATCAAATCAAATCAAAGTGTATTTGTCATGTGCGCCGAATTCGAAAGTTATAGACCTTACAGTGAAATGCTTACTTACAGGCCCTAACCAACAGTGCGTATTAGGTGAACAATAGATAAGTAAAGAAATAAAAACAATAGTAAAAAGACAATGAAAAATAACAGTAGCGAGGCTATCTATATACAGTAGTGGAACTGTATCAAACACAATAAACATGTGGAAACTGTTCCATTGACTCAATTCAATGGAACGTCCTCCTATAGCTCCTCCCACCAGGCTCCACTGATGGCCACACTTTATGTGGAGCTCTCTTTTAATGTCTGTCCATTGAAACTGGAGGATTTTGTTCACACTGAAGAGGACTGTGCCCATTGGCTGAAAAATGCATGTGGCCCAGATTTTAATCAAAAGCACATTAAGACAAAAAAAAATTGAGAACATGGATGGCATCTGTCCAAAGTATTTAAGTGACATTTAGTTTAGTATACCTATTTCCCACTATATCATGGGCATGGTAAAGTGGGTGGAGTCACTCTGTCACCTGCTAACCTAGACATAGAACCAGGAAGTACATTGTGCACCTCCATGTACTGTGTGGAACGCTCTGCAAGGAAATGCCAAAAGGCTACCACTACAAAAACCACCTACCACAGAAGTGCATTTACCAAGGGGCATTCAAATATAATCACTTTTAAACCCTCTGAAATAAAGAAGGTTCCCGTTTGGAAACCAAAACCAAATGTTCCATGAAATGAATATGAAAAGTATGGCTCTGGGAAATATCTGGCGAGGCTAAACTTTTTAAAGAGAAAATTGTCTCCTATCATTGTCCCCTCATTCTCTGACCTTTATCGTAAATACCGGCTGGCAGTGTCTGAGAGCCGTTCTGACCCGTCCTCAGCTCTCTCTTAGCATGGTGTTGTTGCGGGACCCCTTTAAGTGTTACATGGAAGTTGACGTTAAACCTGAAAAGACTCATTAATAATGCATAGAGGGGTTTGTTTGTCCACTGTGACTCACTCCAGTGGGCTCCGCATCAATTCCACCACCGCTACTGCGGTCCACAGCATAAATTACAACCCTGCTAGTTCGCCTCGTTAGAGTCACCCGCTGTTGCATATGAATGTTAGTGATTTAGTAAACTACCTTTTGCATAAACAAACCTCTCATCATACATTCAGGTTTAGTGTCTCCGAGTGCTTTAATGCCACCCTGGTGCCTGTATGCTTAACCAACAAATACTGCAGTGCTCACTAATAAAAAGAGCTTGGAGATGATGGGAAAAGAACAACCAACATTGGAATCCATGTGTATGCATTAGTTTCACCTAAATCAAATCAAATGTTATTATTTGTCACATACACGTGTTCAGCAGATGTTATTGCGGGTGTAGCGAAATGCTTGTAAAACGTGTCACATACTAACAATGAGCTTAAGGCAGTTAGGGCAGCATGGCATGTTCATCCTCAGAACAGCCTATTGGTCTATTTGCAGCCCTGGAATCTTTCCCCATTGGCAGCAATCTTTATGGTCCAGTGGTAGTGTAGCCCTGAGGGCAGTAGGCCAGAACACCCAGGGCATCAGAGCCAAGCTCCTCTCCCAGTGGACACCCAGGCAGCCCAGGCAGCCATTCCCCAGTCTACTTGTTCCCATTGGGTCCCTGCTGCATACAGATTAATTATGGATTTTCTTGTCATCCCCTATGAACAACTAATGAAGCCCTGATTCAATGGTCCTACATTAAGTTGTTGTAAATTCCCACTGTTTTGCTTGCTCAGGGCACTTTCATACACTTACGTAGCCACACTTTTTTGCATTGAATATGTTATTGATGGATTTTATTTGAGAGAGATACTGTATTCTCCATTAGCAGTCAGCGTTGAGGAAAGATACTTCTTTCAAATTATGTTTATCTCAGAGTGTAGATGCTATTTGATCTTTGTTGTAAGTAGTTGCCTTCAAAGTGCCTACAATTAACATATTGGGGCAATACATAGACCCAATGTTTACCATATGACAACTGACTTAACACTGTGTAACTGTGAGGCCAACTAGCGTTACTGTTTGATGTTAGGGGACAGACAAGGGTGCTTCGGGAGCTGAGAGCTCATGTTACCTTGAAGGGGAAGTCTTTCAATGCACTGAATTCAAGTCTGTGATTGTGAGACAGGCTTCTACTCTCATATGTCGAGCCTCTGGGGTTCTCTCCTCCGCAGCGGCGAGCCTGGGCTTCAAGGCAAAGACATGACAGAATCTCCCATAAGCCTTGTGGATGAAACAGATACAGTAACAAGTGCAACTGTCTCCCAATGAGGTATACTGTATGTAAAGCTGTCATACTGTATCCTTTCTCTCTCTGTCTCTGTCTCTGTCTCTCCTTCTCTCTTGCTCTCTCGTAGGAAAACACACATTTGCAAATTGTATTAGACAGCCTGTATTGGTCAGAAGGGCACAGCGAGACTGGATTCTCAGTTTAATCTGGTCATATCTGTACTGCTATATATAGTCATGTTATCTCCCTCTCATGTCTATGTGTCCAAGGCCTCACCCCCCCCCGTCTCTGCTGTTAGTCTTTATATCTTGCTCCGTCTTTCTCTTTCGGATGGTGACGGTGCCTCAGTCCCCTGAGACCGTCCTCATCCCTCCCAATGACTGCCCTTTATTTGATGTCATTGAAAATGCATGCGCTTCTTGCTTGGAAAGAATGAAAAAGGTAAAGATGGGCGACCAGAAGTGGAGAATCAATTGAGCTGAAATGGAACTGCTT
Source organism: Oncorhynchus kisutch (assembly GCF_002021735.2). Taxonomy (NCBI): domain Eukaryota; kingdom Metazoa; phylum Chordata; class Actinopteri; order Salmoniformes; family Salmonidae; genus Oncorhynchus; species Oncorhynchus kisutch. The sequence continues at coordinate 55,359,054 of NC_034183.2, forward strand.
CTCTTGGGGGAGAAAAACATTGTGCTCACTGAGGTACTGAATTGCTTTGGAGAGAAAGGGAGGAGGTGGATGCATGCTTCAGCTATATCCAAGGATATTAAAGTCATGCATTAATTACTAAAAGGAATATTGCCTGGAATTGAATGGAATGTTCTCCCTAGCCCCCAATCCTGTTTGTTTGGAAATGTGCTTGCTTCCTTTGTGGCATCAATGGTATACTTTGTGGACATGCCAGGCCTTTTCAGAAAAAGGGCTTCGTACAGGAGCACAAACAGCTGCAAGGCACTGCACACTAATGAGTTTATATCTAACTTTACTTCCCTGATAAGTGAGGGGTATTGTGCCGCATCTCTGTGATTTCAATTGTTTTTCAGACAAAGCCCTTTTCTTTCCCCATGATAATTGGAATCGCCTCATATAAATTCAGCCAGGAAAAGCTTTCACAATGGTATTTATCTCAATGGAGGAGAATGAATGTCACCGCAGTGATCAAAAACGTGACGAAAACGAATAAAGGAAATACGTAATGATAAAGTTGTGAATGTGGAGATGCACACAATTTCCAGGTTCGTGCTCTCAATGTGCTCTTCAGACGTTCTTTGAAACCACTTGAAATGCAGTACTCATGACCTTCTACAGCAGAGTCAGAAAAGGACGTGTAGCAAAAGCTATACCAGTTTTCTTAATGTTTTGCTAGATTGCTTTTCAGTGTTGTCACATACGGTATATCCTGTGGCGGTGTTGGGGGATGGTGGTTGTGGTGGAATGACACGCATGCACTATGTATGGACAGTGCACTACAAACCAGCCAACAACTTCAGCACGTTGGACAGCAGCAAGGGGGAAAAAAACAATACGTAAAGACGTAGGATCTTCATTTGAGTCCGTTTTCTACAGCAGGAACATAATCCTGCAGTAACAGGAAATGTGGATTATTATGTGGATTATAATTGATCTATATTTTTGTAGGGGTTGATACATTTTCCGTAAGGGAAAATCAAGTCTGAAATTTCAAAGTGGCAATTACAATCTTCAGAAGCCTTTTTAAACCTCAAATATACGACACGTTTTACATTTTCTGCATTGCAGGAACGTTCTCCTGCAACTGGGTGATCAAATTAAGATCTTGCAACTGTATGAAGTGCTGGAAGAAGGAAGTAAAGGCTGCGCTTACACAGGCAGCCCAATGCTGATTTTTTTGCCCAATTGTTGGCAAAGAGCTGATCTGATTGGTCAAAAGACCAATTAGTAGAAAAATATCATAATTGTGCTGCCTGTGTAAACACAGCCTTACACAACTCTTCCCCTCAGGGGGAATCCTAAAGAGCAACATTTATCCTTTCGTCAGGATGAACTGTAATATATGTAAATGTTGACCATTTGTGCGGAATCTATTTCCAATGCATATCTACTGGGAGAGCACTTTTTAAGTTGCTGAAAACAGCTCCACTTGCCCACCCAAATGAGGGTGAAACTGTGCTCACCCTTTTGCATGCCTGTTTCCATCTCCCCCAGCTAATTATTCGAAATAGCCAATTAGCCACATATATTAGCATTTCATACATCCACCTCCGTCATAAATCTATCTTAAGTGTAGTGTATTTGGTCATTTTGAAGGTAGAACATTTGCTTAAATAGTGAATGATTGGGCTAATTAAGAGCTTGAGGGCCAAGGGTGGAGGCCAACTATGTAAGTCCAGACCTCGAGAATTAGAATTTGACACAAATGTTCTGTTCTACAACAGAGGCTATTTGGTATTCCTGACGATGTGATGCTTTGTAAAACGTTAAATGACTCTTACTGCTCTGGCATCTCTTGTAAATTCCCAATACCACACTCAATTGTTCTTCAGTGGATCAAGTCCTTCAACAGGCTGATGACCTAGTACGATTCTCACCTTTCCAGGGAGCAAGAAATCTCATTACAAAGCACAAACTCCATTCTGGATGGCCCTTTAAAAAAAGATGATACGCCATGGAGAATGGCTTAGAATTACAGTGTGCAGTGATGGAAACAGTAGCCTTTAATGGAGAGAGCTTTTAGAGCTAAAGTCATATCCAAAGTGGAGTTATTGGGAACTGCGGTATGAAAGCACTTCGGACAGTTTGCTCAGTTGGTACTATGAGCAAAAAAAGAAAATATCATGGTCTGAAACTGTAGATCTAATATGCAAAACCTTCCTTTAACAACATTCATTGATTTGCCACATAAACAAACAAAAAAGTTATGGATTTGTCCCAACAATTGTGCATTATGCCACAGACTTGTATTGAGTAAACTTGTAGACAATTCAATTATACTAAGGCCTATTACAAACCGACAAACCAACCGAGCTATTGTCAGAATTGTCTTAACCAACAGCAGTAGAACAAATCCAATGAGAAAACAATTAGGTTGCAGACAGCCTGTATTTGTCATAAGAACAAGGAGAGCACAACCAACACTTACAGTTTAATTTAATTCCGTTCATGTAAGAGTAAGATACAACTTGGGATAATACCTGCAGGTTTTATTGCAATTTTCCAGACCATCAACTCACGTCTCTGGTCTTTGAGCTCACCAGCTGCCGGTGGGCAGGAGGATGTATGCCGACACCTCTTCTGCTGCTGACTCAAGACATGGCAGACTAAACTGGGATCTACTGTACAGTCTTACCTGGATAGTTCACCCAAATTACGAAATTACATATTGGTTTCCTTACGCTGTAAGCAGTCTTTGGACAAGGTTTGGCATCAACCCATGCTTTGGTTTAGTTTACCTGGCACTCTTTCCAACGTTTTAGCATTTGTGGCACAAATCCCATTCAAGTCATGGTACTGATAATATAATAATCTGTGACTTTGTTGAGCTTCACAGTCAATTTCGGTACTTTCGGGTGATTCAGACATGATGCGTGAAAAATGCTAATATCGGTACCATAACTTGAATGGGTTTTGAGCCAAAAATGCTAAAAGGTTAGCATTTAAAAATGGTACAAGGAAAATAAAACCACATTTTTTATTTTCTATTTTACCTTTATTTAACTAGGCAAGTCAGTTAAGAACAAATTCTTATTTTCAATGACGGCCTAGGAACAGTGGGTTAACTGCCTGTTCAGGGGCAGAACGACAGATTTGTACCTTGTCAGCACGGGGATTTGAACTTGCAACCTTTCGGTTACTAGCATGGATTACTGTCATACCTTGTCCATAGACTGCGTACAGGGTAAGAAAACCAATGTGTCATTTTGTATTTTAAGTGAACTATCCCTTTAAGTGTGACGTTAGATGGAGCACATATTGTAAAGCCTGAGTGTTTGTATTGATATGTTCCATTTGCCTGCTGCACAGTCCTGCTGCTGTTGTCAGTACATGTTGTGTCATACTGTATATAGGGGCTGTCTGTGAGGTAAAATCAGTGCATAAAGTTAAACGTCTGCTAACTATGCGTGTACAGGAACAACGGCACTAATTCCCTCTTCTTGTCAATTACTTTGCTCTGCCAAAGCAGCTTTCTACCCCACCAATTAACCTTCTGAAACCGAGTGGAGTTCCTCAATCAAATTATGCCGTGGGAGAGAACCATGGTTCTGAGTGACAGCGAACCCTGCCTCAGCACTCTCATTAAGAGGATATGAGCAGAATGATTCACTGTCTCCTCCTTTTTCTCCACTCAAGTCCATCAAATTACACATTAACATTTTTATCCGTCCAGGAACCTGTGAGGTTACATGGCGTGTTTAGGGACAGAACACTGACACTGTGTGATATCCAGCTTGGCCAAAAACAAATGTCAGAGTGGCCAAAAACAGATTGGTGGGAGACAGAGAACACCTGGGGGCCTGAGCTTAAAGGTCATGAACAGTCAAAATCCAGTTTTTCATGAAATTGGATGATATTTGAGGGAAACGAGATCAAAATATGTTGACCAACGTATGAAAAATGACTGTTGCTTCTACACTGACAAAGTTTGATCTTAAAGTTACTGGCCCCCTCCCCCATGTCCAAAACTTTGAATCATTATTAAGGGGACAAGGTGACATCACCTTAACTCTCATTTTAATACACCAATGGTAACATGACATTCTCTTACCTAATTTAAGTATGTACCGGCTTGTAACCAACATCGGTGTGTTTGCAGAGGGGCGTGGTTTAAATAGCTCGACTAAGGTGTCAGCAAATATAATTCAGAGTTTACCCTATTCATCTACGGCAAAGATACTTATATGTTTCACCTGTCATCTGTATCGGGTGTTAGCTAGTTACTGGCTAACTAGGTCTTCAGCCAACATGGAATAGAAAAGAGCGGGGGTTGTCGTTCAAAACTCAGACGCAGTTGTCAAGTCAACACGTCTGTCAGTGTTGCTATGAACGGCTTCAAAAGAAACATGCCAAATGGGAGATGAATAAAAATCTATATATATTATTGATGCAATTTCAATGTTGTTTGAGTTGCTTTGTGTATCACCAAATTAGCTTGAGATGATCTCACTGCAACACTGCTCACTGCATCCAAGTTTCTTGACATAGGAGTTTCAAAGAGCTGTCAGTCAAGGTGGGCTCATGAATTGAAGCCCTCCGCCCACTCAGCCTGTCTTTTCAAACTTCCTGGTAGTTAGCCATGAGTACTTTTCAGAACTTTTCAGAATGACTGTTCAGGACCTTTAGCCTAGCGAAGAGATTCTCACGGTTGAAATCCCAACAGCACCTGGAACCACTACAGCAGAGTACACTGTACGTCTGTGACACTGTGACTCACCTGCCCAAGGACCAAGTACCTACATCAACATAACATTGCAGAATGTGGGGAGAAGCTATTTCCCAGCCAACACGTAGGGCTTATTTCAGAGCTGTATTGGTTGTTTCCTTGAATCATTCCTCTGCCAGATTCTTACGCACACAGTCTGTAAGTCCTTGTGCCAATCATTTGACATTATCAGCACTCAGTGGAGTTACTGTATATAATGTACATATTAAGTTGTGGTATTTTAGCTATTGATTAATACATGGAATGTTGGGAGATAAGGAAGGTACTTTGGCAATCTATCGTTGAGGATTTGTACACATGTTAAAAAAAAAACAATACATAATGTTCAAGGCAAAAGCACTGTTGGTTTGTGAAAAAATCTAAACTTTTTTTTAAATATATGAATACACCAGCAAATTGCTCTTCTTTATCTTTTTAAATACTAATCACAATTCCCTGACAGAATATTTCATGCTGCATGTCTTATGATAATGGCTTTGTGTGGTTGTTTACGTTTTATATGTACTTCAATAATGGAACTGCATTCTGGACTCTTAGGCTAATTGTTGCAAGTCACTATTCAGCTTTACAAGGTCCAGCGAACCAGAGAACTGCATTACACATATCAACCCCCAATGCTCTCCCAGTCTGTGGTGACAAGGAACTATGCCAACAACAGACATGGCGCATCTGATTCACTCTGACCTTGGCAGCCCTCAGAGGTCACCGTTCCTCTCCAATACATCACCCATAAAGAAACCCAGCCTGCCTTATAATAGTGCTGTGGCAGCTGTACCATGAACTCATATTGTCCTGCAGCCGCCACCATGATGTGCAGTGCATCTTTATTAAAAGTTGGCTTGGGAGTTAAGACGTGGAACATAGAAGCATTAGCATAAGACTTTATGTGTATTTCTTTGTTACGCTTTAGTTTCATACAGTATTCTGCAGTGCTCGTATTTTCTACTTTGTGTATATTTCAACTTCTCTTAAATAATTATCTGAGCATTTCCTTTCAGCTTGTAATAGGACTCCTCAATACTTGGCGATGCAGACATCTGATTCAGTAGAGTTGAAGATGGAAATACCAGTAGTGGTTACTGAATATACTGTATCCTCCGACTTAGCAACAGATAAGGAAATACAATCTACTTAGTCATTCTGCTACGGTACTGTAGTCATTTCAGTACAAGAAGCATGTTCAGAATAATCTATGTTTGTGACTGTGCATGATAGGCTACATCTCCTTGTCACTATGGAGATACTGTACAATATCTCTAACCTCCATTCCCAAACATAGAAGATATGAGTAGCAGATGATAGCAGCCAGCAACGGAATGAAGGAAAGCTTCAGGATTGGATGAGATAGTAAGGAATGGAATCAATCATTGAGAGGCACAGTGGCAGCAAGGACATTGGGCTTGTCAGACTATTCCACTGGCCACATTTGATCTATACAGAAAGCCTCAGACTCTTGGCTGGAGAAAGCGATGGAAATAGGAAGGTTGGAGGCAAAATGGAGACATTGAAAGCTGTCTAGTGAGATGGCTATGTTGGGGAATAAAATTGTTTTTGTCTTTTGAAATGAAAGAATTTGACATGGTATATATTCCAGAGAGGACAATATGGAAGTGATTTTTTTTTTTTGTTAAGGTTAAGCTATACTGAACTGACAGGGTAGGATGTCTGGCATACAGTATCACAAAAAATGAATAGTAAAGTTATACTCTGAGAGGGGAGGTAGGCAAGAACATGCAGGTAGCAAGGATATTATCTCAGTTAAGGTGGGAGTGATGCAACAGTTTAAAAAGCATTTAAATGCTGACTGCTGGTAGAATTGATCTGTCACAAAATGTTCTGATTTGCATTTTTTCAGCATTTGCATTTTTATTGCTATTGTCCATTTGAATGTTCTCCCAAAAACTCATTGATAATGGGATGAGCATTTTGCGAGGCTGTGTATGAGCAGATGCTACCTCAGGTAAAAGGCAGAACAGACATCAAATGTGATGCTACATTCCCTGTGAAATGAAAGAATCAAGTGCTGAAGTTAAAGCCCTCCCAAGTAATGTCACAGCTATGCCGGCACCCTTCTGGTTCGATATACAGCAGTTCCCTTCCCTGGCAGAATGTCTCCTTCCCCGGCAGCAGCCTGGCTGTGGAAGCTGCGCCCTCCATCCGCCCACCCACAGTGATCCACAGGTTCCCTCACAAACAGGGATACCCAACCAACCAACATCAGGTGTTCCTCTGGCAGGTGTCATGTCATTTTGTATTCCCAGTGACTGGTGCCTTCCTGGCCTGACAGCTTCACAGCTACTCACACTAGCAAATATACATTACAGTATAAGTGCCATGTATTCATTTTTCTAACATGTTTATGCACTTACTGGAGTTACTTCACATCAAAATATGAAGTTAGGAGGGCTACTTTTGTGCAGTAGAGTACAATGGAATATTTTGAGTTATGTAAAGCAAAACAAAGAGACTCCATAATACCGAAATATATCTAAACCAACTTCACAAAAGACTTCAAACAAATGCTTGTTCAGTCATTTTGAGACTTACTCTTGAATAATTGCCCCAACAACATTACTAATAAAGTGTGTCCTGGAGCTGCGTCCATTGTAAAGTCTGAATCCTGTAGGAAGTGTACAAAGGGCGCAATGTGGTGTAATGATCCCTCGATTCATAATGTTCTGAATTTAATTAGCTATCGAGTATCTTTGTTGGGTTCCCTTGAACTGAGTTATGATACGGTTCACTGCAGAGACATGTTGCACAATCAGGTCCCATAGCTGTTTTGTTCACACAGTGACACATTCAAGGTCTTTGCCTGTTCCATAAATAGTTGAGAGACAAGAAGGTGCAGATACAGAAAGAGACAACCGAATAGAAAAGACAGGTTCTTTTCTTAAATACTCCCTCCACACTCGCTGTAATAATCACAGAATGCTAGGATTGATGGCTCCATAGCGGAGGCCACTTAAATAAAAAAAATCCACATGTATGTCGACACACTCCTGGACGGTCTGACAGCAGTTTATTTTGTCGTTTGATGTGATGATCCGATTCGAGTTAATAGTCATGACATGTATCTGTAGTGCGTGTCTGATGAAGTATAAACCAGCTTACAGTGCAGAATGTGTTGTAGGGAGGCTCCAGCAGGGAGAATGCTGGTTTATCGTCAGCAACTATAATCTAATCTATTCTGAAGGAGAGGCTCAGGTATAGATGTAAAGATCAAGACTAGATTGGATGCCATTCTCTAATTACTTTTGACACAATTACCCTTATAGAGCAATATGGGAGTCCTCTCTAAGGTCCTCTTAACTCTCCTCTGAACTTTGTCCCAGACCCAATCCTTTGAGCAGACGGGGCACTCGCCCAAATGAATTAAGGTTTCAATTAGTCACGCTAAATGGAGCCTCATCCAAAACGGATTGGATGGGATACAGAGACTGGTGCCTTTAGGCTACTTCTAAAAGAAAGGCCTGTGAACTGAGTCATCCTCATCAAAATAATCCAGGACCCATTGAAGATGCAGGTTCGATACCTGCAGGGAAATGAGAAGCCTGAACTGTAGCTTTCTTCCATTGATCATCAGTATTATTTCAAATAAGAGTCTCCCTTGGGGGTAAGCATCTGCAATACAGCACAGTATGTGGTGGGATTTAGGCTGAACTGAATTTAGACACGGAATGACTGTACTCATCCGTTCATATTACATTGATGAGCTAACTACAGGGTGTAAAGATTGGACAGTAGAAATGTAGTCTTTCATACCAATTTGAACTCTGAAAAGGCAGATTACATTGAAGTGTTTACCAAAATAGTAAACTATTGTTAGAGCCAAGGGTTGACTAAGCCCTGGAGTGAGGAAAAATGGATTAGGATAACCAGTATTCAAACTTAAAACGATTCTTCTGCCAGTAGATGGCACTTTTCCCACTTCACACGGTCTACTATCTCACCTCCCACAATCCGGTTATCACTGAGATCACTGCACACATCTCAAAAGCATTACTACGGCAGCCATAGACATGTAAAATGAAGCCTGCAAAAGGGAGAGGACAGTCTATGATATGTTCTTTCTTCAAGTACTGTACATTCGGCACAAACAGTTTCCAGTTTTTTTTTAAACCCTTTCACGCTATTTCAAGGAAATTCTCAACGCAAGATCACATTACATTAGAAAACACCAACACACATCTCTCCGTCTGGTCAATAGCCTGTTCTCAGGCAGTTAAGGAGAATAATGTTCTCATTCAGAGAACTGTGCATTCTGAGTCATGTTCAGTGTTGCCATACATTACTTACAGAACAGACTTATTTAACAGTGGTTTATGTCTGGGACAATAGTAAGAAGTCACCAAACAGCAGCTATGACCAATAGGGTCTCACCAAATATTATGAATTGTTTTAAGTACAGGTATGCCCAATTGTTCCTTCAATGTGTTTTCACACACAGTCTCAGCATTTACGAAACTGCCAAACGACTTCAGCAGAAGGATTCTCAGTGTTCTTACAACACAAGATTGAATAGCAAATGTTACAAATACATCTTCAAAGGAGCGGCAGGTGGTGGTTCGAGCATTGGGCCAGTAACAGAAAGGTTGCTAGGTTGAATCTCCGAGCTGACAAGGTAAAAATCTGTCGTTCTGCCCTTGAACAAGGCAGTTAACAGGCCGTCATTGTAAATAAGAATTTTTTCTTAACTGACTCGCCTAGTTAAATAAAGGTTAAATAAAAAAATAAAAAAAATAAAAAAAGGAAATGAACCTCTTGATGAGTGTGGGGGAGGGGAGGCATAAAAACAGATGGTCAAGTATCCTACTTTAAAGGTGAGTGGCCTCAGGTCTAAGCTTTTGTTGTGAGCTGTGAAAGATAAACCAAAGCCTGTACCGTTCCTTTCCTCGCCTGAGTACGCTACACAGTGAAGTGAAGGCAATTCTTCAATCTCATGTACTATGCGAGTAAATTAAACATTCCTTGTGCAATCCGTCACTCGTTATGTGAATCAGAGCATCAGATATTCACATGTTAAATGGATTTCCAATTGTCACAATGTTACAAAGCCCCACCAACCGTTCAATCTCTATCCGAGAGCTTGACATGACTTGAAGGTCAACTGGGGTGTCTAGCTGGCTTCAACGTGAATTGGGATGCGACGGAACAGAGAGCACAAAGGAAGTTTCACGCAGGGCAACCTCGTCACAGCTTACTGTCAGCAGTGAGGAGAGAATCGTCAGGGGTGTCTGTAATAAATGGGTGACAGCTGTCTCTCAATACGGCATCCATCTCCCTGTTTTAACTTACATTTATTTTCCCCATGATTGCCTCTCTCAATGCTAATTCGCTGCGGAGCAGGCTGCGCCAGCCTCTATTAACAGGCTAGTTTGCGCCGCGACACTAATCGCACTCATTATTAATCATGAAGTGCAAACCAACCATTTACCCTTTTCAATATGGATGATCCCCTCATGGGGAATAGGGCATGCTTCATCCATCTTGTGGCAAGGTCACAGTGAAATAGTAAGCAACGATACCCCACTTTGGTTTTATGATGTCACACTGCATTTAAGACATTACCATGGTGATATGGCGCTAACGTAATCATTAATAGTGCCTGCGGAGAACATAAGCAGGTCTGATCACTGCTCTCAGGGCTGAATGAAATAGAATGACTGAGACATAAACAGGCATTCTATTTCGTTCCGCCCTTGAGAGCACTGATCATTTCTATCTTCGCATTACTGGAACGCAGGGATGGAAAAATCACCACAGGAACAAGGCCTATATATATGTTTCAGTTTGCAAGTCACAACAGCAGCTTGCATGACAGCATGCCTTTGAAGAATGGGAAAGAAAGGGTTAGATTCCCTCTCTGCTGAGTTTGAGAAGCATCAATGGCTGACTCTATAATGTTGTTTTATGATCACTTTATGTGTCCACCTATGTTCCCTCTAGAACTCCATATTTCATGGGCTAATCATAGATGGTCTGTGGTAATCCATTCAAATGACTCTTCACTTCAATTAATTACTGTCCCAGGTGGACTAGAACCGGGCACTTAAAGCTAGAACCCTTAATTGAAGCAATAACAAAGTGTCACCCCGCCTGTGTTTTGGTACAAAGCTGAGGGAGGGCCTGAAGAAATGTAACCACTCTCAAATTCATAGACAGAGATGTGGATACAAGGACTGACCATCCATGATATCTAAATTATAGTTGAACCCTTTTTTAAGGCTATACAGTGTTTGTTTACATTTACATTGTTTACAGACATTGGAGTAAAACATGCTTGTAATCTGGGTTCTGATGGGGTACGACTGTTGAGCTAAGCTCATGAGGCATTTACAGTATAAGTTATTTTCTTCACAAATCAATGGGTATACACTGAGTATACCAAACATTAGAACACCCGCCATAAAAAAGCGAAACTATGGTTTGCAACTGCACATGTGGACAAAGATCGTAGTTTTTTGAGAAATGTCCTCGGGTCTGATGAAACAGAAATGGAATTGTTTGGCCATAATGACCATCGTTATGTTTGGAGGAAGAAGGAGGAGGCTTGCAAGTCGAAGAGCACCATCCCAACCGTGAAGTACGGGGGTGGCAGCTTCATGTTGTGGGGGTGCTTTGCTGCAGGAGGGACTGGTGCACATCACAAAATAGATGGCATTATGAGGTAGGAAAATTATGTGGATATATTGAAGCAACATCTCAACACATCAGTCAGGAAAGTTAAAGCTTGGTCGCAAATGGGTCTTCCAAATGGACAATGACCCCAAGCATACTTACAAAGTTGTGGCAAAATGGCTTAAGGACAACAAAGTCAAGGTATTGGAGTGGCCATCACAAAGCCCTGACCTCAATCCCATAGAAAACGTATGGGCAGAACTGAAAAAGCGTGTGCGAGCAAGGAGGCCTACAAACCTGACTCAGTTACATCAGCTCTGTCAGGGGCAATGGACCAAAATTCACCTAACTTGTTGTGGGAAGCTTGTGGAAGGCTACCAAAAACATTTGACCCAAGTTGAACAATTTAAAGGCAATGCCACAAACTACTAATTGAGTGTATCTAAACTTCTGACCCATTGGTAATGTGATGAAATAAATAAAAACTGAAATAAGAAATCTCTACTATTATTCTGACATTTCACGTTCTTAAAATTAAGTGGTGATCCTAACTGACCTAAGACAGGGCATTTTTACCAGGATTAAATATCAGGAATTGTGAAAAACTGAGTTTAAATGTAGTTGGCTAAGGTGCATGTAAACTTCTGACTTCACCTGTACATGTAGGTAGAGTTAAAGTGACTGTGCATTGATAATAAACAGAGTGGCAGCAGTGTAAAAGAGGGGGGCCTTCCTCTGACACCATCTGGTATAGAGATCCTTGATGGCAGGAAGCTTGGCCCAAGTGATGTACTGGGCAGTATGCACTACCCTCTGTAGTGCCTTGTGGTCGGAGGCCGAGCAGTTGCCATACCAGGCAGTGATGATCTCGATGGTGCAGCTGTAGAACGTGAGGATCTGAGAACCCATACCACATCTTTTCAGTCTCCTGAGGGGGAATATGCTTTTTCTTACCCTCTTCACGACTGTCTTGGTGTGTTTGGACCATGATAGTTTGTTGGTGATGTGGACACCAAGGAACTTGAAGCTCTCAACCTGCTCCACTACAGCCCTATCGATGAGAATGGGGGCGTGCTCGGTCCTCCTTTTCCTGTAGTCCACAATCATCTCCTTTGTCTTGATCACGTTGAGGGAGAGATTGTTATCCTGGCACCACACGGCCAGGTCTCTGACATAAAGGCTGTCTCATATTTGTCATTGATCAGGCCTACCACTGTATTGTTGTCGGCAAACGTAATGATGGTATTGGCCATGCAGTCATGGGAGTACAGGGAGTACAGGAGGGGACATTCTTGATACACACAATAGACTGTTGAGTGTGAAAAACCCAGTTGTGTTGCAGTTCTTGACACAAACCGGTGAGCCTGGCACCTACCACCATACTCCGTTCAAAGGCACTTCAATCTTTTGTCTTGCCCATTCATCCTCTGATTGGCAAAGACACACAATCAATGTTTCAATTGTCTAAAGGCTTCAAAATCCTTCTTTAACCTGTCTTCTCCCCTTAATCTACACTGATTGAAGTGGATTTAACAAGTGACATCAATAAGGGATCATAGCTTACACCTGGATTCACCTGGTCAGTTTATGTCATGGAAAGAGCAGGTGTCCTTAATGTTTTGTATAGTCATTAGGACCGGAGCCGTCTTGACCACCATCTCTAGTGGCTTGTAATGGGTAGTATATGGTGTTGTAGGTCCATTGCTGCTTTACATTCAACTCCAGCTGTTAAGTTCAAGGATATTTGAAGGCTGTTTCTTGTAGACTAAATATAGAACATGGAAAATCAATTGTGTTGATTGAGCACCTCTGGGCCCTGGCCTTTTCACAGGTGTTTGTGGATGTTTTCATTTGAAATCTCATAACTGTGTTTTTCCTTGAATTCGGGCTGTAGTTATATGAATTGCAATGCATCATATTTAGCAGGCTGCAGGAAAAAAACATTGGCAGAATGCATCATCAAGCCTGTTTGTTGATTAAAATGTCGTTCTCTCAATCCAGGCTCTGTCATGTGGATAGGATTGCACTGCGGAAATGGTACATATGTTTGCTTCACTGCAAGTGATAAAAGCACCTCAAAGTCATCAAAAGGTCACTCCTATGCCTCCAACCCTTAACCTGTCTCAGCACTGAATACATTGCCCCACAGTATCAATTTAGCATTGATACCTGCATCAGTTATGTATGAAACTTACTAAAATAGGTGCCATTTGTCTTTCTCTGGGTGCCAACATATATACAGTACCATTTAAAAGTTTGGACACAACTACTCATTCAAGGGTTTTTCTTTATTTTTACAATTTTCTACATTGAAGAATAATAGTGAAGACATCAAAACTATGAAATAACATATATGGAATTATGTAGTAACCCAAAAATATATTTTATATTTGAGATTCTTCAAAGTAGCCACCCTTTGCCTTAATGACTTTGCACACTCTTGGCATTTGCTCAACCAGCTTCATGAGGTAGTCACCTGGAATGCATTTCAATGTTAATTTGTGGAATTTCTTTCCTTCTTAATGCGTTTGAGCCAATCAGTTGTGTTGTGACAAGATAGAGATGGTATACAGAAGATAGCCCTATTTGGTAAAAGACCAAGTCCATATTATGGCAAGAACAGGTCAGTCAATACGGAACATTTCAATAACTTTGAAAGTTTCTTCAAGTGCAGTCGCTAAAAACCATGAGAGCCAGATAAAACTGTCTCTTATGAGGACCGCCACAGGAAAGTATTACTCAGATTTACCTCTACTGTGGAGGATAAGTTCATTAGAGTTACCAGCCTCATGAATTGCAGCCCAAATAAATGCTTCACAGAGTTCTAGTAACAGACACATCTCAACATCAACTGTTCAGAGGAGACTGAGGGAATCAGGCCTTCATGATTGAATTGCTGCAAAGAAACCACTACTAACGGACACCAATAATAAGAAGAGAGTTGCTTGGGCCAAGAAACATGAGCAATGGGCATAAGTCCAAATTTGAGATTTGTGGTTCCAACCGCCGTGTCTGTGAGACGCAGAGTAGGTGAACGGATGATCTCTGCATGTGTGGTTCCCACTGTGAAGCATGGAGGAGGAGGTGTGATGGCGTGGTGGTGCTTTGCTGGTGAAACTGTCAGTGATTTATTTAGAATTCAAGGCACACTTAACCAGCATGGCCACCACAACATTCTGCAGCGATACGCCATCCCATCTAGTTTGCACTTTGTAGGATTATCATGTGTTTTTCAACAGGAAAATGACCAAAACACATCTCCAGGATGTGTAAGGGCTATTTTACCAAATAGAGTGATGGAGTGCTGCATCAGATGACCTGGCCTCCACAATCCCCTGACCTCAACCCAATTGAGATGATTTAGGATGAGTTGGACCGCAGAGTGAAAGGAAAAGCAGTCAACAAGTGCTCAGCATATGTGGGAACTCCTTCAAGACTATCGGAAAAGCATTCCTCATGAAGCTGGTTGAGAGAATGCCAAGAGTGTGCAAAGCTGTCACCAAGGAAAAGGGTGGCTCCTTTGAAGAATCTCAAATAAAACATATATTTTTATTTGTTTAACACTTTTTTGGTTACTACATGATTACATATGTATAATTTCATAGTTATGATGTTTACACTTTTATTCTACATTGTAGAAAATATTAAAAATAAAGAAAACCCCTTGAATGAGTAGGTGTGTCAAAACTGTTGACTGGTACCGTATATATAAAAAAACGAATCAGAAGACTGGTATCTGATAGTTCCGACCTGGTCTCAGAGCATTTTGTATTATTCTGTATGTAAATCCAAAACACTCCATTTCTTTTTTTCAAAGCTTAAAACTGCGTATAGGTTGTTGCATCCATCAATGCAATTGTCTGCATAAATTCCAATCCCCCATATATTTTTTGTGGTATATATAGAATATAGAATATATAGAAGATATATAGAGATACACTCAATTAGTATTTGGTAGCATTGCCTTCAAATTGTTTAACTTGGGTCAAACGTTTCAGGTAGCCTTCCACAAGCTTCCCACAATAAGTTGGGTGAATTTTGGCCCATTCCTCTTGACAGAGCTTTTATTAGTCCCTCCATTCAACCCCTCCCATCTATCTCTTAACATCATCCATATTGGATTTCTATTTGCCATTTATTTTTTAACTATGCTGTGGTGCTTCACAAAAGTACTGAACCTTTCTATTCTCATAGTTTCTACAGATTGTAAATTAAAGATAAAATGTTTTGCTAAAATAATTAGTATATTATTGATCGATTGACTATGGCTTTTCAAATGAGTTCGAGGTAAATGTTGCAATTCTTCAGCCATTCCTGGACCAAAAAACGAGCTACATACAGTATGGACAGTACCAAAATAAATGATCTAATGACTCAAAAAACATCAGCAGAGCTGGGAAAAGTGTATCCTTCACATATGGCATGTATTCATTTGTGGATGTCCATCCCCCATTTCGTATGATATGTTATGAATTCCAATTCGTATGATATGTTACGAGTTTGCTTAACTTACAAAATGTTACGAATTTTCAAAATGTACTGTATGTTACGAATTTTACAAATAGTAGCTAGTTGGCTAATGTTAGCTAGGCTAGGGGTTAGTGGTAAGGGTTAAGGTTAGGGTTAAGTTTTAGGTAAAAGGGTTAAGAGTTAGGTAAAAGGGTTAAGGTTAGGGGAAGGGTTAGCTAACATGCTAAGATGTTGCAAATTACTTACAAAGTAGGTTGTTCATGATGAGTTTCGAACTCGCAACCTTTGGGTTGCTAGACATTTGTGTTATACACCCACTTATCCACCTCTACCAGCCTTAAGTAACCATCCGTCTTTATCTAACCATACCAAACGTAACATATCATACTCATTTGTGTGTCCCTGATTTCCATTTACTATGTTACGTCTAGTCTATGAGACCAGGCTGATAGTTCTTGTTCCTCTCACCAACTCACTAACATAGAGATAATATTTCACAAACTGCACCTTATCAGAGGTGTGATTGGCATTTCTTCATATTCTCACCGTCCAGTGTGCAGTGGCTCTACGGTGCTAAATGTCAGTCAGTAGAGATGAGAAGCAGTTTAAAGCTGATGCTGCAACGACCTACGCTACTCTTTTTAAATGACTCATATAGATCAAATGATTGTGCAGGGGAGTTAATGGCCATGGCAGGGAAAAGCACCAGGGATCCCCTTGATGATGGAAATTGTGACATTTGGCATATGCAATTGTGCAGATTTTTGCTGCAGAACAGCATTCATGACATAGTGGAAACATATTTACATCAAACAGTATTTTGTTGTGTGAGACATACTGCATGTGGCTTGAAAAATAACAGCCCTACAGGACAGCGACGGATCTCATCATTTAAGTTTGAGGTATTTTGCAATAACTTCACCAATACAGTAGCCTTCACAGAGTATGATATTCTTATAATACGTTTTTTTTGTTTTGTTTTCAGATAAATGCAATTTTGAGGAAGAATGACCTTACTGCACAGTATGTGTGTGAGGGATAGTATATTGACAGCACAACCATATGAGACAAACAATAAATAGGAAGCCTGTATGTGATTCAAGGCCAGAGTTGAAGGGAGCATGAAGGTCAGCAGTGGAAATCTATTCCGAGTCGATGTCAGTCAACGTTCTCCGATGTCATGAGCATGTCTTCCAGGGGGGGTTCTCAGTCCTCTAGTCTCACTATTAGGGGAAGATTTACTGTCCCCACAGGGGCTTTAATGATAAGGCCTGGATGTACAGAATAAATTAAAACAAATAAAGTCTCTATAACTTAGAGGGTAAAGGTTTTAAACACTGCCACGCTGGTTTCTTACTATTCTCCATTTTGTGTCATATTGCACATAATGCCACAGTGAATCTTGATCTCAATTGCCTCTACAGTACCATGGGAACAATAGGCGATGTTCCATAGTTTTACCACAGCATTCTTTCTGGACAGGCTCTGTCCCTTGTGACACGTGTCAAAGAAAGCAGCTTGGCACAGAGGGCCCTCACCTCTTTTCAACTGTTTAACTTCCAGACGTCCTCAACATCCGTCAAAGCAAAGTGTCAATCACAGGTTCAAAGTGGTCATTAAAAACCATACTCGCAGTCTGTATTGTCTCCTCAGTTTCTAGGCTCAGTTAGAGGAACTAAATAGAATGAGTGCATGGACTTGAAGTCGACCCCTTTGGGTCATCCTCAGATGAGAAGTCAACATGTTGCTTTTTTACTAAAGTAGGGCTCCCGAGGGCAGTACATCACCACTGTTGATACTGGAGAGATTAAATCAACGCCAGTCAATTGATCTAGCTATCCAGGCGTTCACATTGATGTGTTCAACTGTGATAACATTTTGAAGTCCTTCCAAATGTGCCACTCTCGCTAGTGATTGACAAAGACAGATCAAAAGGCGATTTGCCTCACATTGAAATCTAGTTGCCATGGACACTGACATTGTTTGAAATCAAAGGGAAACAGTGCCAATATTAGCTCCAGTTTGAAATTATAATCAAAAATTGTAACAGGTAAAAAACCATTAAAACATTAAAACATGAAAGATTAAAGAGTTCTAATCCTGCTCCTGATGTGCATAATAAATATCATATTTTAGTGACCCTTGCATTGCTGAGCATATTATAACTATAGATGGTTTGACATTATGGACTCAGGAAAGATTGCTCTTCATAGTATCTACAATTCAGTCCATACACAATTGTGTAAGTTCTTAGATGCCTTCTTCAAAGATTGACAGAGAGCAGCATACCACAATGTGTTCGACACACCCTGATCTGTTTCACCTGTCTTTGTGCTTGTCTCCACCCCCCTCCAGGTGTCGCCCATCTTCCTCGTTATCCCCAGTATATTTATACCTGTGTTCTCTGTTTGTCTGTTGCCAGTTCGTCTTCTCTTGTCATGTCTTACCAGTGTCTTTTCCTGTCTCGCTGCGTTCTAAAGTTCTGTTTCCTAGTTTCCATGGTTCTGACCATTCTGCCTGCCCTGACCCAGAGCCTGTCTGCTGTTCTGTACCTTATTGTCTCTGCCCTGGATTACGGACCTCTACCTGCCTTTTATTGTCTTTTGCCTGCCCCCTGTTTGGGTCAATAAACATCTGTGACTCTAGCTGTCTGCATCTGGGTCTTATCCTGAGTTCTGATAGTGTTGTATTGTCTAAGAGATTTGAGCCTTTACCTTAGCAGCAGACAACACGGCTATCTGTGGTTCTACCAACAGATTCCATCCCTTTAGGGTTTAACAAGGAGAGTTTGAGGCTTTCTAGCCGTTAACCCTGGTTAAATTCCTGTTCCCATGCTGTTTATTCTCCACTGCCCTCGGATTCTCCACAATGTGAAAAACATGACAGTTGAGGTACTGACTACAAGTTCTCAGAGAATTTGTTCAGATTGACCCGTCTGAATCCCTTTAACATTCAGTCTCTAGATTGCTGGCACTCAAGCATAGGGAGGGTAGTGTGTTTCTTCCCTGGTTTACATTCACTCTTTTGCAGGTTTTACCATATAATTTCTGCCATCCTAGACACATTTCCTCATCTGCTTGGTACTGCACTTATGCACTATTTTCCATACATTAACTATATGACAGGTTAATATTTAAGTCATAATTCCCTCTAAGCAAGTGTTTGGAGGATACATTGGCACGGGTGTTGTTAGGCTCGAGATGAAGTGGAGGGCCGGCAAATCGTGCCAATGTATCCTCCAAACACCGGCATTAAGGGCATTATCACTTTAATACAACGGATTTGTAACAAATTGAAATGATATTTTCATGAAAAAAATATTTTTATGAACTTAATCATTCTATCCAATCATTCCTTCAACAAGATATAGTCCCGACACAAATCTAGGGTTGCTACCCAAGCCGGCTGGTCGTTCATATATCGGTTCGATTGCCAGAGACTTGACCCTGTCATTCAGTCTTTTGTTCTGTGTTGCCATACTGGCTGGCAACGCTCTTAACCCTTGCTTGCTAGCTAGCCAACTACAGCTCATTTACTGTCATGTCAAACAGTGCAGCCAGAATAACAACAGTAGCTGCATTTACATTTGTTTAAGCTGTTTTCTCGTGACATTTATTTGGAAATATCCATAACAATGAGCTAATGAGGCACAATTTCACCTGGCATAGAAAATGTGCTCTCTCGTCAGGACACTGTTGTTCAGAGGAGCTAGCCAACAACACAGCTAACAATTTCACTTCAAACTGAAGTTGGAAAGATTGCAAACTACCTGCACTTCGTTTTGTTTTAGCTTTCTTCAATTTACATTTCTTTGTATATATCAATAAAAATGATGCCAGCTGATTCATGATTTCGACTGTCTGAGAATCGCTGTCTGTCTGTCTCGTCTCGACTACCGACCCCTACACCTTCTTTACTATGGGACAGCTGGAGATCGAAATTGAATATGGAAACAATGATGCAAATGTTAGAGAGACAGCAAGGTTTATACAAATCTTCGCTGTTGAAAACTAAATGTTGGTCTAAAAGAAATGTAAGATAATGTCTAGATGCTTTTTAAAGTGGAAATCAAGTTTATAAATTGCCTGGTTGGGCTGATGAGACACTGGATTGCACAGTAAGATTGAGAGTAAATAGTCATTTTCGTGTCATAGATTTAGCTGGTGGAATAGACACTGGCTGGAATGCTCTTTTAACCAATCAGAATTCAGGATTTGACCCATCCGTTGTATAAAGTCTACCAGACTAACTGTCTATCCTGTACTCTATCCACCATTCATAGTGACAATAGTGATAGGTGGATCGTTTGTCCAGATCTGCATTTGGCTAACTAGCAATCATACCGCACATAAAAACATTCAAAGCTGCATCAATTTTCCATATGAATCCACAAGAACAAATAGGTACAGCTGATAGGCAGCGGAGAAACCAGGTGCATAATTGCGCATGAAAGGACAGTGAAGACATGAGACATGCAGCTCAAAAATCTTTCCTATTGATCTAGTTTAGGGACATTACAATTATCCTACCTATAGTAGTCTACAACACCGCAATTACAATTAATAATTGCATTATTACACTCTAGGTTGCAGTGAAAATGTAATTTGAAAAGCAGTGGGAAAGCCCTGTAATTTGAATGTTTCATTCAATTTCAATTTTTAATTGTTTTTATTTAACCTTTATTTAACTAGGCAAGTCAGTTAATTAAGAACAAATTTGTATTTACAATGACGGTCTACCCTGGCCAAACCACTGACGACTCTGGGCCAGTTCTGCTCCGCCCTATGGGATCGGTGGATCAGTGGGTGGGTCTTCTCTCTACAGTTTATAAGGTCTAGAAAGGAACAGTAGCAAGCCCGGCTGGGTGTATTTTGACTTCTGTTTTATTTTCTATTTTACTAAGCTGCGCTGTCTGTTGCAGATCATCATTCTCCCAAGTCGTCCTATAATAGTGTGGCCACATACGCTCCTGGCAGGCCCAGTTATTCAGGAACGCTTAACACATGCTCTGCCTCCTCTCCAACCCAAGCCTAAATACTGTATGTGTAATTTGACAAAACCAGTAGACCTAGAGTTGAAAATGCAATGGAAATCCATTTAACTTGTATTTTATTTATTCGGTACATGAGAATTGAACCACAAAAGTTATTTTCATTTGCACTATGTATTTATGCACATCATTTTATCCGCAACAAATTAAATTAGATGGAAACACAACTCTGATGGGATAACACAATCTCACACTCAGTTCGCGCAAATATGTAGCAAAAGTATTTGGCTTAATTTGTAGGAAAATACATTTTGGGGGGGGCAAGCTTTGGAACAATCTGTTGAAAGATATTGGAGCAATGCATTTTGGGCAATGGTGTTCTACACTGCCTTTTTTTTGTATCACAAAACACATTTATATAAAAAAACAAGTGTTACAACCCAATATTGTTAATCGTGGGCGGCAGGTAGCCTAGTGGTTAGAGCGTTGGGCTAGTAACAGAAAGGTTGCTGGATTGAATCCCCGAGCTGACAAGGTAAAAATCTGTTGTTCTGCCCCTGAACAAGGGAGTTAACCCACTGTTCCCCGGTAGGCCGTCATTGCAAATAAGAATTTGTTCTTAACTGACTTGCCTAATTAAATAAAGGTGAAATAATTTTTTTAAATTACAAATATCAACCAGGTAGTGACCAAAATACTTACAATATAAAAGTAGCCTTAGGTTAAAAATAGTGCTATGCTTGTTTCTATGCTTGTTTTCGCTTAATACTTTACATCCAGATTGGAGTAAAAAGTTGTATTTGTCCGATTTTTCTGTTTATTTTCTGTGGTATCAATGAAGGTATTTGATTGGGGAATGGGGATACATTATAATAATGGGAATTAAATAACCAATAAGTGTGGGGAAACAGAAGACCCGTAAAAAAAATCTGTTTGGTTTAAATTCCCCTGGTGCAAACTGCATTTGCAACTATAACGAGTCTGTACTATGATCAATTAATCATATCAATGCAGTTAATAAACAGGTTCATGTAAAATAATGAATTATGTTGAGTTACACTTATGGCACTTCCAAGGCAGTTTCATGATGATTATTATGGTCGTGTCAATCATGTTATATACTTAAGCTATTGTGACAAGGCTTTTTCCAGCATGGCGTAGGCCTACTGCCTCTGCCCAGAGGCCTACTAGGAATTCATGGCAACGGCCGTTAGAGCTCACTTTGCCACGTATGAACCCTGGTTAGAGTCCTCGTTGCAGCTTTCCCTTTCTTCCGCTACATTGATGGCAGCGTTGGGATCACGTTCAGCTCACACCTAGTTATGTGATCTAGTGGTGGGAAGTCGTCCGGGTTAGGGAGGGTTTGGCCGGTAGGGATATCGTTGTCTCATCGCGCACTAGCGACCCCTGTGGCGGACCAGTGCACGCTAACCAGGTCGCCAGGGGCACGGTGTTTCCTCCGAAGCATTGGTGCGGCTGGCTTCCGGGTTGGATACGCGCTGTGTTAAGAAGCAGTGCGGCTTGGTTGGGTTGTGTTTCGGAGGATGCATACGGGAGTTGTAGCGATGAGACAAGATAGTAACTACTAACAGTTGGAGAAAAAGGGAGGTAAAATTTAAAATAAAATTTTAATTTTCAAAAAGTTGCCTGAAGCTGAATGGAAAGTGCCATACCCAGACCAGTTATTCAGAAGAAAATCCTCTGTATGTCTAATTTGCATAAGTTCACTTACCTGTGTGGACCCAAAACAAACACGTTCTACACCTTCACAAAGTACCTGTTTAAAGTGTTATTACACTTTTGTTAAAGCTTATACATATAATAACCTGACAATGATCCACATCATATGGTAGACAAATAATGTAAGTGTGCTCTGCAGCAAAACACAACTATCCGTTATTTAGGATGCAAACCAATAATATGAATCACTGTTGATCCATCCTGTTCTGATCTAATGAGGCGGATGTAGGATTTTCTACGGCCTAGAATCAAGGCCTTTCCCAGTCATGAAGGATGAAGCTAGGCCTCTCTTGGTTCTCATTGGCAAAGACTGAACTCTAATTAGGGGCTATATGTCAGACTCTCCTATACCACTTTGCCCAACATGTTATACCCCATAGGTTGTAAATTAACCCTTTTATAAGGTGATTTAACTTGTATGATTGTTTGTAGAGCTGTGAAACCCATAGCTGAATGGCTCAGACTGAGCATTTCTCACTGGAAATTGCTGCTGACATTGAACATAGCCTAGGGTTAGGTTATTTAATTAATTTCAGACTCTCCTATACCACATTTCCAAACTTCTTATACCCCATAGGTTGTAAATACAACTTTTTTAAGCTGATTCAACTTGTATCATTATTATAGAGCTGTGAAACCAATTGCCGAATGGCTTCATTTATTTATGGAGAGCAATTTAAATTATTTAACAGGTAGGGTCCATTTATTGACAGTAGAGTGTTGATTAATTATTGCTTTCTTCAGTGGAAATACAGAATATGTATAAAAATGCCAAATATTCCAAAAGCTAAATCAGGTAGAGATTTAGTGCTATTTAACCATATTAATCATTACTGAAACATGCAACTGCAAACATTTAACCAGTTAAAGATTAGGAATACATGACAGATACAACATTTTTATAAAAAATGATGAATACAAAAGTCAAGAGTTGGCTATAACATCAGTAAAAACAAAGTGAGTGTGTGTACATATGTGTGTAAGTGTTGGTGTGTAAGTGTAAGTGTATAATGGTGTGTATTATATAATTTCCCAACATGAAATTGTATCCACATTCCCCAATTAAATATCTTCATCGATACCACAGAAAAAAAAACAGTATTTTTTTCTCCAATCTGGGAACAAAATTCGACATACAGTGCATTCGGAAGGTATTCAGACCCCTTGACTTTTTACACATTTTGTTACGTTACAGCCTCATTCGAAAATTAAATAAATGGTTATTTTTCTGAATAAATATACACACTATAATTTATTATTTACATTTTATTTCACCTATTTTTAACCAGGTAGGCTAGTTGAGAACAAGTTCTCATTTGCAACTGTGACCTGGCGAAGATAAAGCAAAGCAATGTGACACATACAACAACACAGAGTTACACATGGAATAAACAAACATACAATCAATATATACAGCATGTGCAAATGAGGTAGGATAAGAGAGGTAAGGTAATAAATAGGCTATGGTGGCAAATTAATTACAAATAGCAATTAAACACTGGAATGGTAGGATGTGCAGAAGATGAATGTGCATGTAGAGATACTGGGGTGCAAAGGAGAAAGATAAATAAATAAATAAATACAGTATGGGGATGAGGTAGACTGGATGGGCTATTTACAGATGAGCTATCTACAGGTGCAGTGATCTGTGAGCTGCTCTAACAGCTGGTGCTTAGTGAGGGAGGTAAGTGTCTCCAGCTTCAGAGATTTTTGCAGTTCGTTCCAGTCATTGGCGGCAGAGAATTGGAAGGAGAGCCGGCCAAAGGAAGAATTGGCTTTGGGGGTGACCAGTGAGATATACCTGCTGGAGCATGTGCTATGGGTGGTGCTGCTATGGTGACCAGTGAATTGAGATAAGGCTTTACCTAGCAGAGACTTGTAGATGACCTGGAGCCAGTGGGTTTGGAGACGAGTATGAAGCGAGGGCCAGCCAACGAGAGCATACAGGTCACAGGAGTGGGTAGTATATGGGGCTTTGGTTACAAAACGGATGGCACTGTGATAGACTGCATCCAATTTATTGAGTAGGGTATTGGAGGCTATTTTGTAAATTACATCGCCGAAGTCGAGGATCGGTAGGATGGTCAGTTTTACTAGGGTATGTTTGGCAGCATGAGTGAAGGATGCTTTGTTGCGAAATAGGAAGCTGATTCTAGATTTAATTTTGGATTGAAGATGTTTAATGTGAGTCTGAAAGGAGAGTTTACAGTCTAACCAGACACCTAGGTATTTGTAGTTGTTCACATATTCTAAGTTAGAACCATCCAGAGTAGTGATGCTGGACGGGCGGGCAGGTGCGGGTAGCGATCGGTTGAAAAGCATGCATTTAGTTTTACTCGCATTGAAGAGCAGTTGGAGGCCACAGAAGGACAGTTCACCAGCAGCGAGAGCGACATCATTGATGTATACAGAGAAGAGAGTCGGCCCGAGAATTGAACCCTGTGGCACCGCCATAGAGACTGCCAGAGGTCCGGACAACAGGCCCTCCAATTTGACATACTGAACTCTATCGGAGAAGAAGTTGGTGATCCAAGCGAGGCAATCATTTGAGAAACCAAGGCTGTCGAGTCTGCCAATAAGAATGTTGTGATTGACAGAGTCGAAAGCCTTAGCCAGGTCGATGAATACGGCTGCACAGTAATGTCTCTTATCAATGGCGGTTATGATATCGTTTAGGACCTTGAGCATGGCTGAGGTGCACCCATGACCAGCTCTGAAACCAGATTGCATAGCGAAGAAGGTACGGTGAGATTCGAAATGGTCGGTAATCTGTTTGTTAACTTGGCTTTCAAAGACCCTAGAAAGGCAGGGTAGAATAGATTTAGGTCTGTAGCAGTTTGGGTCAAGAGTGTCTCCCCCTTTGAAGAGGGGGATGACCGCGGCAGCTTTCCAATCTATGGGAATCTCAGACGATACAAAAGAGAGGTTGAACAGGCTAGTATTAGGGGTTTCAATAATTTTGACAGGTCATTTTAGAAAGAGAGGGTCCAGATTGTCTAGCCTGGCTGATTTGTAGGGGTCTAGATTTTGCAGCTCTTTCAGAACATCAGCTATCTGGATTTGGGTGAAGGAGAAGTGGGGAAGGTTTGGGCGAGTTGCTGTGGGGAGCGCAGGGCTGTTGCCCGGGGTAGGGGTAGCCAGGTAGAAAGCATGGCCAGCCGTAGAAAAAAGCTTATTGAAATTCTAAATTTTGGGGGATTTATCAGTAGTG
The DNA here is from genome assembly GCF_002021735.2 of Oncorhynchus kisutch. Classification (NCBI taxonomy): domain Eukaryota; kingdom Metazoa; phylum Chordata; class Actinopteri; order Salmoniformes; family Salmonidae; genus Oncorhynchus; species Oncorhynchus kisutch. The sequence continues at coordinate 55,384,833 of NC_034183.2, forward strand.
ACAGTGTTTCAGTGTAGTGGGCAGCTGGGAGGAGGTGCTCTTATTCTCCATGGACTTTACAGTGTCCCAGAACCTTTTTGAGTTTGTACTACAGGATGCAAATTTCTGTTTGATAAAGCTAGCCTTAGCTTTCCTAACCGCCTGTGTATATTGGTTCTTAACTTCCCTGAAAAGTTGCATATCACGGGGGCTATTCGATGCTAATGCAGAACGCCACAGGATGTTTCAATGGCAAACATGTCTGGAGTGAACCAAGGGCTATATCTATTCCTAGTTTTAAAAAAATTGAATGGAGCATGCTTATTTGACATGGTCAGGAAGGCACTTGTAAATAATAACCAGGCATCCTCTACTGACGGAATGAGGTCAATGTCATTCCAGGATACCCCGGCCAGGTCGATTAGAAAGGCCTGTTCACTGAAGTGTTTTAGGTAGCATTTGACAGCGTTTGACAGTGATGAGAGGTGGTTGTTTGACCGCAGACCCATTACGGATGGAGGCAATGAGGCAGTGATCGCTGAGATCTTGGTTGAAAACAGCAGAGGTGTATTTGGAGGGCGAGTTATTTAGGATGATATCTATGAGGGCCCGTGTTTACGGATTTGGGGTTGTACCTGGTAGGTTCATTGATAATTTGTGTGAGATTGAGGGTATCAAGCTTAGATTGTAGGACGGCCAAGGTGTTAAGCATGTCACAGTTTAGGTCACCTAGGAGCACGAGCTCAGAAGATAGATGGGAGGCAATCAATTCACATATGGTGTCCAGGGCACAGCTGGAGGCAGAGGGGGGTCTATAGCAAGCGGCAACGGTGAGTTACTCGTTTCTGTGAAGGTGAATTTTTAGAAGTAGAAGCTCAAATTGTTTTGGTACAGACCTATAATGACAAAGCAAAAACCGTTTTTCAGAAATGTTTGCAAATTTATGTAAAATATCATACATTTGTACAATATCACATTTACATAAATTATTCAGACCCTTTACTCAGTACCTTGTTGAAGCACCTTTTGCAGCGATTACAGCCTTGAGTGTTCTTGGGTATGACGCTACAAGCTCGGTACACCTGTATTTGGGTAGTTTATCCCATTCTTCTCTGCAGATCCTCTCAAGCTATGTCAGGTTGGATGGGGAGCGTTGCTGTACAGCTATTTTCAGGTCTCTCCAGAGATGTTTGAACGGGTTCAAGTCCGGGCTGGGCCACTCAAGGACATTCAGAGACTTGTCTCGAAGCCACTCCTGCATTGTCTTGGCTGTGTGCTTAGGGTCGTTGTCCTGTTGGAAGGTGAACCTTCACCCCAGTCTGAGGTCCTGAGCGCTCTGGAGCAGGTTTTCATCATCTCTCTGTACTTTGTTCCCTTCATCTTTGCCTCGATCAAAGTCTCTCAGTCCCTACCGCTTAAAAACATTCCCACTGCATGATGCTACCACTACCATGCTTCACCGTAGAGATGGTGCCAGGTTTCTTCCAGATGTGACGCTTGACATTTAGGCCAAAGAGTTCAATCTTAGTTTCATCAGACCAGAGAATCTTGTTTCTCATGGTCTGAGAGTCTTTAGGTGCCTTTTGGCAAAGTACAAGCATGCTGTCATCTGCCTTTTACTGAGGATTGGCTTCTGTCTGTCAACTCTACCATAAATGACTGATTGGTGGAGTTGGTTGTCATTCTGGAAGGTTCTCCCATCTCCACAGAGGAACTCTAGAGCTCTGTCAGAGTGACCATCAGGTACTTGTTCACCTCCCTGACCAAGGCCTTTCTCCCCCGATTGCTCAGTTTGGCTGGGCGGCCAGCTCTAGGAAGGGTCTTGGTGGTGATGGAGGCCACTGTGTTCTTGGGGACCTTCAATTCTGTAGAAATGTTTTGGTACCCTTCCCCAGATCTGTGCCGCTCCAATCCTGGAGCTCTATGGACAATTCCTTCGACCTCATGGCTTGGTTTTTGCTCTGACATGCACTGTCAACTGTTGGATCTTATATAGACAGGTGTGTGCCTTTATGTCCAATCAATTTAATTTACCAAAGGTGGACTGTTGTAGAAACATCTCAAGGGTAATCCATGGAAACAGGATGAACCTGAGCTCAAAATCGAGTCTCATAGCAAAGGGACTGAATACTTATGTGAAGAAGGTATTTGTTTTATTTTTTAATACATTCGCAAACATTTCTAAAAACCTGTTTTCGCTTTGTCATTATGGGTATTCTGTGCAGATTGCTGAGTATTTTTTTTCTTTCATTTTAGAGTAAGGCTGTAACAATGAAATGTGGAAAAAGTCAAGGGGTCTGAATACTTTCAGAAGGCATGGTAGATATATAAATAAAAGTGGTAAACAAAAAAAGGGAGTGTAAAACACCATTGCCCATCATGCATTGCTCTAATAACTTTCAAAACACTGTTTTCTGAAGTTTGCCTCCCCAAAATGTATTTTCCTATGAATGAAGTCTCATAAAAATGTGTCGTTTCACACGAATTAAGACGCACAAAAATGCACGAAATCTGCTTAAATGCCATTTCTACATATTTGCACGAATTGAGTGTGAGATTGTGTTGGATGGGGAAAATATTGTTTTTATGCAAATGTTTGAACATTTGCATGAAAATCTTTCGCAATTGGATTGAAACCTAGCTATAAACACCATAAAGACTCTGGCAAGTGCTCTAATCCAGTGTCACTTTGATTATGCCTACACATCAAGGTTCAACAGCAGCCCCAAACATCTAAAGAATAAGCTACAGACCAGCCAAAACAAGCTTGTAAGAATTATGCTTGAACTACCCTCTCATACTCATCTGGAGGTCAATCATTTTAAGCAGCTAGGCTGGCTATCTGTGGAAAAAAATGGTAGTATTAATTCAACTTGGTCTGGTCCAAGTTCACAGATTTAGCTCCCAGGTACCTATCCAACTATTTGTTATTTGTTAGAGCTGTCCACCAGAAAATACCAGAGCCAGAGAGTAATATTAACTGTTTTAAATATAAGTCTACCTGGTAAGAACAATTAAGCAATAAGGCACGAGGGGATGTGGTATATGGACAATATACCACGACTAAGAGCTATGCTTTGTTAATTGGTTGTATGGTGCATTGGCACAGAAACCTGTTAATGGAAAATGTGTTGCATATATTTTACATAACTATAAATATGGCATCAAAATGTAGAAAATCTGATTTCCCCCTAGCTTATCATGGTCTGCAGCCGGCTCTGGTCGTAGTGTAGGCCTAGTGAAACAAGCAGGGGGAGCAAGCTCATCCGTGGTGGTTGGCGAACCCTCAACCTTCTAGCCTGTAGCCCTGCATGTCAACGACTATGTTACAAAAACATGGCAGAGTGGCAAAGCTGATGTTTATCCATGTTTATAAACGCAGGGTCGCTAGACTTCCCGTTATTTGTGGACATAAGCATCATTTTTTATCAATTCTATGAGGGTGTGCATTTTTATTTTTAAAGTTCAAAGTGAGGGTCAGGTGAAAATATTTGTAACGTTGGGGAGGTACTTCTTTTAATGACCCCCGCCCAGTGAATTTAGAACTGACCCCTTCAAATTCATTTTCTTTTGTTGGAGAATACCATTTCCTGTGAGGGCTTGTCTTGTCTCATGTAGTTATCCATGCATATTGTGACCGGTAGATTAGAGATAGATTCCCCGGGATCCTCTTAGGGACACACATTACAGGGCAGCGTAACACCTGGAGGGAGTCATGCTAAGATTGAATTCATGCCAGTCACTGGACTTACCTCTGCTATCTGGGTTAATGTCTCCGATAAGTAAAAGCATCTCTGGGATCCTCCAGTAGCATCAGTCCAGTCCTCATGGATCCTTCTTCTGGTCCTCTGGGGAAACACACAGAAAATCGAAGGGTAAATCAAACTGAGTGCAAAGTGTGAATGAATCTCTTCATAACGTTGGAGTGGTTTTAAAACATTTCTGTCCAAACAAAGATAGAAATCCACGTAGAAATCCATATTTTAGTATCTAGCCAGCTCACACTGCTGTTTCGGTTCAGAACAGGGTCATTGGTTTTAGTAGTGCTCATAAAGGAGTAGTTCCCAACTCCGGTGCTGGAGTACATCCAACAGTATACATTTCTGTTGTGGCCCAGGACAAGCACACTTGATTCTACTTATCAACTAATCATCAACCCCTTAACAAGTTGAATGAGGTGTGTTTGTCTGGGGCTTCAACAGAAATGTATACTGTTGGATGTACTCCAGCACCGGAGTTGGGAGCCACTGTCATAAAGGATTGATTAGGGGAATTCATCTTAGGTGGGTGACCCTTATTACCTATAATGACCTATCATTGCCGGGGCACTCTGCAATAGCAATTCATGAGCACGTCCAACAGCACAACAATTTTTTCAAAGGAGTGATTTGATTCACTCTATAAACCTCAATTAACAGGGACAAGCTAATGAAATCCTGTATACCATATTCTGGCCATGCAATTTCCTGTGATCAGCAAACTGCTCATACTAATTAAACAAAACTCAATTTGCTTTCCTCCCTCTAAATGGCTTCCCGTATAAACCCAATGACTATTTTCCATACTCACTGCCCAGGGGGAACATGGGTGCTCTCTCTGTTCATATTACGGAAAGGCAAGACAATGATGAGAAACGGATACTTTGTACCCAGTATAAGTCATTTGTTAGCTAAATAGAATATGATGTATAGCCCTGCTGTTGCCTTTACTCATGTTGGTAGGATCTTGTTTATGAAGTCTCTATGCAACACTGCACTAATGAAAAGTTCCTATATAGACACCTACATACATATTAACTCAAGCTTCAGATGAGTGCGCTATCAGTATTCATATCAGTACTCTTGTCGAAATGAAATGATTCTCTATTCCCCTCTCCTGTGATCCACTGTTTGCGTGACATGCAGTATCTTGGGAAAAACACAGACAGAAATTCAATGTAGAACAGTAGCTAATGGAAATCTGAAACACTGCTAGAATTTCAATAAATCCTAGGATGATAGATAACACCATTCAATTAGCTGGTAAGGATGCAATTTGCATTCTGTTGAAAGAGGTGATAGTTTGAGTGCCCCGAGGCAGCTGTCATATAGCGCAGGCGAGCCTATGAAAACCCCCCAAAAACGGCGGAAACAAGAACCAAAAGAAGAGTTTGGGGAGTCTTGGGCACTATTCTTTTAATTACTCATCATAATGACTCCATTTAGCTGTTCAATGGCCCATTTTATGGCATTGAACAGGCCTGGGAAGCCCTGTGTCCTTGGCAGGGTTGATCCTGCAGCTGCCCCAGCTAGCTGCCCCATCTAGCCTACACTGCAAAACTGCAAAACCCTTCCCTCGACTCAGAACCCTGGGGGAATACAAGGGTCTCTCAAATATTGACAGGAAAAACAACACGTCTACATGGGTTTTCACTGTTACTAAACACAACCGTAACTCAATACATTATTTTCCAGAGGAAAAAAAATGTAAACAGAGAAAAAAATATAAACGGACGAGAAGCGCAAAACCTCAGGGGGATTTCAAATGTAAGTAAATGGTGTTTCCTGCACATATTTGTAAAAAATCAATGAAGTAACTAAATGAAGGAAACAAAATAACAAGTAAACAGGAATCACATCACATCTCCTATTAGAGCAGAATCATCCCCTCAGAGGCTGATGCTCTTCTCTACTCAGACAGTACGTGTAGTTTTGACAGGATTCTGACCTATTTGTGATGTAAGTGTTTCTGAGGTGGGGCGGGGGGGGGGGGGGGGGGGGGGTGGGGGGTGGGGAGCGGGCCGCAGGGGGGAGCTGGAGCCCAGGAGGAGGTGAAGGCCCCATATGGCCTTGGAGAGAGAGAGAGCATGAGTTTATGGCACATCACCGGCACACTGACCCTGAGCACTGGAAGGCTGGGCATCAACTCAGTCCGATCTGACTGACTGACTCTGCTCAGCTGCTGACAAGTGCAGAGGGGCACACAGGGGTATGTGGACCAAAATAGCCCTGCTGTGGTCCACTTCAGTTTGAAGCAATTGCTCACAAATCACTGGCAGGCACTTTCCTCCAAGATAGCGTTCCATAAAATGAGCTTTGTTGCACTGGAAATGCATTCCCTTTGTATGTATTCATTATTGAGGACACCCTGGATACCTTGTTTCAATCCGTGATAATGATAGCAATATTACAGGACATTGCTACAAGCGATTAGTGAAGTCCTTAGGTATTACTGTCTCAAGTTAATGATGTTCCCCATGAGTATGGGGTTGAATTTCCTAGACCATTAATAAATTATTGCTCTGAAGATACTGCACGTAGAACATTCTGTCTGCCAAGATACACAGATTGCATTACAATCTGTTCAATGTCGAATATCACACAAATTATAAAGTTAACCACAGGAAGTAACGGTAATGTCGTGGCATTGGTTATCCGTGGTAGTGGAATTAAGTTAAGGCCCGGGATTCAAGACACACAGATTACACGCATCACACCGATTAGATGTCTTGGATGGGATGTCAACAATATGGATTCCCAATACATTGTTTTGTCTGGCTCGGTTGGTCTTGTACTGGATTCACTGTGGAAGATGTGTAGTAGAAAGATGTTGCCAGTTAGTTGTGAGATAACCATCTGTCCATTCCACTCCCTCGGTCTGTCGACAAGAAAATACAATTAATATTGTACTAAAGAAGAACATGACAAGGCTGAACACTAGAAGATGAAACTGGGGCCGTTAATGTGGAAATCCAACATTTCCCAATTACAAACTTTGTTGTGTATTCTCCTCTATGTATAATACTTCAAAGCAGTGCAGCACAAAATAGGGATGGTAATTACATTGTTAAGTTAGTATTGCATTGCAACCCTTCTCTGAGGGACCTCAATGTGCTTGGTTGGTTAAAGCTGAGACTTTAACGACTGCACAAAGAAAACAACAGAGACGGGATGAGAGATTTCAGGATGGAATGGATGGATTCATCTGAAAACAAAAAGAACACTGGAATTCCTCAAAAGTTCAATGAATAATGAAAGAACCCCTGGTCAATTAATTTAAAGATCATTTTGAACAGAAAGAAAATATGGGTTAGTATGTGTATCTTTGCTCTGAAAATCTCCTATATTTAATCTGCAGAAAATACAAATACAAAAATGAGATAAAAACTCAAATAATCTTCCAGGTATGAAAAAATGCCATAGGCTCACAAAAGATTTGTAGAAGAAGAAAGTGAATTTCTAAGTGCGTTGGCTTTTTGTACAAGAGCATAATTCCAATGGAATATTCCCAAAAGGCGGAGTTGGAGACAGATGCAGCATTACACAGCACAGTAACATACAGTGAAACCATAAGAATGATGTAAGGTTTAACTGCATTTTTAGGACTTAGTCACATCAGCATTTCGCTGCACCTGCTATAACACCTGCTAAACTGTGTACGCGACCAATAAAGTTTGATTTGATTTGAGGTGTCTTAAAAGAAAGACGGCCATAAGAGAGGGCTGAGGGCTTTGCCTCTAGTGGCTGGCCGTCTTGGAGGCCACTGTAAGAGGAGAGGTATGCAGTCGTGCATTCATGAGTATCCCTATAATTCTTCTCTATGATGGGCTGAGATGCACACACTGGGATTATGCTTAGACAATCACCGCGGGGACGCCCTAAGACAAAGAACAGCCTCCACATGATGGAAACAGAAGCCCCGTTTACACCTGGTCTAACATGGACTGTCCTGATCTTGTCGACATTCTGATTGTGCACACATATTTAGAGAGGCGTAGATGATTATAAGACTCATTGTGATCTGATTGTGATCAATTCTTCCTGACTACCTCCGGAGGGATCCATTGTATCTGGATATCAATCATGCGTAAACAGAGCTGCATAGTCAAACCATTTAAATCATCATTATACTGGTCTCTAAAATGGAAATATTTAGACCACAGAATTAATCATCAGTTGGATTGAAAAGTGACTATATTCTCTGGTGGTGCAATGCAACCAACCTTTCTAAATGCAGTACAGCCAAGCTAATCTAAAAACAATGGATTCAGGCTAATAAATTATGTTTGGGTGGAAAAGACTGATTCCAGGAAGACCTAAAGGATCATTTTCCGAGGCAACTATTTGTTTCGTATTTGTTGAATTCTCACTTTGTTGCGCTATGCTCAAGATCCAGTAGGAAAACAGACCCTGTTTTTGTGAACTTGATTTCACATCTGAGTGAGTCAGTCTCTCCGTTAGACCTGGAGGCATGGAGGCGAGGAGCCACACTGTTGGTTCCCCCTAGGGAGACTGAGAGACTGGACTTTTCTGATGGACCTGCAAACAGTAAGCCACTTGGAAAACAAAACACACTGAAATCCTTGAAATGAACATGCCAAAAATAGATTATACAGTATTATTGTCTACCATCAGGCAATGTAAATATTCTCTGTCTCTTCCAAACACATTTCAAACAAAATGGGTTCCCAGATACTTTTACTACAAGTTTACTGGTTCAATATTAAAGATATATGGCATTATTGTACAAGCATGTGTACTTGGAATGTTAAGATGAGTTGTTATACTGAAAGAAGTGTGAGACCAACACAACACGTGTGAGATACATGTCTTTAGTCCATGGGGAACTGGAATCTTCAGGCGATCTCATTGAACCAACCACCAAAATGCTAGTCAGCTAAAAATGAATCATAACAACATGCTTAATAACGCACTACCTTAGTTAAAGGAAGGACCTCAGGACACAAGAGAGGAGCGCAGTTCAAAGTTTTTTATTCTGGTTTTTTTTTGTCAGAAATTTTTGTCAGCTTGACTAACTCATTTTTCAGCTTAATACTCATGACCAGCTGTAATAGTGAGGTTGACTGACTAGCCTGGAAAGGGTTGCATGAATTGATAGCAGCAGCGAACGTTGGCATCATGCACACTATGTCTTAATTGGACTCGGGAGGTTAAGTGGTGCATTTGTGTAATGTGTACTGTACTGTATATAGCCATATTTTGTAACCCCATACACGTTTGCTAATGTTAATGCTCTGACAAACGCTACAACTACCAAAAGAGTGAAACTCTTCCAAGTACGCTGTGATACAATAACATCCCATCATTACTTGATGGCTTTCACCTTTTACGACCTGTCAGTCAAAATGCTAACGTTCATATAACATTCATGAGCCATCTAAAAATGTCATCACGTCATGAATACATCAAGATGACATTGTCATGACTGTATGGACCCCCCCCCCCCCCCCCCCCACTGTCCTATTAGAAGCTTGTCATGTCCAAATATGATGTCTGCTCACTGTTCCATTATGGAGAGTTAATGCTTCAACCTGTCAATGTAACAAATGTCACGCTCAATGTTATAACACCTAAAAGCTGTACGCTTAACTCTTGCCCTGTAAAAGAGGACTATGCAGATCTGTGCAAGGCTGAATTTCAACATCTTTTCTTATATCGACTTTAATGGAGTATAGGGACTGGTGGTTGTGAACATGGCTGTTCGGCTCTAACATAAAAAAGGACTGAATGGTACGCTGAGGAATGCTAGGGGAAGCTATTAAATGACATGCCCTCAGGGGGTTTCTGTGTACTTCGCCTGGGGAATTATTCATTTAGTAGCTGATTTTTACCTCTTTGGGAAGGCTCTGTGTACGAATAGTAATGTGCTCCTGAGAATGGCCTCATACACACAGATGTGACAAAGAGATTAATGTACTCCCTTGCCTGTTGTTGCACTCAAGAATCATTCACCAAGAGCATCTTCATTGAGATTTCTAAAAGGCCATAATGACTTTTGTACTTCATCAAAGAAGGATCTCTTAAGTGACACAGGCAATAATGTGTTATTATACTGGATATGTAGGGTGGAAAGATTAGCATGACAGTATAACAGGCTCACTGCATGTGTTTTTTACTCTGGGGCTATTATTGCTTCGAGCAGATTTTCTCCGGGGCCTCAAAAGCTTGCATGGAAATCCAGTGTATAATGGTATCTAGGATTGCTCTGAGGCACAAAAAGGAAAGTGTGGGAACCCTTAAGATACTAATGGATAGAGGTTCTTTTCAGGAATAGAATGGATTCTTCCAACATTGTGTGCTTTCAATACAACAAAGACAAAGCTACATGAAGACACCAAGTGATTGATGGATTGGGTATTTTTCGAACATGCATGGCACACTATAAGGTAACACTTTATTTGGATAGATCAGTAACATTTCTGCTAACTACACTCGATGTCGGAAGTTTACATACACTTTAGCCAAATGCATTTAAACTTTAAAGTTTTTCACAATTCATAACATTTCATCCTAGTAAAAATTCCCTGTCTTAGGTCAGTTAGGATCACCACTTCATTTTAAGAATGTGAAATGTCAGAAGAAAAAAAATTCCAGCTTGTATTTCTTTCATCACATTCCCAGTGGGTCAGAAGTTTACATACACTCAATTAGTATTTGGTAGCATTGCCTTTAAAATGTTTAACTTGGGTCAAATGTTTAGGGTAGCCTTCCACAAGCTGCCCACATTAAGTTGGGTGAATTTTGGCCCATTCCTCCTGACAGAGCTGGTGTAATTGAGTCAGGTTTGTAGGCCTCCTTTGCTCGCACACATTTCTTTCAGTTCTGCCAAATAATTGCTATAGGATTGAGGTCAGGGCTTTGTGATGGCCACTCCAATACCTTGACTTTGTTGTCCTTAAGCCATTTTGCCACAACTTTGTAAGTATGCTTGGGGTCATTGTCCATTTGGAAGACCCATTTGCGGACAATCTTTAACTTCCTGAATGATGTCTTGAGATGTTGCTTCAGTATATCCACATAATTTTCCTATCTCATGATGCCATCTATTTTGTGATGTGCACCAGTAGCTCTTGCAGCAAAGCACCCCCACAACATGATGCTGCCACCCCCGTGCTTTACAGTTGGGATGGTGTTCTTCAGCTTGCAAGCATCCCCCATTTCCCTCCAAATATAACGATGGTCATTATGGCCAAACAGTTCTATTTCTGTTTCATCAGACCAGAGGACATTTCTCCAAAAAGTATGATCTTGGTCACCATGTGCAGTTGCAAACCGTACTCTGGCTTTTTATGGCAGTTTTGGAGCAGTGGCTTCTTACTTACTGAGCGGCCTTTCAGGTTATGTCGATTTAGGACTCGTTTTACTGTGGATATAGATACTTTTGTAACTGTTTCCTCCAGCATCTTCAAGGTCCTTTGCTGTTGTTCTGGGATTGATTTTCACTTTTCGCACCAAAGTACGTTAATCTCTAGGAGACAGAACGTTTCTCCTTCTTGAGCGGTATAATGGCTGCGTGGTCCCATGATGTTTATACTTGTGTACTATCATTTGTACAGATGAACATGCTACCTTCCGGCATTTTGAAATTGCTCCCAAGGATGAACCAGACTTGTGGAGGTCTACAATTTTTTTTCTGAGGTCTTGGCTGATTTCTTTTGATTTTCCCATGATGTCAAGCAAAGAGGCACTGAGTTTGAAGGATGGCCTTAAAATACATCCACAGGTAGACCTCTAATTGACTCAAATTATGTTAATTAGCTTATCAGAAGCTTCTAAAGCCGACATCATTTTCTGGAATTTTCCAAGCTGTTTAAAGGCACAGTCAACTTAGTGTATGTAAACTACTGACACACTGGAATTGTGATAAAGTGAATTGTAAGTGAAACAAACTGTCTGGTAAAAATTGTAGGAAAAATTACTTGGGTCATGCACAAAGTAGATGTCCTAACTGACTTGCCAAAGCTATATTTCATTAACATGAAATTTGTGAAGTGGTTGAACAACGAGTTTTAATGAGTCCAATCTAAGTGTATGTCAACTTCCGACTTCAACTGTATCCACTAACCCTGATCCTAGTTCTAACCATAACCATAACCATAACCCTTATCCTAACCCTAAACTTAACCCTTACCCTAACACTAACACTAACCTTAATCCGTATCCTAACCCTGATTCTAACCCTAACCCTAAACGTAAATGTAACCTTAGCATGCAGTTGCTTATCAGCGGATATTTTGTTGATAGTATAGTTTGTTATAAGTGTGACCCGCTATAATTAACAGAAGAGATCAGTGATGAGATGAGCTTTAGAACAGTTGTCATTAAATCTCTTAACCCATGACTCCATCTGTAAACCTCTGAAACACCTCAAGTGAACATGCTGACACAAACAACTGATCTCCTGGTGTGAAGTCTTTTTCAAGTCGAGTTGAAATAATTATTAGATAATCCATTGAAACTAGAACACAACACCATGAAACGAGTAGCCTGCTCCCTGGTGCCTGATGCATTTTTCACAATACGGTTGCTATCAGGTTGCTATCAGGTTGCTATCAGGCTGCTATCACAATATAGCAGCCTGAAGAACCTCTATTTTTAACCAGCTCTTGGTATTTAGTTATTAATGAAACATATCAAGCAACACATCATATTTATGTATCTGTTTTCATGTGGAAGATTCATTTCCTTTGTAACCCCTGCTACAGGGCTGGAGTACTGTAGCGGGCTAATCAGGAAACACAAAACAAAAGTGAGGCTAATCAACAGGCCTCGTGGGGTACACTTTCGTTGAGGGATACAGCTAAGCCTGCTACCTGGATCACAACCAAGAACGTCGATAACCGACACTGCTCACTGAAAGGTATATTCAAGTTAATGTTATAAGGAAGTCAGGTGGGAACAAATTTGGTAACAAAACTCTGGAGGCACAACAGAACTACGTCCAAGAAGAAGATCTCATCCAGAGAATTTCAGCAAAACATCAAAACAGTAAGGGGTAGATCATCTCCTGATATGCCCCAAGCTTGAAATTAGAGTGAGAAGGCATGCAGTACCTCCTGGTTGCTCAACAACTCTCCCTGCCAGAAAGAGGAGATAACTATTGTCATCGGTGCCATTAGTGGTTTTCTGGGGACATTGAGCAGGATCACTGGAGCACTGCAGAGCATCACAGTGCTGAGTCATAAAGTTCCTCTCTCTGTCTGAGAAGAATATTAATCAGAGTAAGTTGGACATATTCAAAATGTACTATTCTAGACTTGGAGAATAACTAGCGAATCCAAAATGAACTCCTGGTGACAGTGGACTGCCGATGTATTGTGTCAGACCGCGCAGCGCCACAGAATCATGAGCTACAGCACCATGGAAACAAATATCTTCTCATTTACACATGTATAATAAATGCCTCCCTTATGTGTGGAATGAAGTTCTGCATGTAGATCTGAATGAAGGATGTGGCCTGTAAAGGGTCAACAGGATTGATATTCCATGAGGATATTGTATAGTGAGCCCCCCATTAAGGCCAGTTGCACTCTAATTGATGGAAGCAGAGCACTGTGAGGTGTAAGTCCCTGCACCCTGTGCTGCACGTTGATGTCCTGAGGCATGACGCTGGAACAAATAACATTGTCCTCTCCAAATGCATAAACAAAACAATTGCAGATTGCAAAGGACTTGGCGAGCGTTAACTCGCGGTGTGCCTGTGGCTTGACTGAATTTTATTGCAGTGAAAAATGCGAGAGGTTGGTACATTCCTTGTGGACAATCCACAATGAAGAAATGACCCAGGCTGTCTTTCCCCTACTTCACCTAACTCCTTTAAAGTATCGAGTTGAAGGTAAGGACGTGCAATGTTGAGGGTGGCTGACTGTTGGGCTGCAACAATCATTAGGGCTGTGTTGAACAAGCCCAATGCACACGTACAGTACTCTCTACAGGAGGGACGGTAAGCGGGCGTTCTGCTCCTGCTTCAGGAGTTTGTTTAACAAGCTTATGTTACGAGACACCATCTCCTAGTTGCTTTACGGAACAGAGAGAAGTGCCCTGTACTTTTAACACATCCTTGTCCAATCCTCCAAAGCAATCAGTGAAAGTGAACAGTCATCCTGCCATCCGGACAAGCCCTCCCACACTGTTAATGTATGCCCATTCAAATATTCAAAATTGATAAAACAAAAAGTGGAAAATCAATTTGCTGCTTCTGATTCCGTTATGAACATGTTATCATTCAGAGCACACTGGGCTTCTGCTGCAATGTGGCCCACTGAAGCCTCTGGAAATCACTCACCACCACGACATCCTACTTGCCAGGTTAGGGCACTTTGTTCTGGCTGTAATAAATCATAATAAATAATAAATCACCACACAATAACCTGGATCTTTCACAAGAGCTGGGTGGCCCTTCTGAATATAGACACCAATGTCAATAGCCTTGCACATATTGCTGAACCAAATCTTGACACTATATTAGCCTTGAGAGCATTCATTTTGGCAGAAAATCACACCCTGGGTTCTCTAAAACGATGAGCCTCTTGGATTCTCTAAGTGATCAAACACAAATGGATACATAAATCAAGAAACTGACCAATTGTAATAAAATCTTCCCGCAGCTGATTTTTTTCTGTGTACTTCAAGAGTGCTCAATAGTGGAAAGATTCAGTAGCTAAGTGTTTGCACTCTAAGCATTACACGACGTCTTCATATTAATGACTGTTGCCACAGTTGATTCATTAAAGGGCCTGAGAGAGCTGGTAATGTGCCTTTGGGTCTGATAAAGCCACAGTGTTGACGTCTACTGTAGCTTAGAATCCAGAGCAACACAGTGCAACAACATGTTCCAAACACAGCTGTGGTCTAGTATTCTATAGCTCACACCATACAGGTTGGATACAATAACTAGAATATATCCAAATATATCAAAGATTTTTAGACCTCTTTAAATGGTTGCTTGACATGTTAACCATCCTTAACAGCCCTAGTCTATTTAATTATGCTTTGATACAAAGTGAACTATTAAGATGCAGAAATTCATTTTCTTACATTTATTTGAATGAAAGTTATGCCAAATTAATATAAATTGCACATTCTCAGCTATTTTAGAGGACACAAAACGGGACACGAGACAATCATCATATATCTTTTGGGTCAATGTCATGTATCTAGAATGATTCTGAAGCGTGATTGAACTTGCACAGAAGTGCTTACAAAAGAAAACATTATGCATTCAATGATTATTATTATTCTCTTTCTAGGAGGCAATGCCTGAGCCCAACGATCCAGTCTTGATTTAACACTGCCTTTTTAACACTGCTGCAAGACACTCCACAAGTGACTTGCGACTCGGCAAATTCACACAATTCATTGTTTGCTTGTTGTCGCCACTCCTCCCAGCCCCCCTGCCTGCTCCAGGGATCTGTGTTGTATTGTGTCCGTGTGCCTGAAGCGTGAGGCCTTCATTAGAGAGACACTCTGAGAGCCTGCTGAGGCTTGGCCCAGACTGGGACTCCTGCCATGTCAATCAAACAGCAGCACAAGGGGACAGAGCCGTTTACAATCTCAAAGCAAAGGAACACCAGTCAATGCCCCAAAATAGATTGATGAGCTCGCCTTTCAACGGTGCAACATGTATAGCACCTGGAGCGCAGACAAGGAGTAGCTACAGATTGGAGTAATTGGCAAAAAGATGTCCACAAGCTGTAATCTGTACCAGCATCTCCAGCATCCTTCATTTTCAGCGGACTGCTGTTTGTGAGCCCGCAGTAATGGAAAGGTTTCGACTAATTACTATAGACAAGTAAACGACTACAATTTACAAGAGGTGAAGCTAAACCCTCAAGCCCAAATGCTTTGTTTCCTATGCACCACTACCATTACTTTAGCTGCCTCTGGTGTACAGCACAGTAGTGTTACGGAATCTGGTGTACAGCACAGTAGTGTTACGGAATCTGGTGTACTGTACAGTAGTGCCACTGAATCTGGTGTACAGCACAGTAGTGTTACGGAATCTGGTGTACAGTACAGCAGTGTCACTGAATCTGGTGTACAGTACAGTAGCATTACTGAATCTGGTGTACAGTACAGTAGTGTCACTAAATCTGGTGTACAGTACAGTAGTGTCACTGAATCTGGAGTACAGTACAGTAGTGTTACTTAACCTGGTGTAGAGTACAGTAGTGTCACTGAATCTGGTGCAGAGTACAGTAGTGTCACTGAATCTGGTGTACAGTACAGTAGTGTCACTGAATCCGGTGTACAGTACAGTAGTGTCACTGAATCTGGTGTACAGTACAGTAGTGTCACTGAATCTGGTGTACAGTACAGTAGTGTTACTGCCTCTGGTGTACAGTACAGTAGTGTTACTGCCTCTGGTGTACAGTACAGTAGTGCTACTGAATCTGGTGTACAGTAGTGTTACTGCCTTCTGGTGTACAGCACAGTAGTGCTACTGAATCTGGTGTACAGTAGCATTACTCCCTCTGGTGTACAGTACAGTAGTGTTACTGAATCTGGTGTACAGTGGCATTACTGCCTCTGGTATACAGTAGCGATACTGCCTTTGGTGTACAGTAGCGATACTGCCTCTGATGTACAGTAGCAATACTGCCTCTGATGTACAGTACAGTAGTGTTACTGAATCTGGTGTACAGTGGCATTACTGCCTCTGGTGTACAGTAGCATACTGCCTCTGGTGTACAGTACAGTAGTGTTCCTGAATCTGGTGTACAGTAGTGATACTGCCTCTGGTGTACAGTAGCATACTGCCTCTGGTGGACAGTAGCGTTACTGCCTCTGGTGTACAGTACAGCAGTGTTACTGCCTCAGTATTCATTTTAAATCACACCTATTGCATGAAAGCTGCTCTCTACCCGATATACAGAGGCAGTCAAAAGTTTGGACTACTCATTCAAGGGTTTTGCTTTGTTTTTACATTTTTTTTTACATTGTAGAATAATATTGAAGATAAAAACTATGAAATAACACATATGGAATCATGTAGTAACCAAAAAAGTGTTAAACAAATCAAAATATACATTTTATATTTGAGATTCTTCAAAGGGGCCACCCTTTGCCTTGATGACAGCTTTGCACAGTCTTGGCATTCTCTCAACCAGCTTCATGAGGTAGTCACCTGGAATCTTGTTAAAAGTTCATTTGTGGAATTTCTTTCCTTCTTAATGCATTTGAGCCAATCAGTTGTGTTGTGACAAGGTATAGTAGGGGTGGTATACAGAAGATAGCCCTATTTGGTAAAAGACCAAGTCCACATTATGGCAAGAACAGCTCAAATAATCAAAATGAAACGACAGTCTGTCACGTCCTGACCTTAGTTCCTTTTTTATGTCTCTGTTTTAGTTTGGTCAGGGCGTGAGTTGGTGGTGGGCATTCTATGTTTTTGTTCTAGGTTTTGTATTTCTGTGTTTGGCCTGGTACGGTTCCCAATCAGAGGCAGCTGTCGATTTCTGTTTGTTGAATAATTTTGCACGCCCCATTTTTCAGTTTTTGATTTGTTAAAAAAGTTTGAAATATCCAATAAATGTCATTCCACTTCCTGATTGTGTCCCACTTGTTGTTGATTCTTCACAAAAAAATACAGTTTTATATCTTTATGTTTGAAGCCTGAAATGTGGCAAAAGGTCGCAAAGTTCAAGGGGGCCGAATACTTTCGCAAGGCACTGTATATTTTGATTTGGTTAACACTTTTTTTGGTTACTACATGATTCCATATGTGTTATTCCATAGTTTGGATGTCTTCACTATTATTCTACAATGTAAAAAAATTGTAAAAATAAAGAAAAACCCTTTGACTGGGACTTTATATGTCTTTCTTTTTCTGTAACTTCAATGCTAATGGATTGGAAACACTATTAGCACTAGTGCATACTACTGTACCAGTTAAACATAAGAGTACGTGCCTGAGTGACATGGTGCTTACTATGGTTATATAAGCACTTAGTAGTAGTAATACTGTTTCTATCCTGATAACCAAACGAGCAGTCCATTAACAACCCATTAACAAACCATATCTCCTCACCACCATTCAAAAGCCATGGGCTATATTAAAGAACCAAGATGTGCTGCCTAAGGCAATCGCACACACTCGACATAATGTCCTTTCCCTCAGTATTATCTGAGGTTTTAAGGTTCTAGATTGTAAGGACACGCCCACCTTATCTAGGGAAGTCTTGACCATGCCTTTCTATGCCATAAAGGTACCATACCTTCTGAACCGAGAGGTGGATTCATCGAAATCTAAAAAGTGCCTGAGTGTAAAGTAGACTCAGATTCACAGTTCACATGGTTATCACGCAAGCCTACGTCAGAAAATGAATAATTTACCGTAGTAAGTAATATGAAATGGAACTTAAAAGGTATTTGTCTTTGCTCTTGGGTAATTTAAATGTTTTCCTTTGAAACAATTGCATTATTCATGGGACCTATGAAAGTCATGGCAGAGATTGTGTGCACCCGAGAGAGTAATGTGTAGAATATACTGTAGCAATGTTCACGCTTTCTCCCCAACCGTACTGCACTGTGCCTGGCTGGGAACCAGGCACATAGAGAACCACTGTGCTTACAATGCATTACACTTCCAATGAGGATGGGAGGTGAGAGATTTGCCTCCAACACCCTTACCTAGACAACCATCAGGGGACTGATGAGACATTGGTATGTTGCTACACAAGGATGAATTTCCTTTCTGCAAACGACTGTGTGCAATAGAGGCCTACCGTAGCTTCCAGGGACACACTCTAGAGGACCATGGTGGCACCGTGTTCATTATGGATCACTGTAACGGCAAGTAGCCTAGCGGTTAGAGAGGCAAGCCAACAGCCGGAGGGTTTGCAGTTCGAATCCCGGGTCTGCCATTTATGTGTCAGTGGAGATGTGGCTCTGCTAATGTGAATATAGATCAAGCTTATGAACCATACTGCCATTGGGGCAAAACAAATGTAATGTTACACGAGCAGCACTGTACATGTACAGTTGAAGTCAGAAGTTTACATACACTTATGTTGGAGTCATTAAAACTCGTTTTTTCAACCACCTCACAAATGTATTGTTAACAAACTATAGTTTTGGCAAGTCAGTTAGGACATCTACTTCGTGCATGACACAAGTAATTTTTCCAACAATTGTTTACAGACAGATTATGTCACTTATAATTCACTGCATCACAATTCCAGTAGGTCAGAAGTTTACATACACTAAGTTGACTGTGCCTTTAAACAGCTTGGAAAATTCCAGAAAATGATGTCATGGCTATAGAAGCTTCTGATAGGCTAATTGACATCATTTGAGTCAATTGGAGGTGTACCTGTGGATGTATTTCAAGGCCTACCTTCAAACTCAGTTTCTCTTTGAGTGACATCATGGGAAAATCTAAAGAAATCAGCCAAGACCTCAGAAAAAAAATTGTAGACCTCCACAAGTCTGGGTCAGCCTTGGGAGCAATTTCCAAATGCCGGAAGGTACCACATTCATCTGTAAAAACAATAGTACGCAAGTATAAACACCATGGGATCACGCAGCTGTCATACCGCTCAGCAAGAAGATGTGTTCTGTCTCCTAGAGATGAACGTACTTTGGTGCGAAAAGTGAAAATCAATTCCAGAACATCAGCAAAGGACCTTGTAAAGATGCTGGAGGAAACAGGTACACAAGTATCTATATCCACAGTAAAATTAGTCCTATATCAACAACCTGAAAGGCTGCTCAGCAAGTAAGAAGCCACTGCTCCAAAACCGCCATAAAAGAGCCAGACTACAGTTTGCAACTGCACATGGTGACCAAGATCGTACTTTTGGAGAAATATCCTCTGATCTGATTAAACAAAAATAGAACTGTTTGGCCATAATGACCATCATTATTTTTTGAGGAAAAAGGGGGAGGCTTGCAAGCTGAAGCATCATGTTGTGGGGGTGCTTTGCTGCAAGAGCGACTGGTGCACTTCACAAAATAGATGGCATCATGTGGAATGGAAATTATGTGGATATATTGAAGCAACATCTCAAGACATCAGTCAGGAAGTTAAAGCTTGGTCGCAAATGGGTCTTCCAAATGGACAATGACCCCAAGCATTCTTCCAAAGTTGTGGCAAAACGGCTTAAGGACAACAAAGTCAAGGTATTGGAGTAGCCATCACAAAGCCCTGACCTCAATCCCAAAGAAAATTTGTTGGCATAACTGAAAAAGCATGTACGAGCAAGGAGGCCTACAAACCTGACTCAGTTACACCAGTTCTGTCAGGTGGAATGGGCCAAAATTCACCCAACTCATTGTGGGAAGCTTGTGGAAGGCTATGTGAAATGTTTGACCCAAGTTAAACAATTTAAAGGCAATGCTACCAAATACTAATTGAGTGTATGTTAACTTCTGACCCACTGGGAATGTGATGAAAGAAATAAAGCTGAAATAAATAATTCTTTCTACTATTATTCTGACATTTCACATTCTTAAAATAAAGTGGTGATCCTACCTGACCTAAGAGAGGGAATTTTTACTAGGATTAAATGTCAGGACATGTGAACAACTGAATTTAAATGTACTTGGCTAAGGTGTATGTAAACTTCCGACTTCAACTGTATATAGTACTGTAAATACTGTACCCCCAATTCATGTCAAGTTCAAATGAATACTAGACCAAAATTGCTGACACCTTTCAAACCAATGAGGGATCAAAAATGTTAAAGCCAATTATCTAAGAAAACTCTTTTTTTAGAGCCTTTACAGTCCCAAGCTCTCAATATGTTGATGCAACGTGAATACTTTGATAAAGCTCAAATAACAAGGGAGCGATGTTGACTCAAGGGGTGTAACCTTTAATGGATTAGAAAAGTTCAGTTAGAGAAGAGATTTCTACGTCCCTTTCCGCCAGACAGAAAACAAGAGTGCACCTTTCCCTGACACACACATCCATCTGTAATGTGAGGCATTTGACTGTTTGTCGTTAAAATGCCTCATTTAGTGGAAGCTTGACAGTGATTTGTCACTGTGCTGGCACGGGGAAACATAGTGCCAACCTCATTAGGACAATGATTCCATGAGGATGGTCCGTCCTGTAGGAGCCAGCAGAATGCACGATCCACAGGCCCACAAATGGCTTGCTTCCCTAATGACTGCCCATTTGGTGTCTTCATTTAATTATTTCTCCCATGCCTGCAATCAGTAAGTAAGCCTGGAATGTACCCAACCCAGATATTAATGTGAACTAAATATCCCTATTGAAGATATCTTTATTGGTTGTTTGCTTTAGCTCCGAGCCCCCCGAGAGTAAACTTCAGGGAATGTTTGACCTTTTCCAAGCTGGAACAATAAAGGCCTGATGAGATTCTTCATATTTCAGCTATCTCACAGCACAGCTAATTAACAATAGACAGAGAATGAGCTTCCACTTGCGCTTGTATAATCTCTCTGTAAACATGGTCCAGTCACAACACTTTTAATACTCTCCTTTGATGTTCTGACACGTGCCATTGATCTGTATTATGACGCAGCCCATAAAGACAATTTCCACGAGGGAAAAGGTACACAACGTGAGACGCAATGTGGGAAAGGCATGTCTGAGCAAATTGTTGAGGGAAGAGGACAGCCTTTTGGTTTCACAAACCACTGCAAAGCAGATCTTTCTTTTCTGTCTAGAGAGAAATACATCCTCACTACTCAAGCTGGTATTACTTTTCTAATGTGTTATTCTTATTCAGAGTTATTCTATGATACAATTTAATCGCAGGCAAAATAGTATTGAATGCTATAGTCATATACATTTACCAGTTCTTTGTTTTTGATTTCAATGTTTTTACACATCTCTAAAGTCATGTGGAAATGTTTTACTGTAAATAGACCTTGTACATGGTGTTTTAACTGAACCCTTGCTTGTACATACAGGTGAGTAAGTTTTAGGAAGAGGTGAGTAGCACAGCTTGTCCTGGTGAACTGTATCTCCACACCCTCCGTGCCTCCCCTTCAGCTCTCCTGCCACTGGGTTCCATTAAGCAGCTGAGATGTAAGACAGCAAATTATCCCCGTACGTCACCTCCCTGATCCACACTGGCTGACACACTTGTCCATCACTCTAATGTGTTAAAGGAGCACCGCGGAGAAAGAGAGCCCAGAGATGGACGTCGTCCTCTCTCCCCTCTGCCTTGAATTAGGATTGACTGAGCCTTCTTTTGGAAAAGTACTGTAAGAGTCTGTCAGTAGAGCAGTAGAGTTTGTTTTTGTTCTCTCTCTCTCTCTCTCCCACACCCTCTCTTTCTTACTCTGCCTTAGCTCTTCCTCTGTGCAAAATACACTGTGGATCGAAAGTTGCCCCAAACCAGTACAAATATCTTGTTATCTCTCTACGCAGGTCAGAGTTTCACCTCTGGAACTTACAAATCCGATCAAATTCTCAGTGTGACAAATGTACCTTTCAGTCTGAGAATGCGTTTTCTCTAGGCCTCGGGGAAGAGGGATCTGCTTAACACATTATCCCCGGATGAAAATGTCATATTGTTTGACTGATAACCACGAGTCTCTCACAAATGAGTCCGACTCCTGAACATGAATAGCTAGTCGTTTTGCACCTCACTGTTGAGGTGCTGCTCGTGACACGACTACGCCTAGATGTCTTCATCTGGCTGACTGAATTCACGTGATGTAACAGGAATTCAGATCTTGAATTCTCGAGCAGTATGGCTGAAAATTGGTGTTGAAAGGAAGTGATCTGGGTAAAGGTGAGACGAAATGTCGTAGCGAAGCTACAGGATATGAAAATGTTTAACATGCATTTGAGCAGAGCAGATTACCATTTTCATTCTAATATACTGTGAAGAATCTCTGAGGGCAGTGGGAAAGGTTGTGTTTGCGCCCTAATGTTGTGTTTGCGCCCTAATGTTGTATGGAGACCCCAAGATAACAACTAAAATAGTTAAAGGAACCATGCAAATGTGTATATATTGAACATTCAAATATAAAATACAATATAATTTAGTAGTACAGTCCACATATATATATACACATATTGGATTACCTGACAATTTCCAGGAAAAGAATGGAGAGGAGAGAAATACCATTGAAAGCAATCCCAGTGTGATTTGAATACTGCTCACTTGGTTTGAACAGTCTTGCACTTAATCCAACTCTGTTCCAACACAACATTCTGAGAACCTAATTTACGACGCTCTGTAGGAAATGGAGAGGCATTAGCAGCCTCTTGACCACTGCAAGGAGTCAAGGTGAAGGTTCGATGCAGGGCAGGAGCTGTTTGAGGGAAAGGTGTCCTGCATAACATTACGTCTGTGTGCTACTCCTTAAATTCCTGGACAGTTGGTTGAGGCACCAGCCCTCAGAGGGATCTTGGGAAATCTAAGATCAATGGACAGTACTGGGGGGAGGGATCTGCTCAAGGCACTGTAGACTGTGATCATGTCAGCTAGCAGTAGAGAGGGCCCCAAGTCCTGTTCTCCAGTCCCACCATGATCTCCTTTTCCTACTGAACTCTAATACTTACAGCGCACTCTAAGCATGACAAATAATGGATTAGTGTGGATTAGAGTCAGACAAACATGAAAAGAGACACATGTTTTGAACCTCCTTCTGACCTAGATATATGTGCATGCAAAGGGGAGATAAACCTAGTGTGCGTGAGCGTGTGCATGTGCAAGTTCTGTCCAGAGCAGTTTTATGTGGGCATGTGTGAGTTGTTACAACTCTGCATGTGGCAGAAATCAATTTAAAAAAGATAATTGTATATTTCCGGAGGGAGGAGAGGCAATAAAAGGATGAGTCTCCACCATTGTGCAGAAATAGTGTTAATGAGGACGATGATCATCTGTAAATGAATCCAATTAAGGGAGTGTTATTCTCAGACCTCATGAATCTACAGAGTTATTCATTTGGGGACAGTTTGTCACCCAGGGAAAGACAATGAAAAGTTGTTGACCATCACCATCCAGTGCTAATGAACTCATATCTGAGCCAGACAGTTAAATGGAGAGAAAGAGAGAGAGCGAGAGAGAGAGAGAGAGAGAGAGAGAGAGAGAGAGAGAGAGAGAGAGAGAGAGAGAGAGAGAGAGAGAGAGAGAGAGAGAGAGAGAGAGAGAGAGAGAGAGAGAGAGAGAGAGAGAGAGAGAGAGAGAGAGAGAGAGAGAGAGGGAGTTGGCTGTCCCTCACCCTGGAAGGTATAGGCCGTGTGGGCATAATGGAGTCAGTCGATGGGATTACCTGGGGGATTAGGAATGATAAACACAATAACAAAATGGCTTGACGAGGACACTATCGTTCAACTGTGCTGTGTTTGAATCCAGCTGATAAAGGCTCTAAGGATCCGTCTGCAGAATGTTAAGGGGCTGAGTCACTCCCACCCACTCGGACAGACAGACAGACAGAGACAGACAGACAAGAAGTCGTGGCAAAGCAAGAGGCCACTAGAGTCTGCTGATTTGAAAGGAGAAGACAGCAGGATAGGAATAATGATGTAACATCGAATCAACCTTTGTCCACCATTTTAACTTGACACTCATTTCAGGTTAGATACAAGACTAGTGTATCATATAGAGCTAAAATGACTGTTTCCTGTACCTTGAACTGTGATATTTTGCTACAGACTAAACACATTTGGACTATGCACTTTAATGGTAATTGACCATTTTCAATTGCGCTATTTGACCCTCTTCAAACCAATATCATGTACTGAACAAGCTAGACGTTCTGCATCTGCATGGTAAAAAGGCACACTAGAATTCCCTGCCGACATATTGTATCTGAGAGAGAGAGAGAGAGAGAGAGAGAGAGAGAGAGAGAGAGAGAGAGAGAGAGAGAGAGAGACATCAGCGACACAGGTAACTTCCACAAAGCTGTGAACGATTTGAGAGGCAAGGCAAGAAGGGCATTCTATGCCATCAAAAGGAACATAAAATTCAACATACCAATTAGGATCTGGCTAAAAATACTTGAATCAGTCATAGAGCCCATTGCCCTTTATGGTTGTGAGGTCTGGGGTCTGCTCACCAACCAAGACTTCACGAAATGTGACAAACATCAAATTGAGACTCTGCATGCAGAATTCTGCAAAAATATCCTCCGTGTACAACGTAGAACACCAAATAATGCATGCAGAGCAGAATTAGGCCGATACCCACTAATGATCCAAATCCAGAAAAGAGCCATTAAATTCTACAACCACCTAAAAGGAAGCGATTCCCAAACCTTCCATAACAAAGCCATTACCTACAGAGAGATTAACCTGGAGAAGAGTCCCCTAAGCAAGCTGGTCCTGGGGCTCTGTTCACAAACACACCCCACAGAGCCCCAGGACAGCAGCACAATTAGACCCAACCAAATCATGAGAAAACAAAAAGATAATTACTTGACACATTGGAAAGAATTAACAAAAAAACAGAGCAAACTAAGAATGCTATTTGGCCCTAAACAGAGAGTACACAGTGGCAGAATACCTGACCACTGTGACTGACCCAAACTTAAGGAAAGCTTTGACTATGTACAGACTCAGTGAGCATAGCCTTGCTATTGAGAAAGGCCGCCGTAGGCAGACATGGCTCTCAAGAGAAGACAGGCTATGTGCTCACTGCCCACAAAATGAGGTGGAAACTGAGCTGCACTTCCTAACCTCCTGCCCAATGTATGACCATATTAGAGAGACATATTTCCCTCAGATTACACAGATCCACAAAGAATTCGAAAACAAATCCAATTTTGATAAACTCCCATATCTACTGGGTGAAATTCCACAGTTGTGCCATCACAGCAGCAAGATTTGTGACCTGTTGCCACAAAAAAATGGCAACCAGTGAAGAACAAACAACAAACAACCCATATTTATGCTTATTTATTTTCGCTTGTGTACTTTAACCATTTGTACATTGTTACAACACTGTGTATATATATATATATATAATATGACATTTGTAATGTGTTTATTGTTTTGAAACTTCTGTATGTGCAATGTTTACTGTTAATTTTTATTGTTTATTTCACTTTTGTATATATCTACCTCACTTGCTTTGGCAATGTTAACACGTTTCCCATGCCAATAAAGCCCCTTGAATTTAATTGAGAGGGAGAGTGAGAGAGAGAGAGGGAGAGAGAGAGAGGGAGAGAGAGAGAGAGAGAGGGAGAGAGGGAGAGAGATGGAGGGAGAGAGAGAGAGGGAGAGAGAGGGAGAGAGAGAGAGGGAGAGAGAGGGAGAGAGAGAGAGGGAGGGAGAGAGAGAGAGAGAGGGAGAGAGAGAGAGAGAGAGAGGGAGAGAGAGAGAGAGAGAGGGAGAGAGAGGGAGAGAGAGAGGAGAGAGGGAGAGAGAGGAGAGAGAGAGGGAGAGAGAGGGAGAGAGAGGGAGAGGGAGAGACAGGGAGGGAGAGAGAGGGAGAGAGAGAGGGAGAGAGAGAGCGGGAGAGAGAGTGGGAGAGAGAGAGAGAGAGGTGTGGAGAGTAAAGGTGAGGAAGAATGAAAAGTGACAAGTGAGGTAAGAGGGGAGGAGAGATAAGAATAACTGAAAATAAGAAGTGAAAGATAAGGTGAGAGGGGATGAGGATTGGGGGCAGAGTGGAGACATGAACAGACGAGAGTGTGTGCGGTGGAGAGATTGTGTGTGGCTGCAGGATATTAGCGCTAGGGGACCAACAGCAGAGCTAACAGACCTCACATCACATTCTCGAGGAGGGTCAACAAGGGGCATCACAAACAGCGCGGCAGGAGATTATCTTAATTCTGAAGGCAAGAAAATCCAAGATACCGTCCATGCTGACACCCTCTAATCGATGCCGACAGGTAATTCAGACGAGTGCATGGGAGAGTTTACAGCTTGCAGCTGGCCTCAGCAGAGCATTCGTGGACGTAGAGCCCCCCCCTCGCACTCATTCAGGTTCAGCCACGGCAATTCATTCAGGAGCACTTTGCTCCTCTATTATAGACCACAATAGGTAGCATTATGTAATATATAATAATCACATGAGTGGATGATAAGGGTAGTAACAATATGGGAGAATAACATCTCCACCACTAAACTCTGAACATTCACAGGAAGTCGTTTGTCTCTCACAGGAGTATTCAACTCTTAGCCAATGAGGTCCAGAGCTTGCTGGTTTTCTGATCTACCTGATAATTAATTACACATACCTGGTGTCCCAGGTCTAAATCAGTCCCTGATTAGAGGGAAACAATGAAAAAAACACAGTGGAACTAGCGTCGGTGTCCAGAGTTAAGTTCGAAGGGTATATAACAATTGACTCTGCCAAAGCTCTGCAGGGTTCTCAGCTGCCTTCCAAATGTTCCAACATAATGTTGTGACTGTCACTGTAGCGTCTATCATGCTGCCTACTGACAATAGGCCCGAGAACTCCTTAGTTGCTCCTAAGGACAGTATAATTGTTACACTCACGGTGTAGAATCATATACTACGCCAGCTGTATTAAATCGGTGCAAATAACACAGTTTACAGAATCAAGGCCAGAATTGTACACTAACAGCTTAACCGTTTGGAATGAGCACATCTCTAAATAGGGGCCAAAACGAATGGGGGAAAATGGAGGACGGGTTACTAGGGGAGGTTGTTGCCGGAGTATATCCTGAGGGCATTCGAGAGAGAAAAGATGCCCAGCCTAGCTGGTGTCTCACGGCTGTCACTGGCACTGCTCCAGGGTTGTGAGAGAGGCACTGTTATGTAATTCCACATACGTGGCTATTGCTTTTCAGTCCAGTCCAATGTACCTGTGTTGCCAATTCACCAAAAATGCCTCTGCATCAAAAAAAACATCAGGCCAGAGACCAACGTTTTGTTAATGTGTTTGAGAAGCCGGGTGAAGCCAAGAGTGTTAGGATTTTAACATTCACATCACAGGTAGAGCAATATACAGACAAGTGCTACATATTTGGAAGTTAAACCACAAAATACTCAAGGACGTACATTGTTCAACGCCTAGAGGGGAAAAAAACGCTTCATAGTTTGTCTTTGTTCTAAACACACAGGTATTCAAAAGGAAATATACACAAAAAAGAAAAGAATGTCGCCTCAAAAGGCTGAGATTCAGACGCTGTCAGACAGTAAATGAAACATCTCAGGAAGTACATAAAACACCCAGGAGATTTGGAAAAGTAAACATTTTGACACGCAAGAAAAATATCTGCTTGATCATGAAAATAAAATATGTATGTTGGCGCATCATGCAGCACATCTTTGTCTCCGCAGCAAAAAATCGTCCTCATATGAGATCGAAAGACGACCCCACAGAATTAGGAATGAAATAGAATCTCTATGGACTACCCCATGCAGTTTTAAGGACATGAATATCTCTGTTTGTGAATGTGCAGCGAGAGTAACACATTTCACACCCTCTTCCTGTGTATCTAAAGAGAGTGGATTCATTCACATCTTTCAGAGGAATATTTTCAAGCTCTTACTTGGCAAAACATCATGAAATAAACACAGGTGGACATAAAATGACACAAACCATTGTCATGTA
Source organism: Oncorhynchus kisutch (assembly GCF_002021735.2). Classification (NCBI taxonomy): domain Eukaryota; kingdom Metazoa; phylum Chordata; class Actinopteri; order Salmoniformes; family Salmonidae; genus Oncorhynchus; species Oncorhynchus kisutch. Next base: position 55,413,046 of record NC_034183.2, read on the forward strand.
CAAACCTAGGATAGTGTCACCTGCAACCAGACAAACAAAAACAAGGATGTTGTGCATGGTATGAACGCAAACAGTCTTCTAGGTAGAGAAATAACAAAGAAACAGACAGCGGCCCCCATGACTGTAGTTCCATTACAGCCCCAGGGCTCACAGCCTGGACGTCTCACCTACACTCTTAGAAAAAAAGATGCTGTCTAGAACCAAAAAGGGTTCTTCGGCTATCCCCATAGGAGAACCTTTTGAAGAACCCTTTTTAGTTCCATGTAGAACAATCCCACAGAGGGTTCTACATGGAACCTAAAAAAGATCTACCTGGAACAAAAAGAATTATCCTATGGGGAGAGCCGAAGAACCCTTTTGGAACCCTTTTTTCTAAAAGTGTAAGTCCACACACACTTAAACCCACTGACTTTGCCACTTCTACCTGGAGAGACCATGACGCACAAATACGCATGAAAAGCTTTCAAGTCCCACTGTTCTTCTGCCTAAGTAAAAAGACTGACACACTCATGTGTCATTTTTAATGAAAGAGAAGCAGTGGCACGTTCTGCACACCTCTGTGTGGGGAAAAGCACCGCGCCATCCCTCTTTAACAGTGATTAAATAAAAGATGAATGTGTCACGTGACGCGCCTTGGCTCATTTCTGTTGGACAGGTTCACGGCCAACGGAGTTGACGTGAGGAGTCATCGAAGTGGAAAGGGAGGTGTGCTCAAAGCGATGTGTGTCTACAGTGTGTCTCCTCGCAGTAGAGGGACTGCAGGTGAAGGCCTATAGGTTCCTGATCCTGTGGAAACGAGTCGGAGAGCAGAACCTGTTGCATATTTAACCACCATAGTTGCTCCTCCATTGGTCATGCGGTTCACTATTCGGCATGCCTTCAGGCTTCAGATATGCTCTTAGGAAGCTGAGACCAGCAGTATACTAAAAATACCGAGGCATTGCTAGACCCAGCCCTGTCTCAGCACAGCTGATAATGCTGGAGCTCACTAAACAGCCAGGGTAATGAGAAGCGAAAGCCCAAAACCGGCCTAATTAAAAGTAAACAGACATGGGCATGTAACACCCAGGATAAGCATTTAGCCGTGAACATCAGATTAGACAGTATTATAAGGATACAGTTGTTGACCTTAAATCTCAGAAATAACAGGGGCCAAAGACGAGCATCGGCCGTGGTTTACTTTCTTCTGCCCCTGCAGGATCAAACAGGTTCCTGTGTTTGGGGTGTGGTTAATGTGGCTTTCCATGGTGTTCAGAAGGGATTATAGTTGATAATCAACTCAGATCTTATAGGAGAATCAAAGAGAATTAATTGGATTCTCAGCCTTCTTCTATGGTGTGATTAATGTGCCAACTTAATTTATGCATCACAGACCACTTTAGATGCCCTTATTTACTTCTGTGTTTCTAGGGATGTGTTCACACTCTTATTACTGGAAAGAAGTAATGGAATGCATACCTCACATTACGTAATTGATACTGGTGGTGGATAAATAAATAATACTAGTTGATGATTAATTCAAAGATCAAACATCCTTTAATCTGGTCATATTTAAGTGAAACAAATTAGAAAATGCAATCAGACATGGTTAATTATGATCCAGGAATGTGATTATGGTGTGCAGTTGTTAACCTACAACATGGCCATTGGGTTACTGCCTGTGGGTACAAAGAGTAAAGGTTCAGACCAGTCACTGCAATAATACTAATAAGGAAACAGAAGACTGCAGGGGGTGCAGTTTCATTTAAGATTCTAACACAGATGTGGATTCCAAATGGATTTGGTTTCATAAATGTAACTTTTAACTTGCATTCTCATTCTCAATGGTGCCCTGAGAACAAACAAATCAACATGAACATTTCTATAAAACAGGAAAAGAATTCAACAGATACACTACATTTCAACAACACAAACAAATGATTCCAATCAACCAAAACGCTCGCATACCTCAGTGAATTCATTCCTCGTTCGAAACTACACTATTGGCACCAGGGATTCAAGATGTAATGAGGATTATAATTTTTCCAAACATGGGGTGCGTTAAAACGAAAGGCTGATTTACCCAGGTTGGTAGAGACACGAGGGACCTCAGGAGTTAACCAACCCCTGTGAGCGGGTTTTGTGCCTCGTATTATTCTACTTTAACAGAGAAGTGAGATATTTTAGAAGCTTGTGCAGCAGAGCTTTGTAAACAAAATGGGAGAAATGAAGTGATCTACAGGAATTTAGAGAGGTCCGGCTGACCTTTTGATAAAAGATGCAGTGATGAGTATTAAACCTGTCACCTGTGATAAGCACTCTATGGTAGATTGTATCCAAGGGTTTTAGAGTAGTGGCTGTTTAGGGAGAGGCATGATCTATTTCTTTAAATCAAAATGCCTTGATATTTACAGGCATAAATGTGTAAACCATCTGAAATATTTCTATGAGAATAGGAAAAAATCATACATTCAGTTTTTCCCGCATTAAGTGCCAATTTTAAATCAGCAAGGTCTTTCTGCCAGGCAACAAAATCAGAATGCAGGTCTAACATAGCCTGGTCAGCAGTAGGGGCAATAACGTACATAACAGTGCCATCTGCATACAGATTAATATTACAGGTTTTTGCAGATAGACCAATATTATTTATATACAGTAGAGGACAGGACCCAAAATCAACCCCTGCAGGACACCTTTATTACTATGGAGGTAACTTGACACCATCAGAAAGCACACATTGTGTACTATCTGACAGATAGTTCCCCAACCACTTGCAAAACGCATGGTCGAGGCCCATTTCAGACAACCGTTGAAAGAGTGGTGGTCGACAGTATCAAAGGCCTTAGGTCTATAAATGTGGGAGCATAGTGATTCCTATGAAATAAGCAATTTAACTCAGAATCTAAGACTTGCATAGCTGCTTCAATGGTGCTATGTCCAGGTCTAAAACCAGACTGGTGCACATTAATTAAGAATATAATTTGAAGTTCTTAGCCGAGAGTTTGTGAGTGAATTCTAATATTTTTTTGCAAGGCAAAATAGTTTAGAAATCTATCTCCATGTCCCCTTGATCTGGACATATCCTTCTATCCTTCTATATTTATCTTCCCCATCTCACACTGGCCCGGCACAAAGAATCACATGGTCTTCCTAAAAAGGTAGGATGGCATAATTGACATGCAGGACATGCAGGATTTACACAGATCTCCACATTTATCTCAGGGATAACACCTCACATTTATCTCAGGGATAACACCTCACATTTATCTCAGGGATAACACCTCACAGGCTCAGCAATGTGGCACCCCAAATCCCTCTCTCTCTCCTTTCTCCCTCTCCTCTCCCTCTCTCTCAGTGCTCTGGTCTCACAGTGGGTGATCACCAGGCTGAGCTGATGCGGCCTGAAAGGCAGCACTGTTTAACGAGCAGCGCAGGGCGTGTGAGTGAGGAGACAACAGGTGGACCGTCAGATTGATGCGCCGCAGCTGTGGAAGCACCACTATTCTTGCCAGCTGTCGGCCTGAATAATAATCATTAAAAAAGGGATCTTTGCAAAGAACCTAGCATGCTGCCAAGATGTTTGTCTATTCCTACATCACATGGGCGGGAAGGAAAATAAGTTATAGACATAGAGATGTTGTTCCTTCCTCTGGTTTAAGTGACACTGCATGGCTTCGCTCATGGCGGTTGCATCGTGTAAATATTGAAATGTGTGTGGCTCCTGTCTTCAGAACATAACTCAGTTACAGTGAAAGTCTACACACCGCGTGCACACTCTTCTTTTGCTGCCTTACAATTTGATCTAAAAAGGATTTACATTTAGATGTTTTCTCTAAAGATCTACATAACCTAATCCACAATTTCAAAGTGAAAGATTTGTTTATATTTTATTACAAAATTAATAACACAAAAACGAAGATGTCTTGATTGCATATGTCTCCCCCCCCCCTCCCCCCCCTCCCCCTGGTCGAAGCCCCTTTGGCAGCTATAACAGCTGTGAATCATTTTGAATGAGATTCTAACAACTTTGCACACTTAGGAAAACATACAGTTGAAGTCAGAAGTTTACATACACTTAGGTTGGAGTCATTAAAAATAGTTTTCAACCACTCCATACATTTCTTGTTTACAAACTATTGTTTTGGCAAGTCGTTTAGGACATCTACTTTGTGCATGACACAAGTAATTTTTCCAACAATTGTTTACAGACAGATTATTTCACTTATAATTCACTGTATCACAATTCCAGTGGGTCAGAAGTTTACATACACTAAGTTGACCGTGCCTTTAAAAAGCTTGGAAAATTCCAGAAAATGATGTCATGGCTTTAGAAGCTTCTGATAGGCTAATTGACATAATTTAGGTCAATTGGAGTTTTACCTGTTGATGTATTTCAATGCCATCCTTAAAACTTTGCTTGACATCATGGGAAAATCTAAAGAAATCAGCCAAGACATCAGAAAAAAATGTAGACCTCCACAAGTCTGGTTCATCCTTGGGAGCAATTTCCAAATGCCTGAAGGTACCAAGTTAATCTGTAGAAACAATAGTACGCAAGTATAATCACCATGGGACCATGCAGCCGTCATACCGCTCAATAAGGAGATGCGTTCTGTGTGTGTGCGAGCAAGGAGGCCTACAAACCTGACTCAGTTACACCAGTTCTGTCAGGAGGAATGAGCCAAAATTCACCCAACTCATTGTGGGAAGCTTGTGGAAGGCTACGTGAAACGTTTGACCCAAGTTAAACAATTTAAAGACAATGCTACCAAATACTAATCGAGTGTATGTTAACTTCTGACCCACTGGGAATGTGATGAAAGAAATAAAAGCTTAAATAAATAATTATTTCTACTATTATTCTGACATTTCACATTCTTATAATAAAGTGGTGATCCTAACTGACCCAAGACAGGGAATTTTTACTAGGATTAAATGTCAGGAATTGTGAAAAGCTGAGTTTAAATGTATTTGGCTAAGGTTTACGCAAACTTCCGACTTCAACTGTATGTCTATTGTTTTTGCCAAGATAACTCAAGCTCAGTAAATTTGATTAGGAATCATTGATGGACAGCAATATTCAAACCTTGTCTCTGATTTTCAATCTAATTTAAGTCAGGACTGATGCTGGAGCACTCAGGACCACTCAACACCTCTTCGAAAGCCAATCTGGTGTGTCTTTGGCATTAACATTTGGGTAATTGTCCCGCTGAAATGTTGAATTTTTATCTCAGGGTTATGTTTTCAGAAGACTAAGGCAGGTTTTCCTCTAACTTTATCTACCTTGGATTTGCTGCTATCATATTTCTTTAAACCCTGAAAAACTCCCCTGTCCTGCCACTGACATGATGCTGCCACCACAATACTTTCACTCTGTGTTGTGTTGTATTGGATTTGTCCCACACCTGTAGTTTTTAATTTAGGCCCAAAAATGTATTTATTTGCCAAATTGTCTTGCAGTATTACTTAATGGCCTTGTTGCAAACAGAACAGATGATTTGGAGTGGATTCATTATTTTGACGTTGTCATAGAGGCCAGTAATGTGGAGTGAATGTGGAGTGAATGCAATGTGGTTGATACTCTGTATTTTCAAGTATTGTGGTGGCAGCATTATGTTATACGTATATTATGCCCGTCACCGGCAGGGACTGGGAAGTTTGTCAGAATCAAAATAAATATGAAAGTAGCAAAGCCCAGGCAAAAAGAGGAAAGCCCGCCCTAGTCTTCTGAAAACCTAACCCTGGAATAGAGTTGTACAGTTACAACCGGACGACTATACAGATTCTAATGATAAAGAGGTGCTCAGTGTTCCTGAATGGTCCAGTCCCAGTCCTGTCTTGAAAATCAGGGACAAGGTTTGAATATTGCTGTCCATCAATGATTCCCAACCAAATGTACTGAGCTTGAGCAATTTTGACAAAAAACAATGGTTATATGTTTCCCGAAGAGTTGTGCAAGGTTGGTAGGATCTTAATCAAAATTAATCACAGCTGTAATGTCTGTAAAATGTATTTTCACCAAGTACTAATATATAAGTCATCAATACATGTTGTTTTTTATTTGTATTCATTTGGACAATTTTCTATAATAGTTGTTTCACTTGTGGAGTAGGTTGTGTACATCGGTAGGAAACACATCAAATGTATTTCCTAACGTAAAATTGTACGTCAGCAAAATGTGAAGACTGTGCAAGGGGTGGGTAGGCTTTCACTAGGCACTGCAACTTCTCAGAGGAATCTAGAGTCTGATCTGAATCATGATGCACGGCTCTGTGCAACGCTACTCTCCAAACTTGGCACGGCAAGGGATCGACTTCATTGCTCAAGGCACACAACATATAGTGAGCTAAATGTATTTAATTCATTTGGTGTTGCTGTGTGAAGCTGTTGCCCTGAAAGCCCAATGCTGTGTCCACCTTCATTACTCTGCAATCGATCATCATCTGGGCGGCCACTTCTTTGGAAATGACTAGGCTGTGGTCAACATGCTCTTAAAGATCTCAGACAAAACAATAGTGACAACAGAAACTGTTTCTAAATTGGGACAAAAAAGGATTACGTTATTCCAAAACTAAGTTAGATTATTTATTTTTTAATTCAAGGGTTTCAACACACACAATACTTGACAGTACTGCAAATCAGGACAACACTACTGTTCTACAAACAAATCAATATGCAAATCATGTTTTATTTCATATGCGCTACCAATAGTAAAAGCAGTTGAAAGACCACTACCTTATAATGTAATGACATGTTTTCCATACATACAGTCTAAGGAACAGGGAGGACCAGTAAGTAAAGCATGCTCTCCAACATAATTGTTATCATACACTGTGGCCAGAAAACGGTGTGAATACTGGCACATTTTAATAAGTAGATGCTAGTATGTTTAGAGGCAGTTCCTATGGTAACAATGCCATCTCTTCACTCTCTTGTTGACAATCCATTAGAATCCTCCAGTAATACTGATGGAAATCCTGAGTTTAGATTAGATTAGATTAGTTTAATAGTCACATGTATAGAGTGACAGATGTCATTCTTGAGCGCCAAACTCCAACAATGCATTGAAATAACAAAATAAAAAATATAGTAAAAACATGGATAATAATACGAATAAATGTATATAGAAATGTCCATAAAGAGGGGGTGGGGTCTGGGTGTGCAGTGGGAGGAGGAGGGGAACAGGGATTATTTTAACTCCTAATGCGGACATTGCATGAATGATTTTAAATCTCTAATAGTCTTTAATTATGAATCAATACTTGAGCTTAGGTAATTGCGAAGCCTCAGCAGGCCAAAATGTTGATTTATGGTGCATCTTGACAGAAGTGCTTAGAGACCCTTAAAAGAGCTGCATTAAAGCTACAGCTGCTTCACAGTCTGCAGTCAATAGAATTTCAAATGCATTTTGCTTAATTACCTCACTACCTTAAAAAGGGACTTTGGGTCCTAAATGGTGCCCCTAAAAATGGGGCTGAATTGAGAACATGGATGTCGCACATGAAAAAGTAGCTCCCGGTCCATGGCTTTGTAAGCAATCATCTTTCTTCGAATGACGTAGGCATTGATGTCAAGTGACATCCCCGTTCTCTCGTCTGGTGTGACACTGTGGTTACTGATGCTATGTCTGAGGTCAAAGGTTGCTCATAGAGGCTCAACATAGAAGTCATGCTTCACTAACCCTGCTCACATGACCTATGACTGATGATGGCTTGGCTCTAGCGGCGCTGTCACCACTGTTCACTGCCATGTGTCCTACCTCACCTCATCCATCATAAGGGTGCTCATCTAGCCACACGCCCACCCAAACACCTCACTGGACCCCGGGACAGACACTATTGATGGTGCTCCAAATGAATATTCATGAATCATAGTTTTGTTTTGTTTGGGGATCCATTTTTAAGAGAGAGGGAAAACCACTTAGACCTTCTACACCAGAGGGCTCCCAGTAGTTGAACAGATGCTGGGCTTAACCCTCGCACAGCAGATGTTGATGATTTATTCTCTTTTTTTGCCAGATTAGAGCACTCTGCCTCGACAGCCACACGGTGGCCTTTTGGAGGTATCAAGCATTTGCCATTGGATGAAATGGTTCATCACCAACTGCCACCTGTAGCATTACTCTTCATTAGGAAAACGCATCACACTAATCCAGTTAAATGCTTAACTGATAATAAAACACTATAATACAAAGGGATGTGTTCCATCTAGGATCAACTGCAACTCTTTAACTATAGCAAATCACACGATTCATATTAAGATGTCAGAGACCTTGATGTGGCACAGCTTCATGGAAGAAGGGTAAAATAACATTGTTTTGTGACCACTGTCCCCAAGGAATCAACATCTTTGAAACCTCCTGACTTTTAATGTCCCGGAGTTATCCTTGAATTCCTCTGTTGTCACTTCAACGTGCAGGGCAACGAACTAAGTCAATCTTCCGTCTACGACCCCTTATGGGTAAAGCATTACCTGTCATTCCCTGACGACGGGGGAGATAAGAAATCTTCTGAAATCAAAGGGAGAGTGTTTTCTTTATAGCCACAGGCGCCAGATTACCCATCAGCGATGGCCGTGCAAAGATGCAGAACGGAGGTTGCAAGAATAACCCGTTGGGATTTGTCAGGTGGGGCGGAAGCATAATTTGTCCTGATAAACAAGCCAGACTCAACGTGTGTAAATCAGCCTTACATATAGGTGGGAGTGCAGCTACATGATATCAAAAGGGGGGAAATAGTGCTGCGCCAGTCTGCTGCTGTGCTGCGGCAGCGCCAATTTGGACTATTTCTCTGCTGTGCTGCGGCAGCGCCAATTTGGACTTCTTTCTCTGCTGTGCTGCGGCAGCGCCAATTTGGACTATTTCTCTAAGGCAATGAGTTCCTTTCAATTCGGTTTCTCCTTCGCTCTCTTGATTTCCCACGGTAGAAATGACAGAATTACAGTGTGTAATGTTCATGTTTTGTCAACTTTTCCATGTCTGTTTAGCAGACAAGCACGTTATTAATTAGATAAGCAGGGCATTAGACAATCCATTCCAAGAGGCAGGAAGTATTTCATTGCAGATGGCAGTGTGGCTGTCTCCATCAAATCCCACCTGTTCCATTGACTTCACTTCTTCACTCTTTAAAACATACCTGTTGTCTCAGCTGTTTGGCTGTACACACCAATGGGAGTAATGCTCTGCATCATAAAAAACAACTACCAATTGCTTTACAGGGTGTGTATCATCAAAAGCCCACACATATAGATCCATACTGAACACCACAAAGACATGTGCTATTGCATGGATTTCACATTGCATTTGATCTCTTAATAATTCACATAAATACTGAAAGCACTGTCAATCATAAAATCTCTCTCAGGCAAAGACAAGCATCTATCCACAGCATTAGCATGCACAGGGGCAGATCTGAGGCAATGTGATCACTTGACATTCAAAGAGAGAGAGAGATAAGTATTGATTATGGTGAGGAGGGTTTGGCACTTCCACGGCTTGAAGCGGCTATAGTTAAAACATGCAGCACAGGGTTGGGCAGTGCACACTCACCTCTCTGCCGGAACCTCAGTCATTACTGCAAAGTGAATCACCCACCTGCACTGTGATGGAACTCTGTATGGAAACTCCCTCTAGGTAGGCAAGTGTTTATCTTAATGATCTATTACATGATCTTGCTGAGAGACTGCTGGTTTGTAAAGACAATAGACTATATTATTTAATATATTTACAGTTTACTGATTCGCACACCATCATACCATACATGCAATTGTAATTATCAAACTATTATGAATCCAATCTCATCTAAAGGGTGTTAAACTTATATACATATATATTTACCTGAAGTAAGACATAGTCAATTCACTGCATTTCTAAATGTAGATTTTTTTTAAGACTTACTGATAGTTCACCTTTTTTTTGTGGTAGCTAAAATTTGCTTAATTTTAGTTTACGTGATAAAACAAGCAAGTATAGTAGAGAGAATCATTGTACCATCTAAACCGTTGTGAAATATATTTTTCATAACCACAAATATAATGTTTTCTGCTGTTCGAAGCTTGTGTACAAAATCTAAAGTAAAAGACACAAAAACTAAATAGCGCACATAGAACAGATCTACCGCTTCGTAGACTTGCTTTCAATGAGAATGACAGATCTATAACACATATTTCTATAAGTCAATAAGTCACATATTGCAGCTTTAATACATTCATACAATTTATTTCCTAGCTACAGAGGAACCGGAATTATTTGGACTTTGCGGGTCTTACTCCTGCGGTTTTGTATTTCACAGAGGTTCTAATTCAAGTGACTGGTATCCAGCCTTTTCATTGATCAGGATGTTGCTGATGTGTGTGTGTGTGTGTGTGTGTGTGTGTGTGTGTGTGTGTGTGTGTGTGTGTGTGTGTGTGTGTGTGTGTGTGTGTGTGTGTGTGTGTGTGTGTGTGTGTGTGTGTGAGAGAGAGTGTGCGTGTGTGTTGGTCCCACCTCACGTTTTGCAGTAGTGTCCAGTCCCCTTGCAACCAGTCTAATCGCTTAAGCGTGAATAATAGACTCAAGCATCATACCTAGTGGAACACATATTTTGCTATATAACTAAACAATATGAACAACATCAATATATTTGGCTTCAACTTCTTTATCTTTTCCTATCATCTGATATGCATAACGCATTGACACAAACAATGTATTCGGCCAGAGACTTCACAGACAGTGTGCTGTTTCAAAGCGGCAATGTTCACGTCATTTGTAAATGTATTGGTGGGACAACTGTATAACGTATTGAAGAAAAAATGTTTTTGACAGGTTTTTAAAACAAGTAAACAAAAAAGATGATGTTGTGTTGTTATGCCTGATTGGATATGTTTTTAATAGAATACATTTGCTATTATTGTTACTATTTCTGACAGTTTCTTGGCATGTACATACATTGCTTTATCTTTCCTCTGTATTATGCGGTTGACCTTTCACCCTGAATTTCTGCAGTGTGCCTCGTATGCATATTCCGCCATCCAAGAGTATGTAATTCAGTGAAGGAAATACTGTTTCTCGTACACTCACTCAATAAAGCCAGATCAATAAGAAAGCCTCTGAAGTGAGCACATTGACAAACCCGTTATGTATCGCCCGTTTTAATGGGTTCTCATGCGCAGGATATTCATCAACCCGTGCGCTGCTGCAGCCTGCAGGTATACAGCCCCCGTGGTATTTTGTAGCCCTGCCCTGTAATTACTTTGCAGAGAAGATGGCAAGGGAGAGGGGGACGGGGGAGGGGGAGAGGGACGTTCAATATGCCTCGCTGCCGTGCCACTTGTGTGATGCTTGTTTGCTAAAGGTTTTCTTCCGTCATAAATCAGTCAGCATGAGGCTGAGGAACTACATGCCTGGCACACCAGAACGATTTTCATCTTTGTGCACTCGTATATGAGTTGTGACTGATTAAAATGACCAACCGAGCCAACCCCTTCGAAGGAAAACTTCTCAACAATTAGACTCCTATTATAATGTATCTGTCTCCTTTTCACATGGACACTCTTCTTCAGCAGGGTGGTACGGCATGATCAGGGGCTCGACTGCTTTTGCTTTTAAACAACAGTGATCTTGAGGAAATTTGACCTTTGTGAACTGGAGACAGCACTTAATCGTCAACCCAACAACACTCTGAAACTGACACTGGACGCAAACTTTTCTCAAGTACAAAATATGCTTTGCATCATCTGGTCCCATTTGTTTCTAAATGAATCAGGGATCTAAATGGTCACCTCTGCCACCTTCAATAAAGTCTCCTAAGTAAACGCCAACACATTTCACATTTCTTTCTTGAGACGGGTCCAGGTCACAGCTCAGTAGACGCCATACACAGTTAATGAGTCAAACAAGCTGCTGATTCAAGGTGAAGTTTGCGAATGCCATTTTGTATGCTTTCTAAAAGATACTATCTCGGCAATTGTGCCATCTTTGCTTTGCAGAATTGAAATACAACAGGACCCAAGGGCAACCATCCAGCTTTAGGACATCAGCTTTGTATTTCCAGCTTATCTGCAATTTCCAGGCTCCATTAGATACAGAAAGTCCTCAACCTTCAGTCATATTGTTTCTTGCCACTGAATGCTCAGGGACTGTCAATAGACTTTATTTCGGATATCAATTGTCCCGAGATACAATTCAGACAATGTCTTCATGACAAACATGTCCTTCAAATCAGAGGCATTTATAGACCCTCCATGTTTCAATGAAATGTTGAACTTGTGTTTTACAGTATAGAACTACGCAGTTTCTTCAGTTGGGATTTGCAAACTGGAATCTCACCTTTAATTTAAACGGATGCAGTTTGACTACAGAACAGTGGCTCAATCTAGCATATGCCACCACAGTGTGGTACAATGCCTGTGTCACAGTGTTCATTGTCTTTAAATGACAAGAGACAAGGGTGTGATGTTGACTATAATGGAGGGGTTTCAACATTTACAATTTAATTCACCAATCATTTCCATCCATTTCAAACAAACAGATTACAGTCTGCAAATGTTAATGAGAGACATTTATCAAAAGGCACATCCCACTGGGTACAAACTGGTTGAATCAAAATTGGTTGAATCAAAATGGTTTCAATGGAATGTGTCAAAGTATTGTGACATGGAATCTGCGTGGAAAATACATGGGATTTGAAAAAGTCATCAAAGCGTTTTGTTTTGAGGGTGAAACTTGTTTTGAGGGTGATTATGTCATCATGGTAACCAAATATCAGCTTGGACAAACCTTTTATAAAATATATTTAATGTTCACCTTTAAAATATATGTCATGTTCACCTTTAAAACAACGTCAGATCTTCAGCATTATATCCACTATCAGAAGAAAAAAAAAGTCCTACAAGAGAATTGATATATCTACAGTGACCCTTTGCTCTCCCATCCAGGTTGTTAACCAAGCCCAGCCCTGTTAACCTAAGATATGTGTCACTGACCATTGCCAATGTGCTATTGTGAGAATAATTGTTGAGAGCTCTAACATGTAAAACTAAATAGATTCACTGTTGCTGTCAAAGTCATTCCATAAGGTAGGTTTTAACAGAGCAAATGAAACGTGACCATATTTTATCACTTACAGTATATCATCAATGATGCTATTTAGGCCTATATAGCATTTGCAAAAGTCATCAACAGCAATTGTTTCATTTCAACCCAGAATTCAACCAGAAATAGACAATACACTAAGCCTAGGGATTCAAGCTCTGGTTGATTTCAAATGTAATGAGTGGTTTAAATAATGGTTGAAAGCACAAGGATAGACATTTGGGTGACAGCTAAACCACAAATCCAACATTGTTTTCCATTTGAATTTGGTTGGGCTTTTAGATGGTTGAAAGAAGAGTGAATACACATTGGAAATGCAACTATCTTTTGGCTGTCTTTTTGAATGGGTGAATATAGGTTGTAATTTCATTGATCGACATCTCAACCAAATATGACCCAATTACCCACGTTGAAATGACATAGTGTACCCAGTGGGATACTTGTTATCCCAAAGGAGAGGGAGGAATTGCAGCACATATGCTACCTCAAGCTGATATCTTATTAGTACCACAGACACTTCCCTCACATGTGCCATTTCATTATCTTGTCTGAATTTTAAAGATGATCATTTCACAATTGCACACAACTTTTCTCATAATCCTGCCATGTAACATGTTTGACATGATAGCATTTCAGATATCTGTTTTCCATAGCAGGCCTAATCCTATTCCTCATCTGTATGAGATGAGATGAAACATGAAGTAAAGCATATAAGGTATTATGCCCCCTACGTTAATATGTTAAAAAAAAAAATGATTCTTATAGATTCCAGCCGGTGTTACTGCATAATTTACCAAGACACCTCTTAGTGATGAGGCTGACTTGGACTATGCTGGTCTCACTCAAAACCTCTTGGTTTGTCCACATACTAGTCAATACTCAATGCAAACACTACTCATGACATCATATTGTAGCCATAACTGGACTCAAAGTCATCAGTACTATAAACTATAATACCAACAGGTCTTAACCTCTTCACAAGATCGTTGGTGTTGTATTGAGGCTGTGATCGCTGCAGGTCCTATGCTTCTCTGCGTGATGGTCCCTCAGGCCAAGGCCCCGTACTGATGCTCTCACAGCAGCACCAACCCACCTCTGGGTTAGACCAAATGGGACTCCATGACCTCGCAGCTGCCAATCCAACACCAAAAGGTTACTACAAAAAAAGAAACGTCCCTTTTTCAGGACCCTGTCTTTCAAAGATAATTCAGAAAAAGCCAATTAACTTCACAGAAGTTCACATTAACTTCATTGTAAAGGGTTTAAACATTGTTTCCCATGCTTGTTCAATGAACCATACACCATACATACCAAACAATTCATGAACATGCACCTGTGGAACGGTCGTTAAGACACTAACAATTAATGTCACAGTTATGAAAACTTAGGACACTAAAGAGGCCTTTCTACTGACTCTGAAAAACACCAAAAGAAAGATGCCCACGGTCCCTGCTCATATGCATGAATGTGCCTTAGGCAGCTGCAAGGAGGCATGAGGACTGCAGATGTGGCCAGGGCAATAAATTGTAATGTCCGTACTGTGAGACGCCTAAGACAGCGCCACAGGGAGACAGGAGGGACAGATGATCGTCCTCGAAGTGGCAGACCACGTGTAACAACACCTGCACAGGATTGGTACATCCGAACATCACACCTGCGGGACAGGTACAGGATGGAAACAACAAGTGCCCAAGTTACACCAGGAATGCACAATCCCATCATCAGTGCTCAGAGTGTCCACAATTGGCTGAGAGAGGCTGGACTGAGGGCTTGTAGGCCTGTTGTAAGGCAGGTCCTCAAAAGACATCACCGGCAACAACGTTGCCTATGGACACAAACCCACCGTCGCTGGACCAGACAGGACTGGCAAAAAGTGCTCTTCACTGATGAGTCGCGGTTTTGTCTCACCAGGGGGGATGGTACTCTGGAGAGGGATCAATGTGGAGGTGGAGGGTTTGTCATGGTCTGGGGCGGTGTGTCACAGCATCATCGGACTGAGATTGTTATCATTGCAGGAAATCTCAACGCTATGCGTTACAGGGAAGACATCCTCCTCCCTCATGTGGTACCCTTCCTGCAGGCTCATACTGACATGGCCCTCCAGAATGACAATGCCATCAGCCAGACTGCTCATTTTGTGCATGATTTCCTGCAAGACAGGAATGTCAGTGTTCTGCCATGGCCAGCGAAGAGCCCGGGTCTCAATCCCATTGAGCCCATCTGGGACCTGTTAGATCGGAGGGTGAGGGCCAGAAATGTCTGAGAACTTGCAGGTGCCTTGGTGGAAGTGTGGGGTAACATCTCACAGCAAGAATGGCCAAATCTGGTGCAGTCCATGAGGAGGAGATGCACTGCATGCAGCTGGTGGCCACACCAGATACTGACAGTTACTTTTGATTTTGACCCCCCCTTTGTTCAGGGACACAGTATTCAATTTCTGTTAGTGACATGTCTGTGGAACTTGTGCAGTTTATGTCTCAGTTGTTGAATCTTGTTATGTTCATACAAATATTTACACATGTTAACTTTGCTGAAGATTAACACAGTTGACAGTGAGAGGATGCTGTTCTGTTTCTTTTTTTGTCAAGTTTAGTTGGCAGTCTGGCTAGATGACTTTAGCCTGCTAAAAACATAGCAAGCTAGCTAGCCTTTTTAGCTTCCCCCCTCTCCGTGTCAAATAAGGCATGTCTCACACTCAATCTTCAGCTATTACAAGGAGCTTCCCCTTTTGTGATGAAAAACGACATTGCAATACCGAATCTTGCGTCTGCGTAGAGTTTGTAGAAGCTTAAGACATTCCACTAAGAGGCCCTATTGAGGAGGATACTGATGTCGTACGGATGCTGGGTCCGCTACAGTATTGTGGTATTATAACTGCAGATTTTGGCATGCTGTTGTACCATATGTTTCTTAGCTCTGTCCACAAAGCATGGCTGGTCTCTTTGATTACACTTTACACATTGTTAACCATTTACCCAGAGCATCTGGGTTTGAGCACGCCATTATGTCATGCTTAGGTAATTTCTCTACAACATGCAGCGCATCTACTACAAACAATTCTGAAACAAAGCATGGATGCCTCCTACAAGACAGTCATGTTTTCGTTCATCTTCAGTATGATTCCTTATTGTGTAGTACTTATCATCACTTTTTTTCCAACAAGAGAATAATGCTTTGTTGCTTTGTCCAGGAAATCACCAGTTACCATGCCGGATTAAAGGTACTATGTCTTCGCAAAGTTATGCACGAATTTACTTTAGTTCAACAACTACATTGACAACCTATCCAGTAGACTCATCATCCTCCTCCTCATCATCATTATAAGCATCACTCTTTACAGTGTCTTCAGAAAGTATTCATTCCCCCTGACTTATTTCACATTTTGTTGTGTTTCAGCCTGAATTCAAAATGGATGAAATATATATTTTATCTTTACATAAGTATTCACACCCCTAAGTCAATACCTTGTAGAAGCACCATTGGTGGCGATTACAGCTGTAAGTCTTTCTGGGTAAGTCTCTAAGTGCGTTGCACACCTGGATTGTTAAATGTTTTCCCATTATTATTCTTTAAATTATTCAAGCTCTGTCAAGTTGAGTGTTGATTTCTGCTAGACAGACATTTTCAAGTCTTGCCATAGATTTTAATGCCGATTTAAGTCAAAACTGTAACTAGGCCACTCAGGAATATTCGATGTTGTGTTGGTAAGCAACTCCAGTGTAGATTTGGCCTGGTATTTTAGGTTATTGTCCTGCTGAAAGGTATATTTGTCTCCCAATGTCTGTTGGAAAGCAGACTGAACCAGATTTTCCTCTAGGATTTTGCCTGTGCTTATAGCTGTATTCGGTTTATTTTTATCCTAAAAAACTCCTTAGTCCCTGGCGATCACAAGCATACCCATAACATGATGCAGCCACCACCATGCTGGAAAATATGAAGAGTGGTACCCAGTGAATTTCTTGTGTTAGATTTGCCCCAAACACAACGCTTTGTATTGAGGATAAAAAAAGTTTATTTGTTTGCCACATTTTGTTGCAGTTTTACTTGAGTTTTTTGTTTTGTTTTATGTATTTATTTCACCTTTATTTAACCAGGTAGGCCAGATGAGAACAAGTTCTCATTTACAACTGTGACTTGTGCCTTGTTGCAAACACAATGCATGTTTTGTAATATTTTATTCTGTACAGGCTTCCTTCTTTTAACTCTGTCATTTAGGTTAGTGTTGTGAACTAACTACATTGTTGTTGATCCATCCTCAGTTTTGTCCTATCACAGCCATTAAACTCTGTAACTGTTTTAAAATCACCATTGGCCTCATGGTGAAATCCCTGAGCGGCTTCCTTCCTCTCCGGCAACTGAGTTAGGATGGACGCCTGTATCTTTGTAGTGACTGGGTGTATTGATACACCATCCAAAGTGTAATTAATAATTTCATCATGATCAAAGGGATATTCAATGTCTGCTTTTATTCTACCAATAGGTGCCCTTCTTTGCAAGCCATTGGAAAACCTCCCTGGTCTGTGTGGTTGAATCGGTGTTTGAAATTCACAAACACAGATTCAGGGACTTTACAGATAATTGTATGTGTGGGGTGCAAAATCATGTTAAACACTATTATTGCAAATGTTCACTCCTGAACGTATTTAGCCTTGCCATAACAAAGGGGTTGAATACTTACTGACTCAAGCTTTTCATTTTCGTTACTTAATAAACATTTCAAAAAACCTAATTCCACTTTGACATGATGGGATATTGTGTGTAGACCTGTGACACAAAATCAAAATGTAATCCATTTTAAATTCAGGCTGTAACACAACTACATGTGGAATAACGTCAAGGGGTGTGAATACTTTCTGAAGGTACTGTATGTCTTTTTCCAATGGCAATATCGATCAGGACAGCTTCGTCTCCTCCACTCCTTACCGTCATGAGAAGCTGTAATTATTTTCAGTATCCGCAGCACGATCTCACTCTCTTCCACAAATAACCAAGCTAAGGCAACTTGCATACAAAACAGCTGACTCAATCTTCAAGCTGAATAATCAAGATAAGAAAGACAGGGACAGGAGAAGGAGATGCGGGATGCTAATGTGAGGCAAAGCTCCAGCGACAGTAGCTATGAAACTGTGTGAGGATGTTTTAAAATCGTCAAAACTCTCTCGGTTTAGCTGCAAACATCAAGTTAGGTTGCTCATCCCACCACTATTTACAAAGACGTGGAAAATAAATGGTGTTATGAAAATGAGGGGTAAACAATAGGAAGATAAAAACATCGATTTGTTTTAATTATTGTCTTCGTAGCCTACTGTCTTTATGTATACATGTTTCGTTCAACATATTGATACAATGCACTTGTGCCATGTGCCAGGTGAGCGCGTAACAGACGAGTATACCTTTTATTTTACTTGTCAACTGTGTAAGCCGAGGTTTTACGCACCACTATACGCAACAGCTCAAGCTGTTGTCGTAATATGTTTGGCTGAGTATCAGCTGAGCATTAGGCTCTTGTCATGGCAACCTTTGTAAGCGAACCACACTTTCTCAGCACTCATGCAAATAAGGCCTACTCAATATCGTGAATCAATTTCGAATTTCATTATCAATGCCACACATTCATCAAATGGTGCAGTTGATCCACAAAAATAATGCAATATACAATATTTGCATATTGCTAAAAAAAAAGAAGAAGAAGATAAAAAGAAGATTTGCACAAAAAAAGACGTGTAGAAAGATATTGCAACAATATTTGTAAACAATATTTTACAAACACCTAGGCTATACAATATACATTTGCATACAAGATGAATAGCAAAGACGCCTTATATTCAACCAAGTAGATGTAGGCTGCACCCCCTGCCCCATACACTAGCTCTGCCTATATCCATAGAGGGTCATATTGTTGTTTGTATAGGTCTGACTTCAACCGTATGAATTATGTGACGACGGATATGAATCCCAGGATAAAAACAAATATTTTGTCGTTGAATAAAATCAACTGCAATCCAAAATCTCTGAAATAATTCAATCATCTGATGTCACTTTTATAGGGATAAATCCATACCCTAACTTAGCCTGCCTGGGTGTTTATATACGTCACAAACCCTTATTTCACATGAATTACTAAATGTATTACCATGCTCAGAGGCATGCAACTAAGAGTCTACATAGTCACCGATCTATTATACCCGCGATGTTTAACTGCACATGGTGCAGCAATATGTTACAGTAGGCTAAGTATTTATGTGTACTGTAGGGTATGTCATGTAGACTCACCAGTACAGATTAGCCCTGTTGACTGGGTCAGTTCCTCGTGTCCTCACGGACCTGGCGCGCCTAGCACATCGGGCTGTACTCTGGATGTCATACAGTATGTTGCTTATTCTGTAACCTACAATCCTGCACGCAAACTCAAATTCTGAACGTTTAAGACCTCTGAGAAATTATCCGATAAGGTGTCGCCTTGACGTCAGCAAGGATCTGCGCACTAGTGTACATTTAGCAAATTGTTCATAATTTAATTAAATAGGAAAGTAACACAGTTGTCATATAATTCTCAGAAACCCCATGAAGCGAAGCCATGAGAGAAATATCTTCTATGGTTCAACGCGAACTCTAGCGGTAAAGAGGGTCCGTTCGCTGTCCATGGTGCTGAAATGCATTTCAGACAATAGTGGCTACTTCAATGTTGGCGTCCCTTTTACTTTTGCATTCCAATTGCATATTACATACAATGAACATTAAATGAGATAAGATAAAGATGTTTGGAGCTTGGCAACCCTGATTTTCTATTTAGTCAATATGGTTGTGTATTTCTCTATATGGGACATATTATTGTAAACCTAGCTATATCAAATAACTTAGAAACCACTCTACGTGAATATTATTTGTAACGTGCTACAGTTTAAATACCTAGATTTGTTCGTTCACTGATAAAATAAACACATTCCAAACCACTTAAACTATGCATGTCATCATAAAGGCATGTGCAAAATGTGTTTTATGCATGGATATGCAACTTCAAACCAGGTCTACATTTTCTACAGCTAACTCAAGGATAAGTGATATGCTACAATGTGTTGCTAACACACGTAGCCATTGGAATATGGCTCATGTGTGAAAACTATTCTCGGTAATAACACGCAATCACTTTTACATCGTTGACTTTCAATGTACTGTGCCGATATTTAAAGACACGACTACAACGTGTACGTTGAATATGTTGGAAAATTAAGTCGTATTGTGTCTACTGCGGCATTGAAGCGTATTAGAGTACAGCATTCCTCCACTAACCAGAAACATTTAAGCGCTTACCTGCTTACAACAGCGGAGCAGAATCCCTCCAGCCTTTCCCGATCAAAAACTGGAACCCTATGTCACCATGAACCCCAAGACATTTTCAAGGAGGCAGCAGGTTTCTGATGAAAAATCCAGGGTCCTGTTGGTCTCGGAATAGAAGAAATGCAGCTCCTCACTGCGTCAAGCACAAGCCTCAAAGATCCATTAAACAGTGAGTGATTAATTCAAGCCAGAGAGCCCTGATCGAAATCTCTTTCACTCCTTGCCTTTATGTATTCCGAACAGGAGTCGGGAGTTTCCATTATGCCGCGACAGGGCTCATTTTTTCAATCATATCGGGGCTGACACCACGTTTTAACCATAATCGGCGGGTTATTATTTCAGTTGGGAAGCTCAGTGGAGAACTATGAGACAGGAGAAGAAGCATGTTGATCCTCAAACCCAGTTGGGGTGAAGATAAATCTCATAATAAGATTGTTTGTCACCGCAAGTCTATAAATGGTGGAGTTCAACACAGTCTGAAGGGTAATTGTAAATCCTTTTGTTGAAGTGTGCCACTGCACCTCTAAATATAGTATAGATCAGCCATATATATCATAGGGCCTACATATTTAACCTGGCCTCACAACATGTTCATGTAGAAAAATACTTGTTCTATGGTGGAACTTCATCAAGATAATGTTGATAGGCATGGTTCACTTGTATGCAAACATGGCACTTATTCAAACTGAGGCACATTATTTGACTAAAATACTTAAAGGGACACTGTTTTGCAATAAGTATGTATTTTTTATAAATCAATTACATCACATTTTTGCTTAATTTTGTCAACTTGGCAGAAAGATAAGCTGGTATAGCTTTCCAAAATACAAACACAAATGTATTGAAATTGATATAAAGACGTTGAAATTAACTGTACATTAAGACCACCCAGTATTACTTGGGCCATGCCATAACAACCACAGGTCGTTCAACTCCTGATGCTGGATTTTGGCAGCCGTTGATGCCCATGAGAGCTCTTACATTTGATTTATAGAGAGTGCAGCCTGATGTCCTCTATGGTGACGTAGGCTGGATGGGGGATGACCGGTGTGGCCGGCTGGCCAGGCTGCAGATGCTTGTCTGTCAGAGTGAGGGAGTGGGCTTGTGAGGAGCTGGCGCAGGAGGCTGCATTGCCCCTGTCTCATTGCAGCACTCAGGCTCTGGACATACTGTAGGCAGGCGGACGGCCAGGCAGCATGGTTCTGCTGCTGCAGCACTGGGGTTGGCAGGAGCACAGTGTCACTCTCACTAATATCTTTATGATACTGGGGGAGGCCTGCTGCTGTGCTGTGCTGGGTTTCCCTGGCCCTGGCTGTTGCAGTGCTGCCTAGCTGCCTGGATGTCTTTGGGCCTGGTGCAGCAGCTCCACACGCCCCACTCCTCAGTCAGGCATCAGGGGCTACAGCTCTCTCTCTCTGAGACATTTGGGTTATTCCTCCATCCTCCCTTGGCCTCCAGTAAAAACTATTTATTCTGTTTCAGCAGGCAGCACTAATTAATTTAGGTTGTAACCTGCCTAGGTTGAACTTGGGATGACTTCTGCCCCCCCCCCTCACCCACTAATCACAAACAACATACCCAATTCTGTTTGTTATCTCTGCACAGTTCATCAAAACCTACAGTACAGGAGCTGTGCTGTATCTTTTCAATG
This sequence comes from Oncorhynchus kisutch, assembly GCF_002021735.2. Lineage (NCBI taxonomy): Eukaryota > Metazoa > Chordata > Actinopteri > Salmoniformes > Salmonidae > Oncorhynchus > Oncorhynchus kisutch. The sequence goes on from NC_034183.2 coordinate 55,435,083, forward strand.
TTAATTTATTTCCCACAAAAAAATGCCTTTGATCATAACCAAAGTGAATGGACTGTCATCCAAAGTCTGCAGGGCAGCTAACAGTAAACATGGCACTAACATCAGATGAATGAAGAAGTAGATGTCAATGCTAGTGTATCTGGATCTGAACAGTTTCAAATGATACATCATATGAACAGGAACTTTCTGTTCTATACTGGTTCTGTTTTATTCTGTGACGGAACAAATGGGATTGATTTCTGAGGCAGTGAAGCAGTGAAGTAAAGGGGAAAATGACAATACCACGGCATGTCGTCCACAGTTCTTTGATATGTTTGTCTGTTCATAGACATTGACACCAAGATGCACTGGGGAATACAGTACAGGTTCTAGGAATAACTGCTTGTTAGGCATACCTGCCAGCAGCATACCACCCTGCATACCACTGCTGGCTTGCTTCTGAAGCTAAACAGGGTTGGTCCTGGTCAGTTCCTGGATGGGAGACCAGATGCTGCTGGAAGTGGTGTTGGAGGGCCAGTAGGAGCACTCTTTCCTCTGGTCTAAAAAAATATCCCAATGCCCCAGGGCAGTGATTGGGGACACTGCCCTGTGTAGGGTGCTGTCTTTCGGATGGGACATTAAACGGGTGTCCTGACTCTCTGAGGTCATTAAATATCCCATGGCACTTATTGTAAGAGTAGGGGTGTTAACCCCGGTGTCGTGGCTAAATTCCCAATCTGGCCCTCAAACCATCACGGTCTACTAATAATCCCCAGTTTACAATTGGCTCATTCATCCCTCTCCCCTGTAACTATTCCCCAGGTTGTTGCTGCAAATGAGAATGTGTTCTCAGTCAACTTACCTGGTAAAATAACAGATAAATAAAAAATAAATAAAATGTAAAGCCAACATTAAATATTTTAAGTAGCTTTCAATGCAAAAGAGAATATTTTAATGTCAGTAAATGGAGTTTTGGGGAAAGAAGGCAAAGCAGGCCAATAGGTGGGAATGTCGGGTGTTATTTATTCAAATCCTCCATTTACTGGCTAAGCCTGTTTGGGGCTGAGGAGAAGAGACGACAGGGCTAGTTATAATTCAGGGCAGGACATGGTGAGTCGCAGTTGGTATAATGGAGCATCTGCTGACACTGAATGCTCCAGATCCATCTTAACATCTGGGCGGTGGGATTGACGAACAGACGCCTACTGCAGCAGCTCTCCTATTGATGGTGTTGCGTCAAGGTAAATGAGATCCCATCAACTCGGAGATTGTTTGAAATGTTTGTTTAAACACCCCCTGTAACATGGTTGTCATTGTCTCCGCGTTAAAGCATTAATCCGGTGTAACAGATGAAGTACTACGACGCCTTTGATATAGCCCAGTGGAGAATGTATTGATTTGGGTTTTTGAAGTGGATGGGATTGTCTCGTCGTAAAAGCGTGGGAGCAACCAAAAACGGTATTTGCCCTTTTCTAACCAAAAATGGTATTTGCCCTTTTCTAAATGTTAAATGAGTGATATTTGATTTCATTGCCCCACGGTATTGCGTATTGTCTAAACTGGATTGAGTAAATCCATGTTTAGAGGATTAGAGGGTTTGAGCCCTGTGACCAAAAGGCCTCTTTTTAGGAATGGAAATCTCACCGGATAAAAAAAATGGAACAGATTAAAGGAGGGTCTTTCTATACAAAGGGGCATAACCATTGATATTTTTCAAACTTGTATTTCACTTAAAGGACCAACCCAAATAATCCAGTTGATCCAAACCTAAATCAGTATTGCTCAGTAAAGTCAGTGAAGATAACGTATTACTCTGCTGTCCTGACGTTCCCTTTTTCTTATGAAAATCACATGAATTATGCACTGGCCTAGTACGACAGCATTCATAAGCGTAAAATAATGTTTGTCTTTGTTAATATGTAAATACGAATGGAAGTGTAGATCAAGCTAGATAAAGCTATTAATCCAGATACGTAAAGAAATTATATAACCAAAGCATATCTTTGTTTGACACTGACAGGGATTTTAATAGAACATGAATATGTACTCTAAAGTGAAAATAACATTGCAGACTCCAGACCATCTAACGAGTGCAATGGGAATCATGTCTCAAAAATATCTAACATTATGTGATAGTTCCCAAAACCTTCGTCACGTTGCGGCAAATGTTCTCTCCTTACACAAAAACTGTCCAGTTGTGTTGATGATTATAGAATATTTGTATAAAACGTTTGTCTGATATGTTTTCAGAACACATTTTGTCTGTTCTTTACCTGGAAACCTAATGATAACGTTTGGGGAATGTTCTGTGGTGGTTTGTTACAGACGTTGTGCACAACATCCACTGAAACGTTGTGCACAACATCTGTAACAAACCACCACAGAACATTCCCCAAACATTCCCATTTTCATGAAATCAACTATCACTCAATATGATACTCTGAGGTTAAAGTGCGGACTGACAGCTTTAATTTAAGTGTATTTTCAACCATATCGGGTGAACCGTTTAGAAATTACAGCACTTTTTGTACATAGTCCCCCATTTTAGGAGATCAAAAGTATTGGGACAAATTCACTTAGAGGTACCAGTTTGGACACACCTAGTCATTCAAGGATTTTTCTTGATTTTTACTATTTTCTACATTGTAGAATAATAGTGAATACATACAAACTTTGAAATAACACACATGGAATCATGTAGTAACCAAAAAAGTGTTAAATCAAAAATACATTTCATATTTGAGATTCTTCAAAGTAGCCACCCTTTGCCTTGATGACAGCTTTGCACAGTCTTGGCATTCTCTCAACCAGCTTCATGAGGTAGTCACCTGGAAATAATTTCAAATAACAGGTGTGCCTTGTTAAAAGTTCATTTGTGGAATTTATTTCCTTCTTAATGCGTTTGAGCCAATCAGTTGTGTTGCGACAAGGTAGGGGGGTATTCAGAAGATCGCCCTATTTGGTAAAAGATGAGGTCCATATTATGGTAAGAACAGCTCAGATAAGGAAAGAGAAACGACAGTCCATCTTTACTTTAAGACATGAAGGTCAGTCAATACGGAAAATTTCAAGAACTTTGAATGTTTCTTCAAGTGCAGTCGCAAAAGCCATCAAGCACTATGATGAAACTGGCTCTCATGAGAACTGCCACAGGAATGGAAGACCCAAAGTTACCTCTGCTGCAGAGTTACCAGTCTCAGAAATTGCACCCAAATAAATGCTTCACAGAGTCCAAGTAACAGACACATCTCAACATTAACTGTTCAGAGGAGACTGTGTGAATCAGGCCTTCATGGTCAAATTGCTGCAAAGAAACCACAACTTAAGGACACCAATAATAAGAAGAGACTTGCCTGGGCCAAAAGAAACATGAGCAATGGATAATAGACCAGTGGGAATTTGTCCTTTGCTCTGGAGTCCAAATTTTAGATTTTTGGTTCCAACCGCTGTGCCTTTGTGAGACTCTGTGTGGGTGAACGGATGATCTCCACGTGTCTATTTCCCACCGTAAAGCATGGAGGAGGAGGAGTTGTTATGGTGTGGGGAAGCTTAGCTTTATTTAGGGTCTGTGATTTACTTAGATTTCAAGGCACACTTAACCAGCATGGCTACAACAGAATTCTGCAGCGATACGCCATCCCATCTGGTTTGCGCTTAGTGGGATTATCATTTGTTTTTCAACAGATGACCCAACACACGTCCAGGCTATTTGACCAAGAACTAGAATGATGGAGTGCTGCATCAGACGACCTGGCCTCCACAATCCCCCAACCTCAACAAAATTGAGATGGTTTGGGATGAGTCAGACCGCAGAGTGAAGGAAAAGCAGCCAACAAGTGCTCAACATATGTGGGAAATCCTTCAAGACTGTTGGAAAAGCATTCCAGGTGAAGCTGGTTGAAAGAATGCCAAGATTGTGCAAAGCTGTCAAAGGCAAAGGGTGGCTATTTTGATTTGTTTAACACTTTTTTGGTTACAACTTGATTCCATATGTGTTATTTCATAGTTTTGATGTCCCCCTGTTATTCTACAATGTAGAAAATAGTAAAAATAAAGAAAAAACCAGCTGGTCAACTAACAACTGAGGTCAGCCTGCAGGTGCCCGGCCCGCCACAAGGAGTCGTTAGAGTGCGATGAGCCAAGTGAAGTCCCTCCCTCGGCCAAACCCTCCCTTAACCTGGATGACTCTGGGCCAATTGTGCGCCGCCCTATGGGACTACCAATCACGGCCGGTTGTGATACAGCCCAGGATCCAACCCGGATCTGTAGTGACGCATCTAGCACTACGATGCAGTGCCTTAGACCACTGCACCACTTGGGAGGCCTCTAAATAATTATTAATGAGATACATAGATGTGTGAGACATAGACAGGCTAACATATGTAGTACTCTAAAAGCTACGAGTAAAAAGTGAGACAACCAGAGTTAATTCAAGTGCCTTCATTGAACGTTCTGGACTTCATCTACAGAGTGCACAATGAAACAGTAACGAGAAACAGACAGAAGAAGGAATCTCTGACTGAAAGATTTATGCAGCAACTAATGGAACTTTTACCATGGAACTTTTACCAAAGAATTGAAATGAGCCAACTAACTCTGGGGTAGTTAGATGAGGTGCAAGGAATGATTTACATAAACACTATGTATTACAATGAGTGGGGCTGGGTTCAAACACAGAGCCAAAGCAGTTTATTTCGTGGGAGTTCCATTTGAATTCATTTAAATAGACTGTCTGAAGCGATAGACTCTATGAACAACAGTATCCCTGTTCAGATTCACCCTCACATTTCACTCTCACTTAAGTTTATAAAAGTTTCTAAATTAAATTAGTCAAGGAATTTATTCACTGAGGAGAATATCCAGCATCCATTCACCTACTAAAACACAAGAAATGCCACATGGTTCTGTTTCAAGGAAAACCTGTCATGCAAAATGCAAACCCAAGAAGACAACACAAAATCAGATACAATCACACAATGGGTTTATCCCTACTGTTTAACATGTAGCCAATACAATCCACCATTGATATAGAAGATACAGCAGAGTCAAAAGCATTCCAGAGACTTTCCTTCTACAGTGCATTGTCCTTAGCAGCTTCCTGGATTGTACTTCACATGTATTTAAATGACTTATCTCTATGCTAAGCATCAAACAGTGGAGGTGTCCATTTTTTTTCATCATCTTTCATCAACCCTGAGTGAATCAGCGGGGGGGTCAAACTCACTCTATTATTTAGTGCAAATTATTTTTTTCCCTCTAAATTTACAGTAAAGGCTTTTGAAGGCTTCAGCACAGCATGAGTCGACAGGCTCAGAGGAGAGGAGTGGAGAGCTGAGCGTGGGCTAACTCAGTCAGTCTTCACTCAGTAAGGAACAGTGGGGCCCCATGGTGGCTCCCTCGGCCTGGCCGTTGGGATAAACACACCACCTACACTAGAAGCCTTGCAAAAGACACATGGCTTTTCAAACAGCTGTGACATGCTGCCTCTACCCCCATGACTCTGGAATGAACAAGGTTTATTTGTGGCTTAAATGGAGAGGGGAAAACAGTCAGAAACGGCCTGACGTCTGTGCTTTCAGCTGTCTGGGTCTGGAGCTCCTCTGGGCTGCAGCGGGGAGCAGGACCTGGGGCTAGGCTCCCGGTGGGGGCAGTGCTCCATGTCTGGAAATAGTGCCAGCCTCAGATTGATACACTTATAAGGAACAAGCAGAATAGTTACTTTGACAGTGGATGCAGACCATACATAATTAAAATTGGCTAAGTGCCTGGGCGCACTGCCTTGGTCATTTTTACCTTCCCGTTGTTCCTTCTCTCCATTTGCCGTGGAGCAAAGGGGGGAAAATATGGCGTATGCTATGGCTAAATATCACGCATCCCCTGATAACTCAGCTGAGAATTTTCCTATCCTGCATGGTTCAGAGATTTACAGGGTCTATATTTGACTTGTCCTGGCTTGCGATGTACTCTATTTGACAGAGACGTATGAGTCTCTGGGAGGAAGGGGTTAAACGGAATGTATAGCTGGCAGAAGGATTTTGTGAAAGGTAACAATTGAGGGGGGAAATGCTTGCCAGTGCAGGTTCCTTTACATTAATTGACACCCTTGTAAAAGTGTAAAATCTCCAAAGACAAGTGTGAAATACAGTACCCAAGAAAGTTGAGGCAGTGTATGAGGAAGTGTTTCAGATCATTCCCCTGACTGTGTCGTTGAAAGAGGTTAATGATGTTGTATACACTGATCAAGAAGGAAGACTGAGCCTTCACATGTTGGGGGTTTAGATCATAGAAATCTGAAAGCAGCAGGCTGCATTTAAACGTGGTATACGCCTAGAAAGAAGCAAGTCATTAATTGGCTAGCTTGGCTGAGGCCCGTGAAACCATGAGACCTTCTGACTCCCTGCCAGTGCAATCGTTAATGCAGTCCACAATCCTCTCACCTGTCTGCACACATACTGGCACCTCATTCATGCCCAAAGGAGTTAAAGAACCTGGATTCATTATTTAGGCCTAGGAAATGTCATTATAGATATACAGTATAGTGAATGCTTCAACTGTGATACTGTGAGCACTTACCAAAGATCTCCAAACATGTTTTCTTACATCACCATGATGCACTTGGTTATGATATTGGGATTTTACTTACCATAAATCAGAGTCCACATTGATGTTGTCTTCAGTAAAATGCTGTACAAGTACTGTTAGACTCATTGTGCACTGCGAACACCCACTGCAAAGGAATCTATCTAGCGATACAGTGCAGTCTACTCATTCAAGGGGCTTTTTAAGATGAAACATTAATGTGCACTCTCTCTCATCTCATGTAATTCTTCTACGTTGTAGACAAATACCAGACCTGAAGCGTATACCGTTAGCTACTACTAGGGGTCAGGGGACAAAAGGCAAGCAAAGCTTGAGTTAGAAAGATCCACATGCATATTTATATCCATTTCCAGGGCTTCTTTACATCACTCTACATTGGCATGGACTGTGGTTCTGTCTGTCTCTGACTGCAGGCGGTTAGTTCCCATCGGGGCGCCCACCAGTATGCATCTGTCTGTGAGAAGCAGCAGAAGCAGCAGCCGGGGAGTGTGTGGCCCTTCCATGAGAGAGCCCAGCCCAGCAGGCCTCCCACGCAGACGCTCAGCGCACAAACAAAAGGGACATCCTCCTACGCTTTGTCGGCCAAGTGATTCCCAGCTCACGAAGCAGGGGAGAGAAGAAGAAAAAAAATAGATTGAGTGCCGCATGATGATAGGGAGGGGGTGGTGATTTTGAAAAATACCTGACTCATTTTCTCAACTACTTTTTTAAATGTTTTTGCACAACGTCTCTCTGGAAGTTGGAAGCAATGTTGTTGAATATCCAAGGGTCACTCGTATACTCCCACGACTTTAGCTCCGCAAAAGTGATATGTAGTTTTCTAATAAATGCCTATACGTTGTTGGTAAAGGAAGATTCTCAATCAACTTAGTTGAAAGGCCTTTCTTGCCTGTGGAGGAAAAGGTCTCTGACCCTGTGCCCTGGGAACACTTACTTCTCTGCAGCTAAGACAGGTTCAAAGTGGATTAATGCACAAGTTACACACACACACACACACACACACACACACACATGCACGCACACACAAACCCTTCTTGTTGTGGTTTGATAATCCTCTAAAAGGTGATCCAACTGTGCTGAAAGTTTAATCAGGATTGGATGTGTCCATTAACCACAATCTCTAAATTCCGCATGAGCATTAGCTTGACTTGATAATCACTGTTCATTAAGACATGAATTCATTTATGAAGTCCTGTTGGGCTGTAACTTTTCAGAATAATTACATTCTTCCTTCATTTAAAAATTGCAGTTTGAAATGTTAATATTTCAAAGCTGTTCAGTCTAAGCTGTAATAATTACTTTTTGTCACAATTTGCTGCTCGGGTGAGTTGTTGGGAGCAAAATATCTGACTAAAGTGTATTAAAATTAATGAACTGTGCTTTCTGTTACATAATGAGGGTACTAAAACACACTTGTTATATTTAATGTACCCATTTATAAACTGTTGGTTTAATTTTCTATAATTCCTTGTAATTGACAAGCCTTACCATTGGATTTGAAATGGAGTTTCAATTTCTGTCTGGGTTTCTTCTATGTAACAGACGCTCGAGGGTAGACTGACACACTCGAAGAAGATTGCTCTCTAATTTAACACTTTCCTTTAAATCAAGACAAAAATAACCTTGAGCCATTTAGATCTGTAGAAAAGTGAATTGAAATGTCTGCACTTGACTGTTAGCACATAGAAGTTATGAATGTGCCTCAAAAAGGATACTTTGGGATTTGGGGAATTATTTTTCCTACTTACCCAGAGTCAGACGAACTCATGGATACCAGTTATATGTCTCTGAGTGCAGTTTTAAGGAAGTTGAAGGTAGCATATCATTAGCTTAGCCCAATTGCTGGAACTCTCCATGAACTACTAGCCAGCTCCTCTCAAAAGTGGGGAAATAGATCTTATAGTCTTACAAAGCTATACATAGTAATTGATATTTAATACATGTGTTAATTTTACTGATAATCATAAGGAACAAGATTCTAACCACTTCCTCATATTCTGTCCCATTGTGGAGGATGGCTCATAATAAATGTCCGGAATGGAGTCAATGGAATGGTATCAACCACATGGGAACCATGTGTTTGATGTGTATGGGCAGTGTCATTGAGACAGATATAATGGTGCGATCTCTATATCTTTATGTAACAACTTGACCGAATATGAAGAAGTGGATAGAATCTTGTTTCTTACGATTATTAGTCAAATTAACACATATATTAAATATTGATTACTATGTATAACTTTGTAAGATTATAAATGACCAACCGCCCAGCTTTTTACTAGTTAGAAAGTCTATTTCACTGCTTTTGAGAGGAGCTGGCCAGTAGCTCCTTGAGAATTCCAGCAATTCCGCTCTGCTAACAATATGCTACTTCCAATTCCCAAAATCCCGAGGAGTCCCTTTAAGCTTCTCAGGATAGGAAGATAGTCCCTCACATCAGATCTGAGCTGTGAAATCCTCCTGTCCTGGTACATGGTCCTCAGGACAGACAGCAGTCAGTGCAATGGCCTCTCCTCTCCTGAACTGAACCCTCATCATCTCCCTCCTTCACCGCCAGAGAGTCTTTGCATTTCATCCAGAGTCACGCTGACTAACACTCCAGCTCAAAACCACCACACACACTTCCATTCCCATCTGAAATTGAAATTCCAGTTGTATCAATGAGAATCTCTCTGAGGCTTGATATCTAAGAGAGATGTGAAGTGACGTGAATGCTTCCTTTTCGCCTTCTCAGCAGAGGTCTCTCAAGGATGCATGAGCTATTTCCCACCTCAGTCCTTCACAACTTAACACATCTTCAAACCGCTGTGTTCCCGTATACGCAGCTTTAATAGGTGATGCTTTATGCAGGTAAAAAAATTCCTGGGCTCCTCCTGGCGCTTTGTATTCATGTGCCATGTCAAAATGAAGCGTGATATTAAATCTCTAAATTGCATTGATCCCATCTTCTGCAGTCTGTTGATGTGCTTTCAAGGGTCGTTTGCTTTGGATCAGAGTAAAACGGTTGTGCAAAAGCTCTATCTTACAGTCTAGTGGTGATGTTCCTGATGGATAAGGAAACTCACTGATGATTTGACATAGAAACAATGTTTTTAAGCTACCTGCTGTGAAATCATATGATATTAATAGCTTCACAGCTGCTCAAGCCTGAGGGAGCTATGTGTCAGTGTAGAATGTGGCAGACAACATTAGGTCATGTGTCTACAGTTGGAATCAACTTTTCTTACCACAACTTACTGTTTTCTCATTTCATTACAATACTTCTGAGACTTACTGTTCTCTCTACAACACTTCTGAGAGTTACTGTTTCCTATACAATACTTCTGAGACTTACTGTTCTCTCTACAACACTTCTGAGAGTTACTGTTTCCTATACAATACTTCTGAGACGTACTGTTTTCTCTTTTCATTACAATACTTCTGAGACGTACTGTTCTCTCTTTTCTTTACAATACTTCTGAGACCTCTGTGTTTCTTCACACCATCTGCGCTAGAATATGTTAGAAATTAATTTGGTATACGTTAATAAACAGGGATAAAAATGTTAGCAATGGATATTATGCAACGTAAATAAAAACATGCTGAAAGTCAATGCAAAATTATTCATTTGACGAGCAGATTTAAGATCGACATTAAGACAGGACTTTTTTTTATCAAACCAAAATGTTTTAGTAAGGCATGACCCAGAAATACATTTTAGTGTGCTGAACCGTACTTAAAATACTACCCAGTTAAATGCAATATTTACAACAAAGCTTTCAAAGGGCAGAGTGATTGGACTGTAGTGAATGTGTCATGGCATAACCGTATATATTCATAGTATAGCATTCTGAGTCACAGCCATAAAAAAATATTGATGAATATGTAGTAACCAAAAATAAATGGTCAGGGGTTAAAATAGCATGTTAGTAAAATGTTTACATTCTCAATTATGTAAAGATTTGCATGCTTAAGATGTACTTTATACTGTGCACTTTACCATATACAGTGCGCAAAACTGAGTGAAAGAGTCCAGAATGTCGACTTTGACAGTCAATTTGTGTTCATAGTTTCAGTACTTTTATTACTTTAAGAATGATTAAAAATCCAACCGTCACTCCTGCAGTTTGTGGCGGTATCAAGCCTCATCCATTTCAAGGTAGCGGTATCAAGCCTCATCCATTTCAAGGTAGCGGTATCAAGACTCATCCATTTCAAGGTAGCGGTATCAAGCCTTATCCATTTCAAGGTATCGGTATCAAGCCTCATCCATTTCAAGGTAGTGGTATCAAGCCTCATCCATTTCAAGGTAGCGGTATCAAGCCTCATCCATTTCAGGGTAGCGGTATCAAGCCTCATCCATTTCAAGGTAGGCTGGGACACCGCTTCCAGGGGTTCTGCTGACGAAGCACTCCAGTTAAGTTTAAGGCTTGGTCTGTCGTTTCCTCACAAAAGCCTGCATCACTGCCTGCCTTTATATACAGTCTGCTTTTCATGATCTCCTGTTTAGGAGAAATCATTCCCATCCCTAAAAGGAATGACAATTTAACTCACCATGTCCAATATTTCCTAAGACTCCCATTACTTTTAATCTGTCAACTAATGGGCTCATCTTTGTTTTAGAACTAGATACGTTTCTTTACATATGTGTGGTCATAGAGTTCCCTGCACATTCCCTCTGTCAATATGAACTGTACACACTGGGTTCCCCTCAATATGAAGACTCAGACTTTTCATTCAAAATGTTGCTGCCATGTTGACAGCCATCTTTTATGGCTGAAGGGAAATTTGACAATTTATATTCCCCAAAAGATTGAATCTAAGCTGTTCTAAATTCAACGATGGCTGAACTCCCAGTGACTGTTAATAGGCTCCAGGAGATCTCTTTTCACTTTTAGCTCGCTGCAATAGTGAAGCTAATGTGTCCTAAAATGACTTCCTCATGTAGTCCTTAGCCTAAAGCTTCCAATATGTTGCCACATGTCTAGCCCGTGTGTCTCAGTTGGTAGAGTATGGTGCTTGCAACACCAGGGTTGTGGGTACAAATCCCATAGGGGAATGGAAAGGTCTTTCAATAACAGACAGTCAGTGTCTACAGTTCTTTAATATCTTTCTTTCCTTAGTATTTTAAAAAAGGGGGCTACACTATAAAAGCAACACAGAACAAAACACAAGGACAGGTCCTGGGCACACTCACTCCACATACACACTGGTCCATTGTTGTTTAGCATGGTGGTTTGTCGCATCTTAGTTGGCATCATGGGGTTCCAATGCGGTAGTCTAGCAGGCTACCGTCAATATACTGGGAACCACTGGTACACACTCTCACGTCGTTCCACTCTTCATCAGTACCGTCAATATACTGGGAACCACTGGTACACACTCTCACGTCGTTCCACTCTTCATCAGTACCGTCAATATACTGGGAACCACTGGTACACACTCACACGTCGTTCCACTCTTCATCAGTACCGTCAATATACTGGGAACCACTGGTACACACTCTCACGTCGTTCCACCCTTCATCAGTACCGTCAATATACTGGGAACCACTGGTACATACTCACACATCGTTCCACCCTTCATCCTGAGCAGGGTCATTCCGGTCGGCTCTTCATCCCGAGCAGGGTCACACTCATCCGGTCCCCTCTCCCCAGACGCCACCGTGGCTGAATACAGCCTGTGGCACCTGTCCTCTCCCGTTGCTGGCTTGACTCTGCTGAACCATGTCAGAGAGCTGCCTTTGTGCAGGTACAGCTCGTTAGCCCCAAAGTTCCTCAGGTGTGGGGGGCGTGGCTCAGGTCCCTTATTAAGACACTCATTTGCACAAGGAGACTAACACTCAAGGAGGTTAACCAATTCAAAGTAAAGGAAGTTACTTAATTAGTAAATACGAAATAAACCAAAACACAGCACATGATAGGGTAAATATTTAAAGCACTTCAAGGTTAATACTTTTAAAATAAAGCAAATAATGTAATAAATAAAAATTACTAAATAGAGCCGCAGGCACACGTGATATATGCACCCATTACTGTAAAAGACAGTGACATATGCACCCATTACTGTAAAAGACAGTGACATATGCACCCATTACTGTAAAAGACAGTGACATATGCACCCATTACTGTAAAAGACAGTGACATATGCACCCATTACTGTAAAAGACAGTGACATATGCACCCATTACTGTAAAAGACAGTGACATATGCACCCATTACTGTAAAAGACAGTGACATATGCACCCATTACTGTAAAAGACAGTGACATATGCACCCATTACTGTAAAAGACAGTGACATATGCACCCATTACTGTAAAAGACAGTGACATATGCACCCATTACTGTAAAAGACAGTGACATATGCACCCATTACTGTAAAAGACAGTGACATATGCACCCATTACTGTAAAAGACAGTGACATATGCACCCATTACTGTAAAAGACAGCGACATATGCACCCATTACTGTAAAAAACACTGCCATATGCACCCATTACTCTAAAGACACATGGCATATGCACCCATTACTGTAAAATACACTGCCATATGCACCCATTACTGTAAAAAACACTGCCATATGCACCCATTACTTTAAAAGACACATGCCATATGCACCCATTACTGTAAAAGACACGTGCCATATGCACCCATTACTGTAAAAGACACGTGCCATATGCACCCATTACTGTAAAAGGTACTGACATATGCACCCATTACAGTAAAAGGCATGGCCAATCCAACGTCTGCATTGGGCGTGCAGCATTTACCATGATATGGCCTCTGCTGAAGTACTTCTTGTGCTTCGCGGAGAAGCGCAGAGCTGTAGGGAAGGAAGTTTGTGTTTCTACAGGACCTTCCGCCTCCGCCTCCACCTACCGTCAACCAATCAATCATGTCAATGCAAATTTGGGAGGCGCACAGCGATGTGGTACGGAGCTCGATTTGGCCTCTGCATTTAGCAATTGCCTCACACCCTCCATACGGAGCCTCCAACCACATCTTTGGATTATAGCGCATTTCATACGTATATTGTGGAGTTGGGAAACTATTGCCCTAAAATCACAATATCACAAGTTCTAAGATGTACCCAACATCTGCATCAAATAACAACCTTATCTTGAAATATCTCACTCGAGCATTCTCCACAAACTCAAAAATGGAATATGACTTCCTTCACATTCCACATCTTCGCTTCACTTTCAACTTTTTACCTTGATTCTAAAAAGGTCCTGCTTTTGAACATATCCAAATATAGCCATTGATTGGCTTCTAGCAATCTACCAGCTCCACTAGTATGAGTGCCCATGGGCAGGCAGGCAATAGATTAATGACACTGAAGAGATTTGCATTAATTACATGCATGTATCTGTGGGCTCGGAGTCATCAGCTGAACTTGTTAACTAGCCTTGAGGAAACATATTTAAATCCACTCTTTTCATAAGAACTAGTCAATGCTAGAGAACTATTCAATGCTAGAGTACATTCAATGCTAGAGAACATGCTAGAGAACATTCAATGCTAGAGAACATTCAATGCCAGATAACAATTCAATGCTAGGTAACTATTCAATGCTAGAGAACATTCAATGCTAGAGACAACTAGTTCAGTTGTATGTGTCTGCTGTGTTACTATGATATAGTTCCCCTCTCTCCTGGTAACTGGATTATAATCTGTGCTTTTCCTGAATTTCATTTGCAAAGTAATGCGCCCCGGTGCTTTGACACAAATCGGCTTTGTGTGGTATCTAAGGGATGAATTCCACTCTGGCCTCCTACAACTAAAAGAGCACGATACTATATATTTTAAAGCAGTTTAGATTATTGAAATGACATCTGGGGACACACCTATGTCTAGAAATTTGCATTTTAAAACGATCCTATGCCTTTGGTTCTCATGCAAATGACCAGAGAGTGATTTAAATGGAGAATTATGGTCTCATAGAAGACATGGCTTCATATAAACGATATGTGGCCTTTTCCTGCAGTCAAATTATTTAGTGGCCTCATGGGTGAAATGCAATTTAAAAATATATATAATATCATAATTAATCAACATTATTTTTAAAAAGCAGTTGAAAAGTGTTTCTATGTCAAACTGTGTTGTTATATTTCAGTCTTCTGTGATGCATATAAAGTGTAATATTGGGATGCAAACTCAAAATGTATTACATTTCAACTCTAAATCTGACATGGTGTGAGGTGGGTACTTTTGCTTCAAAGTAGAGTTGTTTAAGACTACCAAGAAACACTGTGACCCGGATTTAACCCAAAAGGTTAAGACATTTGGAAATGTTGTGAATACTTAACCAACTGAACATCTTAGTGCATTGTATTCATGACGATGTTGAGGATGGGTGATGATGATGGATATTCACCATGGAGACTTAGAACACAACATTTACATAACTCCCGAGTGCGCAGTGGTCTAAGACACTGCATCCCAGTGCAAGAGGTGTCACTGCAGTACCTGGTTTGGCTGTGATTGGGAGTCCCATAGGGCAGCGCGCAATCGGCCCAGCGTCGCCGGGGTAGTCCGTCATTGTAAATAAGAATTTGTTCAGGTTAAATCAATTTGAAAAATAGCGCAACAAGTCAACATAGTGAGATTAGCCTACATTTTAACACATCCACAGCTGCCATGTTTACAACCCAGCCCACTGTCTAGTAAGGAGGTTGGATTGGGGGATCAGGAGTCCAAACAGCTGACACTTAATGTATCTCCCATCGATGATAATCCTTACCACTTCTTGCCTGCTCCTTGTAACTCATTGTCTGCACCTATTGTGAAACGCCACTTTAAAGTGTCTTTCAAATCCCCTCTCCCTCTTTTCTTGCGCTCTCTCTCTCTTATTCTCCACAGCTGGCTTTGTTCATTTCATGGCCTGTGGCAAATGCCAATTTTCCTGAGAGACTTAATCTACCATTCTGAATGATGAATACTTGAATGCTGAAGTAAAAGCACAAAGCTCTTACAAGGAAAAGGTATATAGGATATAGGATCTGACCCTTTAAGAGTGTTTTCCTGACTGCTTCACCATAGGGTGCGCCGATATAGAAAGAGAGACATAGACAGCGCTTGGCCCCTGTCCAGTACACACACACAATGTGCACACACACACACACACACACACACACACACTCACAATGTGCACACACACACACACGCACGCACACACACACACACACACACACACGCACGCATGCACGCACAACAACCTATTTTTTGCCTTGTACTGCCAGTTGTATGATGATTTGAAAAAATATGCTTCTTGGCTGTGTGTGGTACTGTATGTGAGGCAGAATAGTTTCCAGTGCTCTGAATGGATTAGGCCTCACATATGTGCATGGTGGAGCCCCAGAGACAGAGGATGCAGCATGGAGCCAATCCCGCTGAGAGCAGCTCCAGTCCTGTCTAAGGCCCGCGGCTCTCATGTGTGAAAAATACAGTGTATGAGGCAGTCAACTGAAAAGCCTACCAGGTGCTTTAGCAAAGATGACACAGATCTCTGTTTCCGTCCCAGACATATGGAACTGAACTAGGCTACTTACAAGGATTCTTCTTTGATATGACATCACATCAAACTTTTTTGTAAGAAATATAAAACAAAAAATACATGAGTTTGTTGTTATGCATTTAATTGAATCGTATCGAGCCAGTCACTATTCTGCAGACTCAAGGGTTTCAGTTTTCAGATCACATCTCCAAGTACCCAAGCAGTGCTGTGAGTTCTGCAGACTGAATCAAATTGAAATGAGACATATGCAAAGTATGTATTGTATACCTGTGATACTGCTCCTATAACATATATATTGGCTGTGTTTTCTTCAGGGCTGCTACTGTAAATGGTAAGTGCATTAGTACAATGGAACATATCTACGGCTAATATATGCATTTCGAGAAAGCTGCATAACAGAGGGCTTTAGCATCTAAATGAACTGTAAGACCATACACACTGCAGTGTTGATTGTGTTCTTTCATAATGGAAAAGCATTAGGTGTAGGTTACAGGTGGTTTGCTCGTAGTGGCACAAGCTTGGATACTGGATCCTGGACAGCGGACACACCACTGCAATATGACCTCACAGACACATATCACTGTCCAGGGACAGAGCAAATCTCAGTCCTTTTCTCTAATGTTTCTGAGACAGAATGTTCGAATGAGACCATTCATATGATTCAGGGCTGTCTGTGTGCAGCTTGGAAGAGTTCAGAGTCGGACAACGGTGACCCTGTGACTTCAGCACTGTCAGCGGGAGATGAACGTGTTCGATGGTTACCGTCCGAAAGTAGAGCCAGACCTGCCTGTACTCCTCAATAAAGAGGAATGGCTGAATGTCTGTGGCCTTTCATTGAATATTTCATTGAGGTCAAGGGCAAACCGCAGTCATTCCTGAATACATTGAGCAACAGGAGAAGGCACTGAGGCTGCAGACTGGACAGTTGATCAGCTTTGTCCTGTGACTACAAATTAGTCAATTACTAGTAATTGAAATCTAAAGTTATCTGAATTGCGAGACTTTACAAACTGGGATTTTTAGCAGTGATAAATCTAAAACTCAGTTCTCACACACTTAAATACATTTTCTCTGATTCAACACTCTAATATTGTTATAATGGTTCCTTTGACAATAGAAGAGCAGAGAGAAAATATATGCCTATTCTAGTTTTACTTCTGTGTAAATTGTATTAGATATTTTCAACTGTGAATGGATTTTTATTCCTCCCAGTTAACGAGCGTTGCACCCACGTAGTGTTCCACAGCTGCCATCAGCTGTGGCACTCCAACGGAGCAGAGGGAGAGACATGTTCAAATGAATTAATGGGAAGTTCTGCATTGGAGAGAGAGTGTTTTTCATTATTTTTCTGTCACTCTGGTCACCGCAAAGTCATTCTCTATGATTAACAGCCAAATGGCAGAGGTACAAAGCACCGGAACTATCCATTTCAAAGACGGTTAACATAGTGCTACCACACAATAAAACATAAGCATTCATTAATATGCAAATCAAGAAGTTCTCTGTAGGAACCACAGTAGTCCGTTTGTTGCCGGGGGTTGTTTGTCTCTAGTCTTACTGTTGACATGACAAAAATGTTCTCCTTCATAGACATCATCTCTAGCACCACCTCAATATCACCATATGTGACAATGGTGTGTTTCTATGTTTTGTAGTAAAAAAAGATAGAGAAAGATAAGTGTTTCCAATGACATCGTCAACCAATTAGTAGGCAATGCCTACTCACAATTGGTCAAAATCACACGATGCACACCGATGATGTCATTGGAAACCCTTATCTCCCTCTATTGTTTGGACTACAAAACATAGAAACGAACCATTTCCACGTATGTTGATGTTGGGGTGGTGCTGGAGATGATGATCATGAAGTAGAACATTTTCCCCTTTAAGTGACATCGTGTACTTCTTTGGATCATCCCTGTAATGTCGGTCTATCACTTATGTAAATGGTAACACTTTAAATGTGTTACATGTTATTTTATAAACTCTTCATAAAGTACACCTTAATATTTAGTGTTACCATGTAAGTAAAAAAAACACAAAAAAAACACCATAGGTCTTGGTACGTTTTGGCATGTATTTTTTGAAAGTCAGCCTAAATTTCAAATGCACTTTTTCAATCAAATCAGTAGTGCAATGAGCAGGCTGTGTACTTGGCATCTCTTACTTATTGTTTTGCTCGCTGGGTTACTTGAGGTATTCATATTTGTATTTAGCCCCGGAGAGTACCTAGTAGGCATTGTTTAAGGGCCTTCCTTGACATTGTGTTAAAAGTCTGCTAATTAGGTGCAAACGGGAACTTAATTAGAAGCTACATATCTACAGATGTAACCTCGTTAACGAACAACAACGTATTACATTGCTAATGGTTATCCCAAAAAACTCACAACATCAAAATAAAAAAACACTGATAACATCCTTGAAACTCAACATAGATTCTAGTCTGTCCACCAGTTCCTGCGTTCCTTCCCTGCATCGATTACTTTACCTCCAAAAGAAAGGCAGTCTATTAAGCTCAGTATTGCTCAGTGCATAGATAGGTAAGTATTCCCACAGATCATTAATAAGTGGCAGAGCTGAAACCCTGCAGCTATAACTGTGCACAAGGTAATATCTTCATCAGGTCCCCTCATCTGCATACAATCAAACTGGGCAGCCAGCCATTAAGAAGTGGAGGATGAGGACCTAGCAGAACCCCGATGAAGAGTATGCATTCCGAATGACCGGATGGGAAATGAATCAGTCATTCACCGGTTTGGAGAGTGCCTTTTTTTCCCCCCCTCCATAAACTTCTTCCCACTCTTTTGAAAACTCTCAAAGCTGGAAACTCTGGATCCACTGTATATTGATCCCTTAGAGAGAGCTCAAGACAGATCTTAAAAGCTAGCAAATAAAAAAATGAGCTTGCACTGTCAAAAATAAGTAGATCATATTTTTCTCTGAATGGCAAACAAATCAGACTCATTATTTTCTTAGAAACAGATGGTGTGCTGCCAATTAGGCAGTGAATTTACGTTATTAGTAATTGAAATTTGCTGCTGGCTCCTGCACAGAACTTTCGTTGAGCATCTTTTATTTGCCGTTCAGCAAGAGAATAGCTCTTAAAAACCCTGTTTCTATCCCTTTCCTCATCACCATACACTCATTTTCTTCTAGGTCACTTTTGCAAAATAAAAGTTGTCATTCACTGCAGCTCAACATGGGATTTCTCTACAGAAACAACTTACCCACAGCTCCCGGAGCATTACAGCTGAAAATATTGATAGTTGCACAAAGAAGATGGTATATCAATGCAACCCACTCAAAATGACAGGCATCCTGAAAACGTATGTGCATTAAAAATGTCTTATTTACTTCAAAGGTTGTTTTCTGTATACTTCCCAACTGTTGAATCAATAAATACGCCACGCAAGTTTTATCACACAGATGACACATTCAATTCAAAATGAATAATAGAACATGATAAATACTTAATAGGTTGGCAAAACAAGACAAAGTTAGTTTTGGTCCATGAATGACATCGAAAACATTTGATAGCACTAGTGTTTTAGAACCAACTATTTTCAAGTTAGTTTGTCAATCATGACTTGCTGGCCAGTATGCATCAATTTCAGACTGACTCCATTGGTAAATGAAAATAGAAGCCTTTTGACCCTCTCACAACAAGATCTTACTATTGGTTCGTTAAAATTCAGAGGACATTTCTACTCTTTTGTGAGGGTCAGCAGGGCGAGTGGGTCTGTGAATATGAAGGTATTAAGAATGATAATTTTATGCAGAAAAACACATTTTGTCATTTAAATGTGTGACCGTGATAAGCTTTGTCTGATTAACATTTACCTCAGGTTACAGAATGAGAAGCATGTATTCAAGGCTCTGTTTCACTGACTTACAAGACAAAAAAAGCATCTCTGTGCATTGTATGTTTTGTTATCCGCTATGCATACGGACCATTTAACTCAGAAAGAGTACATTCCACATTTACATGGAGGTCGTTAAGCAGACGCTCTTCATTCATTCATCTCAGGTCGAAAAGAGACAACCGCAAATCACAGTCAAAGTAAGCACATTTTCCCTCAATAGGTAGCTATCAGCCAAGTCAGTGCTAGTAAGAAAAGTCAAGTGCGAGTGTTCTTTTTGTTGTTGTTGTCTTTGCAAACATGCACTTGGTTATTCCAGTTTCTAGTGTATTTTGCCTACTTTTGCCCCTTTTCATCTCCTAGGTAACGCAGCTGGGTGCCTGAAAACACACACAAAAATAAATAAGAACACAGTGCTTTTTTGACAGCTCCTCTATTTCCCGACAAGGCCTTCCCTCAGAACCAGAGCAATGTACTTTATTGCCAATGTCCTCTAAGTCATAGCTGCTGCAAGTAAAATGGATTGAATATGGACCTGTGGTTGCTCATCAACTTCTGGCTATGGTCATGCTGAATACAATCTTGGTCGGATTCAGATATGTTCAAGTGCCTCCACACACCGTGGCCACTAACATGAAACCTCACCGGATGTGACCAGGGAGCAAATCAGAACATAAACACACATGGTACCAGAGGCTTTACACAGGAGCAACCATAGCAACGGGGGTTACACAACAAACCTTATAAGTGTCCACTGAATCAGACAAGTAACTAGTAGGAGTCCCTTACCAAAATAGCCAATTTCTAAAACTAAGAACAGACGGGGTGTTTGAAGTTGACTGATAAACGTTCAGAGTTATTGAATTCCTATCAGATTATAACCGGTATGAACAGAGGAGCTACTGATTGGCCTTGCCGCGGAGGGGAAGAACTCCGACCTCCCACTTCTTCCCCTGACTGTTGCTGGGATGGACAACACATCAGACGACTTGACATGAAACAGAATGGAAACTGAAAACATACAAGGGGACACATACAGTATTTTGTGAGTCTTTGATTCCTGGTTGGAACCCTTGGCAGAGTTAATTTAATTTCGACCTGTAAGCATTAAATCCCTACTTTGAACCATATGCTGCATTGAGATTAGAGGGTGCCTCGGGTATTTCTCAAGCAAGAGACTATGAAAATATACTATGTACTTTCGCCACTGATGATTATGTTCAACAGCAGTCAAGAGAAGAGCTAAGCTGGTTAACTAACTACTGTTATGGACCTTAACATTTGATTTGGTAACACATGTTGGGAGTTCAGGCAACTACCTCATGATGAATCTGATGAATGCTCAGGCCCCTGGGGGAAAAAAATGCTTAATAAATGTATATGAAATTCTGTGTACTACTAAAATATATGGAATCATATAGTGTACTTAAAAAAAAACTCTCCATAACAATGAAAACTATGATACAGAATGTGAACAAACAAACACCTTCAGCCAATGTCAATGGGAACACTAACAACATGACTAATGTCATATTTTCTCAAAATGCCTTCGGTTCGTGTCAAATAATAATTGACTGATCATCTGTGGACAAAGGAATATTTTGAGGAAATGCAAGATTGCCCCTCAGTAAATCTTGTCATATCTGGTTTACTGGTGTATCTGTAATGTCCCCCTTGGTTTGTCATTGCATCAATCCCAATTAAAGTGAACCACAGCCACACAGGATTGTTTGAATTGCAATACCCACTGCTATTTTACTAAAAAGCTTGGAAAGAACAGCAAGCTCTTAACACAAGCACATTAGCCTTTACATTAATGGTGAGAAATGTTGAATGTTTCATTCATTTATTAATTAGCTTGCCTCAGCCCACACTAAAGTGGTCCATAATGGATTTGGAGCATCGTCCTTGTAATATTCACAACTTGATAATGAATTCAATGTTTGTTTGACGTTATAATGTGTTTCCTTAAGACGGCTAAATAGAGTTAATGCACTTAGGGAACAGAATGATGTACAGAATGAAGTAGGAAGAATATAGATTGTGGCTAATCGTCCTGTAAATGGGATGTTTTGTTAGGTTTCTGTAAGAAGGCAAGCACAGTGCTGTCCTGTCAAACATAGATGATCCATGCCCTACTTCTTTCTTGAATGTTTCAAAGGCAGTTCTGCTATGACTCAGTGTGTCACACCCTGATCTGTTTCACCCCTTTTTGTGCTTATCTCCACCCCCTTCCAGGTGTCACCAATCTTCACCATTATCCCCAGTGTATTTATACCCGTGTTCTCCATTTGTCTGTAGCCAGTTCATTTTGTTTCGGGAAGCCTACCAGCATTTTCCCCCTTGTGCCTGTCTGTTCTAGTTCCTGTTTTCTAGTTTTTCCTGGTTTTGACCATTCTGCCTGCCCTGACGCTAAGCCTGCCTGCCATTATGTACCTTGCCACACCACACTGGATTATTGACCCCTGCCTGCTCTGACCCTGAGACTGCCTGCCATTCTGGACCTTTTGTACTCTATCTGGATTACTGACCTCTGCCTGCCCTTGACCTGTCATTTTGCCTGCCCCCTGTTCTAGTAATAAACTCTTGTTACTTCGACACTGTCTGCATCTGGGTCTTACCTGAAACGTGATACAGTGTAGATCAAATGAGTGTATGAGTGTAATTTACATGCTGTAAATTTCATCATGCTGTTAAAACAATTCAGTCATATCAGTCATTTACTTCTTAGACATCATAGTATGACAAAAGGAACATAAAAATGCAGGGAGACAAGCAACAGTCTTACAGAATGATCAGAAGAATTAAAATATTTCCATGATCCCTCATGGCTTCCCAGATACTGCCTCCTAATAATTACATGGACACATGTTATTTTATGGTATCAGTCCCTATCCAATCATAATACTGTATAGCTTCAAGTTAACATGGATGCTGTGGGTGGTGTGGGCCTGCCAATATAACTTCTCCTGAGAGATGGATTCTGGGTTCTCTGTCAAATCCCTCACTTGGTCTGACTTCCTCCACAGCAATCATCCATCCAGGGACACTGTATCAAAGAGGATGGAGAGGTTGGTGGGATGGGGGTAGGAGGCATGAGATACTGACTAGAAGATTGCAAGTTACATTACTGAAGACTCTACTAGATTCTGTCCAGTTCCCCAAAAGGAAGACTTGTGTTTTTTTTTAAAGTACCCCTTCTGCTAAACAGCCCCCTTATTTAGGAGAAGTTCATGGCATCCATTTCCTAACTGAACTCACGAGCTGCACTTTGTGACACTTTCAGTTTAGATCCTTTTGCCTTGCAAGGACAGTTTACTGCAGTCTCCATGAAAGTGCATTGCGAGGGGAACTAAACCATCAAACTCCTCCGCAGTGACTTCAAAGGCTTCAATGTTTAAAGACACCCGAGATGTGTTCCAGCGTGCGTTTAAAAGCATACAGTAAGCAAACAATGCCGTGTTTAGCACAGATGTGTGGGAGATAACGATCATCTGGAAACATCTATTATGGGGAACTCCCACTATAGCCTCTATTATCTACATCATCATTTCCCACTTTAAGGCATCATACTTTGGTCCACAACACAGACATTCAGACAATAAAACATCATGTCTTTTCAGAGCTGCACTGAACGCTGTGATCCTAAATGGTTTTATCTTCCACATATGGTTTAGAGAAGTGTGATTTGGTTACTAATAATGTGATGTTTCATAGAAGCCTATCATGCACATGTAAAATGTATGGTATTCAAAGCATGAAGATGAACAGAGGAAGCCTGACATTATAACGGGCAGTGAATGATCAGGTCCCAATGAGGTTGCTGCAGCGTTGCTCGTCTCCATAAACGTCTCGTGTAGAACGTATCTCCCATCACTGGCTGTATAGTTACAAAGTACAGACTGCTCAATGTGCAAAAAGTTTGAATACAAAACTATTTGCCATTTTGAGACTTCATGACATCATCATAACATGCCAATGTCATAACACAACACTTTGTGATCACTAATTAACTGTAATGGATGTCAAGCTGAGCCGCGATTTGAGACTGATCAATAGACAACGGAGACAACTGGGGAATGATCTGAATCCTCCTAGGTTTGGAGGATGCATCATTGATTACTCTGTAGAGCATGTTGTCTCTATCATTAACACAAACTGACACTGTACGGAAACCCACACACACAGCCAGAGCCTTAATGAAAGCGTTACAACAAAAAATTGTTGACAAAGACGACAGTGAGATAAAAAAAGGACCAAAATATCTTCAAAACAAGAAAGAAAAAAAGTGTGGCAGAAAAAACAGTAAACAAATGCATAATCCACATTCTATCCTATTTATTCCAGACATCCAACTATCTCCGCTGTCAGTGGAGGCTCTGGTACACCTCTCCTCTTAATAACATGTTACTTCAGGCTTTCAGGGGAAGGAATGGTTACGTTGACAAGTTAATGTGTCTCCAATAATTCTCTTAAATTGTCCTCTTGGATTGCAGCCCAAGAAATCTACTGAAACCCATTAATGCATGAACTAGATTAAAACTGGGCTTTAACCCTTTGGCATGGCTACAGGTTATGCAATAGCTAATCATTCGGAGTGCCGGGGAGTTTGTATAGGAGGCCTCTATATTCTTGAAATAACACAAGTGACCATGTAGCATGTAATATGATGTGTCTATTTCCTTGAAGAGCTGGGATCTTAAAACCAACACGCTACACTGTAATTGTCAAAAGCCTCTCAATTGTCATGTATTACGTACTCGTATACAACAGGGTGCCACGAAAACCCTCAATATGCTTAATTCAAGTACCCTCTTGTTCAAAAGAAATAAACGCACCTGCTGTACTGTGACATTCAACTCACACATACAGTTGCCATATGGTACAGTATATACAAAATATTGGCAACTCCAATGCACTTATCTTACACACACACACACACACACACTCACACACATTCCAGTTTCTCTGGACCCCCGCAATAAAATCGAATGCGTCTGCAAGACAGTCACTCACAAAATATAGACTACCGATCGCTGTCCATGGTGCTGAAATGTCCAGCTGCCTATTGAATTGATGATAGGCTTTCTGTGGTGCCTGGGCATATGGCCTATAGCTTTGCTTTATCTAATGGATAAATGTTTATTGGTAGGCCAGTTTGGTCATAATTTTTTCATGTTAAGCCTAACGTTTTACAAAGCTTTATATGGTGTCGCAGTAATTACTTGTTCAGTGATTAAAGTTGTAAATTGAAATAGATTGTAAAAGCTCTGTCAGGTTGGATGGGGAGCGTTGCAGAACAGCTATTTTCAGGTCTCTCCAGAGATGTTCGATCCGGTTCAAGTCCAGCTCTGGCTGGACCACTCAAGGACATTCAGAGACTTTTCCCGAAGCCACTCCAGCGTTGTCTTGGCTGTGCGCTTAGGTTTGTTGTCCTGTTGGAAGGAGAACCTTCGCCCCAGTCTTAAGTCCTGAGAACTCTGGAGAAGGTTTTCATCAAGGATCTCTCTGTACTTTGTTCTGTTCATCTTTCCCTCGATTCTGACTAGTCTCCTAGTCCCTGCCACTGATAAACCTCCCCAAAGCATGATGCTGCCACCACCATGCTTCACAGTAGGGATGGTGCCAGATTTCCTCCAGACATGACTCTTGGCATTCAGGCTTTTTTTCATCAGACCAGAGAATCTTGTTTCTCATGGTCTGAGAGTCCCTTAGGTGACTTTTGGCAAACTTTTGGCAAACTCCAAGCGGGCTGTTATGTGCATTTTACTAAGGAGTACCGTCTGGCCCCTTTACCATAAACACCTCATTGGTGGAGTACTGCAGATATGATTTTCCTTCTGGAAGGTTCTCCCCATCTCCACAGAGGAACTCCGGAGCTCTGTCAGTGTGGCCATCAGGTTCTTGGTCACCTCCCTGACCAAGGCCCTTCTCCACCGATTGCTCAATTTTGCCTGTTAGCCAGCTCTAGGAAGAGTCTTAGTGGTTTCAAATTTCTTCCATTTAAGAATGATGGAGGCCACTGTGTTATTGGGGACCTACAATGCTGCAGACATTTTTTGGTACCCTTCCCCAGATCTGTGCCTCGACACAATCCTGAATTGGCGCTCTACAGACAATTCATCCCACATCATGGCTTGGTTTTTGCTCTGACATGCACTATCAACTGTGGGCCACTATTTAGACAGGTGTGTGCCTTTCCAAATCATGTCCAATCAGGCGTGTGCCTTTCCAAATCATGTCCAATAATTTGAATTTCCCACAGGTGGACTCAAGGATGATCAATGGAAAAAGGAAGCACCTGAGCTCAATTTAGAGTCTCATAGCAAAGGGTCGTGACTTTTTCCATTTTTGTCAAGCCTTATTCTAAAATTGATTAAATTAAACATTTTCCTCTGAAATCTAGAAACAATACCCCATAATGACGCAGCGGAAACAGGGTTTTAGATATTTTTGCAAATGTATCAAAATAATAAACAGAAATATCTTATTTACATAAGTAGTCAGACACTTTCTAATGAGACTCAAAATTTAGCTCATGTGCATCCTGTTTCCATTAAACATCCTTGAGATGTTTCTACAACTTGATTGGAATCCACCTATGGTAAATTTAATTGATTGGACATGATTTGGAAAGGCACACACCTGTCTATATAAAAGTCCCACAGTTGACAATGCATGTCAGAGCAAAAACCAAGCCATGAGGTCGAAGAAATTGTCCGTAGAGCACCAAGACAGGATTGAAGCGAGGCAAAGATCTGGGGAAGGGTACCAAAACATTTCTGTAGTATTGAAGGCCCCCAAAAACAGAGTGGACACCATCATTCTTAAATGGAAGAAGTTTGGCATCACCAAAACTCTTCATAGAGCTGGTCGCCTGGCCAAACTAAGCAATGGGGGAGAAGGGCTTTGGTCAGGGACCCAATGGTCACTCTGACATAACTCTAAAATACCTCTGTGGATGTGGGAGAAGCTTCCAGAAGGACAACCATCTCTGCAGAACTCCACCAATCAGGCCTTTATGGTAGAGTGGCCAGATGGAAGCCACTCCTCAGTAAAAGGTACATGACAGCCCGCTTGGAGTTTGCCAAAAGGCACCTAAAGATCCTCAGACCACGAGAAACAAGATTCTCTGGTCTGATGAAACCAAGATTGAACTCTTTGTCCTGAATACCAAGAGTCATGCCTGGAGGAAACCTGGCACCATCCCTACGGTGAAGCATGGTGGTAACGCACGTGGAGTTCTGAGACGACTCATCCAACCTGACAGAGCTTGAGAGGATCTGCAGAGAAGAATGGGAAACTCCCCACATACAGGTGTGCCAAGCTTGTAGCGTCATACCCAAGAAGACTCGAGGCTGTAATCGCTGCGAAAGGTACTTCAACACTGTACTGAGTAAAGGATATGAATAGTTATGTAAATGTCAGGGATTTAAATAAAATATATTTCCAAAAATCTATTATTTGCTTTATTATTAGGGGGTAGTATTGTGATTAAAAAAACATGAGGAAAAAACTATTTGATGAATTATATAATAAGGCTGTAACGTGACAAAATGTGGAAAAGGGGAAGGGGTCTGAATACTTTCCGAATGCACTGTACACACACACACACACACACACACACACACACACCTGTCCTGTTTAGCCTACCTGAACCTGCATGACATGAGCTGTCCTGGCGCTCTCTCGAATAGAAAGTTGTTGTGCGTAAAACCAGTCTATTAATAACAATCTCTTTATTCTATGTAAAGGCCTATAGTAGCTACGGTATGTGACCGTGTCGCCTTGTATTTTTTGTGTGCAAATGTTTTCACCACGGCCTGTGGGTCCAGGTTGCAGTCCAGACTGTTTTCTATACTGAGTGTTGACAACCCAGACAGTCTTTCCTGAGACATTGTGCACTGTGTGTCCATTGCACTGCACACAATTTGAACTTAATCTTGAATGATGTATGCCAAGATTTACCAGAGACAAGGCACTGTTGATATTGCAATCACACAACTCAAATGCAGATTCATCATTATGAACAAAACCTCAAACCGCTTTTTTTTGTTTGAGCCCTCAAGAGCTGTTGTCTACTAAAGATGATAATCTGTTTGCATCTGCTAATTCATTGGCTGTTCAGTATCCAGACGGTCTGCCCCATAGCTTCCTATACAGTTAATCTCTTTCCGTAACGTGTTGAGGACAGCAATTAAGGAGAATTAGTATTTGGAGCACCACTTCCTTCTACCCAGTTTCCCTAATGTTGCTATGGCAATCATGCTGTTTTTAACCATCCCTGTAACTGTCGCTTCTGGAGAAATAATTTTTTAGTAAATTCACTCAGGCGATCTACTCTGATTTCAGAGCACTCCCGTCTGAGTGTGCCAATGCACAGAATAACTGATTCATTTACTAACGAGCAACATCTGTTGAATATGACCGGTGTCAGTAAACGTCTGCAAAAAAAAAACATCATTCAATTGTTACGATCAGCACAGTTAGTCACAAACGCTCTAAATAACATGAAAACAGCCTAACCAGCTCTGCTAGGGCGATTAAAATGGTCAGAGTGAGGTGTTCTCTCATTTGTGTCTGAAAGTAGCTAGCAAGCTAGCCATCTTTGGCCACCTAGCTTGGGTGCTTGACTGCCTTGTGAGGTCAGAACACTCGGATCAACCGTACTCCTCAGCCACTGTGTCCAGTGTCCTCTCTGAACGACTCACAAAGAACTACTTAAGAAGCATTAGGCTCTCGGTCTGATATGTTTTTTTGAACACCTGAGTAAGTTCCACTCATTGCACTGGCGAGTGGCGTCGTCGTAGTCTTGAACACAACATTTGTTTACCAATATCATTTAAATTATTTATTTTTCAAGGCCTGAGGCACTTAGTCTCATTCTTGAAGCCCAACAAACAAATACTTAGCTTCCTAGTACATATGGAAATGAAAAAAGGTTTACGAATGACTTTTGGATGGTTACTGTCAAAATTATTTTGTAAATTAACATCGATGTCAGCCATGGGCCCCCCACTGTGTGGGGCTGCGGGGTGTCGGTACGCCATTGCACACACACTCAGTGAGCGGAAGAAGTAGGTGTCCATAGTTATGTATTCACTGAATAATTAACGCGGGTATCCCTGGAGTGAAAACACAGAAATGTACTCTGACATTCTTTATTCAAAGGCACATGAGAGAAGCAAATCTCTTTCGTGGTCAATTGTTGTTTTCATATAGCAGTTTATATTATTTTATATATATACTAAAGCTACTAATCATATGCAGGGTAAATGTCCGTCTTCAGAATATGTGATGGCCGTGCAGTTATTGATCTCTAAGTTTATTGGTGCACCATTCCGCTCCATTACACAAACTAAGTTTACAGTTTGGCTCTGAAGGCAGGAGTGTTGTTTGCAAAAAGCTACTCTTTTTTTTAAATGTACCAAAGCATAAATCGTTACGAAGTACTGTTTTTTTTATATAGGAACACTATAAACATGACCCAGTTCAGCTTGCATGTGACTTGTCTATTTTTTTAAACTTTAGAGTGGCATACATTAAACCATGAAAATATATGATCTGTTTAGGGTTCAGACTGGGTTGTTATCATAGTAGCTACATTGAGTATAGTCAAGGTCTAGAACCTCTGCTACCCCATGGTCCTCATCATGATTATCTTAATGAATCATCAGAGAACAAGCTAGAACCTGTTTAATCCACCTACGTCAGTTCAACTTAACTTTCTAGAATATATTTACTTTGAGGCGTTTACCACCGGAGTTATTTCTACCACTGCCATAGCAACCCACAACATTTAACTTATACTTATCACATATGACTCAGTATCTTTTAACCTGCATGTTCAGCAGCAGTTGCCAACGCCAAATTATTCAAGACAACACACATTAACGCAATGGACTCAGGTAATGAGGCTGTCTATGAGGTATAATAATAATAACCACTCTCAGAGACAGATTTAGAGTTTCAAAGACAAATCGTTTGGTATAATTAAAAAACTTCAGTGGATACCAAATTGAGAAGAAAAAAAACATTACACATCATGAAAGATTAGTGTTGAGATGAGACATGGGGGGGAAAAAAAGAGCGGACAACAGACAGTCCATTACACACATGGTGTGATGGGGTCAGCATAAGTACAGGACTATCTGATGAAAACTCTCAAATGTGGCATGTAGGCCCCTCAACTTTTAGATTCTTTATCGGGGACGGGAAGAAGAAAAACAAATCGGAGGAAATTATTTGAAATTATTTAAAAAAAAGGCCATGCAGAATCCGCTTGAGTGCACAGGTTCCAACCTGTCCTCCTGATTTGTGGTGACAAGAAGCTGTATGCTAACGTATTGGTCTCTTGAGACTTCTGTAGGGAAACTAATCCGTTACAAACAGACAGATTGTATTAGAGGGTGGATAGCAGAGGGCGATATGCATCGCCTACAAAATATAAGAAACAAAACTGATGCTCTCCCTGATGGCAGCGCGTGCTATCTTATTCTATAGCAGATGAGACGGGAAGAGCAATGGATTATTCATGAGCGTGGCTTTATCATTGAGAGGCTCTAATTAAATGTTAAGAGCCGTAGGGCCTGATTCCCTGCATTTCTCTGGTGCAAACTTTGCACCTGTTCTTCTCTTGAACCGAGGTATATAAAAGATGTGTTTATAGGATTTTAGAATTGTTTTGGTCTTGTATTCCCTCCTGAAAATAACATTTGAAACATATACAGTTGTAAACACTTGATTCTACTGAAACACTGGCACAGTGTTAACTTGACATTGTGTGCCACACAGCATCCATGGAAATTACAGGAGGGATTTTCGACATCCCTTGTTACCTTCCCACAACAAATACACCACCGTAGTATGGTGATTTTGCATCACACAGACTGTGAAATGTAAACAGCTTGAGACACTGTTCACGTCTCACTTTTAACACAAATGGTTCCTTTCACACATACCAACATCTGACAATCATCACAATACTTGGCATGGCTACAGGCAGCAACATCCTTTATGAATCTCAAATTCCAAGCCTTAAGGGAGTTTTGTCTGAAAAAGGATGAAGTCAAACCATCAAAAAAAAAAAAGGTCAGGATGCCTTTAGATCAGTTTCAAATGTTTGTGAACTTTGAATCAAATACCACTTTAAAGGTTTTAGGGTGACTCTTTTGGGTTAAAAGGGGGATATCGATGTCAATATAGTATTTTTGACAATATTGTTGCCTCGCAGCAATGACCAGCAGTTGCCTACTTTGTCAAAATGCTTTCACAAAAACGGACCCAGAGAATGGAAAAGGTTCATCTTGACTTGATAGGTTTTAGGCCTAATACGCATCTCTAACGTTGTCATATCGGGTCATATTAGGTTATTTTACTGCAGGTTATATGATCTTGAAATATGTGCTAATTACTTATTGACAGTAACTGAAATGATCCAAAGCAGTTTCCAAGAACGCCATATACAGTACAATATTTCTTCGCAAATTCTGATGTGGTGATTTGTGACAAATTAGCCAAAGTCTGCGGGTCCGCTGGTTTTAAATCAAATCAAACTTTATT
Organism: Oncorhynchus kisutch; assembly: GCF_002021735.2. Taxonomy (NCBI): domain Eukaryota; kingdom Metazoa; phylum Chordata; class Actinopteri; order Salmoniformes; family Salmonidae; genus Oncorhynchus; species Oncorhynchus kisutch. The sequence continues at coordinate 55,466,580 of NC_034183.2, forward strand.
TGTCACATGTGCGTAATACAAGACCTTACCGTGAAATGCTTACTTACATGCCCTTAACCAACAGTTCAAGAAGAGTTAAGAAAATATTTACCAAATAAACTAAAGTAAAAAATGCTAAAACTTCAAATTTAAAAGTAACACAATAACATGGCAATATACCAGGGGGTCAACGCAATAGTCCGGTGGCCATTTGATTAATAAAGCCTTCTGGTCCTAGACTAGGCGCTCCGGTACCGTTTGCCGTGAGGTAGCAGAGAAAAGTCTATGACTTGGGTGACTGGAGTCTCTGACAATTTTATTTGTAAGCGTTGTGATGTACAGCACATGAAAGATGCAAGTCTGCACGATGCATCCCAATAATTTACTACCAGTACAACAAGTATGTGTATCAGCCTCACACACTACTACCGAGGGTGGAGAAGGACAATAATAAGGCAACACGTATGAACCAATGTGTGTGTGTATATGGACAAATGACATTGTAGGATTAGCAAATGTTCTACTGTGCACCCTGGGAGAGGTCAGTGATTATAAATCAAAGTCAAGGCCATGGCTTGTGGATAGCCAATGAAGAGGTAAAGCCTTAGAGTCATGACCTGCTACTTTATTAAACTGGGCCTCTGACATATTGACTTGTAATTAATTCAATATCATGGGCTGTGGAGCAATTCTAAAAGACTAAATGTGTATCCTTGACATGAGCAATACAAAGTACACACTAATATACAAATGCACTACAAAGAAGAATGAAGTATTTGGAATAAGAAACCAAGATAATGTTACAAAGTCAAGTATGCATTGTTTTCAACACAATCAACTAGGGAGTCACTCAATTCATGAGTTGATTGATTGCAATTACAATTATCCAATGTTGTCATTTCCAATAAGCAATGGGAGTGAATTAATTCATATAATTCAGCTACAGCCTCAGTATGTGGTCTATAGAGTATGCAATCAAGTAATGAGCTAATTGCATCATAGTAAAAATGCATAGGCTGCATAACAGTGAGTTGCAAACAGTGAGTTTGGCTGTCCTAAAATTGCAAGCCTAGAGGTATTTGGGCTCTTTGGGTGATAGCCATGTGGTGAACCAATCCATTAATATAGTTTTCCAGTATCCTGTTTCATTGATAAAATATATGATGTAGATGTGTTATGGGTCAAAGTTATAACTAAATATTCCATCATTAGAAATCAAAACTGGATGGTCTTCAGAGATAGATGGGAGGGGTTGAGGGTAGCTGAAGGATGGGACTACAAACAAATAAAAGATGACTATTGTAAAATATACTGTGTCCGTAAAATGTATGTATGTATAAGCTGGAAGTAGAAGCCTAAGTGTTGTTGTCCATTAGTTTACTCCAATTAAAATGCTCAACCACTGTTACTCCCCCTTCCGGGATGCATACAAGGCTCTCCCCCACCCTCCCTTCGTTAAATCAAATCTCAACTCAATTTTGCTCCTCCCTTCCTATAGGCGGAAACTCAAACAGGAAGTACCCGTGCTAAGGTCTATTCAACACTGGTCTCACCAATTGGAATCCATGCTTCAAGATTGTTTTGATCACGCAGACTGGGATGTGTTCCGGGTAGCCTGTGAGAATAACATTGACGTATACATGGACAGGGTAACTGAGTTCATCAGGAAGTGTATAGGGGATGTTGTTCCCACTGTGACTATTAAAACCTACCCAAACCAGAAACCGGGGATAGATGGCAGCATTCGCTCAAAACTGAAAGCGCGAACCATCGCATTTAACCATGGCAAGGTGACTGGGAATATGGTCAAATACAAACAGTGTAGTTATTCCATCCATAAGGCAATCAAACAGGCATAATGTCAGTACAGAGACAAAGTGGAGTCGCAATTCAACGGATTACAAAGGGAACACCAGCCACGTCGTGGACACCAACGTCTTGCTCCCAGACAAGCTAAACCCCTTCTTTGCCCACTTTGAGGATAACACAGTACCACAGACGCGACGCGCTCTCAAGGACTGTGGGCTCTCATTTTCAGTGGCTGATGTGAGGAAGAGATTTAAGCGTGTTAACCCTCACAAGGCTGCTGGCACAGATGGCATCCCTAGCCGCATCCTCAGAGCATGCGCAGGCCAGCTGTCTGGAGTGTTTACAGACATATTCAATCTCTCCCTATCCCAGTCTGCTGTCCCCACTTCCTTCAAGGTGGTCACCATTGTTCCTGTACCCAAGAAAGCAAAAGTAACTGAACTAAATGTCTATTGCCCCGTAGCAATTCACTTCTGTCATCATGAAGTGCTTTGAGAGACTAGTCAAGGATCATATCACCTCTACCTTATCTGACACCTTAGACGCACTTCAGTTTGCATACCACTGCAATAGATCCACAGACTATGCAATCGCACTGCACACTGCCCTATCCCATCTGGACAAGAGGAATACCTATGTAAGAATGCTGTTCATTGACTACAGCTCAGCCTTCAACACCATACAGTAGTACCCTCCAAGCTCATCATTAAGCTCGAGGCCCTGGGTCTGAACCTCGTCCTGTGCAACTGGATCCTGGACTTCCTGACGGGCCACCCCCAGGTAGTGAAGGTAGAAAACAACACCTCTACTTCTCTGATCCTCAACACAGGGGCCCCACAAGGGTGCTTGCGCAGCATCTCTGTTCACCCATGTCTGCGTGGTCATGTACGCCTCCAACTCAATCATCAAGTTTGCAGATGACACAGCAGTATCCTGAATAGGATCATTCACCAGTTTGGTGAAGAAGGTGCAAGAGCGCCTCTTCAGCTTCAGGAGGCTGAAGAAATTTGGCTTGGCCCCTAAAACCCTCACAAACTTTCACAGACGCACAATCGAGAGCATCCTGTCGGGCTGTATCACCGCCTAGTATGGCAACTACACTGCCCGCAACTGCAGGGCTCTCCAGAGGGTGGTGAGGTCTGCCCAACACAACACCAGGGGCACACTGCCTGCCCTCCAGACAACTACAGCACCCGATGTCACAGGAAGGCAAAAAAAGATAATCAAGAACATCAACGAACTGAGCCACGGCCTGTTCACCCCATCAAAGCTGGGACGAGAGACCGAAAAACAGCTTTTATCTTAGGGCCATCAGACTGTTAAATAGCCATCATTAGCTGGCTACCACCCGGTTACTCAACCCCGCACTTAGAGGCTGCTGCCCTATATACATAGACATGGAATCACTGGTCACTTTAATAGTGGAACACTAGTCACTTTAACAATGTTTACATACTGCTTTACTCATTTCATATGTACAGTATACACTGTATTCTATTCTATTGTATTTTAGTCAATGCCACTACGACATTGCTCATCTTAATATTTATATATTAATTACTACTTTTAGATTTGTGTCTATTGTTAGATACTACTGCACTGTTGGAACTAGTGTAATGCGTCTGTGTGTAGCTGGTGTAGATGAGGCTGGCGCAGGACAGCAGATATGAGTAATGTACGCAATTTTACTCAACAATAATCACAATACACGTCAATAAATCCAAGGCCACAAATACGGACTGCAATACAATAAACAATCACTCACAAACAAACATGGGGCAACAAAGGGTTAAATAATGAACAAGTAATTGGGAGATTGTGTTACGGCTTTCTAGTGGTGAAGGAGAGTCGGACCAAACTGCAGCGTGTCGATTGCGATCCATGTTTATTTAAACAAACGTAAACACGACTAAACACGAACACTACAAAAACAATAAACGAAACGAAAACCGAAAACAGCCTATACTTGTGTCAACTAACATCAAACAAGGACATCAAGACACTCAGGACAAATAGGACAATCACCCACGACAAACTCAAAGAATATGGCTGCCTAAATATGGTTCCCAATCAGAGACAACGATAAACACTTGCCTCTGATTGAGAACTACTCCAGACAGCCATAGACTTAGCTAGATACCCCACTAAGCTACAATCCCAATACCAACACCAAAACCCCAAGACAAAACACACCCCAATACAAAAACCCCATGCCACACCCTGGCCTGACCAAATACATAAAGATAAACACAAAATACTTTGACCAGGGCGTGACAGATTGAAACCAGGTGTGTAAGACAAGGACAAGACAAATGGAAAATGAAAAGTGGATCGGCGATGGCTAGAAGGCCGGGGACGTTGACCGCCGCCCGAACAAGGAGAGGGACCGACTTCGGCGGAAGTCGTGACAACTACGAACACAAGCATTTCGCTACACCCGCAATAACATCTGCTAAACATGTGTATGCGACAGATACAATTGTATTAGATTAGGGGAGGGGTGGTAGGGTTAGGGGAAAGTAATAAAGGAAAATATATTTTAAAATATATTTATACAGTTGAAGTCGGAAGTTTACATACACTTAGGTTGGAGTCATTAAAACTCGTTTTTCAACCACTCCACAAAATTCTTGTTAATTAACAAACTATAGTTTTCGCAAGTCGGCTAGGACATCTACTTTGTGCATGACACAAGTACTTTGTTCAACAATTGTTTAAAAACAGATTACTTCACTTATAATTCACTGTATCACAATTCCAGTGGGTCAGAAGTTTACATACACTAAATTGACTGTGCCTTTAAACAGTTTGGAAAATTCCAGAAAATGATGTCATGGCTTTAGAAGCTTCTGATATGCTAATTGACATCATTTGAGTTAATCGGAGGTGTACTTGTGGATGTATTTCAAGGCCTACCTTCAAACTCAGTGCTTCTTTGCTTGACATCATGGGAAAATCAAAAGAAATCAGCCAAGACCTCTGGTGCACTTCACAAAATAGATGGCATCATGAGGTAGGAAAATTATGTGGATATATTGAAGCAACATCTGAAGACATCAGTCAGGAAGTTAAAGCTTGGCTGCAAATGGGTCTTCCAAATGGACAATGATCCCAAACATACAGTGCCTTGCGAAAGTATTCGGCCCCCTTGAACTTTGCGACCTTTTGCCACATTTCAGGCTTCAAACATAAAGATATAAAACTGTATTTTTTTGTGAAGAATCAACAACAAGTGGGACACAATCATGAAGTGGAACGACATTTATTGGATATTTCAAACTTTCTACTTTCTACAAACTTTCTACTTTCATGCACAAAGTAGATGTCCTAGCCGACTTGCGAAAACTATAGTGAGTACACCCCTAAGTGAACATGTCCAAATTGGGCCCAAAGTGTCAATATTTTGTGTGGCCACCATCATTTTCCAGCACTGCCTTAGCCCTCTTGGGGATGGAGTTCACCAGAGCTTCACAGGTTGCCACTGGAGTCCTCTTCCACTCCTCCACGATAACATCACGGAGCTGGTGGATGTTAGAGACCTTGCACTCCTCCACCTTCCGTTTGAGGATGCCCCACAGATGCTCAATAGGGTTTAGGTCTGGAGACATGCTTTTGGCCAGTCCATCACCTTTACCCTCAGCTTCTTTAGCAAGGCAGTGGTCGTCTTGGAGCTGTGTTTGGGGTCGTTATCATGTTGGAATACTGCCCTGTGGCCCAGTCTCCGAAGGGAGGGGATCATGCTCTGTTTCAGTATGTCACAGTACATGTTGGCATTCATGGTTCCCTCAATGAACTGTAGCTCCCCAGTGCCGGTAGCACTCATGCAGCCCCAGACCATGACACTCCCACCACCATGCTTGACTGTAGGCAAGACACACTTGTCTTTGTACTCCTCACCTGGTTGCCACCACACACGCTTGACACCATCTGAACCAAATAAGTTTATCTTGGTCTCATCAGACCACAGGACATGGTTCCAGTAATCCATGTCCTTAGTCTGCTTGTCTTCAGCAAACTGTTTGCAGGCTTTCTTGTGCATCATCTTTAGAAGAGGCTTCCTTCTGGGACGACAGTCATGCAGACCAATTTGATGCAGTGTACGGCGTATGGTCTGAGCACTGACAGACTGACCCCCCCACCCTTTCAACCTCTGCAGCAATATTGACAGCACTCATACATATATTTCCCAAAGACAACATCAGGGTATGACGCGGAGCACGTGCACTCAACTTCTTTGGTCGACCATGGCGTGGCCTGTTCTGAGTGGAACCTGTCCAGTTAAACCACTGTATGGTCTTGGCCACCGTGCTGCAGCTCAGTTTCAGGGTCTTGGCAATCTTCTTATAGCCCAGGCCATCTTTATGTAGAGCAACAATTATTTTTTTCAGCTCCTCAGAGAGTTCTTTGCCATGAGGTGCCATGTTGAACTTCCAGTGACCAGTCAGTATGAGGGAGTGTGAGAGCGATGACACCAAATTTAACACACCTGCTCCCCATTCACACCTGAGACCTTGTAACACTAATGAGTCACATGACACCGAGGAGGGAAAATGGCTAATTGAGCCCAATTTGGACATTTTCACTTAGGGGTGTACTCACTTTTGTTGCCAGCGGTTTAGACATTAATGGCTGTGTGTTGAGTTATTTTGAGGGGACAGCAAATTTACACTGTTATACAAGCTGTACACTCACTACTTTACATTGTAGCAAAGTGTCATTTCTTGTGTACTCACTTTTGTGATATACTGTATAATAAAATATATATTTTTAATATATATATATTTATATAACTTTTCAGAAGTTAATAAAGCATTGCAGCCAGGGGCTACTTAGACTGGCACCGTAGAAAAGGTTTTGGTAAACAGATCTAATGAAATTCTGATTTTGTCGAGGTTCCCTTGTAACATTTGAATTGAAACAGGCCCTTTGGAGGATTTGTGGGGAATGATTTCACCTGAAAACTAGCCTACTTGTAGAAACACTACTCTGTTACATGAGTTTATGCCATGTTTGATACTATTTATGCATTCTGTGGTAGTCTTCATTTGAATAATATAATTACACAAATGCCTTTCAGAAGAAAGTAAATCAGAGCACAAGAAGGATACTACCAAGGGGCAGATGACCAGGTGAAGTCAAACATTATGTTGCTGCTCAGTGAGCACATGAAACTGACAGATTTCTGTTCCTGCTGCCAGACAAGCCCTGGACACTAAGTACACTTGAGAAAACACACTCGGATGTAAAGCAATCAACACAGAGAACCACCAAGCCCATCAACCATTTACACACAAGAATGTGAGCGAGCAAACACACACACACACACACACACACACACAGATGTCCTGATGCCTTTGTGACCAATGACAGGCTCTACACTCCCATTTCAAATTGCTGCTGCCGGGTTGTTAATTTAGTGTAGCGCTACAGGGGAATTAAACATCCGGCTATTGGGGGGGTCGATTTGCTGAGTAACACAAATTCCCCACCATCCCAATGGAAAAGACTGTGCTCATTCAAGTAGCTCATGTATGGAAATGCTGCATGGATATATCTGGAATATAGGATTTCAGAGCATCCAACTGTAAATAATTTACCATTACATAAAGATAGTCCAAGCATATCCAGAAGAATGTTTGAAAACTTTTTAGACAATCTGATGCTAGGAATTAAATGTAATGCACAATTTACAGTAAAGCTATGCACCACAACACTGTGGATTGGTAGTAGTCTCTACAGCTCTGTCTTGTTGTGTCTAAGTTTCCATATGCATGACATGATCTAAAAGATTTGAAGCGAGTCAACATTCTGTCAGGTTGACATGGTTTCATGGATAGCTATGACTACACAAACATATGGCATTCCATTTCCTTACCATTCCATCCTAATGGGAGTTTTGCATCATGCAGATGTGGTCCATGATCTTCAATTACACTAGTACCATGGACGGTCAGCATGATCTTCAGTGATACATTTAGCATCTCCGTCTGTACCCCACCGACTGGGTGAGGATCACTAACCTTGAGAGTAAATAGAATAGAGCCATTCATCTTTGGGATTACATGTCTTGGTAAAACACACACAGCACTTTATTTCCATCAAGACCCGAGCATTCCAAACCACAGACATAAGAGCTATGGGACATAAATCATTTACTGCAATGTATGGTGCTCATTCAATACAGTCAGTAGGAATCCTCCCCAGCAAACCCAAAATTGGTGGTGTGAAAGTTCCCTGAACATTCGTTAGGTTGCGTCAAAGGTTCTCATGAAAACAAAAAAACTGTCCAGTTGTGCCGATGATTATTCAATGTTTGGATAAAACATTCGGCTGACGTTGCAAGAACGTTCCCAGAGTCTGTTCTTCAAAAGGTTCCAGAATGTTTCATTAGGTTGTGGGAACAGTCTGGTGAGAACATTGTAGGGACATCCCAAAATATGTGTTCCCAAAACACAAAACTGTCCAGTAGCGCAATTGATTATACAATGTTTCTTTTAGGGTGCAAAAAAACCATTCACCTGATGTTACAAGAACAATAATTCACTGTATATGTTCCCAGAATGATAAAATGAAGTTTTGAACAGTCCATGGAGGTTTCTTTCATGTGTTCGTGTTATTTTATTGTTGAAGAAATTAGTTGTACAACAACACGTGACAATTACTTGGAATCACATTACAATTTATTAGACATTTATTGCACAAACAGTTCCACTGTATTTTGTTGATCGTCTCAAGCGGGGATCGAGGTTTGGCGTGTTAGTCCTGGAATGAATCCACTGCGCCACTTGAATGGGACCAACACAAACATAAAGGTCTTTATACCTTTACTCTGACTTCAAGGTTGTGGTCTTTGTCTTAATCTAGAAAAATAAATATACTCTATAATTTCTTACTCTACCAACCTTCTTTATATACTGTAAAGTTGGGATGTTTTGCCTTTCATCTTCCCTACAAACTTAATTTCAGAAATCATGTTAAATTCTTGCCTGGCAGATTGCATTGATGTGCACATCGATGTGAATATGTACTAAGACATTAAGCCATAGTTTGGATCATAATTGAAGGATTTCTACACTTCTACACCTGCATTGCTTGCTGTTTGGGGTTTTAGGCTGGGTTTCTGTACAGCACTTATATATCAGCTGATGAAAGAAGGGCTATATAAATACATTTGATTTTTGATTTCAGCACAAAGGGAAATCCACTTGAAACATTATGATCCTGGTGGTGCAGCAGACTAAATAACCTACAGGGCTTGAAGATGACTTGATTACTATTCTTTAAAAAAGCTATAGCTATGTTTGGACAATACCCTAATAAAATATAGTGATATAAAAATATTGAAATGACATTTGTTTAAAAGTTTGCCAACTTCCTATAATAATGTTACATTACACATCAGTATTAGCAGAACATTGCAGAAATGTTTTCAAAACTACTTCCATTAATCGTTGAAGTATGTCATAACCTTACAGAATAACGAAGAGTCTCGCAGGAACGATCCTTGTGGTGTTGTAATAGGAATATCCTTGGAATGTTCGCCTTACATTCACTAAAATGTTTCTGGTGATATCTGTAAAAACGACCAAAAAACATTCCCCTAAGGTTCTCATTAGGTTGTCAGGGAATGTAACAACACAATGTTCCAGTAATGTTCTTAGAACATACTGCCACAACATCATGTGGAAATAACAGAAATGTTTCTGGGGAAACATTACAGGAATGTTCTGCTAATGATGGATAGGTTATTCAAAACGAGCATAACAACAAGCAGGGAATTCCTACAATGGTCTCATGAAGTTATCGTGTGACATTATAACACGATGGTTCTAATAATGTTCCCTGAACGTGGAGATATGTTACTACTTCAATTAAAATATTTGGTGATCAACAATATTCTTTAAATGTTATCATAATGCAGTGTTACTGTTCGAGACCAACTAAAGCGAGACCGATTCAAGACCAAGACAGGACGGGGGAGAACGAATCAAGACTGAGACCGGGAGGGGGACAAGAGGTCCGAGACCGATTAAAGGCCGAGACCAGAAAAAAGTCAAATTCAAGACCACGTTTGTAATTTTGTCAAATCGTCAGCATAATAAGATTTGAAAATGTCCTGTGTTTCTGTGTTCATATTTCAGAAGAACATATGGATTCTTTAGACATTCAGAATGGGGTAAAAATGCATGCTGAGGGCAAATAGAGCCACTCTACAATGCTTTACTAACCCAAACACAGTGGGGAACAACGAGGGCCTTCGAGGCTTTAAGAGAAAGGCTAAAGGTTTATACAATTATTATTAATTTCAATGATGTTCTGATTTAATCTCTTACATTTTTGTTAGAAAGGGAAGGGTTAACACTGAAGAGAAAAAATCTGGATTTTTCTTTGGTGGTCTCTGTGGAGATAAATCTAGCTAGCTAAGTCAGCCATTGGCTAGGTCATCAGAAGCTTGATGGAAGGCGTCTGCCATTCAACTGTATTAGGGCAAAATGCTGGAGTAACAGTGGAATCAACCAATCACAATGACTTGTAATGGGTGGGACCAAAAATTTCACTGTGCAATAGCGAGCAGTAGTTTTCCCATGGTCTAGCTAGCTTTTGTTGTAGGCTAGTTTGCAGGCTGCAGAAGGATTTATCGAAGAGGTTGTCCCTTTTCAAGAATAACTTTCAACAAGAAGTAAAGTTTCATATGATCATCTTCTGGTGAGTGGAACTGTGTTTTTTATTGCAGCTCGCATGATGTTAGCCATCTCTCTGAAAATAACTTACAGTATGTGCGTAAAACATTGTTGCATTTACACTTTAGATCAATGGTTACTTTGTGTGCCAAACATGACATGTTTTTTGCAATGGGAAGTAATTGTCGTACATTTCGATTGGGAAATGCTTCGCCTAATGGTTATGTTTTTGTATTCTTATGATTGGGACCTACTGGCTTATTATGTCCGAGTGAACGGATCGGCTCTATGCAGTGGTGTGGTGGTGCCTGGAGAAGTGGGTCCTGTGTGAAGGAAAGGCGCTGTGTGATATATCCTATGTTTTCCTATAGTTTTGTCAGATTTTCATACTTTTTTAGAAATAAAATATGAAAATGTGATGTTCTAAGTCCACAACAATGCTTAAACCACATTAGCAGACCATTTGAGGTCTGGGAAAAATAAAATATGTATTTTTGTCAGGTGTAGTTACCCTAATTAAATTGAGCAAAATAAATGCCCTACCCATTTATACAAAACAGCATTATATAATTCTGTAGGCCTACATTGCAGTCTACATTTAATTGGGAAGGTTTTTTGGGAATGCCTTAAGAAATGTTCATGCAAACAGTGCATGATGACTGGATTGCTCATTGCAAATATCTTACTAACCAAGATGATGGACCAAACCTTTTCGATACCTGGTTTGCAGACCCATTGTTGCCTTAGTTAGCATTTACTGGTACATATCATAAGTTGAAACATCTTTCCTACCCTACCGGCTACCGATGTCATTCTTCTGTGAGCTGCTCCATGCCACAACCAGTTGAGAGTTGAGCACTCTTGCTGTCTGCAGATGATACTCTGCTGAAGCTAGGCTATGTGTGCTGCTCACATGTGAATATATTTCATGTGCTTTGCAATTGTTTAGGCTATTTTTTTGCATTATTTCTCTATTGTACTACATCAACAATAAATCGTATACCTCCAATACACTACTTTGATACGCAACAGTAGGGATTAAGAACTGAGTATAGGCAGTGCCCACTGAAAGAAAAGTGGGTATAAGGCAGTGAAGGCTGCTGAGGGGAGAATGGCTCATAAAAATGGCTGGAACGGAGCAAATGGAACGGCATCAAGCACCTGGAAACCATGTGTTTGTGGTATTTGATACCGTTCCATTTATTCCGTTCCAGTTATTACACACGAACCCGTTCTCCGCCATGCCTGTGCCACCAACCTCCTGTGGTATAGGGCATATACCTGTGTAGAACCTCCACTACACCAAAGGGCCCTTTGTGTTTTACAAAAAGTGCACTCTCCTACATGAGTGCACTGGTATTACGGTTGCTGTCCTTTCACCATCACGGACCTGTCACACACTGAAGGTTTAATAGGTTTGCCACTGCGCAAACATGTCTATACTAGCTATAATTTCCCCCAGCGAGTCAAGGAAATTTGGACAAAGTTTGAGGATATTTTTTAATATAAGTAAAGGACAGTAATGTTACGAGTAAAGTAAGAATCCCAGGTTTCAATAGGCGATATGATATTAATGGTTCAACAAAGGAGTGTATATATTTGGCTTGACGAATCACTTTTATGCGCTGACTGAATGGAAGCTGATAATTGCTGGTCTCGGCAAGAAATTTTGAGTCATCACCATCCATGACCTAGTCAAGACCGAGTAAAAATGCATCCAACACCGATACAAGACTGAGACACTCAATATGTGGTCTCGAGACTAGACTCGAGTACTACAACACTGTTGTAATGATAGCTCAAACCCTAACTAGAACTTAATTGGTATGTATTGTAGAGAAATGCTATTTCTTATGTAGGTGACCAAACTATTGTTAATGGGGGGCTACAACTCAGAGTAGAGCCTGTGGGGTCCCCTACAGGATAGCTCCCGCATTACACTAATTGCCAAAACCAGCGCGCACACACATGATCTCCGTTGTAGCTGAACATTGTATGCCCGAAGAGGATTCTACGATGACGGACAGACAACTGAGCCAATGGCGGAAGACTACAGACTACACCCCAGCTGAACCAATCCAAAGATCCGATCTTCCAGAATCAACCTACTTTCTGTTCTATATAAGTGGTGTACTGATTGTATCGGCCTCTTCTTCGTCTGCGTTTCCGTACGAACCAGCGGGAGAGCCGTAATTACGCTGTTCTAGATATCTTCACTCTGAATAAACTGTAGCTTGTCATACAATTTACCACCTTGTCTGAATCGATCCTTGACCGACTCGCCCGTCTACATATCCAATTTCTAACAGTATGCAAATGTTCTGGGAATGTTCCCAGTTTGGTGTGCTGTTTGTTGTTATCAATACACATCATTGGTTGTTAGGCCTATACCGGATCCTAAACAGGCCCACCCTGATGCAGGAGAGATGTTCCTGTGCCGCAGAAATTGAAAACTTGTAGTATATCCACGGTTTAAAAATGCTTCTGAAGTTTGTAATTTCCACTTAAAAATTTCACACCTGATTTGGCCTAACGAAAAATGTGCAACTATGGGGCAAAACAGATGGGGTTGGCTTATATTGTTGATAACATATAAACTATATTTCGTCTCCAATTTGATTGAAAACATAAATAAAGTTGCACAAGGAGCACTTGTCTCTCAAATACATCATTATAGTTGTTGGTTAGCTAGCTAGCTAGCACATGTCTGCCATATTAGCATACAGTAGATGTGACATCAGTCAAAATACGTCAAAACAAGACATGGTATCAAGAACAAGATCAAACTGAGCTGAAACAAGCCACTTACAATTCGTCACCTGGCAGTTCCTTGTCATTGTTGCTCGCTATCTGGCCATCCAGAACCACAACAACACACAGGCTTTTGCCCCTTTGAAGCGTGCTCATCGTTTTTGTGACGTTGTCAGCTAACCCGTCTATATTGCTGTAGTAGGTTGAGGAAACGTGCTTCTACACCTGCATTGCTTGCTGTTTGGGGTTTTAGGCTGGGTTTCTGTACAGCACTTTGAGATATCAGCTGATGTACGAAGGGCTATATAAATAAATTTGATTTGATTTGATTTGATTTATTGTCTGGAGGATACATTGACAAACTCATGAAAACCCATAAATAAGCCCTTGGGATATTCTCTATGATATTGAAAAATAAAGACTTTGAGAGTGTGAATGACAATCTACATCCTGCCTAATGACTGATTGAATAGGCCATATAGTTTAATTGATCGAGAGTCATTTCGAGAGCGTTTACGGTCAAAATGTATCACACATCCTTGTTTGCTAAATGTCCTTGATTAATCGTTGGAACAATCATCCTATTGAGAAACGAATAATTATGTTATTGAACAGTGTAAATGACCCAAATGCAGATTAATGCAAACTAGTCAATGTGCTCATACTCAATCAGAGGCATGCCTTCACAATGAGCCTACATGACCGACTTGGTAACATGAAAGGCCGATAACATGATGGAGAGGCAATTTACTGCTGTTCTCCATCTCTCTCCACGACCTTTTCCAAAAGGTGTATAATGTATTTGTGTGCCTACCGCTGCAGTAAATAACACCAAGGCAGAATCACAGACCTGTCATCACACCTGTACTCTACACAAAATGCCGCCCAACCATCAAACAGAGGCCACCGGATTGATGTATGAATTTAAAGAGGGCCGCCTACAACGGCGTGGCGGTGTCATTGTACAGTATTGAACCCATTATTTCCTCAAAAAGGAAATGCCTTAAATGGTCTGAAAACATGAACCCAATAATGATGAATGAATGTCAAGATGATAGGCTAGAATAGTATCAGAATGCAGAATGACTTTTGCTGTAGGAATTAGGACATTTTTAATATAGAACATCATCCCCAGCACTGATTATTAGGGTTATGATTGCTAAGTTAAGGGGGGGTCTCTATCAAATGTCTAATGTAATTCCCTTACTTTTTAGGAACATTGTCGGATTCCTTGTCAGAGAAGGAAGAGGATGGGAAATAATAATGAGTAATGACTTCAATTAGATTATTTTATTTTAAACACCAACACTTTTTTGAACAAGTCTGGAAACTCTATTGAGTGGGGACGATATACATTTTACTGACACTATTAAAGTTGAATTAACACAGGCGCTTTTTGCTGTGTAGAAACACATAGCAACACAATGTGTTCATTTCTCCGGTCCTGGTCCTGTCCCAAAGCCATCCCTTCAGCTTTTTAGTCTCTAAGAATAGCTAGACACAGGAGATGAGCTGCAGCTGCTCCTCCTGAATCTCATTTACCTGCTACCGTAGCCCAGCTCTGAGACTATATCGGTAATTAATAGGTTTTTTCGTCTTCTGAAGAAACTCCCCTCAGCCATTTCCCCAGCAGGCGCTGGGACAGGCAAGACAGACAACAGATTTTCTCCGGAGACACCCCTGCTAAGCAGCCAACTTTGAGAGAGACTACTGAAAAATTGAGAAGCCGCAAAGAAAATTAAAAGCACCCATCCTCACCGAAGCCACCATGTTGTTTTATTCATTGATTGATGTGGGGTTTTGTTGGCTGCGCCTTCCAGTCACAGGCCAACATAACACACAATAGGGCTGGGAATTGAAACAATGCAGTTAAAAATATATGAATAAGAATAAGAAATGAAAGTAACACGGAATTAAAGAGCAGCAGTAAAATAACAATAGCGAGACTATATACAGGGGGGTACCGGAACAGAGTCAATGTGCAGGGGCACCGGTTAGTCGAGGTAATATGTACATGTAAGTAGAGTTATTGCATAGATGATAACAACAGAGAGTAGCAGCGGTGTAAAGGGGGGGGGGGCAATGCAAAAAGTCTGGGTAGCCATTTGATTAGATGTTCAGGAGTCTTATGGCATGGGGGTAGAAGCTGTTTAGAAGCCTCTTGGACCTAGATTTGGTGCTCCGGTACCGCTTGCCGTGCGGTAGCAGAGAGAACGGTCTATGACTAGGGTGGCTGGAGTCTTTGACCATTTTTAGGGCCTTCCTCTGACACCGCCTGTTATCGAGGTCCTGGATGGCAGGAAGCTTGGCCCCAGTGATATACTGGGCCGTATACACTACACTCTGTAGTGCCTTGCGGTCGGAGGCCGAGCAGTTGCCATACCAGGCAGTGATGCAACCAGATGCTCTCGATGGTGCAGCTGTAGAACCTTTTGAGGATCTGAGTACCCATGCCAAATCTTTTCAGTCTCTTGAGGTGGAATAGGTTTTGTTGTGCCCTCTTCATGACTGTCTTGGTGTGCTTGGACCATGTTAGTTTGTTGGGGATGAAGGAACTTGAAGCTCTCAACCTGCTCCCCTACAGCCCTGTCGATGCAAATGGGGGCATGCTCGGGTCCTCTTTTTCCTGTAGTCCACAATCATCTCCTTTATCTTGATCACGTTGAGTGAGAAGTGGTTGTCCTGGCTCCACACGGTTTCTGGGATAATGGTGTTAAATACTTATTTTCCACCATAATTTGCAAATAAATTCATAAAAAATCCTACAATGTCTAATTTTGTCTGTCATAGTTGAAGTGTACCTATGATGAAAATTACAGGCCTCTCATCTTTTTAAGTGGGAGAACTTGCACAATTGGTGGCTGACTAAATACTTTTTTGCCCCACTGTATATATCTTATACCATGTGGTTTGATCTAACATGAAAAATGAAGCCCCACCCCCTTCTCAGAAGTGTGAAATGCTGTAAGCTATATTATGTTACTTACCTCATTTGTCCATGTCATCTCATAACATTCTGTATCTATATGTGTGGAAGCTGATCTTAAGCGGAGATGGTGAATTACTGGGAATTAAAGGAGGTCTATTCCAATTTCATATAATATAGAGAAACAAAACAAACTATGCATATGTACTGCTCCACATTCTGAATCTCCTCCACCCCGGCCTCTTCAGGGCTTCGAGAATGTCTCAGAGTGTTCAATTAAAAACCAAAAGTCATTAAAAATGTAGCCACCTTGAGACTGTTCAGTAGTGAACTGCTTTGGATTCGCTGGGCGTTTCAGGGTACACCCAGTGTCGCAGATAACACTTGAATTGTCTACACTTGAAATTAAGATTTAGAGGTGCCATGAAGCAAAACAATCCTGTGTGAATATTACGCTGAGGAAAAATGAGGAGAGAGAGATCAAAATGCTGGAGACACTGCCAAAGAAACAACGACACAATTGACTTCAAACAGCTGCATATGGGTCAATGCTGACAACTGAAAGGACTGAAAGGGCAACATGAATCTAGTGAAAGTACATGATATAATTGTTGTGGTGAGTTGAGAAATATTAGATTCCCTTGGTAAATGTTCCATTTTGATTAACATTTCCCCTAGAATAATCATCTATTTTGATAAAACTGTATATATATTTTTTTTTTACATTAAAACCACTTAAAAGGGGCAAGATTGGAAGAAATTATGTTGTGTTTTTAATATCGCTGGAGTCAAATGTACCTTGCAATAATGCATCCTATGATAAATGTGCATACTTAAAAACAGGTACTTGACTGCTTGGTATGCAAAACAGTAGTGAAGCTGTCCATCTTTGTAAATCCTTTAAGCAGGTTATTAATCAATCAATAATGAACTAGATAGAAGCTTTGCAGGTAACTGAATGTCTGATATTAATTGCTGTGAATAGTCCATGATAATTCAATGTATCAACTAAAGCATTAATAATGCCTTGGAGCAATTTGCATTTAATGAGGTGCTGCATCATAAACCAGAAAGACACTCAACGGCACAAACTAATAAAGTTATTCAAATTAATCAGGTATTACAGATATCTCCAAGAGTTTAAACAATACCAAAGGGCATACTACTTTGGTGTAATTTACATACATATGTCAAGAGGTATTTGAAATACATTACAGTTAATGAACTCATCAACCAAACTATTTAGGTCCTGTCATGGTAACTAATTAATTTCTCCTTACTGCGATGGAACTGACATTGATGCCATCTCATGGTAACTGTGTTTTCATAATTGCACAGGCTCATAGAGGCAGCAGTTAACCAAGATAAGAGGAAGCAGAGGCCTGTTACAATGATAAACTGGGAGACACACAAGGTTGCAAACCCAGCTCTAATGCACAATGTGAGCATTATGGAAATGTTCACAATATGTTCTGTAACAAGGAAATGAGCCTATGTGTACAATGGTCCATTGAATAAATAGTAGCCTTGAAATATAACTAGTAGCCCTGAAATATAAGCAAGTCAAAATAATGTGTGGAGCGAGGCTTGCTATCGCTTCACCCTGGCAGAGCTGTTCCACATTGGAAACAGGGTCTTGGTAATAGGGGTATTTCTCTTTGTCCAAATCAAGATGATGAGGGGTGTCATTACCAGCAGACAGTGCACTGAGGTGCACACACCTCAATAACTGGGCAACTAATGGGGCTAGACATCTGCATGGTGATCCACAGCAAATGGGGGCAAGGCATTATTGCCAGGAATACCGTGTGCAAGTCAAATACAGAATGTTAACCATTCAAATACAGAATGTTAATCATTCTCATTTTCATGGTAACAGCATTGAAGAACATACTGCAAGTGCCTAGGGAATTGTAATTGCATAACAGCACATCAGGCAATCTGGTGGGCTGCACCAAAATGGAAAATATTATATTCTCCATCCAAGCTGCAACCTTTTACATACGGTATATCTGTACTTGTGAGAATGTACAGTCTACCGCATGTCAACAGAAATGAATTCTGTTAAAAGAAAACACAATGACTTCATGTTTTGCCACCACTTAGCACCTAAAGGGAAATAGATTATATTCCGGTATTGTCAGTAGTTAACATGTTCATTTGCCGAATCCCCTGGAATTTAACATTCTCTCTCCTTGGCTCTGAAGATGTACGGTCTGCAGTGAAACAACCTTGTATGTGCATTTTTGTGGGAAGAAGCACTTTATTTAAAAAGAAAACGGGACAGGCTAACCATCTGAGAGGGAGGGAGAAACTCAGCCTTCTCTTCTCTCCTCCCCTCTCCTCCTTTCCTCTTTCGCTCTCCTCTCCTATTCTCCCTTTCTTAGTCAGCCCCTCCTCGGTGGGTCCACACAGCAACAGCAGAGAGAGACTGGCCAAACCCATGGCTGATTTACAAACCTCAGTTTAATTACTCGGTTAAAGATAGAGCTCTATACACCAGAGAGTTTAGGGCTGACACTGACATTGACACTCATTTTCCTTCATCACAAGTACAGTCCAACAAAGATTTCTGGTTTTGCAAATTGTGCATCAATTGTGGTGAAGCAGATTCGTTTTTTTGATTCTGCCGGGAAATATTACTATCCCTGACACCAAAACACCAGCCACAATTAGAATAAAAGTACTCAGTACCGTGGCTCAGAATAACCACAAAAAAATTATAATGGGGAATTAAATTTGACCCAGTCTTAACCTACTGTATATTGATGAAGGTAATCCCAGTCCCTGCTCAGTAGTCCAGGTAATAGTGCTGTAAATAAGGCTAGTATATGTACTAACCTGTGCTGAGAGGCTTATACAAACCAATGTACATGACAGAGGGCAGCCAATTAAAAAGAAGCCCATGCATTCCACAGCAAAGTCCTCAAGAGTTTTGCTTTCAGCATTCATCCAGTCTGGTGTTACAAACACCATGCTTCAACCAACTGAGCTATTGGAATCACGTCTAAATGTGTTCTTGTGTGAATTATTTGGAAACCCAGAATACCAGGTTTCATAGAATACAGACCATAGTCATTGAGTTTGGTCTATTGTTAAGATAGACAAGTAGCCTCAGTTCTATCAGCAATACAGCACAGCACTCTAGTGGTCACAAGGGGAATGTGTGTGTGTGTTTGTGTGCGTGTGTGTGTGTTTGTGTGCGTGTGTGTGTGTGTGTGTGTGTGTGTGTGTGTGTGTGTGTGTGTGTGTGTGTGTGTGTGTGAGAGAGAGAGAGAGAGAGAGAGAGAGAGAGAGAGAGAGAGAGAGAGAGAGAGAGAGAGAGAGAGAGAGAGAGAGAGAGAGAGAGAGAGAGATGTATTCTATTGCTGTGTTTTTCAATACTGTGATGTGAAGGTACACTCCATTTCCACCCCATACATTTCCATGAATTAATATTTGACGTTAGACTCCAGATGTTAGGACAGAAATTTCAATTAAACATATTGTTAAGCACCATATTACATTTTGAATCTGTGTTTTACAGATAATAGTAAATGAATCACACATCACATAATATTCAGGCAGGTGTCATTCAAAGATATGCAAAGAAAGAACACATAATATCCATTCATACAGTATCGAAGAGACTTGATGAGGCTATACATAGAAGAAACACATTTGAATACATTTGAAATGCAGTGTAGTGATGGGAGGGAAGGAAGTGACTTATGCAATTAGGAGATAATTACTCACAGTTAAGATGACATTTTGACACTGCAAGCTTTTATCTGCATATGTGTGTGTGTGTGTGTGTGTGTGTGTGTGTGTGTGTGTGTGTGTGTGTGTGTGTGTGTGTGTGTGTGTGTGTGTGTGTGTGTGTGTGTGTGTGAGTGTGTGTGTGTGTGTGTGTGTGTGTGTGTGTGTGTGTGTGTGTGTGTGTGTGTGTGTGTGTGTGTGTGTGTGTGTGTGTGTGTACGAGAGAGAGAGAGAACCCTGTGTGTCCCTGAGCTCTACTGTATGTGTGGGTAGAAGGGTGTTTGTAATCTCAATCTCTATGTAATCTGTGAGGTAGGTGACCCATCAAGGCTCCTATTAACCCGAACAGAGCTCATTTTGCTCCATGCCAAAACAAGGATGCCATGACCCCTCCATAGCCTTTGCTTATTGAATGAAAGAGTTACATCAGAGGGCCTAGTCACTTCTCTTAGTTACTGGGACAACTATTAGGTGTAAGGCTGTGCTTATTTAGCCAGCAGCCTGCATTAAAGTGAGAAAGATTATTATGCCGGCTAGGGCACTAGCCAAATGATGAGGTGACAACCAGGTTTTAGTAAAAGGGTGCTTTTCAGGTTCTCTATTAATATAATGGCAACAAACAACTTCCAGTTAATGTGAAAATGTGATATGCATTGTTTACCATCAATATACAGTACTTCATTAAATTGACCGGGAGGAGAGAAAGGACCTCATGATGTACTTAGATTGCACTAACAAAAATGTCTGCCGGAAAAACTTCCAACGCTGGCTGACGGCTGAATAAATACTAGCAAAAAGTAACTTGCATTAGTGAGCAGTCCATGTTATGCAGTAGGCCTATCAAAACATGTCAGTTTAAAAAAGGAAATAGAACTCTGTTAAATATTTCATGACTCTTTATGAGTGCAGTAAAATGAATAGCCAACTCCTCTCTTCAATTAAATGATTCCTGACTCTGTCAGTAGGCCTAGTGCAGTACATTTTTGAATGTGAATAGCTGCTATAAAATGTCCAGCTATAGCAATTAAGAAAGACAATCACACTTTAATTACCCTGGTCTTAAATATCCTCACTATTAAAATGGAGTCATTCAATGGATTTAATACGTCAATCATGGCTATATAATCCCTGTCTCATTAGAAACCAGCTTTAAAATCAAACGAATATGAGAAAATGCAGTTGAGAATGGGAACAAAAGAGGGCTAGGTATGTGCTGAAATGTAGGAGTTAACACTGGGGATGAAATGTATTTTTAATTAAATCCTGCCAGAGTCAGACAATCACCTTATCTCCCCTATGTGGGGGCGCATAAAGAGATAAAACTCCATACACAGTTTTACAAGAACACAAAACAGATATTAAAATGGTAGTGCTTTAACTCCAGAGGTATTCATGAACAATGCATGAGCTTGTTCTTTCTTTTTAATTTGCATGATCGGCCACTCCCATGCTTTTCTCTCGCTGTCTTTCTGGCACAAAACTAAAATCTATAATGTCCTAATTGGAATGGTTATGTACAGTATCTGTGCAGTGTGGAATGATGAATCGTTTTTTTCAGCAAGTCTACTGCATGAGTGCATGAATACAAATGGCTTTGCATTTTGTTAGAAGAAACATTTGAACTTAAAGGTAGACTCAGCAATATGACATAGCCGCAGAAAGTAAACAGCAAAGTGGATTAATTTCCACAACAACTAAGATTGTTGATACGCGAGGCTCAACTTCTCCGCTGTTTTGATCCCGTGGCTACCACGCTGTGACAGCGTGAAGCAAACCCGTACACATGCAGATACTGCGTGTGACCGTACGAGAGAAAAGTCATACATCTCATCATCTGTGGCGCTGTTCATGGCAACCCCATTTTGCCGAGTCTACCTTTAAAAAGCCTGTAATGTCAGTTTCACTGCATCTGTTTCATTTGCCATTCAGTACCATTCATTCAGTGTTACATATGAATTAGCCTGGACTCATAGATTAGATGTAACATAGTAAATGTAGATCCAGACCCTCAAATTATTAGGATATGTTAGGTTTGGTTACATAAGACAAAAGATTACTTGAGGCAAAAACCAAAGGAGGATGGTAGGTAGGTTAGTTGGTTGGTTGGTCTGGGTGTATGGTTGGACGTACAACACGAACGTCTAGCAACCCAAAGGTTGCGTATTCAAATCTCATCATGGACAATTTTAGCTACTTAGCAACTTTCCACTTTTGAGCTACTTTGCAACTACTTAGCATGTTAGCTAACCCTTCCCCTAACTCTAACCCTAACCTACACCTTTTAGCTAACCCTAACCTTAACCAAGCAACACTAAATTAGAATTCGCAACATATCAAACGTTTTGCCAATTCATAACATATTGTACATTTAGCAAATTCGTAACATATTGTACAAATTGCATTTTGTAACATATCATACAAAATGAATGATGGAAATCCCAAAATGAATGCATACCATACTGTCACGTCTACTCCCTCTCCGGCAATCGAGGTCACCAGGCAGCTCATTATTACGCACACCTGTCATCATTGTTACGCGTATAAGCGCCTCATCTGGACTCCATCACCTCCCTGAATACCTTCCCGATATACAGTGCCTTGCGAAAGAATTCGGCCCCCTTGAACTTTGCAACCTTTTGCCACATTTCAGGCTTCAAACATAAAGATATAAAACTGTATTTTTTTGTGAAGAATCAACAACAAGTGGGACACAATCATGAAGTGGAACGACATTTATTGGATATTTCAAACTTTTTTAACAAATCAAAAACTGAAAAATTGGGCGTGCAAAATTATTCAGCCCCCTTAAGTTAATACTTTGTAGCGCCACCTTTTGCTGCGATTACAGCTGTAAGTCGCTTGGGGTATGTCTCTATCAGTTTTGCACATCGAGAGACTGAAATGTTTTCCCATTGCTCCTTGCAAAACAGCTCGAGCTCAGTGAGGTTGGATGGAGAGCATTTGTGAACAGCAGTTTTCAGTTCTTTCCACAGATTCTCGATTGGATTCAGGTCTGGACTTTGACTTGGCCATTCTAACACCTGGATATGTTTATTTTTGAACCATTCCATTGTAGATTTTGCTTTATGTTTTGGATCATTGTCTTGTTGGAAGACAAATCTCCGTCCCAGTCTCAGGTCTTTTGCAGACTCCATCAGGTTTTCTTCCAGAATGGTCCTGTATTTGGCTCAATCCATCTTCCCATCAATTTCAACCATCTTCCCTGTCCCTGCTGAAGAAAAGCAGGCCCAAACCATGATGCTGCCACCACCATGTTTGACAGTGGAGATGGTGTGTTCAGGGTGATGAGCTGTGTTGCTTTTACGCCAAACATAACGTTTTGCATTGTTGCCAAAAAGTTCAATTTTGGTTTCATCTGACCAGAGCACCTTCTTCCACATGTTTGGTGTGTCTCCCAGGTGGCTTGTGGCAAACTTTAAACAACACTTTTTATGGATATCTTTAAGAAATGGCTTTCTTCTTGCCACTCTTCCATAAAGGCCAGATTTGTGCAATATTCGACTGATTGTTGTCCTATGGACAGAGTCTCCCACCTCAGCTGTAGATCTCTGCAGTTCATCCAGAGTGATCATGGGCCTCTTGGCTGCATCTCTGATCAGTCTTCTCCTTGTATGAGCTGAAAGTTTAGAGGGACGGCCAGGTCTTGGTAGATTTGCAGTGGTCTGATACTCCTTCCATTTCAATATTATCGCTTGCACAGTGCTCCTTGGGATGTTTAAAGCTTGGGAAATCTTTTTGTATCCAAATCCGGCTTTAAACTTCTTCACAACAGTATCTCGGACCTGCCTGGTGTGTTCCTTGTTCTTCATGATGCTTTCTGCGCTTTTAACGGACCTCTGAGACTATCACAGTTCAGGTGCATTTATACGGAGACTTGATTACACACAGGTGGATTGTATTTATCATCATTAGTCATTTAGGTCAACATTGGATCATTCAGAGATCCTCACTGAACTTCTGGAGAGAGTTTGCTGCACTGAAAGTAAAGGGGCTGAATAATTTTGCACGCCCAATTTTTCAGTTTTTGATTTGTTAAAAAAGTTTGAAATATCCAATAAATGTCGTTCCACTTCATGATTGTATCCCACTTGTTGTTGATTCTTCACAAAAAAATACAGTTTTATATCTTTATGTTTGAAGCCTGAAATGTGGCAAAAGGTCGCAAAGTTCAAGGGGGCCGAATACTTTCGCAAGGCACTGTATGTCATTATATATGCCTGATATGCCCTATATATGTTACCTTCCCTATATATGTCACTCTTTCCCTAGGTGTTATTGTTTCTGTTCCAGTGATCGTGTCTGTACTCTACCTGTGTGTTTTGGTCTATGTTCATTTAGTTATTAAATACACTCCTTGAACTTGCTTCCTGACTCCCAGCTCACACGTTACAGAATAACGCCTCACCAAAGGGAAGCATCAGGGAGTGTTTTTATTTTTTTTGTTAGTGTAAGTGACCAGCCCATCAGGCTCCCGCGCCTCAGCCTGGCCCGTCAGGCTCCCACGCCTCAGCCTGGCTCGTCAGGCTCCCGCGCCTCAGCCTGGCCCGTCAGGGTCCCGCGCCTCAGCCTGGCCCGTCAGGCTCCCGCGCCTCAGCCTGGCCCATCAGGCTCCCGCGCCTCAGCCTGGCCCGTCAGGCTCCCGCGCCTCAGCCTGGCCCGTCAGGCTCCCGCGCCTCAGCCTGGCCCGTCAGGCTCCCGCGCCTCAGCCTGGCCCGTCAGGCTCCTGCGCCTCAGCAGAAGTGACCGGCCCGCTCCTGGTCTCCTGGTCAACGTCCTGATGATGGAGCCACGCATCAGGGAGGTGGTACGGTCAGGTATCCTCCTTCTCCGACAATCGAGGTCACTAGGCTGCTCATTATTACGCACACCTGTCACCATCGTTACGCACACCAACGCCTCATCAGACTCACCTGGACACCTGCCTGATTACCTTCCCTATATATGTCACTCCTTTGGCTCTTTCCCTAGGCGTTACTGTTCCAGTGTTCATGTCTGTACGCTGCCAGTTTTTCTGCTTTTGTTTTATGTTCATTTAGTTATTAAATACACTCCCTGAACTTGCTTCCTGACTCCCAGCGTACATGTTACACATACGAAATGTAACATACAGTATCATATTCCAAATGAAGTGTGTCAGATTTATATACAGAATAATACGAAATGCTGTGAGAGTGTAACGGCATTCCTCCTCTTCTGAGGAGGAGTAGCGAGAAGGATCGGAGGACCAATGCGCAGCGTGGTAAGTGTCCATAACGTTTATTTTAAGATATAAACTGAACACTATGAAATATAAACAATAAACGTGAACATGAACAAAAACCGAAACAGTACCATGTGGCAACAACCACTCACACGGAAACAAACACCCACAAACCAAAAGTGAAACCCAGGCTACTTAAGTATGCTTCTCTATCAGAGACAACTAACAACACCTGCCTCTGATTGAGAACCATACTAGGCCGAAACAGAAACCAAACATAGAAAAACAAGCATAGACTGCCCACCCCAACTCACGCCCTGACCATACTAAATAAAGACAAAATAAAGGAAATAAAGGTCAGAACGTGACAGTACCTCCCCCCTCCAAAGGTGCGGACTCCGGCCGCAAAACCTGAACCTATAGGGGAAGGTCTGGGTGGGCGTCTGTCCGCGGTGGCGGCTCTGGCGCAAGACGTGGACCCCACTTCACCACAGTTTTTCTCCGCCTCATTGTCCGCCTCCGTGGCCTCTTAAACACGGCGACCCTCGCCGCCGACCTCAGACTGTGGGCCCTAGAAATGGGTCCCGAATGGACGGGAGATTCCGGCAGCGCTGGACAGGCGGGAGACCCCAGCAGCGCCGGACAGGTGGGAGACTCCGGCAGCTCCGGAGTGAAGGGCGATTCTGGCATCGCCTGGCTGACTGACGGCTCTGGCAGCTCCTGGCTGGCTGACGGCTCTGGCAGCTCCTGGCTGACTAACGGCTCTGGCAGCTCCTGGCTGGCTGACGGCTCTGGCGGCTCCTGGCTGACTGGCGCCTCCTGCGCCTCCTGACTGACTGGTGCTCTGGCGGCTCAGGACAGACTGGCGGCTCTGGCGGCTCAGGACAGATTGGCGGCTCTGGCGGCTCAGGACAGACTGGCGGCTCTGGTGGCTCAGGACAGACGGGAGACTCTGGGCGGCTCAGGACAGACGTGTCCATAATGTTTATTTTAAGATATAAACTGAACACTATGAAATATAAACAATAAACGTGAACATGAACGAAAACCGAAACAGTACCATGTGGCAACAAACACTCACACGGAAACAAACACCCACAAACCAAAAGTGAAACCCAGGCTACCTAAGTATGATTCTCAATCAGAGACAACTAAAGACACCTGCCTCTTATTGAGAACCATACTAGACCGAAACAGAAACCAAACCTAGAAAAACAAACATAGACTGCCCACCCCAACTCACGCCCTGACCATACTAAATAAAGACAAAACAAAGGAAATAAAGGTCAGAGCGTGACAGAGAGGGGGTTGTGTGAATCTTCATCACACCTTGGAATGGAGATTGGAGATCCAAACACAGCAGGGCTAGACTCATTCTGTTCTTGAAAACCAGCCCAAATGTTGTAGGCTATAAAGTATTTTAGAGGATTTTTTTTTAAATGGCACTGTCATGTAGCAACAGCTAATCATTAATATGCATCAACAGCAAGCAGAGCTACTACACACCCAATTTTTGCCACATCCATATGGTCTACAAGGTGACAGCTGTTCCTTCAGTCAGAAAGAGATGAGTGAAGAGAGGGGCCTGCCTATGATAGTCAAATGAAAGGGAACGTAGCCCTGGTGACAAAAATGCAAGCTTTGCAATTTTTTTCAGGTGGATGCGATGCAGAGTCTGCCAGTGCAGTGCCAGAATGAAAGAGTCATCTCTATGAACATGACACAAAATGTCAAATACACGAGGCTCAGCGGAATTGTTAAGCGCTCTCCTGAGGGATGCTCAGACTGAGGACGAAGATAACATGAAAGGAGAGTTCTTCGTGGAGGTTTCACCTTATCACGCACCCCTCAGTCGGGTGTCCTTGAGTCCCACTACCTGGGGTTTCACTTTCAGATGGCAGGCCTTAGCAGAAAAAAAGCACCTTGTTGTTTGAAAGGGAAAGGGTCCGTCTCTGATGTAAATAAATAAAAACATAGAGTACAAAGGTGTATGGTGTGAGATTATCAGCATGGCTACCAAATTCTCCAAGTAGAAGTATTTCATCAAAGTTCACTAAGAATAAGAAATTAGAAAGGTCACACACAAACAGGGTTGGTACAATTTCTCCAATTTCCATTTCAGGTTTATCATTATTTTTGTCTGTTTAAGACAGTCTTAGAAAGTTAGCTGGATAACTTTATATGCTATGTTGTCATATTTGATGACAGACCTTGGCCAGAGGGATGGTTCCCTCCCTTATGTTCTGTAGTCTAAACAACTGCATGAATGTGCAAGGTGCACAAGACCTAGATTAAACACTATATATGCAAACGTATGTGGACACCCCTTCAAATTAGTGGATTCGACTATTTCAGCCACACCCATTGATGACAGGTGTATAATCAATCCATAGACAAACATTGGCAGTAGAATGTCCTTACTGAAGTGCTCAGTGACTTTCAACGTGGCACCGTTATAGGATGCCACCTTTCAGTTGATCAAATTTCTGCCCTGCTAGAGCTGCCCTTGTCAAGAACAAGCTCACAGGCCTGGAGCGGGACCACCGAGTATGCACTTAAAAATGATCTGTCCTCGGTTGCAACACTGACTACCGAGTTCCAAACTGCCTCTGGAAGCAAGATCAGCACAAGAGCTGTTCATGAAATGGGTTTCCATGGCAGAGCAGCCGCACACAAGCCTACGATCACCATGCGCAATGCCAAGTATCTGGAATAATGAATCATGATTCATCATCTGGCAGTCTGATGGACTAATCTTGTTTTGTCGGATGGCAGGAGAACGCTACCTGCCCCAATTCAGGGTTCATGCTGTGCTGCTGGATACTCCTGATATCCATCCAAATCCGATGCATTCTGAAAACTGAGTGCAAGTAGGTCTATGTCCGGCTTATTTTATGAAACATTTATAACAATGGCCACATCCCAACGGTACAACAGATTTTGCTATCAACTCAATTAATCAAATCAGACTCACCTAAATTAAAAACTCTGTTTTAGTTTCTTCTCTTTTATTTTGCAGTGAGGTAGGCCTAGGATGCGGTCCAAAGACTTAAAAGACACACCCTCGTCCACTTAACCTCCCTTGCCTTATGCCCTTGGGGGAATCCCTGTCGCCATCGTGGAGGGCGGTCCAAATTATTAGCCAAACAAGGGAAGTTTGCAACGTAATAAGCCCCTCAGCCCTCGTTTTTAAGTTGGCTTTGTGAGTGTATAATTATGTTCACACCGAGTGTACAATTATGTTCACTCCGTGGCCTGAAACTCCCCATAATTCAATTTGCGACGATTGTACATCCGCTAAGAAAAGTCTGCGAAAACTTAAAAACAACCTCAATGGAGAGGTCAACATGCAAGTGTAAGTAAAAACAAATGCAAATAAGTTTGAAAATGTGCTACTAGTGCACATGACAGCACAAACACGTCTTGTAAATAGTAAATGTGTTTTTGTTTGGTTATCTTTTGGAAATTGTAGAAATAAAACATTTTCCTTCTTCAGAAGATCCAGCTAGGCAGGCTAACATTAGTTAGCTAATGAATTTGCTAGCTATCAAACAGTAAGCGTATATATTAATAATTATATATTTAAGTGTCTACTTAATTTGAGAGCTGAGGGAATAGGGTGTCTTTTAAGTGTTTGGACTGCACCCTAGGCTACTTTTCCTTTCCCCACCACAAAAGTAGCATTCGAGATTACCTTCTAAACATTGTGGCAGAGGGTAGTGTGGCCTAAACAGAAAACAATATGCTATGCTGGTTTAATATAAATATGCCTACTTTAACACACAAAATGAACTATTTTTCTAACTTTCAGTGGGAAAACAGGTAAACCCACAGTTGCACCTGGTTTTCTATAGTATTTCCCGCCCTTTGAATTCAGGTAATTATCGTTGTTTCCACTCCTTGTACTCTGTGTCATATGCCAAAGAGACTGGCCTTTCAGTAATTTCAACTTTCAATATGCAGTTTGACAATGTGGAAACAGACTGATACCCAGACTAGAGTTCATACTCCGAAGATGGAATATGCCATTGCCATACCTTTAGTTTAGACACATCCAAAATCACTTTTTATCACAATCATGATTGTGTTCACAAATGTAAAAACCAATGCGCACAGGCTCAATATGGCTGATCGCAGATCTGCCCATAGCGACCGGACCTGCCGCGTCATTTCATTCTTCAGTGGCAGTGCGCATGTGCGAAATTTAAAGAGGGACGTTTGAGGAACTGAAACTGCAGACGATATCTATGCTTATAATTAACAGCCTTCAGTAAAGTTTAGCATTGAAGTTCACGGCAAACGGATCCCAATAGGCACACGGTGTGAAATATTTTACCACTATTTAGAAAATATATAGGGATCTGACCTTTTTTTTACGAACAACAGCAGCTGTAGCAGAATACTGTCGATGTTTTAGTGCGGCCTCGGCATATCCTAGGTCTGCTTGCCGATATCAAATGCCACAGCAGCGGGGCGAAACTTTGGCTCTTCAGCCTGCATTAGTATAGAAGGTTATCTAACCCAAAACATGTCTGAGATTCTGGTTGTTGTAAAAGAGAGCTTGGTCAAAATGTTCATGCGCTTTTATTATGCTGTATTTTGACTTCATGTGAGCGATATATGCTTGAGAATACTCTTTGAAAAGTATGTTTATTTTGCAATAGAATAATCATGTAGCGTAATGTTTACTTTTCTCAATGTGTTGCTTACATGTCTTTTTCGTTGTTGTTTCAGGACAGAAAGAAAACCATGTCAACTCAGCCTCTCATCAGATCAAAGCAGACCGAGAAATCAATCAATGGAATATCCACACAGGTTGTTTGCACAGAATTCAGTAACTACATATTTATAGTTCTCACACAGTATGGAAAGATTGGCACTTTAGTATCAGTCACACCTGACTCCAGATCAGGTGATATCAGCACTTCCATGTTCACCACTAAAGTATTGCTGGGAAAAGAAGAGGTAAGCAGCTAGACACCACTGGAATTTTTCATAATATTAGTAGCATTGTATTACCGTAATTGACTACTATGAGTATGTATGTGGCTGGCTACATTGTTCCTCACACACGGTCTTGTTTTATTTCTCCCTGCAGGCTTTGACACACGTCTGTGCCAAAAACTTGGCAACATTTGTGTCACAAGAGGCAGGCAACAGGCCTGTTCTACTGGGGTTGGCACTGAAGGACAGTTCCATAGAAGCAATAAAGGCCATGAAAGATGTAATAAAAAGTTGTCAAGTCTGGTAACTACTGGTACAGGGAACAAGCAACAGAATAGCCTACCTGGAAAGACAATTTAAGAAAAGGCTTCATACACTTAACACATTTTTTTCCTCAATGTTTTTCCATCCTTTAAAAATGTATTTTGTTGTCTGTTGTTACTTCTAAGCATGATGTGGTAATAAATGCCATATAAATGGGAAGTTTATGTGTTATAAATGCCTATAGAATTTGGGGGATTGAGTGGGAGCCAATGGTCACAAACTGATTCTGTTTTGAGACAACCATCTCGGTTTTAAAGCCACAGTCTGAATACTGTTAGTGCACAACTAACACAAATATAAATAAAGGAGCAAATGCATCTCATTCCCATGAAATTCACATGCAAAATAGCATTTGATTGATTGCTATGATATAAAAGTTTGGGGTCACTTAGAAATGTGTCCATTAAAATAACATAAAATTGATCAGAAATACGGTATAGACATTGTTAATGTTGTAAATTACGATTGTAGCTGGAAACGTCAGATTATTTTATGGCGTACAGAGGCCCATTATCTGCAACCATCACTCCTGTGTTCCAATGGCATGTTGTGTTAGCTAATCCAAGTTTATCATTTTAATAGGCTAATTGATCATTAGAAAACCTGCAATTATGTTAGTACAGCTGAAAACTGTTGTGCTTATCAAACACGCAATAAAACTCACCTTTAGACTAGTTGAGTATCTGGAGCATCAGCATTTGTGGGTTTGATTACAGGCTCAAAATGGCCAGAAACAAAGAACTTTCTTCTGAAACTCATCAGTCTATTCTTGTTCTGAGAAATGAAGGCTATTCCATGTGAGAAATTGCCAAGAAACTGCAAATCTGCTACAACGCTGTGTACTACTCTCTTCACAGAACAGCGCAAACTGGCTCTAACCAGAATAGAAAGAGGAGTGGGAGGTGCACAACTGAGCAAGAGGACAAGTACATTAGAGTGTCTAGTTTGAGAAACAGACACCTCACAAGTCTTCAACTCGCAAGCTTCATTAAATAGTACCCGCAAACACCAGTCCCGTTTCGGGAAGGCTACCCGAAACCTGTGACCCAATTTAAACAATTGAATTGCAATGCTACCAAATACTAATTGAGTGTATGTGAACTTCTGACCCACTGGGAATGTGATAAATGAAATAACATCTGAAATTAATCATTCTCTCTACTATTATTCTGATATTTCACATTCTTAAAATTACGTGGTAATCCTAACTGACCTAAAACGGAATTGTTACTAGGATTAAATGTCAGGACTTGTGAAAAACTGAGTTTAAAGGTATTTGGCTAAGGTGTATGTAAACTTCCGACTTCAACTGTATGTAAATAAGGCATTTCTATTTATTTGTAATACATTTGCAAAAATGTCTAAACTGTTTTTGATTTGTCGTTATGGGGTATTGTGTAGATTGCTGAGGATTTTTTTATTTTTTTTATCCATTTTAGAATAGGGCTGTAACCTAACAAAATGTGGAAAAAGTCAAGGGGTCTGAATGCTTTCCAAAGGCACTGTAAAAAAAAAAAGATTTTTTTAAATGTAATCTTTATTTAACTAGGCAAGTTAGTTAAGAATATTTTTTTCCCACAATGACAGCCAAACCTGGGCTACGCTGGGCCAATCGTGCACCACCCTATGGGACTCCCAATCACGGCTGGATGTGATACAACCTGGATTCAAACCAGAGACTGTAGTGTTGCCTTTTGCACTGAGATGTGGTGCCTTCGACCCCTGTGCCACGCGGGAGGCTCATTTACACTGATGTCCCCAATTCTGATCTTTTGCCCAATTATTGGCAAAATAAGCCAATTTAAAAAATGAGTTTTTCCCCACAAAAGGCTTTATTACAGACAGAAATAGTCCTCAGCAACTCCCTCACCCCTCAGACGATCCTGCAGGTGAAGAAGCCGAATGTGAAGGTCCTGGGCTGGCGTGGTTACACGTAGTCTGCGTTTGTGAGCCCGGTTGGACATACTGCCAAATTCTCTAAAATGAAGTTGGAGGCAGCTTATAGTAGAGAAATGAACATTCAATTCTCTGGCAACATCTCTGGTGGACATTCCTGCTGTCAACATGACAATTTCACACTCCCTCAACTTGAGACATCTGTTGCATTGTGTTGAGTGCACATTTTAAAGTGGCATTTTATTGTCCCCAGCACAAGGTGCACCTGTGTAGTGATCATATTGTTTAATCAGCTTCTTGATTTGTCACACTTTGGCGAAATGGAGAAATGCTCAATAACAGGGTTGTGCCCAAAATTGAAGAGAAATACGCTTTTTGTTGGTATGGAGCATTTCTGGGATGTCTTTTTTCAGCCCCTTAAACATGGTACCCAACACTACATGTTGCGTTTATATATGTTTTCAATGGAAAGTGTTGTTTCATGAGCTGAAATTTAAAAAAAATCCCTGAGAATTTGGTATGTCCAACTGGCCTCAAAACCACAGACCACGTGTAACCACATAGTTCTCACTTATTACATACACACACGACTAGATGGACATGCAAAGGGTGTATATGCCACTAGGCCTATGGTTATGTCACATGACGATGACCGCTTCTACGTCCATGTTCCACCTGAATGTTTACCTGGGGTGTATTCATTAGTCTGGCAACGGAAACCGTTTACCGTTTAAGAACCAAACGGAAGCAAACAGAGCGAACGGAACGAAACTGGGAGGGACCTATCTGAATTTGTCCAATTAAAACTCGTTTTCGTTGCAAAACCTTTTCCTTTGGCTTAAAACGGTTTCTGTTGCGACGAAACGTTTTGAAACAGCGCAATGAATAAATCACTGATGTTGGAGTTTATTGAGAAGGGACAAAGAGGATATATTCGATATTCGATATTATCTGTGTCGCTTTTATTAGAACATTAATTAAAACATAGGCCCATATCCTCCTTTATTCGAATAACCTACACTGACTGAGTCACCGCCTCTGTGGACTTCGAACTCGTATTACACCTGTCTTCACAACAAGGAAGTATTGAGTCCTTCGTTCTTACCTTTTGAAAGGAAGCCATTTCTCATAGCAAGCTCACTGGTAATGGTATTCGATAACATCAGCTAACTCGTCTTTATTTCTATTAATTGTTCCAGTCCAAATTTATTTTTGAGAAACGGCACGATTTTCACCTACCCCGTTCCATTTGAAGTCTATTTCGCTCAATGTGGATATACCAGTAACGTTAGGTCAAGGCCATCGAGTCTACAGACCGCTAAGGTAAACCTCAGTATTTTACCTATGTAGCCTACATATAACTAAGTAATTACAACTATTTGTTTGGACAAAATGTGTGTAGGCTATGACTTGCCCATGCAACAGGTTTCCCAGACAGATTATTAAGGCCGTGGATGTTTTTATTTTAAATAATTCACATAGGCCTATCACAGGGATCATCAACTACTGTAGATTCAGCCGCGGGACGATTATTTTCTTGAGCGGGTGGTCATGGGCGGGTGTTGTGCCGAAAATCTCCCCTCTGCCAGAACACCGGAACATAATTACAAATAATTTGTAGATAGCAAATTGACCGCAAGAAGACTAAAACATAATCATTTCAACCCTTGTCCACATTTGTATACGATCAAATATATCTCTCTATTATGCGTGGGAACATTTTGGAACAGAGTTCCCAAATTAAAATCACTTGGATCTGATCGACAAGTGTTTTATGGTATTTTATACTGTAGTTGTGATCTTATAGTTTTTGTTTTGTTATTAAGAAGTTCGCAGCTCATAGAACCTACGCTTTTTCATAAAACAGCAGCCCTGATTCAGTCATGCAAATGTTTAGGAAATGTAAAATGTTTTCCAATATGTATGTAGCCTAGACAGTGGTGTAACAATACTTTAAAGTGCAATTTAAGTCGTGTTTTGGGGGGGTACCTTCTGGTTTCCTTAATAGAAGGAATTTGAAATTATTTATACTTTTACTCAAGTAGTATTTTACTGGGTGACTTTTACTTGAGTCATTTTCTATTTAGGTATATTTACTTTGACTCAAGTATGATAATCGCATACTTTTTCCACAACTGAGCCTAGAGCAGGGTTCCCCAACTTGCGACCTGCTGGCCAAAATATTTATTTGGCCCCCCACGATTTCTGTCTACACTGAACAAAAATATAAATACAACATGCAGCAATTTCAGTTTATATAAGGAAATCAGTCAGTTGAAATAAATTCATTAGACCCTAATCTATTGGTCACAGATACCTTTAAAAAATGGTAGGGGCATGGATCAGAAAACCATGCAGTGTGACACATCTCCTTTGCATAGAGTTGATTGTCGCCTGTGGAATGTTGTCCCACTCCTCTTCAATGGCTGTGCGAAATTGCTGGATATTGGCAGGAACTGGAACACGCTGTCGTGCACATCCATTCAGAGCATCCCAAACATGCTCAATGGGTGACATGTCTGGTGAGTATGCAGGAAGAACTGGGGACATTTTCAGCTTCCAGGAGTTGTGTACAGATCTTTGCGACATGGGGGCGCGAATTATCATGCTGAAACATGAGGTGATGGCGGTGGATGAATGGCACAACAATGGGCCTGAGGATCTTGTCACGGTATCTCTTTGCATTCAAATTGCCATAAATTAAAATGCAATTGTGTTCGTTGTCCGTACCAAAACCCCACCGCCAACATGGGGCACTCTGTTCACAACATTGACACCAGCAAACCACTCGTCCACACAACACCATACACGCCGTTTGCCATATGCCCTGTACAGAAACCTGGATTCATCAGTGAAAAGCACACTTCTCCGGCATGCCAGTGGCCATCAAAGGTGAGCATTTGCCAACTGCAGTCAGGTCAAGACCCTGGTGAGGACGACGAGCATGCAGGTGATCTTCCCTGAGACGGTTTCTGACAGTTGGTGCAGAAATTCTTCAGTTATGTAAACCCACAATTTCACCAGCTGTCCTGACAAATCCACAGGTGAAGAAGCAGGATACGGAGGTCCTGGGCTGGCGTTGTTACACGTGTTCTGCGTTTTTGAGGCCAAATTCTCGAAGACAATGTTGGAGTTGGCTTATGGTAGAGAAATGAACATTACATTGTCTGGCAACAGCACTAGTGGACATTTCTGCAGTCAGCTGGCCAACTACACGCTCCCTCAACTTGAGACATCTGGCATTGTTTTGTGTGACAACTACATTTTTGTGGCTATTTATTGTCCCCAGCACAAG
This sequence comes from Oncorhynchus kisutch, assembly GCF_002021735.2. Classification (NCBI taxonomy): domain Eukaryota; kingdom Metazoa; phylum Chordata; class Actinopteri; order Salmoniformes; family Salmonidae; genus Oncorhynchus; species Oncorhynchus kisutch. Next base: position 55,502,144 of record NC_034183.2, read on the forward strand.
ATGCACCTATGTAATGGTCTTGCTGTTTAATCAGCTTCTTGATATGCCACACCTGTCAGGTGGATGGATTATTTTGGCAAAGGAGAAATGCTCACTGACATGGATGAAACAAATGTGCACACAATGTTAGAGAAATAACCTTTTTGTGTGTATTGAACATTTTTTGGGATTGTTTATTTCAGCTCATGAAACATGGGGCCAACACTTTACGTGTTGCGTTTATATTTTTTGTTACTCATTCAAGGTTTTTATTTTATTTTTTACATTGTAGAATAATAGTGAAGACATTAAAACTATGAAATAACACATATGGAATCATATAGTAACCAAAAAAGTGTTTAACAAATCAAAATATGTTTCAGATTCTTCAAAGTAGCATTCTTTGCCTTGATGACAGCTTTGCAAACTCTTGGCATTGTTTCAACCAGCTTCATTAGGTAGTCACTTGGAATGCATTTCTTTTTCTTTACATTTTAAAAAAATTCAACATTTTTAATTTTAATTTGACCCCCTTTTTCTCCCAATTTTGTGGTATCCAATTGTTAGTAGCTACTATCTTGTCTCATCCCTACAACTCCCGTACGGGCTCGGGAGAGACGAAGGTCAAAAGTCATGCGTCCTCCGAAACACAACCCAACCAAGCCGCACTGCTTCTTAACACAGCTCGCATCCAACCCGGAAGCCAGCCGCACCAATGTGTCGGAGGAAACACCTGGCGACCTTGGTTAGCGTGCACTGCGACCGGCCCGCCACAGGAGTCGCTGGTGCGCGATGAGACAAGGATATCCCTACCGGCCAAACCCTCCCTAACCCGGACGACACTAGGCCAATTGTGCGTCGCCCCATGGACCTCCCGGTCGCGGCCGGTTGCGACAGAGCCTGGGCACGAACCCAGAGTCTCTGGTGGCACACCCTTAACCACTACGCCACCCGGGAGGCCCACTTGGAATGCATTTCAATTAACAGGTGTGCCTTGTTAAAAGTTCATTTGTGGAATTTCTTTCCTTCTTAATGCGTTTGAGCCAATCAGTTGTGTTGTGACAAGGGGTGGTATACAGAAGATAGCCCTATTTGGTAAAAGACCAAGTCCATATTATGGCAAGAACAGCTCAAATAAGCAAAGAGAAACGACAGTCCGTTACTTTAAGCCATGAAGTTCAGTCAATCTGGAAAATCTCAAAACAGTTCTTCAAGTGCTGTCACAAAAACCATAAAGCGATATGATGAAACTGGCTCTCATGAGGACCGCCACAGGAAAGGAAGACCGAGCTACATCTGCTGCAGAGGATAAGTTCATTAGAGTTACCAGCCTCAGAAATTGCAGCCCAAATAAATGCTTCCCAGAGTTCAAGTAACAGACACATCTCAACATCAACTGTTCTGAGGAGGCTGAGTGAATCAGGCCTCCGTGTATATATATATATATACAGACACTGGTATACAGTACATTCGGAAAGTATTCAGACACCTTGACCTTTTCCAACAAAAATTTGTTACAGCCTTATTCTAAAATGAATTAGTGTTTTGTTTTTCATCAATCTACACAAAATACCCCATAATGATAAAGCATTAGAAATCACATTTACATAAGTATTCAGACTGTTTTCTCAGTGCTTTGTTTAAGCAGTTTTGGCAGCAATTACAGCAAGTCTTCTTGGGTATGACACTACAAGCTTAGCACACCTGTATTTGGGGAGTTTCTCACATTCTTCTCTGCAGATACTCTCAAGCTCTGTCAGGTTGGAATGGGATGTCGCTGCACAGCTATTTTAAGGTCTCTCCAGAGATGTTATATGGGGTTCAAGTCTGGGCTCTGGCTGGGCCACTCCAGCCAGAGCCCACTCCTGCGTTGTCTTGGCTGTGTACTTAGGGTTGTTGTCCTGTAGGAAGGTAAACCTTCACCTCAGTCTGAGGTCCTGAGCTCTCTGGAGCAGATTTTCATCAAGGCAATTTGCTCTGTTCATCTTTCCCTCAATCCTGGTGCCAGGTTTCCTCCAGACTTGATGCTTGGCATTCAGGCCAAAGAGTTCAATCTTGGTTTCATCAAACCAGATAATCTTGTTTCTCGTGGTCTTAGAGTCTTTTGGTGCCTTTTGGCAAACTCCAAGCGAGCTGTCATGTACCTTTTACTGAGGAGTGGCTTCCGTCTGGCTACTCTACCATAAAGGCCTGGTTGGTGGAGTGCTGCAGAGATGGTTGTCCTTCTGGAAGGTTCTCCCATCTCCACAGAGGAACTCTGGCGCTCTGTCAGAGTGACCATTTGGTTCTTGGTCACCTCCCTGACCAAAGCCTTTCTCCCCTGATTGCTCAGTTTGGCCGGCGGCCAGCTCTTCTTCAATTTAAGAATGATGGCCACTGTGTTCTTAGGGACCTTCAATACTGCAGAAATATTTTGGTACCCTTCCTTAGATCTGTGCCTCAACACAATCCTGTCTCGGCACTCTACGGAACATTCTTTCGACCTCATGGCTTGGTTATTGCTCTGACATGCACTGTCAACTGTGGGACCTTATATAGACAGGTGTGCCTTTTTTCCCCAAATCATGTCCAATCAATTGAATTTACCACAGGTGGACTCCAATCAAGTTGTAGAAACATTACATGGGTGATCAATAGAATCGGGATGCACTTGAGTTCAATTTCTAGTCTCATAGGAAAGAATACTGAATACTCACTTAAATAAGGTATTTCAGTTTTTAATTTAATACATTTGCAAACATTTAAAAAAAGTTTTCGCTTTGTCCTTATGGGGTTTTGTGTGTAGATTTATTTTATTTAATCCATTTTAGAATACGGCTATAACGTAACAAAATGTGGAAAAAGGAGAGGGTCTGAATACTTTGTGTGTGTGTGTATATATATATATATATATATATATATGTGTTGTTTATTTTTTGGGACAGAAGACTGTAAAAACACCCCGCAAATCAGATCCAAGTGATGTACAGTTGAAGTCGGAAGTTTACATACACCTTAGCCAAATACATTTAAATTGTTTTTCACAATTCCTGACAATTAATCCAAGTGAAAATTCCCTGTCGTAGGTCAGTTAGGATCCCCACTTTATTTTAAGAATGTGAAATGTCAGAATCATAGTAGAGAGAATGATTTTATTTTATTTAAGCTTTTATTTCTTTCATCACATTCCTAGTGGGTCAGAAGTTTACATACTTCTTAGTATTTGGTAACATTGCCTTTAAATTGTTCAACTTTGGTCAAATGTTTTGGGTAGCCTTCCATAAGCTTCCCACAGTAAGTTGGGTGAATTTTGGCCCATTCCTCCTGACAGAGCTGGTGTAACTGAGTCAGGTTTGTAGGCCTCCTTGCTCGCACACGCTTTTTCAGTTTTGCCCACAAAGGTTCTATAGGATTGAGGTCAGGGCTTTGTGATGGCCACTCCAATACCTTGATTTTGTTGTCCTTAAGCCATTTTGCCACAACTTTGGAAGTATGCTTTGGGTCATTGTCCATTTGGAAGACCCATTTGCGACCAAGCTTTAACTTCCTGACTGATGTCTTGAGATGTTGCTTCAATATATCCACATAATTTCCCCTTCCCCATGATGCCATCTATTTTGTGAAGTGCACCAGTCCCTCCTGCAGCAAAGCACCCCACAACATGATGCCGCCACCCCGGTGCTTCACGGTTGGGATGGTGTTCTTCAGATGGTGTTCTTGCAAGCCTCCCCTTTTTTCCTCCAAACATAACAATGGTCATTATAGCCAAACAGTTCAATTTTTGTTTCATCAGACCAGAGGACAGTTCTCCAAAAAGTACTATCTCTGTCCCCATGTGTAGTTGCAAACCGTGGTCTGGATTTTTTATGGTGGTTTTGGAGCAGTGGCTTCATCCTTGCTGAGCGGCCTTTCAGGTTATGTAGATATAGGACTCGTTTTACTGTGGATATAGATACTTTTGTACCTGTTTCCTCCAGCATCTTCACAAGGTCCATTGCTGTTGTTCTGGGCTTGATTTGCACTTTTCGCATCAAAGTATGTTCATCTCTAGGAGACAGAACGCTTCTCCTTCCTGCGAGGTCCAATGGTGTTTATATTTGCGTACTATTGCTTGTACGGATGAACATGGTTCTTTCAGGCGTTTGGAAAATGCTATCAAGGATGAACCAGACTTGTGGAGGTCTACGATTGTTTTTTCTGAGGTCTTGGCTGATTTCTTTTGATTTTCCCTGATGTCATGCAAAGAGGCACAGAGTTTGAAAGTAGGCCTTGAAATACATCCACAGGTACACCTCCAATTGACCTCCAATCCATAGGTACACCTCCAAAAGATGTAAATTATAAATCAGAAGCTTCTAAAGCCATGACATCATTTTCTGGAATTTTCCAAGGCACAGTCAACTTAGTGTATGTAAACTTGACCCACTGGAATTGTGATACTCTGAATTATAAGTTAAATAATCTGTCTATAAACATTTGTTGGAAAAATTACTTGTGTCATGCACAAAGTAGATGTCCTAACCAACTTTGCCAAAACTATTTTTTTGTTAACAAGAAATTTGTGGAGTGGTTGAAAAACTAGTTTTAATGACTCCAACCTAAGTGTATGTAAACTTCCGACTTCAACTGTATGTGATCATTTTAAAATGTTAGCAAGGTTTGAAATGATTTATGTTTTAGTCAAATATTGTATCTGTTTGGGCTTCTTGCGGTCAATTTGAAGTCTAGAAATGATTTATTATTAGTCATTATATTCCGGCCCACTGACTATCCACTCAAGAAAAACGGCCCACTAGTTGTCCATCCCTGGCCTAAAGCTTCCTCATTTACCCAAACAACACTTTTTATTGTTTCAGATGAACAGCTCCGCAAAGGATATGGTGATGGACTCGGAGGTCCCCCAAAATGAGTCTCAGATACGTTTCACATCTCCAGTTCTTAACAAGTCAGACATATCCAACATGACAATAATTCAAACAGGAAATGGGACTATTGTGGCACACGATATCTTCTTGAATACGACTGCTGCTCAAGCTCTGTCGGGGATCTTTGTCTGGTCAGCACTGCTCCTCACTTGCCATCAGGTAGGTTACATTATATCAGTTGTCTGCCTCTGTACTTGTTTTGATGTGAATCTAGAAAACAAAAAGCATGGCTCCAGGCATTGTCAGTATCACTCAGCTTCTCGGCAAACAAATGCAAATATGTAATGGGAGCTAGGAAGGTGTTGTGGGTTGTCTACACCTTTACGAGAGGGCAAAGGCTCCAGCCAGACAATACATTTTGTTTTTCACTTCTACATTTGATCCAGTATCTGTTGTTGACCAGACCTACTTTCTCCATCATTGAGAGGCACGACTGAGTGTGTAAGTTAATTGGCTCCTATCTGTAAAAGTGACGGTTTGTACATAGTGTGTCAGTGTTTCTTAATTGTTACTAGGTGATCCATTAGTGTTGCTGTTTGCGGGCGCTTCCGATAACCGTGACTACCACTGATAACGACACAATGCAAACAGAGCCGTCATCGATCAAATGGCTGGGCAGAGCAGTTGTATAACTTTAGCCAAGCATAATAAGGCCTAACCATGATTATATTCACATTCAGTACCGGCTTACTGAAGGGGGTTTTTTCTTCAGTTATTGCTATTTACTCTGTCCCTTGCAGTAATTCAGTAGAGACAATGGTGATCCTTATCATCAGACTGGGGTTTCATCAACTCTAGAGAGGGTGTACATTTTGAATGGCATGCATTATCAGCAGAGATGGGCAGGTGTTGTCGAGGTCACATTTCCAGCTTCGCAATAAAAGGAGAGGATCACGTTTTGCGAAGGGCAATCAGCAGAGGCCCCATGTGTTTTATGCTGCTCAGCATTGGGGAGCGAGGCGTCTCTTCTCATATTGTGCTGATGAACCGATAAACCTGAGTGCTGCTGAGAATGGGTCCATCCAACCTTTAGCGGCTGTATAGACAGGAAGCCCCCAGGGAGTCCCACTGTGTTGGCTCTGGTTGGAGATGTAGATGATCACGATATTTCTAGATAGGAATATGATGGTGTTATTGTCCCCAGGGTTCATGTGCTGACCTTTTCTATACGCTGGTTGCAACATTTCTGATACGTTTCACATTATCATCAGCTCATACTTTATTACTGAAAATACGTAAAGCAGAAGTAGGCATACCTCTGGTATAGCGAGGATACCCTTTTTTTACTAGATTTAACATGTCTTTATAAAATTGAAATTGTTCATAAAAGGAGTTATACCATTTTTTAAATTAGATTTGTTTTTTTCACGACACGCAAAAAGAATGTGTCAATTTGGCATTCTATGGAGTCTCCCGTTCCGTCCATCTGTTTAGTTCTGGAGTAGTTTGTTTTCCCATCCACTCCCCATCGAAGCAGGCCAGCCATTAACATATGTGGCCCGTGAGATAGTTGCAGGGTTGCATGAGGCAAGCATGGAGGGAGATTAAAAACAGCCTCCCCAACAGGATTGGTTTTATTTAGTATTCTGGTGTATCATCAGATTTTCCTCCATAAGACTGTCTCTGGAGAGTTCTCCTCCTCTCCCAATCTGCATACTAACACTGTATGCTGGTCGATGCTGACCTTAGATGTCCCAGTCTGCTCACTGTGGTCCAAAGCACCAGGTGTTACAGTGCTATGGAGTGTTACTGATGTTCTCTGACACACTACACTGTTCAGACCTCCCACTTCCCGGGGCAGCTTGTCAGGGAGAGAGGAGGGTCATAATATCACACTATAGTCAGTGTGATGTGTGGTCTTCTCATTCTGTCTGGGTGTTCTGTATAGAGCTGTCGTGCTCAGTGCGCGCCCCTCTCACTTTCTCACGGACACTGCTTGGTATGAACGCGAGACACTCCACACACTTTCTCATTCCAACATGGACGTTTGGTGTGTCACAGCTGTCAGTGCCAGGGGCGGGCTGGGGAGTGTTATGAGGTAGAGTTATACGCCTTTCACAGACCAACTGAAATTAGCTGGGCGATGGACTTGGGCTACTGCTCAACTAAGACAGAAGGGTATTGAGTCTGAGTCAGGCTAGAGCAGAGTCATTACCCAGGGCAGAGCTCTTTGTCTGTCTGTCTGCCTGTCAGCTCAGCATTATGGAGCCTGGAGGGCCACGGTCTTTCCACCATCCATTCAGGGGAAATGGAGGACATCAGTCTGCAGCCTTCTTCACTTCACTTCTCAGGAGAGCCATATGCATCACGCCCTGGCACTGGCCAGCCTCTAATGTGCCACCTCTAATGGCCATTTAATCATGTTGCATGAGTCTGTGTGAGTGGACCTGAAGTCAAGAAATGCCAGGGTGCACCACTTGAAAAGGATCAAACTGCAATACTCAACTCTGACCATTGCTGGTGTACTGTACACGATGGATCACTAGATTATGAGCTTTTAGTTTCCTTTGGCATTTGCCCCTGAAAATATGTAGTTGATTATGTGCTTCACAAACTGAATTATGTAATGGATGCTCTGAACTTTCCTTCACCCCATGGCATTGACTCCAATTCTGAAAAAATGTTGGTTCCTAGAATTGGGAATCATGCCACACCATTTAGCATTCACATTCTGCATTATGTTTGAAAATGATTCGGTGAAGTTGAGGAGTTCAATCAAATTCAACCGTCTGAGACACAAGTTTTGAAGCAGTGCACACCCCTCTACTTCTTTCGGTTCTCCCTCCCAAGTGTAAAAAAAAGTCTGTGTAACACATCTCTAGGAGAGTTGATCCTATAACTCAGACGTTCACTTTTCAGTCAAGCTTTTGTCTTGATCAGCAGAAATTCATTCCGCTCACCTTGTTACCCCAATTATGCAGTGTTATCTTTCTGGGTTTTCATTTTTACCCTCCTTTATCTTTTCTCTTACCTCTTGACCCCAAATCTACAGACACTGTCCTTTTTTATATATATATTTTAGTCAATGCTGTAATGCTGTCCTTCTGAAGCCTGTTGGGCCCTGTGTGATAGCCAAATCGTGCCTTGAGAGGGTTCCAAGGAAGTGCCGTTTATTCATAAGAACCCATCTCTTTGAAGCACTGGCCCCTAAAACTGCTCGTCAGGTTTAGCTCAATTATTCATAATGGTTGGTCTAGGGGCTGAAACTGGGATTTGAATACCTCAATGCATTTTTGCCTAGTAAGTGATCTTGTTTATTTTACTAACTATTTTTGTTTTGATTCTGTGTTTTCAAGATCTACACACACCTGAGGTCCTACACAGTCCCTAACGAGCAGCGCTACATCATTCGCATTCTTTTCATCGTGCCAATCTATGCGTTCGACTCCTGGCTCAGCCTGCTCTTCATCAGCAACGACCAGTACTATGTCTACTTTGACTCCGTCCGAGACTGTTATGAAGGTACGGTAAACCAACCACCCCACCCTTCTCCTCCCCTTCGCTGTTTCCTCATATCTCAGCCAGCGCCCTGACAGCGGTTTACTCTATAAGCACCTGTACAGGCGGCAGTAGTCCGACACCAGGCGGGTTCTGTCTGGCCAGTAATGACATTTAGACTGACGGTAGACCTATTATGAGTTCTGAAAAAAACTAACATTTTATGGCTAGAAGAATTGCAACTAAAACGGACTGGTCCAACCTGTTTTTCCTCACCTGTCAGTTCTTCCCTATGGGCAGAGAGGCTCTATTGTTCGTGTTGTTCTGTTTCCAGGGCGTGTAGACTTTCAGACCTGTCTTTTTTCCTCTTAGTCTTAGTGGTTTTTGTATTCTATTCTTTGCAAAAGGTGGAAAAGGGATGTACTTTAGTTGAGATCATTCTAAACTAGTTAAGAGTTGTTTTTTAAAATGCAAACACAAAGGAAATGTTCATCTTACTCAAAGCTATTCTTCACATTAAATTATTGATGTCTCATAAATTGTACTCTGAAAATCCTTTCTTTTAATAGTCATTATGTACCGAAGCAATAAGAAAAGACTGTAGTACTTTAACAATGGCAGAGGTGAATCATATTCAGAATTGTTTAAGTGTAATTTGATATCTGGACATAACTATTAGTATTTCACGTACATTATTGACCAGATGAATTTAGTGTTTGAGACAGCGTCTGAAACCAGGTTAACTGTTGCATTGCACCGAGTCAGCATGGCCAGGGCTAAAGCACTGTGTGAAACTCTGTGCCCCTGATACTTGAGAGTGTAACCTGCATTCGCTTTTTTTAAACCCCTCCTGAAATAGCATCCAAGGCTTAGGAAGGATTTGGAGGACAGAGAACCATCCTAAACCTCTTAGCGGTGGGGAGAAAACATTGATTGGTGAAAAATACGATTATTTTTAAAGCGAAACCCTCCTCACCAAAATATAATTTCAGTTTCCACAGCTTCTAAATTAGGATGTGAGATCTCTACAGTGCTATCATCACAATCTGGCCCACAATATTACAAATATTACAAATTCTTCCAAATCCATGTTTATCATGAATGATTCATATAGACAGAACATGAATATTTACTGAGATTAGCTGGAATCGGTAGCCCTTTACACTCGTACCCGTATACGGGTTGAAATGGCAGATTTGGGCACCAATAAACGGCTAAATTAGAAGGCATTGGCTGTACAGTAACACGCTGTACATGCACTTCAGTGCTGTATGGGTTCTGACTGACATCCGCGCTCGAGCACCGCACGTGACAAGATGTCACTCCCATCCCTCCCCCTAATTGGATGACTTTAGCCATTTTTTTTGCTGTTGTCTGAGTGAGGGAAGTGCTGTCAATGAAGAGAACTCTATGTATTTTGAAAGTTGGGAAGTTGAGGATTATAATAAATACCGCTTTGGTGTCATACAAGCAAGCCAAACGCCTGCGAGTCCAAATGTGCACTTCACATTTCCATGTCATAAAACTCATGTCACATACAGTGTCGGCGTTTATGATCACCACGTTTAATGTACAGTTACATGATGACATACCCAGGGTTATTGTGAACAGAATGAGCCTATGTTTGTCTACTGTGAAGACAACGCACCTGAATGCGCACGACTCCTTTCTATGTGCCCCAAAAAGACCATCCGTTTCCCTGTAATTGCATTGTGACAGCCTGAAACTGTAAGATCGTATTTTAGAATTTAGCTAGTCATGTTGGCAATAGGACAAGCTTTCAAATGATGCCCACCTGACCCAGATTGCGATTTGCAATGGTCTTGTTTTTAGAATTGCGTAAACGACAACAGTAATTGAGTGATGGCAGGGTTGCGTTCCAAACAAAACGACTAAAAGTATGTTTGCTCTAATTCCTCAACGGACCAGCTAGGAGAGCGGAAAGCACCTTTACAGTGGAAGACTCTTCTTTGAGTCATAAAAATGCATTGAAATGACTTGTGCACACATTGGAGAGGTGTGTAGCCACTTGGACCACTTCTTCCTTATGTTGCTCCTACCCAACATTTTCCAGGAATATTCTCATCATGTTACTGAATGTAATCAAGAGTGTTTTCAGATTTCGGAATCAACAGATACGGTGAAAAGTACAGTAAATGTAAAATGCACATAAAATCAACAGTGTGACGTTTTGGATTCAGTGTTGTCAGGTGAACTGTTGTTTCCTCACCTTTTGGCGTAAATAATTTCCCCTTTATCTCTAAACTGTTCCCTTTCAGTTGCTACCATGGTTATGCATTTCATATTTCTTCTGAGAGAAATGTAGCCCTATCCATGTAGGCTATTACCCACCAGTGTAAAGAGTTAATGGTAAAACAGCCACACCCGTTTGTGATATTACAACATCATTGCACGCGCGGTAGAGCACAATATCTACTGCAAAAATGTTTTACCATGCTGCACGACGCTCCTCAGCTCAGTAACAATAACCGTGGTGGTGGGGCAGCCAGTGGTGCTGTCCCCCCCCACCCCTACGGATTCCATCTTCAAACGGACTGACCCGTGACGTCGAATTGTTGTTTTTGAAAATGACCCCCACTTGCACAACCTAGTATCCGTGTTGTAAACAACATTCCATCATAATGTACAGGAATGTATGTGGGTGACTTTGTCCCTTCTCTCCAATGACAGCATTTGTGATTTACAACTTCCTAAGCCTGTCCTTTGAGTACCTCGGGGGAGAGAGTGCCATCATGTCCGAGATCCGAGGGAAGTCCATTGAGTGAGTGCTCCCAGTCCCATCCCCAATACCATGGTCTCATACTACACGCTATGCAAGTAGCTTTCAAAAAACTCACCCAGAATGTTGGGGATCAGTCTGTCATTTCCTTGAATTTACTTCTTGATCTTGTTTTAAGGTAGTCTTTACTTCAAGGATAATGCTGTCTTGTAATTTGGACACTAGAATGATGTCTTTAAATCTGGTACACATTCACAGCCAGCATACATTTGTGACCACACATTTTCTATCATTCCCAGGTCGAGCTGTATGTATGGTACCTGCTGCTTAGGTGGAATAAGCTACTCAATTGGCTTTTTAAGATTCTGTAAACAGGTGAGTTTCCATCTCCCTCCCTGCTTGGGTGATGAAAGCACTCTGAAAATATGGAAATAGGAAATTGTGATTTGTTATTTTAATGTCACCTCGTTTTAACTTTTTTTTAAACCAAGATCGCTCCTCTATTCCGAAATGACAGCCATTATAATTGGCTGTCCACTTTTTAGAGGATAAGGTTGACTGGTTAAAAAGGAAAATGAATCTGAGAACAGGTAAAAGCAGCTCTGTAATAAGCACAGAGAAATAACATGAGCTGTCAGCTTGAGACTGTCCCCATAGTGTCTTGGGGATGCAGTCTGTGCTCTGAGTCTTACCCTGATGGCAATTGGATCTGAAAGGTATGTCCTCTGAACAGCGAATAGACGTCGAGAAAAGGGAGCTGATTAACACTCTGCATGTTCTGGCTGGACCCCTATGTTGGCTGGTTTCAAAGCACAACCTTGCTGTTCTCTTCCCTCTGGTAGCAGAGTTGAAAGGGATATAAATATATCTGCTCTGGCTCTGTGAGATGACAAGTTGGAGGGAATGGGATCAATAACTGCATTTTAGAGATTACTCCGGGTTTCAAAAGGAGGACCTCTAATCCAAAAGCACCAGCCTGTCCTAAAGTTGCTATATCATTTCCCATTTAAAGGTCTGCAGGTAGCCCCAGTAAGGAAAACTACTGACCCTTGAAACTCAATAACATGTCCCTTAGTGTACTTTAACATTACTTCAGACAGTACATTGCTTTGGCATAATGTCAATACATGTTTTTTTATTTCACCTTTTATTTAACCAGGTAGGCTAGTTGAGAACAAGTCCTCATTTACAATTGCGACCTGGCCAAGATAAAGCAAAGCAGTTCGACACATACAACAACACAGAGTTACACATGGAGTAAAACAAACATACAGTAGAAAAATAGGTCTATATACAATGTGAGCAAATGAGGTGAGATAACGGAGGTAAAGGCAAAAAGAAAAAAAGGCCATTTGTGGCGAAGTAAATACAATATAGCAAGTAAAACAATGTGCACGGTAGAGAGAAATAATGGGGTGCAAAATAAATAAATACAGTAGGGGGAGAGGTAGTTGTTTGGGCTAAATTATAGATGGGCTATGTACAGGTGCAGTAATCTGTGAGCTACTCTGACAGCTGGTGCTTAAAGCTAGTGAGGGAGATACAGTGGGGCAAAAAAGTATTTAGTCAGCCACCAATTGTATAAGTTCTCGACTTAAAAAGATGAGAGAGGCCTGTAATTTTCATCACAGGTACACTTCAACTATGACAGACAAAATGAGGGGGAAAAAATCCAGAAAATCACATTGTAGGATTTTTAATGAATTTATTTGCAAATTATGGTGGAAAATAAGTATTTGGTCAATAACAAAAGTGTCTCAATACTTTGTTATATACCCTTTGTTGGCAATGACAGAGGTCAAACGTTTTCTGTAAGTCTTCACAAGGTTTTCACACACTGTTGCTGGTATTTTGGCCCATTCCTCCATGCAGATCTCCTCTAGAGCAGTGATGTTTTGGGGCTGTTGCTGGGCAACACGGACTTTCAACTCCCTCCAAAGATTTTCTATGGGGTTGAGATCTGGAGACTGGCTAGGCCACTCCAGGACCTTGAAATGCTTCTTCCGAAGCCACTCCTTTGTTGCCCGGGCGGTGTGTTTGGGATCATTGTCATGCTGAAAGACCCAGCCACGTTTCATCTTCAATGCCCTTGCTGATGGAAGGAGGTTTTCACTCAAAATCTCACGATACATGGCCCCATTCATTCTTTCCTTTACACGGAACAGTCGTCCTGGTCCCTTTGCAGAAAGACAGCCCCAAAGCATGATGTTTCCACCCCCATGCTTCACAGTAGGTATGGTGTTCTTTGGATGCAACTCAGTATTCTTTGTCCTCCAAACACGACGAGTTGAGTTTTTACCAAAAAGTTATATTTTGGTTTAATCTGACCATATGACATTCTCCCAATCTTCTTCTGGATCATCCAAATGCTCTCTAGCGAACTTCAGATGGGCCTGGACATGTACTGACTTAAGCAGGGGAACACGTCTGGCACTGCAGGATTTGAGTCCCTGGTGGCGTAGTGTGTTACTGATGGTAGGCTTTGTTACTTTGGTTCACTAGGTCCCCCTGTGTGGTTCTGGGATTTTTGCTCACCGTTCTTGTGATCATTTTGACCCCACGGGGTGAGATCTTGCGTGGAGCCCCAGATCGAGGGAGATTATCAGTGGTCTTGTATGTCTTCCATTTCCTAATAATTGCTCCCACAGTTGATTTCTTCAAACCAAGCTGCTTACCTATTGCAGATTCAGTCTTCCCAGCCTGGTGCAGGTCTACAATTTTGTTTCTGGTGTCCTTTGACAGCTCTTTGGTCTTGGCCATAGTGGAGTTTGGAGTGTGACTGTTTGAGGTTGTGGACAGGTGTCTTTTATACTGATAACAAGTTCAAACAGGTGCCATTAATACAGGTAACGAGTGGAAGACATAGGAGCCTTTTAAATAAGTTGTTACAGGTCTGTGACAGCCAGAAATCTTGCTTGTTTGTAGGTGACCAAATACTTATTTTCCACCATAATTTGCAAATAAATTAATGAAAAATCCTACAATGTGATTTTCTGGAATATTTTTTTCTCATTTTGTCTGTCATAGTTGAAGTGTACCTATGATGAAAATTACAGGCCTCTCATCTTTTTTTAAGTGGGAGAACTTGCACAATTGGTGGCTGACTAAATACTTTTTTGCCCCACTGTAAGTGTTTCCAGTTTCAGAGATTTTTGTAATTTGTTCCAGTCATTGGCAGCAGAGAACTGGAAGGAGAGGTGGCCAAAGGAAGAATTGGTTTTGGGGGTGACCAGAGAGATATACCTGCTGGAGCGCGTGCTACAGATGGGTGTTGCTATGGTGACCAGCGAGCTGAGATAAGGGGGACTTTACCTAGCAGGGTCTTGTAGCCAGTGGGTTTGGCGATGAGTATGAAGCGAGGGCCAAGCAACGAGAGCGTGCAGGTCGCAGTGGTGGGTAGTATATGGGGCCTTGGTGACTGCATCCAATTTATTGAGTAGGGTATTGGAGGCTATTTTGTAAATGACATCACCGAAGTCGAGGATCGGTAGGATGGTCAGTTTTACGATGGTATGTTTGGCAGCATGAGTGAAGGATGCTTTGTTGCGATATAGGAAGCCAATTCTAGATTTAACTTTGGATTGGAGATGTTTGATGTGAGTCTGGAAGGAGAGTTTACAGTCTAACCTGACACCTAGGTATTTGTAGTTGTCCACATATTCTAAGTCAGAACCTTCCAGAGTAGTGATGTTGGACGGGCGGGCAGGTGCAGGCAGCGATCTGTTGAAGAGCATGCATTTAGTTTTACTTGTATTTAAGAGCAATTGGAGGCCACGGAAGGAGAGTTGTATGGCATTGAAGCTCGCCTGGAGGGTTGCTAACACAGTGTCCAAAGAAGGGCCAGAAGTATACAGAATGGTGTCGTCTGCGCAGAGGTGGATCAGAGACTCACCAGCAGCAAGAGCGACATCATTGATGTATACAGAGAAGAAAGTCTGTCCAATAATTGAACCCTGTGGCACCCCCATAGAGACTGACAGAGGCCCGGACAACATGCCCTCCCATTTGACACAATGAACTCTATCAGAGAAGTAGTTGGTGAACCAGGCGAGGCAATCATTTGAGAAACCAAGGCCATCGAGTCTGCCGATGAGGATATGGTGATTGACAGAGTCGAAAGCCTTGGCCAGGTCAATGAATACGGCTAGGACCTTGAGCGTGGCTGAGGTGCACCCATGACCAGCTCTGAAACCAGATTGCATAGCGGAGAAGGTATGCTGGGATTCGAAATGGTCGGTGATCTGTTTGTTAACTTGGCTTTCGAAGACCTTAGAAAGGCAGGGTAGGATAGATATAGGTCTGTAGCAGTTTGGGTCAAGAGTGCCTCCACCTTTGAAGAGGGGGGAGGCACCGCAGCTGACCGCAGCTGCTTTCCAATCTTTGGGAATCTCAGACGACACGAGAGGTTGAACAGGCTAGTAATAGGGTTGCAACAATTTCGGCAGATCAATTTTAGAAAGAGAGGGTCCAGATTGTCTAGCCCGGCTGATTTGTAGGGGTCCAGATTTTGCAGCTCTTTCAGAACATCAGCTGACTGGATTTGGGAGAAGGATAAATGGGGAAGGCTTGGGCGAGTTGCTGTGGGGGGTACAGTGCTGTTGACCGGGGTAGGGGTAGCCAGGTGGAAAGCATGGCCAGCTGTAAAAAAAAAAAAAGGCTTATTGAAAATCTCAATTATAGTGGATTTATCGGTGGTGACAGTGTTTCCTATCCTCAGTGCAGTGGGCAGCTGGGAGGAGGTGTTCTTATTCTCCATGGACTTAACAGTGTCCCAGAACTTTTTCGAGTTTGTGTTGCAGGAAGCAAATTTCTGCTTGAAAAAGCTAGCCTTGGCTTTTCTAACTGCCTGTGTATATTGGTTTCTAACTTCCCTGAAAAGTTGCATATCACTGGGGCTGTTCGATGCTAATGCCGAACGCCATAGGATGTTTTTGTGTTGGTTAAGGGCAGTCAGGTCTGGAGAGAACCAAGGGCTATATCTGTTCCTGGTTCTAAATTTCTTGAATGGGGCATGCTTATTTAAGATGGTGAGGAAGGCTTTTTTTTATAACCGGGCATCCTCTACTGACGGGATGAGGTCAATATCCTTCCAGGATACCCCGGCCAGGTCGATTAGAAAGGCCTGCTCGCTGAAGTGGGAGCGTTTGAGGGAGCGTTTGACAGTGATGAGTGGAGGTCTTTGACCGCTGACCCATTACGGATGCAGGCAATGAAGCAGTGATCGCTGAGATCTTGGTTGAAAACAGCAGAGGTGTATTTAGAGGGCATGTTGGTTAGGATGATATCTATGAGGGTGCCCGTGTTTACGGCTTTGGGGTGGTACCTGGTAGGATCATTGATAATTTCTGTGAGATTGAGGGCATCAAGCTTAGATTGTAGGATGGCTGGGGTGTTAAGCATGTTCCAGTTTAGGTTGCCTAGCAGCACGAGCACATGCATATTTTGCATATATTTTTTTATATATATATTTTGCACATGCGTAAGCAACACATGGATATTTTAGATATTTTTAACATAGTATATTAACAAAATACATTGCAAATTGATAGACACACAATTTCCACAGAATGTTAATTCATTTCCTAGATTGTTTGAAGATGTACAGTTGGCTACCTTTCAAACCCAATAACCAGCATGACGTAGCTGTCACCTGCATTGTTCCTTGTTTTGTGTCTGTTCAATGCATGCCCCATACTGTATTGATGTCATGCAGGCCACTCTTCAGTTCTGTGTCGTCAAACCCATCATGGCCGTCATCACCATCCTCCTGCAGGCCTTTGGCAAATATCATGATGGAGACTTTAAGTGAGCACAACCTTTTCATTCCATTTCACCCATTCAACTTCCCTTCGCATGCTCGCACTACTCATTGTGTGGTTTTTCTTTTTACATTTCACATGAAAGTATTTGACATTGATATTTACAATACGAGTATTGAGTAATACACACATTTGGATGGAAATTCAGAAAGTGAATGTACATAGATCCCCACTAACATGTCTGTATTGATCCTGTTCCCTTCTGCAGTGTGAATGGAGGATACCTCTACATCACCATTATCTACAACATCTCTGTCAGCCTGGCCCTGTACGCTCTCTTCCTCTTCTTCTTCGCTACCAGTGACTTGCTGAGGCCTTATGAACCTGTGCTCAAATTCCTGACCATCAAATCTGTAATCTTCCTGTCCTTCTGGCAGGGTGCGTTGGTCCCTTGACTTAATATCAACAGATTCAACCCCTGATGGGGTTGGAAAAGTCTACAAAATATATTGTAATTGATACATTAGACTGGAGTAGCACATGCAGATGTTGTCTTTTGTCATTTAGGTATGGTGCTGGCCATCCTGGAGCGCTGTGGGGTCATCCCTAACGCCCTGTTTATCGACGGCCAGGAGGTGGGGGCCGGCACAGTGGCAGCAGGCTGGCAGAACTTCATCACCTGCATCGAGATGTTCTTCGCTGCTATCGCCCTGCGCTACGCCTTCACCTGCACCGTGTACCAGGAGAAGGAGAACGAACTGCCAGGGACACACGGTAACTGCAATTCTACACCATAGAGAGGGGAGGTACAGTTGAAGTCGGACGTTTACATGCACTTAGTTTGGAGTCATTAAAACTAGTTTTTCAACCACTCCACAAATTTCTTGTTAACAAACTATAGATTTGGCAAGTTGGTTAGGACATCTACTTTGTGCATGACACAAGTAATTTTTCCAACAATTGTTTACAGACATATTATTTCACTTCTAAAATACTGTATCAATTCCAGTGGGTCAGAAGTTGTCGTGGTAATTTCCTGTGTTACTAAGTGAAAGGAGAGTTTACAAACCACACACAAGTCAGAGTTATACTTTAAACTCCATCTTTTAATAATATGAGCTTCACCATAGCCCTTTGACTCTCAGATTAATTCAGTGTCTATAAATGAATTCTGAGAGTGCTTACAAAATGGCAACTGAGATCTTTTATAGCAAAGATCCACCCCTCCCAACTCGCAATGACGAACCACAGGTCTTAGGAAAACTGCACAAAGGAAGACTTTTTCTTGAGAGAGGAGTATCCCATAGCCAGAGAGCATTAGCTATAAATTATCGTTCAGCTTGGTCTCCTAAACGAAGTTCTTATCTCGTTCTTGGTACAACATACTACCAAAACATTCCCTCATCCAATGGCATATATCAATTGTCAATTCTAGATACTCCCATCTCAAATACAACCCCTCCTGGACAAGCTCATGGAGAGGAGAGTGAGCCTCTAGGTCAAGATAAGGGCAACATCAGAGGGGACATACAATGGTTCCAGACACGGCCATACTCTTCCCCCAAATGGGAAAAGTAGGGAGTGACTAGCACACAGACATTGTGGAGCCAAGAGATAATTGGTTCCCCCTCAATCATCCCTTCACATGGTTTAAAAGATACGTTCACATATGAAGACAAGCCCGACCTCTTCCCTCTCTGGACCCCAAGTGACTTTCCCACATAAGCATATTTATGAAAGTAGATAAAACATCTTATTTATCAATGTTACCTAACTAATTCTGATTCTGCCACGACAAAGTTTACATACACTAAGTTGACTGTGCCTTTAAACAGCTTGGAAAATTCCAGAAAATGATGTCATGGCTTTAGAAGCTTCTGATAGGCTAATTGGCATAATTTGAGTCAATTGGAAGTGTACCTGTGGATGTATTTTAAGGCCTACCTTCAAACTCAGTGCCTCTTTGCATGATATCATGAGAAAATCAAAAGAAATCAGCCAAGACATCAGAAAATAAATTGTAGACCTCCACAAGTCTGGTTCATCCTTGAGAGCAATTTACAAACGCCTGAAGGTACCAATTTCATATGTACAAGCAATAGTATTGAAGTATAAACACCATGGGACCATGCAGCTGTCCTACCTCTCAGGAAGGAGACGCGTTCTGTCTCCTAGAGATGAACAAACTTTGGTGCGAAAAGTGCAAATCAATCCCAGAACAACAGCAAAGGACCTTGTAAAGATGCTGGAGGAAATGGGTACAAAAGTATCTATATCCACAGTAAAACGAGTACTATATCGACATAACCTGAAAGGCCGCTCAGCAAGGAAGAAGCCACTGCTCCAAAACCACCATAAAAAAGCCATACGGTTTGCAATTGCACATGGGGACAAAGAGAGTACGTTTTGGAGAAATGTCCTCTGGTCTGATGAAACAAAAATAGAACTGTTTGGCCATAATGACCATCGTTATGTTTGGAGGGAAAAGCGGGAGGCTTGCAAGCCGAAGACCACCATCCCAACCGTGAAGCACGAGGGTGGCAGCATCATGTTGTGGGGGTGCTTTGCTGCAGGAGGGACTGGTGCACTTCACAAAATAGATTGCATAATGAGGTAGTAAAATTATGTGGATATATTGAAGCAACATCTAAAGACATCAGTCAGGAAGCTAAAGCTTGGTCGCAAATGGGTCTTCCAAATGGACAATGATCCCAAGCATACTTCCGAAGTTGTGGCAAAATGGCTTAAGAACAACATGGCGTGGCCATTACAAAGCCCTGACCTCAATCCGATTAGAAATGTGGTTTTCAGAACTGAAAAATGTGTGCGAGCAAGGAGGCCTACAAACCTGACTCGGTTACACCAGCTCTGTCAGGAGGAATGGGCCAAAATTCACCCAACTTATTGTGGGAAGCTTGTGGAAGGCTACCCAGAACGTTAGACCCAAGTTAAACAATTTAAAGGCAATGATACCAAATATTAATTGAGTGTACGTAAACTTCTGACCCACTGGGAATGTGATGAAAGAAATAAAAGCTGAAATCAATCATTATCTCTACTATTATTCTGACATTTCACATTCTTAAAATGAGGTGGGGATCCTATCTGACCTAAGACAGGGAGTTCTTGCTCGGATTAAATATCAGGAATTGAGAAAGCTAAAGACCATTTTTAAACTCTGTTTAAGGCTTTTGTAGACTTCCGACTTCAACTGTATCTGTTGGAGCTGATGAAATGGTCATTAGGAGGGCTGGGAATTGCCAGATACGATATTATCAACCTACTTGGGTGCCGATACTATATGCATTGCAATTCTCACGATTCTGTATGTATTGCGACGCTATACTGTGATTTCTTCGCAATTCGATGTTCCAAACATATGGCTCACACTGTCTGCTGCAGAATTTCCCTTAAGTATTCAATTGGGTTGTGATATAGTCACCCCACACACTTTAAAACCCTTTATGCTCATTTGAGACCCCTTTTTCAAAGTCACCGAGCCATGGTAGACAAAATAATGGGATGAGAATTAATGTTATCTCAGGAACCACACCTGTGTGGAAGCAACTGCTTTCAATATACTTTGTATCCCCCATTTACTCAAGTGTTTCCTGTATTTCGGAAGTTACCTGTAGGTGACCATGCAGTTTTCAGTCCCATTCCCTGGCTGTAAACAAGGAATGGGGAAACGCATCAGAGAGAAGTGGCCAGAGTGAACAGTGTGAACCAGGCAGGCCTGAGGTCAGCAGAGGAACGGTCTTCAGGGTGTTCATCATTACTCACTGCTCACAGGAAAGTTGCTAGCCCAGCACACTATAGAAAGAGCATTTCATAGCCTCGATACGCTTAATCGCAGGAACTAGCGGTACCACTCTGACATCAATACCTTTCACATGAGCAGAAGACAAATGGAGACCAAGGGAAAAGCCTTCTGCGGAGATATCAATCATCTCACCTTGTTCCCTCCTGCAACAGCAGTCCTGCTGAGGCCTTGGGCTATAGGAGACAAACGTGCAGAAAGAAAAGGAATTGCTAAATGCTGATTAAATGTGAAATGTTTCCATGTCCATTACATTTGACCGGTAAAAGTATTCTTTCTCCATCTTGCCAAGTGATCAAAATGAATTGAGGATGTCTCCCATGTTCTGCATTCATGCTCGTGCACAAAATGTATTATTCATTTGCTATAGTTGATATTAATTTAAAAAACAAATGATAACATAGCTGCAGAAAGTTAAGCAGCAAATTAGATTTTTATTGTGGTCTAAACTTGTAAATGTAATGCAGCTGAAGCCAGATTATTCTCTGAGGAGTTTCCAAAAGTATGGGTTTGAAAGTAAATTTTCCCTCAAAGGGATGCATGGTGTTGGGGCTACATTTTGTATATGCCCCACGGAGTTGTTCTTTCTTACCAAAGCACCAATTCAAAGGTCATAATTCAGTGCTATAGTATGTGACTGGACTGCATAAACATTACCTGAACCAGAAGGATTCCCATTAAGACTAGTTTAGCCTTTTGATATAGCTGCTGAGAGTTGTAGAGTCACAGCCCCGTCCAACCCTCACTGGGCTGGGAAGTGTCAGAAGGTCATCCATGTGTGAAGGTGTTTTCCGTGTCTGTGGAGGTTTGGGAGGCTTATATACCTCCAGGCTGTCCTCCAACCTTGACTGAGGCCAGCCACAGCCCTTGTTGCAAAACAGGCCAGCTGTGAGGAGAAGCTCAGGAGAGCATGCCTAACCACGACTCTGACCCTGAAGCACAGCGGAACCCTCCGCCGTGCCGCCTTCCCTCCAGAGACCTGGCCTAGACTGCACTGTCGCTGACCCTGAAACAGAAGGCTGCGTTGGTTCTGTCTGCACCGGACCGCTCCCAGGACGTTGGTTGAGACACCCTGGTATTATAGGGTCAAGTATCAGCCTGGCCCACAGCTGGAGGAGCTCAGCCGGGGAAGTGACTGGGAAGGTAGACAGAGGAGAGGAAGCATCTTCCTCACTCCCATTGAATTGCTGCAGACTCCCTGTCATCTCTCTAGGCTCTCATCCATCAACACTGAGAATAGAGGAACACTAACAAGAGGTCCTCATGTGGTGGAACACTGGGCACAAGGACTGAGCACAGACTTAACACCAATGAATTTGCGTTAGTGAGATTCGTATCGACTGTAATTCTGGACTAGGGAGTTTTTCCTAATGAGTCTGTTAGCACCTCGTCTTCAAAAACGGATGAATTTCGTTTTCATAAGCGTAACTACTCTAGTATTTCTCATATTGTATCTTGTATTTTCTGTGGTTTGATATTCAGATCAAAGTTATGTCCTATAAAACAAGTTAAATGACCATGTCAAAATGTGTCTGTGTTCTTCTAGACAACATCGCCCCCATGCAGAGCATCTCCAGTGGTCTGAAGGAGACGATGAACCCTGGGGACATGGTCCAGGATGCCATCCACAACTTCTCCCCAGCCTACCAGCAGTACACCCAGCAGTCCACCCAGGAGGTGGTACAGCCCAGCCAGAACAACGGCAAGGCAGGCACAGGCGGCAGCAGCAAGAGCTCCAAGAAATCTGACAAAGTCCTGCTGATTATCTCTGATGACGAATTCTAAGGAGTCGCCCACCACCACGAGTATCCATGTCTTTGTTTCCTCACCACACCCAGGACAACACTGGGACCGCATATCCCACTGTCAGACCTGGCATCTGTCCATGTGGTTCATTTTCATCTTCTTTCATTTCCTTTTTTAAGATGAACTCTACTTTAGTCCTGGTTTTAAAGTAACTGTCCAGTGTTTCCAGATTTCTATGAAATATGATCTATATATAATTAATTACAACGTTTGTGAAAGTTTTCCTTCCAAAAATGTTTAATTATGCAGTTTTTATGTGTTGGAATGGTGTCTGTGTACACCAACAATAGAATGGTGAGGTAAAAATATTAATGCGAGTAGATAGTCGATTGGCCAGCTGAGGAGGATATGACATCATCATCTATGAGGAAATGGCAAGCATGTTTTAAGCGGTCTGTTTGAAATACAAGTTTGAAGTGTTTTTCTCCAATTGATGCTTTCATCAGAACATTATTTGGGTACAAGTTAACAGATTATGAACTGTTAGAAGTTCAAAGTTAGATTTTCACTGGACAGTTCATTTAATGAGTAATTCCTTCAGGTAAGATCAAGAAGGGGACAGAATGAAGATTTTAATAACCTTATGTGATGAGATGATTTTTGTTTCTGCCTTGCCAATCATGATACGATGGGGAAAAAGCCTGCCTGCTGGACCGTTTCAGACAAGGCAGGTAGTGATGCAATTTTTATTTTGGTCATTTTCCAGATCCTGATTCGGTCTCTATCGTAGCAGTGACTGAGCTCTTCTCTGGCCGCTGAAGTATGTTCTCCGCTCTCTCTGATTCATGTGAGTTTCAAATAGGAGCTGATTAATGTACGACTTCAGGAGGGAACCCAGGAATCGTGCCCGTCATGGCTGGCTCTGACACTTCAAGGACCATCTCTTGCATTTGCGTGTTTGAAGTATTTGCTCAGCAGTCCTCTGTTGGGTCTCCCGACGAACTGAATTATTTTTTCAAAGACACAACTGACTTTGGAGCAGGAACTTCAAACTCTGGACTTTGGCGCTTTGAAATCCTTTGTATCTAACATGCCACAGACAAATTGGAGGATAAGGTTGACTCCCACCAATTTGGAGGGTTGTGGTATTCTCATTAATTTTCTCAGCATGGATTAGAGTGTATAATTCAGCAGAGCTCTACAATGTTAACCCCCCCCCCAAAAAAAACATTTGCAGTATTGTAAATGGTTTGAGTGGAACCTTTTATAGTTTCTGAGGTTCGTATTATTGTTCCTTTCAACTCACTGAAGACAACATTTGTACAGCAATTGTTTGATTGGTTTAAATGTTGACTTATGTAGTGTAATTTGGTCTCAATGTTCTACATTTTAAGACATGTCTGCTGTTATGTTTACCTTAATGACAAAGTTTGATAAGTTGAAATATTGTAAATAAGCTATGTAGTATTAACAATGTGTTTTCAGTGATTTCTGCAGATCAGTTTGATATTTAAGTTGGTTACATGTCATTAGAAAATATATAATATATTTAGTTTCTGTTTGTGACATTGTGATAGAGGGACACCATCTACCCTATCATTTTGAACTGCATTTAAGCCGAGGAAATTAAGTGCTGTGTAATCACTTTTTTCATACCATCATGTGCCAATTATTGCTGCCTTTACTCGGAAAGCAGAAACAGATGTAGAGCTGGGTATAATGTGATCACTGAGATGTAGTGTAACTATAGTGTCTATTACTGAATTCTGGTTTATTTGGTTGCTTGTCACATTTTGCACTCATGTAAAATAAACGATGAAAGAGATGTTTCGGAACTTTGGCCACTACGTAAGTATTTTTTAAACCTCCCGTTTTGGGCTGGATGTGTCAATGTGTAGTTCATATATGAAAGAAAAAGGGAATGTCCGCAACTCTGGTCAATCTGACGAAGATCCAACTCTGATTGAAACTTTGTCTTTATTGTGCATCTGATTAAATCACCATGGGAGCATAACAGAGTTGCACACATTCCTTTTGTCTTTGATATGTTCTTCTGTCCTGTACCTGATAAGTTGGATGTGCATATATACACTGCTACAAAAAATAAATGGAACACTTAAACAACACAATGTAACTCCAAGTCTATCACATTTCTGTGAAATCAAACTGTCCACTTAGGAAGCTACACTGATTGACAATACATTTCACATGCTGTTGTGCAAATGGAATAGACAACAGGTGGAAATTATAGGCAATTAGCAAGACACCCCCAATAAAGGAGTGGTTCTGCAGGTGATAACCACAGACCACTTCTCAGTTCCTATGCTTCCTGGCTGATGTTTTGGTCACTTTTGAATGCTGGCGGTGTTTTCTCTCTAGTGGTAGCATGAGACGGAGTCTACAACCCACACAAGTGGCTCAGGTAGTGCAGCTCATCCAGGATGGAACATTAATGCGAGCTGTGGCAAGAAGGTTTGCTGTGTCTGAAGGTTTGTAGTGTCCAGAGCATGGAGGCGCTACCAGGAGACAGGCCAGTACATCAGGAGACGTGGAGGAGGCCATAGGAGGGCAACAACCCAGCAGCAGGACTGCTACCTCTGCCTTTGTGCAAGGAGGAGCAGGAAGAGCACTGCCAGAGCCCTGCAAAATGACCTCCAGCAGGCCACAAATGTGCATGTGTCTGCTCAAACGGTCAGAAACAGACTCCATGAGGTGGTATGAGGGCCCGACGTCCACAGGTGGGGGTTGTGCTTACAGCACAAGATTGGCAAATTCGCCCCTGGCGCCCTGTGCTCTTCACAGATGAAAGCAGGTTCACACTGAGCACATGTGACAGACGTGACAGAGTCTGGAAACGCTGTGGAGAACGTTCTGCTGCCTGCAACATCCTCCAGCATGACCGGTTTGGCGGTGGGTCAGTCATGGTGTGGGGTGGCATTTCTTTGGGGGGCCGCACAGCCCTCCATGTGCTCACCAGAGGTAGCCTTACTGCCATTAGGTACCGAGATGAGATCCTCAGACCCCTTGTGAGACCATATGCTGGTGCGGTTGGCCCTGGGTTCCTCCTAATGCAAGACAATGCTAGACCTCATGTGGCTGGAGTGTGTCAGCAGTTCCTGCAAGAGGAAGGCATTGATGCTATGGACTGGCCCGCCCGTTCCCCAGATCTGAATCCAATTGAGCACATCTGGGACATCATGTCTCGCTCCATTCACCAACGCCACGTTGCACCACAGACTGTCCAGGAGTTGGCGGATGCTTTAGTCCAGGTCTGGGAGGAGATCCCTCAGGAGACCATCCGCCACCTCATCAGGAGCATTCTCAGGCGTTGTAGGGAGATCATACAGGCCCGTGGAGGCCACACACACCACTGAGCCTCATTTTGACTTGTTTTAAGGACATTACATAAAAGTTGGATCAGCCTGTAGTGTGGTTTTCCACTTTAATTTTGAGTGTGACTCCAAATCCAGACCTCCATGGGTTGATACATTTGATTTCCATTGATCATTTTTGTGTGATTTTGTTGTCAGCACATTCAACTATGTAAAGAAAAAAGTATTTAAGAAGAATATTTCATTCATTAAGATCTAGGATGTGTTATTTTAGTGTTCCCTTTATTTTTTTGAGCAGTGTATATTTGTTTCTATAGTTTATATACAGTTGGAAGTTTACATACACTTAGGTTGGAGTCATTAAAACTTTTTTTTCAACCACCTCACAAATTTCTTGTTAACAAACTATTGTTTTGGCAAGTCGGTTAGGACATCTACTTTGTGCATGACACAAGTCATTTTTCCAACAATTGTTTACAGACTAATTATTTCACTTATAATTCACTGTATCATAATTCCAGTGGGTCAGAAATGTACATACACTAAGTTGACTGCCTTTAAACAGCTTGGAAAATTCCAGTTAATGATGTCATGGCTTTAGAAGCTTCTGATAGGCTAATTGACATCATTTGAGTCTATTAGATGTGTAACTGTGGCTGTATTTCAAGGCCTACCTTCAAACTCAGTGCTTCTTTGCTTGACATCATGGGAAAATCAAAAATGGCCATAATTGCCATAAAGACCATCGTTATGTTTTGGAGGAAAAGGGGGGTGGCTTGCAAGCTGAGGAACACCATCCCAACCATGAAGCACAGGGGTGGCAGCATCATGTGGGGGTGCTTTGCTGCAGGAGGGACTGGTGCACTTCACAAAATAGATGGCATCATGAGGGAGTAAAATTATGTGGATATATTGAAGCAACAGGCTTAAGGACAACAAAGTCAGGGTATTGGAGTGGCCTTCACAAAGCCCTGACCTCAATCCTATAGAAATGTTGTGGGCAGAACTGAAAAAGCATGTGCAAGCAAGGAGGCCTACAAACCTGACTCAGTTACACCAGATCTGTCAAAAGGATTGGGCCAAAATTCACCCAATTTATTGTGGGAAGCTTGTGGAAGGCTACCCGAAATATTTGACCCAAGTTAAACAATTTAAAGGTAATGCTACCATATACTAATTGAGTGTATGTACATTTCTGACCCACTGGGAATGTGATGAAAGTTGAAAAAAGTTTAAATAAATAATTCTCTCTACTATTATTCTGACATTTCACATTCTTAAAACAAAGTGGTGATCCTAACTAACCTAAAACGGGGAATTTTTACTAGGATTAAATGTCAGGAGTTGTGAAAAAACTGAGTTTAAATGTATTTGGCTAAGGTGTATGTAAACTTCCGACTTCAACTGTATGCACAATGTAACAAAAGTATAAACACAACATGTAACAATTTCAAAGATTTTACTCCGTTACAGTTCATATAAGGAAATCAGTCAATTGAAATAAACAAAATTAGGCCCTAATCCATGGATTTCACATGACTGGGCAGGGCTGCAGCCATGGGGAGCCAGGCCAAGCCAATCAAAATGAGTTTTTCCCCCACGAAAGGGCTTAATTACAGACAGAAATACTCCTCAGCACCCCCACCCCCGGATGTGAAGGTCCTGGGCTGGTGTGGTTACACGTGGTTGTGAGGCCAGTTGGACACACTGCCAAATTCTATAAAACGACAAGGGGGCAGCTTATGGTAAAGACATAAACATTAAATTCTCAGTCAGCATGCCAATTGTACACTCCCTCAAAACTTGAGACATCTGTGGCATTGTGTTGTGTGCAAAACTGCAGATTTTAAAGTGCTATGTTATTGTCCCTAGCACAAGGTGCACCTGTGTAATGATAATGCTGTTTAATCAGCTTCTTGATATTATCCACACCTGTCAGGTGGATGGATTATCTTGACAAAGGATAAATGCTCGCTAACAGGGATGTAAACAAATTTGTGCACCAGATTTGAGAGAAATAAGCTTTTTTTTGCGTATGGAACATTTCTGGGATTGTTTATTTCAGCTCATGAAACATGGGACTAACACTTTACAGTGCCTTGCGAAAGTATTCGGCCCCCTTGAACTTTGCGACCTTTTGCCACATTTCAGGCATCAAACACAAAGATATAAAACTGTATTTTTTTTGTGAAGAATCAACAACAAGTGGGACACAATCATGAAGTGGAACGACATTTATTGGATATTTCAAACTTTTTTAACAAATCAAAAACTGAAAAATTGGGCGTGCAAAAGGCCCATGATCACTCTGGATGAACTGCAGAGATCTACAGCTGAGGTGGGAGACTCTGTCCATAGGACAACAATCAGTCGTATATTGCACAAATCTGGCCTTTATGGAAGAGTGGCAAGAAGAAAGCCATTTCTTAAAGATATCCATAAAAAGTGTTGTTTAAAGTTTGCCACAAGCCACCTGGGAGACACACCAAACATGTGGAAGAAGGTGCTCTGGTCAGATGAAACCAAAATTGAACTTTTTGGCAACAATGCAAAACGTTATGTTTGGAGTAAAAGCAACACAGCTCATCACCCTGAACACACCATCCCCACTGTCAAACATGGTGGTGGCAGCATCATGATTTGGGCCTGCTTTTCTTCAGCAGGGACAGGGAAGATGGTTAAAATTGATGGGAAGATGGATGGAGCCAAATACAGGACCATTCTGGAAGAAAACCTGATGGAGTCTGCAAAAGACCTGAGACTGGGACGGAGATTTGTCTTCCAACAAGACAATGATCCAAAACATAAAGCAAAATCTACAATGGAATGGTTCAAAAATAAACATATCCAGGTGTTAGAATGGCCAAGTCAAAGTCCAGACCTGAATCCAATCGAGAATCTGTGGAAAGAACTGAAAACTGCTGTTCACAAATGCTCTCCATCCAACCTCACTGAGCTCGAGCTGTTTTGCAAGGAGGAATGGGAAAAAATGTCAGTCTCTCGATGTGCAAAACTGATAGAGACATACCCCAAGCGACTTACAGCTGTAATCGCAGCAAAAGGTGGCGCTACAAAGTATTAACTTAAGGGGGCTGAATAATTTTGCACGCCCAATTTTTCAGTTTTTGATTTGTTGAAAAAGTTTGAAATATCCAATAAATGTCGTTCCACTTCATGATTGTGTCCCACTTGTTGTTGATTCTTCACAAAAAAATACAGTTTTATATCTTTATGTTTGATGCCTGAAATGTGGCAAAAGGTCGCAAAGTTCAAGGGGGCCGAATACTTTCGCAAGGCACTGTACATTTTGCATTTATACAGAGCATTTGGAAAGTATTCAGACCACTTGACTTTTTCCACATTTTGTTACATTACAGCCTTATTTTTGATTAAATTAAATTTTTGATTGATTAAATTGTTTTTTTTCTCCCATCAATCTTAACACAATAGCCCATAATGAAAAAGCAAAAAATGTTAGTTTTTTTATAGCAAAAAAATATCACGTTTACATAAGTATTCAGACCCTTTATTCAGTGCTTTGTTGAAGCAACTTTTGAAGCGATTACAGCCCCGAGTCCTCTTAGGTATGATGCTACAAGCTTGGGATGCCTGTATTTGGAGTGTTTCACACATTCTTATCTGCAGAAAAAAAAGAAAAAAAATTCTCTGCAGATCCTCTCAAGCTCTGGTTGGATGGAGAGAATCGCTGCACAGCTATTTTCAGGTCTCTCCAGAGATGTTCAATCGGGTTCAAGTCCGAGCGACTGTGCAAGGACATAATCTATAGCAAGGACATTCAGAGACTTGTCCCAAAGCCACTCTTACGTTGTCTTGGCTGTGTACTTAGGGTTGTTGTCCTGTTGGAAGGTAAACCTTCACCCTAGTCTGAGGTCCTGAGCACTCTGGAGCAGGTTTTCATCAAGGATCTCATTGTAATTTGCTCTGTTCATCTTTCCCTCGATCCTGGTGCCAGGTTTCCTCCAGACGTGACGCTTAGCATTCAGGCCAAAGAGTTCAATCTTGGTTTCATCAAACCAGAGAATCTTGGTTTTCATGGTCTGAGTGTCCTTTGGGTGGCTTTTGGCAAACACCAAGCGAGCTGTCATGTGCCGTTTACTGAGGAGTGGCTTCCATCTGGCCACTCTACCATAAAGGCCTGATTGGTGGAGTGCTGCAGAGATGGTTGTCCTTCTGGAAGATTCTCCCATCTCCACAGATTAACTCTCGGGTTCTTGATCACCTCCCAGACTAAGGTCCTTCTCCCCCGATTGCTCAGTTTGGCCGGGTGGCCAGCTCGAGGAAGAGTCTTGGTGGTTCCAAATTTCTTCCATTTAAGAATGATGGAGGCCAATGTTTTCTTGGGGACCTTCCATGCTGTAGACACTTTTTGGTACCCTTCCCCAGATCTTTGCCTCAACACAATCCTGTTCCAACAATTCCTTCGACCTCATGGCTTGGTTTTTGCTCTGACATGTTGGACCTTGAATAGACAGGTGTGTGCCTTTCCAAATCCTATCTAATCAATTGAATGGTGGACTCCATTCAAGTTGTAGAAACATCTCAAGGATGATCAATGGAAACAGGATGCACCTGAGCTCAATTTCAAGTCTCATAGCAAAGAGTCTGAATACTCACGTAAGTAATGTATTTCAGTTGTTGTTTTATATACATTTGCAAACATTTCAAAATAACTTTTTGGCTTTGTCATTTGACAGGGTATTTTGTGTAGATTTATGTTTTTATTTTTTAATCCATTTTAGAATAAGGCTGTAACGTAACAAAATGTGGAAAAGTGAATAGGTCTGAATTCTTTCCAAATGCACTGTTTTTGTTGAGTGTATGAGCAGAATTACTGTCTTACCTTAATTAGGTAACACCTCCAAAACAAAGGTCATGTGGTTTGGTAAGAAGAATGACCCACTCCCCACAGGTGTGATTACAACCTCTGAGGGTTGAAAGCTTGAGGTAGTCACCTCATACAAGTACTTGGGAGAATGGCTAGACGGTATACTGTCCTTCTCTCAGCACCTCACTAAAGGGTGATTTCTAATTTAACCAGTCAATTGTTTTTTAAAATTAAAAATCAGGAAATCTAATCTATAGTATGGTCCTTTGGGGGAAGGATTATTGACATTTATATCTAAAAGCGTAATTGAGAAATAATACCAACTCCATAAAGCAAATATTTGTGTCATATGAAGCTTTACTGCTTACTCTGAAATATGGGTAGTATTTAGATTTTTCTTACATTATTTTATTAATATTGAAAAATATAAAGATGAATATAGAAATGCAAATATTTCTATATATCGTTGAGCATAATATACTTTATGGGCATATCAATTTTCCAGAGTGGGATCTCTGCTAGTTTTAAAGTCATGGCCCTTTTTCTACAGAGAAATTGGTACAGTAGGCAATGTAACCAATCACAGCCCTCCTTTTACTTGTATCATTGCACATCCTGAAAATCACCAACAGAAGGTGAACATTTTTTGTCCATTTTCACATTCACTCATTTGGTAACGCTTACAACACTTACTGAAATTGAGCGAAACGTGTTGAATATTTGTAACCAGGATTTGACAGTGACTTCTACATTGGACACTTATAGTATTGACATTTTCTGAAATTACAATGAAACAATTATAAAAAATGAAAATCCTATGTGGAGTACCTTTAAAGGAGGCCTGGGTAAAGCCAATCTGCTATTATTATGCTGACATTGATTCATTATTTCTCTATTACGCTTTGATACAAAAAAAAAATCAAGATTTGTCAACAATCCTCCCACACAGAACCTTTCTATGGATTAAAGTTTGTGAAAATCCTGGTTTCATGAGGAATCACCCTACAGTGTTTGAAATCATTCAAGGAGTTAAACAGACCCAAAAAAATGAGAAAAAAAAGCTTTATTTAAAAGTACAAAAACAGA
Source organism: Oncorhynchus kisutch (assembly GCF_002021735.2). NCBI lineage: Eukaryota > Metazoa > Chordata > Actinopteri > Salmoniformes > Salmonidae > Oncorhynchus > Oncorhynchus kisutch. The sequence continues at coordinate 55,533,794 of NC_034183.2, forward strand.
CATCTATTTACAGGAATAATTTACCTCCTTGTTTTCAATCGAAACAGATTTTTTTTTAAATTGTATTTGTACAGGAGGGTATTTCATTAAATGCAACAAGTAAATAAATGAATGTAAATCAAATAATTTAGATGTTGAAAATACAATTTACAGAAAATCAATCAAATAAATATTGAAGTTCAAATAAAATACATACTAGTTAGCAGAGTAATGAAAGGTCACAAATTGTACGGTTTCTCTTCAAAGTGCTGCCTCATTATTTTATTTACATTCATCATCAGCTAGAAAGCAGTATAATAGAACTATCATCATGCCTCATTAACTACCACAAACTAGACAAATTACCATCTAATTTAGTGTCGTTGTGGCTGTGCATTAAAACTTGAGATCCCATTCACTGTGAAAGTCCACACAATAACTTTTTTGTTTATAGTTAACATACAATTGTGTGATACAAAGTGGAACACGGTGAGTTTATTTGATTTATTTTACCTTTACTTAACTAGGCAAGTCAGTTAAGAACAAATTCTTATTTTCAATGATGGCCTAGGAACAGTGGGTTAACTGCCTGTTCAGGGGCAGAACGACAGATTTGTACCTTGTCAGCTCGGGGGTTTGAACTTGCAACCTTCCGGTTACTAGTCCAATGCTCTAACCACTAGGCTAGCCTGCCGTGAAAGCATAACATCCATTGTATTACAACTGTTATTCTTTCACCCACCACCACCTTGTTTACTCATTTGAATGTTGACGTATACAAAGTACTACTTTGGAGCAGCATACTTTATATGTCATGGAACTGTTTTACCAATTTATAAGTACATCTGCTGAACATAGGACATTTAACATGTATGTTCTGTGTCCGTTTATGGCAAATAGCTTGTAGGATTGACAGAGCAAATATAGGAAAGATGTGTAGGCCTACATAAAACATGATGTAGATATAAATCAGGTGAAGAATATACAATCATTTAACCGCGGCAGCCTAAAAGGCAACATATAGCTAAACGTACAAGATAAACATTTAAAAAAGTGCCCACTTGGTTTCTGAACTATCTATCCAATTTCCTTACCGTTGCATTATAATGGCTCATATCAGAAAAGATGCAATCAACCATGGCAGAAATACATCTTATTTACATTGCCCTCTAGTTGCTAGCAGTTCCATTACAGTGCCCTGTGCATATGAATTTGCCGTAGTCAATGTTCAATCCAACTCTAGGAGCAAGGTTCTTTATTTCTAGATGGAGGGTACTGAGGGATAACACAGCCACCTGCTGTGCAGGAAGAGCATAACTACTAGTGCTTCCATACTCCATCTTCAACTGGCAGAGCCATGTGTATAAAGTATATGTTTGCACTCAAATTTGAGTCAGACAGTATTGTGGCTTTGTTTAGAACAGAATTGAATGAAATTTAAAGCAATAACTAACAGATAAAAGTTTTATAAACTGATATGCAATTGGACTGCAAAAGTCTCCAAAACAATTTGATCAATAATAATGTGCTTATTCACAGCATGTATAAAGACTACCAGCAGAGGTCACTGTAAAGCTCAGAAAAGGGTGCTAAATAATTCAAATGTTTTCAACTCAACTGTAATTTCATAACTTGCATTCTGCTGTATATTCTCCTCCAAATTGTAATACTTGTATCTGTTTCATAGCTGTCACAAAAGCATCAACTCAAACTTCAAAAGTCTTTGAGTTTAGCAATGTGATACAAACGTAACTTCCTTATAATAGCATGTGGGCATATGGCAATTAGCTACCAAAGTAAGTCTTTCCTATCAAAATATACCCAATCCACCTACTCTAAAAAAGGCATGACTGTAAACACAGACAGCCTAATTTGCAGACTAGCCGAGGGTAGATTGCAGGTAATATTTATGAACTGACCTTAAGAAGACACAAATACAACTATAAAGTCAGCAGAATAGATTCCTTATGATTTAATCGATGCTATAGATAATAATTGAACTATCCTGCTGAGATAGGCCAGAAAATAAGAATAATTTTACGTCAGAGGACGATTACAAGATCACACCACTCCCAGGTATTTAATATACCTATAATAAAGCAACAATTATAGAAAAATACACACATATATAAAAGACATGGGAATTAATGTGTAATAACAAATATACCAAATGAAAACACAAGATGAGAATGATAAGAGCACAGCAATGGCCCTGCCTGAAATAGCAGAGAGCCATGCAGCAGCAGAGTCCCCCTTCGTGATCTTTACAGCTAAGAAACAGGGGAGGAGGAAAAGTCATGTCCACTAGGGCAAGAGAAAACCTTGACAAGAGCCAACTCTAGACTTCACTCGTGACTAACTTCGATAAGGGCTGAAATGCAAAAACTATAGATTCTAGATAATTATCTAGAACTGAAACTTAGACCCTTCAAAAAGCATACTCAACCTGTGCTTGTTTATGGGTAACACTTGAAGCTAACGTGCCATTGGATTTGGTCGTGACACCATTCCTAGAGTTTTTTGTTCTCTTGAGTTTTATGCCGGGATTCCTCTTACCCAAGAGTCTGTGTCGAAAGCATTTGTGTTCAATGTCTACCGTTTCAGAGAGTTACCAACACCGGCAGCAACACCGGCAACTTTCAGACAACCCAACAGTAGGAATGATTTCTAAGAGGACAGAGTTCTCAATGTAAAGTGACAGGAGGCAGTTGAGCTTCCATTTTCCTTATCTTGCATTGAAACTAAAATAGAGGGTCTTGCTTAAGTCTGTAATATACAGGAATTCATTGAATTGCATTTCATTTGTCAAGGCAGCTCCCATTATCACTACATCCAATATGGATTACCTACCATGACATATGGCATAGCATGGGGAGGAAAGTTCAGAGGCAAAAGATCATAGGTAAGTGCTTGTCTTATTATCATAAAATAATTATGCCACCCTTGGCAATAGTTATAAACTAGCTGCAACTATAGCAATTCCGGGATAGACCACAAACTATGATCAGCATCATACAATCTCCCATTGCTAAAGTAATAAAAAAATGGACTGCGGTATTTCCCAAAAAGATGCTTCAGGTGTCCTATGATTTTAGATGTAAATTTGCAGCTATATGATTTAACATTTGCAAACCAAGTGATTTTGGTTATTTTACACCGTGATCTAACAGTTTAATAGTAAGTGCCGTTCAATGATCTGTCATTTGTCTGATGTAGCCTAATTTGCATTTGACTTGTACTGCAGATTTAGTTCCTCAAAGCTGTAAGGAGGATAACCCATGAGTATGTTTGTATTATTTTATGTAGGCTATGCTATAATGCTATATACCTGCAAGTCTAATCTACAGTCTAAACCAGATAAAAGGTTTTCCAATGTCAAAAGGGCCTGGTTCATCCAGCTAAACATGCTTGGTCAGTTCTCAAATATATATAGATCTTTTTTTAATGGTTTTCAAGCTGCCCTTGAAATTGGAAATATTAAAGCTTAAAATATTGAACATACTGTATGAGAGTGACAAAAAAAATGAATATTTGAATATTACTGAGAGATCATTCCAAGATCAGTTTAAGGCAAAAGCGTCAATGCCTCAATTTTCATTGAGACATTAGTATATGCTTTCATATACAGAAGAAAGAAGGCTTTTAGGCTTAGATCAGCATTTTTTTGTTTGTTATTTTAAATGTTTATAATGTATTAATACGGTAATTATTACAATAATATATTACTTTATACTCTGTAAATGCAAGATACCACAGGCATCAGAGCTGTCTCAGACCAGTGCTGCCATCGCGGGGTATAATATCAAGTATCCACTCACACTGTAGTATGAGCTAATCTCTGCCATCAGTCAAGGAGAGAGGGTCAGAGAGGCCCAATGCCCGGCCGGTGCTGGGGCGGTTGTAACACAGTGCACAGACAATGTAGATTATGTACAGTATGTGAGAGAAAGAGAGTAGAGAATGAATGCAGCATCATATGTTGTTATCATCACACAGAGCTAGTGGCCACCCCACCCCCTTCCCTCAGTCTAATTACTGAGCTTCCTCTCAGCATGGGTCAGGTGCAATTGGTTTCAGGCTGGATTGGGTCGGAACCGGTAAGGACCAGGCAGGACGGGGAGACGAGAGCTCAGTTCTGTCACAACTAGGAGGGAGCTGAGAAGGAGGTTGGGCTGGAGTTGTGGTTGTTTGTAGACTTGATGATGGTGATGACGCTGGTGGTGGCCACCTTGCCTGGTGAGAGAGGCCCGCAGGTGACAGTCCGGGCGAAGCACTGCAGGGCCTCATACTTGGCGCGCAGGGCGTCCAGCTCCAGCCTCATGCTGGCGTTCTCCCGGGCCAGCTTGTCTACCTCGTGTTGCAGATCCTGCTTCTGCCTCTCCAGCTCCTCCTTCTGGGTGACCCGCTTGATGCGGCAGCTGGCGGCGTAGCCGCGGTTCTTCAGGGTCCTCCGCCGCTGCTTCAGCCGCACCACGTCCTCCTTGGTCAGCCCACGCAGGTGTGTGTTGAGCTCACGCACCGACATGGCCACCAGCTCGTCATCACAGAGGGCCGGAGCATTCTCACCCACCTCCTTCTTAACCTGCAACAGAGACCGCCATTGATGAGATTCTGGACCTTTCCTGAACTCATCATTCACATTAAAAGATACAGTGTACGAATACAAAATTACCTTTAAAGTCTTGTTTCCTTTAAACTGAGTCGTCATACCCTGCATGCATAAACTGGCCAGAATCCCACAGACGTCACACTGCAAAACAAAGGGGAAATTGTGATTGGAATAAATAAAAAAAATATTCAAATATATTTGTATGCATAATGTAGTGTATTCGTTGTGAAATTAAAGTGTTATGCGTGTAGCCAAGTTCAGATACAGCCATCCTAAGAAGCCACTCCCCTTTCCCAAGAACTCTATTGATGAGATCCCACAACATTCATGAGTTAGTTACGTCATCTGCAACCAGTTCAGTAGATTTTCTAGTAACAGAGACTGCCAGCAGAGGTCAGCATCACACTGAAAGATGATAATGAATACACAGACTGTTGGGCAAACCTGTTTACTTGCTGCTGTAGGGAGGGCCCTATCAATGTAGTTCACTAGACCGTAGCAAGACCGCAAGAATAGAAACAGGTCAGCTCTCACCACACAGCTTGTCTGAGCCCTCTGCTTAGAAACTGGGCATGGCCTATTTTGGTCAAAAATGTTTTTGGAAAAAGGCCTATCTGAACACTACAGTGAAACACATGCCTTTGAGACTGCTGCCATGGCCAAAAAGAGAGAGACTGCTGTGTGCCTGACTGTGACTAAAGGCCTACATTCTCCCAAGGCTCCATTTCAGCACCCTGACTTGCTCCCTAGGTGATGGCTGCCATGGAAACACCCTGAAAATGGGTTTGGGAGTATAGTCACATGGTCAGCCAAAGGGTAAACAAGTCTCATTCGTAACCCTGTCATACACATGGTAGACATTACACGGGCAGGTCAGCTTGAAGAACTAAGTGAGGATCACCAATAGTTTAGGGAGTGTGTACAATAGCAGTCTCATAAACTCTGAACATTGGCTCCCTATTTTCCACTTCCCTCAGACCTAATGCATAGTCTCTTTTAAGATACAGTACTATTTAACCTAACATGGCCTACATTGACCCGTATGAGTTTCCTCTTTATAACACAGAACAAATGCCTATGTTAACAGTAAAACTACCCAACAAACACAAGCTTACATTTATGGTCATACTGAACTTTATAGTCCTGTAGATATGTGGGAAATTCCAGAAGATCGAGTGTCACAGAGGAATAGTTTCCCTTATAGTCATGGGTGTATTTTTGTAGTGAGACAATGTACTCTATTTGGTTTCAGACTTGTGTCTGGTTGTCTGGCTCATATTACACTGGGCTTTCCTGAGCTGCTACATGCCCTTATTTAACGCTGCTGGGTATATTTAGCTCACTGTGCTGCTGATGCAAAATTCTGCCAGCTAAACAATTTAGGTGAACATGTGATACCTCATTAAAAAGGCCAAATATTCCATCCAGTGCTTTGAGCTGCACTTTCTCGAACAAGATACAACAACCGAAAGGGTGAGGTTTTAATGACTATTCCTTTAGGGAAGTTCATCTCATGCCCCTGGAAATAAATATAGATCGCTGATCACAGCAGTTTCTGACAGCTGTTGCTGGGTTGACCTTGTGTTGAAGAGCTGAAGTGGTTGCACTGTATCTACAATAGAAATACTGTTCTTGCATCGAAAGTCTTAGTCATAGCTCCTAAGTGGAAAGGGGCAGAATGCCAAATGATTGGTCTGATGATAATGGAAAGTTCACTGGCTTTGGCACTGAAGCAGGACAGATCACTAATAAGTTCTTAGTCAGCCATCTGTTTTGTCTTTTGTAAAACCACACCGGAGGTACAGCCTATGCCTGGCCGCATGTTTCTGTAATGAAGGGATACATGAATGTGGAGAGAGGACACACACAATCCTAACTTGGAAAATGAACCAATAGATTCTTCTGTTTTGTGTGGATTTAAGAACCACATGAAAACATGTTTGGTGAACCATCACGTCTGGTACTTGTTTTGGCCATCCCCTTTGAACCTTATTTGAAATTCACTTGGGTTTTCAACTTAACTATAGGAAAAAGAGTAGAGAATAGCATACAGCTTTGCCTTATTTTGGCACATGTATGCAACTTTGAATCAAGCACTGCACGACCAGCCAAAAAATGTAAGACAACGTTCCAGCAAGTTGGCTGAAAGAGCCTGTTTTGAACTGTTGCATCAGGGGGGAGACCCTAGGTAATATTCCGTGAGACTTGAATATCATGAAATGGGATGGAAAAAAGCCTCCCTCTCCATACACGGGGTGCTCAAGCGTTACAGCTCAGAGGCCACGTTATTTCCTTCAAATTCCTTCTGCATGTGCTCCTCTCTGTTGTTGCAAATGGCACTAGGTCGAGCTCTTAAGGTCCCACTTTGCTGCTTGCCTTCTTCCAGAGAAGAAAAGAGCAGTAATGGCCAAAGACCAAATCTCTGTTTTGATCATCTTTCAGGGTGAGCAACAGGCACATTTTACAATTCAGTACCGCTTTTGACTGTGCACATTTGACGATCCACCAGAAAACGATTTCCCTTTTCACCTTTTTGAGTGCTTCTACTCGTGTCGGAGAAGACCTCAAAGTAAATCCATAGAAGGTGGCTGAAGTGTATATAACATAACCACATTCCTGACTGAGCACACACACAAACACAAAGGAAAGAAGCCCCAAGTTTCAATTGGGAGGATAAATGTATTCAGAATACATCCTGTGTAATGCACCCATCTCTGAGAGGAGGGCTTAGTCTACTCAGATGTAAAGACGTCGCTGTAAAATCTTATAACAGTCTGGAATTCAGATGCGTCTCATATCTAAGTCTAACAACAGCCAGAATGAATCAAGTGTTGACGACTAACAGGGATAGAGAGTAGGACTATCCCTAATTTGCATCCTGTAGCACAAACTCCAAAAAGTTCTGGGACACTAAAGTCAATGGAGAATAAGAACACCTCCTCACAGTTGCCCACTACACCGAGGCTAGGAAACACCGTCACCATCAAATATCCACGATAATTGAGAATTTCAATAAGCATTTTTCTACGGCTGGCCATGCTTTCCACCTGGCTACCCTTACCCCAGTCAACAGCCCTACACCCCCCACAGCAACTTGCCCAAACCTCCCCCATTTCTCCTTCACCCAAATCCAGATAGCTGATGTTCTGAAAGAGTTGCAAAACCTGGACCCCTACAAATCAACTGGGCTAGACAATCTGGACCCTCTCTTTCTAAAATTATCCACTGCAATTGTTGCAATTATTAGCCTGTTCAACCTCTCCTTCGTATCGTCTGAGATCCACAAAGATTGGAAAGCTGCCGCGGTCATCCCCCTCTTCAAAAGGGGGAGACACTCTAGACCTAAACTGTTACAGACCTATATCTATCCCACCCTGCCTTTCTAAGGTCTTTGAAAGCCAAGTTAACAAACAAATCACCGACCATTTCGAATCCCAATCTGGGAATCCCGAATCTCCGCTATGCAATCTGGTTTCCGAGCTGGTCATGGGTGCACCTCGGCCACGCTCAAGGTCCTAAACGATATCATAACCGCCATCGATAAAAGACAATACTGTGCAGCCGTATTCATCGACCTTGCCAAGGCTTTTGACTCGGTCAATCACCACATTCTTATCGGCAGACTCAATGACCTTGGCTTCTCAAATGACTGCCTCGCCTGGTTCACCAACTACTTCTCAGACAGAGTTCAGTGTGTCAAAATCACAGGGCCTGTTGTCCGGACCTCTGGCAGTCTATGGGGATGCCACAGGGTTCAATTCCCGGGCCAAATCTTTTCTCTGTATACATTAATGATGTCGCTCTTGCTGCTGGTGATTCTCTGATCCACCTCTACGCAGACTACACCATTCTGTATACTTCTGGCCCTTCTGTGGACACCAGACGAGCTTTAATGCGATACAACTCTCCTTCCGTGGCCCCCGACTGCTCTTAAACTAAATGCATGCTCTTCAACCGATCGCTGCCCGCACCTGCCTGCCCATCCAGCATCACTATTCTGGACGGTTCGGACATAGAATATGTGGACAATTACAAATACCTAGGTGTCTGGTTAGACTGTAAACTCTCTTTCCAGACTCATATTAAGCATCTCCAATCCAAAATTAAATCTAGAAATCGGCTTCCTATTTTGCAACAAAGCATCCTTCACTCATGCTGCCAAACATACCCTCGTAAACTGACCATCCAACCGATCCTTGACTTCGGCAATGTCATTTACAAAATAGCCTCCAACACTCTACTCAGCAAATTGGATGCAGTCTATCACAGTGCCATCCGTTTTGTCACCAAAGCCCCATATACTACCCACCACTGAGACCTGTATGCTCTCGTTGGCTGGCCCTCGCTTCATATTCGTCACAAAACCCACTGGCTCCAGGTCATCTATAAGTCTTTGCTAGGTAAAGCCCCGCCATATCTCAGCTCACTGGTCACCGTAGCAGCACGCGCTCCAGCAGGTATATTTCACTGGTCACCCCCAAAGCCTATTCCTCCTTTGGCCACCTTTCCTTCCAGTTCTCTGCTTCCAATGACTGGAAAAAAATGCAAACATCCCCAAAGCTGGAGACTCATATCTCCCTCACTAACTTTAAACATCAGCTGTCAGAGCAGCTCACAGAGCATTGTACATCCAACTACCTCATCCTCATATTGTTATTTATTTTTTTGCTCCTTTGCACCCCAGTTTCTCTACTTGCACATTCCTCTTCTGCACATCTATCACTCCAGTGTTTAATTGCTAAATTGTAATTACTTTGTCACTACGGCCTATTTATTGCCTTACCTCCCTAATCGTATCTCATTTGCACACACTGTATATAGATGTACAGTCAATAACACAATTGAAACGTTTGTTTATTCCATGTGTAACTGTGTTGTTGTTTGTGTCGCACTGCTTTGCTTTATCTTGGACAGGTCGCAGTTGTAAATGAGAACTTGTTCTCAACTGGCCTACCTGGTTAAATAAAGGTAAAATAAAAAATGTAATTAAAATAAATAACTTAGTTTGACAACACTTAAGTTTCCATGGTGAGAGAGGGAGCATTTACACACAAGGTGGTGGCTAAACAGATGGAAAAAATGAAGTATTTTCTGGCCACGGGAAAGGCCTGATGATTTCAGCACCATATTTCATCAGCTCACGTAGTCCAGATCATGAGGAAATTACTCATCGTATCAAAGCACACAAGTCCAACTGACAACATTACTGTAGGCTCCGGATGCAGCCCACTGGTAATAATCACTGTTCTCTGCCCAACTGAACTCTGTTGGAAAAAGTGAACATAACCTTTGTCATAGTTTGTTGTTTTGTCATTCAGTGTAATTGACATTAATGACTTGCTCAAAGCTTGAGCCAAGAACTAGGGCTATAGCTTTGCTAAAATACTCTAGAATGAGTTTTACTGCATATTAAATCAGCACCACAGTATCAGCCCAGAGAGTATCCATTAATAATGGACAAATAACTGCCGTTTAAGCACTGATCGTGACCTGGCTAGAAAAACAAACCAATAAGCTGCAGGCATGTTATGGTATTAGTCCAGAGACAATGTGTGAAATGTAACTCCATTTAGTTGTCATTCAGACATTAGCTCAAATTCAAGTCTGTGTGCTTGGTTTATGACAGGTACTGCTCTGGGGCCTGACTTTTCGCTAAAATAAACAGCACATCAAAGAGCTGAGTGCTCAGGTCCTAGTGATAGATGAAGTGTTGGCTTGTCTTGGCTGCTTGTTTTCCTTCTCTTTTCTATTAGTTTTGGAGTTTGGGTTCCTCAGAGAGGAGCGAGAGCTTGATGGAGCTCCCTTCTGTTCAGAATGTCTCCTCTGTTTTCTCAGAGAGTTGGGGAGGAGAGAGCCTTCCTCCAGACTATGCTGTGGTGGTGCACTCTGCTCTGTACTCCAGCGCAGCACATTTGGAGAGATGTTATGTAAAGGAAATGGAGAGCATAGCCGAGCCATGAGTCATGCTGTTTACTGGTAAGAACTAGGACGACCGGCAGGGAATCACACCCTCCCAAACTGAAGTTTCCTGGAAAATCACGTTGTTTCGCAGGGCAGAAGGAAAAGTACAGGAAACGGCTGGCATAACCGCCGGAACTTTTTTGCGGAAAAGGGAGGAGAGGTAGATATCTGAGTGAAGCGACATTCCAGCTGGGGACATAGGGATTCAAAAGAATGTCAAGTACACACACAGCAAGGACAAATCTGTCCAGTTATTACCTAACTAAAGCCATTCCATAGTACACATTGAATAACAATGAAGATCAATGAGAAAACAAATCACTATTACATTTTCCAACTTCAAATAACAAAGGGCTTCAGTACTTGTTAACACAAGAGACTTGAGATTACATCAGCAGGAGAAAAACGACAGTCGTTAATCCAATCCATTAAGTTGTTAATATTCTTATTCCGTCTGAGTACCCAAGTTCTCAGATGTAAAAGTGAGAAAGTTCCAGACATTTTTCATTGTTTACTGTATACCACCTAATACCAATGTTACAAAAACAAGGCACTTTACTCGAGACGATCCCTCCACGCCCCCAGACCACCGTATGGCGAGAGCATTGGTCTGAGATCCAGGAAGTCATCCAGAAAAGCGGGAATGGGCTGGGTGCAGATCCTGGTGGTTGGTACAACACAGGCACCTAAAGGGCACTTGTGGAGAGATGCCAATGTATATGCTCTCCATGCTTCAGTGTAAACTTGTTAATGTGACTGTTAATCTGTACATGTAATACAGTACTGTAAATATTTGTCATCTGTCATGTCTGTGTAATTCTTATGATACGGTCTTTGTCTCTAGAAATAAATGATCAGAACACATAGTAAGGAAATGAAGTTCCACAGTTAAAAAAAGGAAGTTTACACATAAAAATATCTGACTCGGGTTTCCTTTTGAGTCATACCGGTTCACTAACCACAGTCATTTCACTTTCACAACACACTGCAAAACCCACAATGAGTACAGGGGGTGGAAGAGAACCCACAGAACACTCAATACTATTGAAACTGTGGGCATCATTAACCATTATGAGCATGTATACATCATATTGGGTAGGGAAGTGAGAGAGCAGAAGATGATAAACCCTCTCTCTCCTCCAGACATCACATTGGGAACCAAGCCACATGTTTAACCTCATGACAGAGCATGGATATGATGCACTTGGTGTGGGAGGTCACCCCCACCACATATACCTCATCAACAGTGACTCAGTACATAGGCAGCCTCTTAGAAGAGATTTCAAGGCCCTCATACACTGTGGAAAGTTTTGGATGAGAAAGGACTCCTCTCATATTTTCCATATAAATCACAATGACAGTAAAGGTCAAATGTCCAAGAATATGATCCCGGTCTGGAGACATACAGTCAGCACCAAAATATGAAATTGATAAGGATTTATCTTTGTTTATTCTAGAAAGCTGGGCAACGGGACAGAGGCAGAGACAAAGGTCGGCGTAGCAAGCTTTTTGTGTGTGTGTGTCATCTAAAAATTATTGCTTTGACAGCAGGCCCATAGATTCAATTTCATATTGGCCTGCGACACTGCGGCTTCCAAACGAGATTCTGCTGAACCAGGGCCGACTATGGCACTCTCTCCTCTCTCTACTGTCAAACCAGGGTATAGGATAAATAACGAAATCACTGATACAGCACTAACAATGTCTTTGGGAATGTCTACAGTAGTATTCAATAGGACACAGCACCACACTAGACACTAGCCTTCAGAAAGTATTCATACCCCTTGACTTATTCCACAAATATTGTTGTCTTACAGCCGGAGTTCAAAATGGATTTGATTTTTCTCAACCATTTACATACAGTAGCCCACAATGGTATAGTGCAAACATGTTTTTGGACATTTTTGCTAATTAATTGAAAATGAAATCTCTCATATACATACAGTACCAGTCAAAAGTTGGGACACACCTACTCATTCAAGGGTTTTTCTTCCTTGAATGAGTAGGTGTGTCCCAACTTTTGACTGGCACTGTAAGTATTCACACTCCTGAGTAAATACTTTGTCATATCACCTTAGGCAGCGATTACAGCTTTGTCTTTCTGGGTAAGTCTCTAAAGCCTTGTTCACACTGCAGGCTTTAATGCTCAAATCAGTTGTGTTCAGACAGCAGTCATTTGCTGACATGGCTACGCTTGTTGTCATACTCCCGATGGGTGTGTGCATGGTGGTGTAGGCTGATTGATGGTGGCGCTCGTGCTTCCCATCACTCTGAAGTTATGTAGTAAGCTAAGGTGAAAATGCCTGCCATGGATGTTTCTCAGTTGCTTGAATGTTAAAAATCAGTGTAAGAACACAAATCCTCAAAAGGATAGGATGGCCCAACTTTCAAAATAAGTCCTTTTTGGCTAGCCAAGGCAGTCAACTAGCTAGCTAGGTAGTTGTTTAGCACATTCACTAATTTGTTTGTAAACAATTAACAAGCTAATTAGCTACCACATGTTCTTGTCAAACTGTCACCAGAGTAGCTAGCAAGCAACATGATATGACCATTCAGACAAGTCACATGGCCACAAATCAGATTTGTATCGGACTTCAAACCAGCTACGAAGGTGGCTTGAAATATCCGACTCCATGTGGAGTTCAGACTGCAGGAAGAATAACAGATTTGAATCAGATATGCAAATAAATAGGATTTGAGACTTCAAACTGCCAATGTGAACACAGCTTAAGAGCTTTCCACACTTGAATTGTGCAACATTTTCCTATTAATCTTCCCAAAATGCTTCAAGCTCTGGCAAATTGCTAGATAACCATTTTCAGGTCTTGCCATAGGCTTTCAAGTAGATTCAAGTCAAACTGTAACTCTGCTACTCAGGAACATTCACTGTCTTCTTGGTAAGCAACTCCAGTGTAGATTTGGCCCTGTGTTTTAGCAACGTTAGGAAGGACATCTGTATCTTTGTAGTGACTGGGTGTATTGATACACCATCAAAAGTGTATTTAATAACTTCACACATTTTAACCATCTACAAATAGGTGTCCTACAAATTGGAAAACCTCCCTGGTCTTGTATGTGTGGGGTGCAGCGATTAAGTAGTCATTCAAAAATCATGTTAAACACTATAGAGTACCACAGCACGAGTCATAATTCCCATAAAGGCCAGCGGTCAAACAAGGAAATGGTTCCAATCCTTTTTTCGCCATACATTTTTCCCATAGGGGATTTTAGAAACACTTAAAATAAGGGCTGTGTTTCATTTAGGCTTATGCTGGTGTGACAAAAATGAAATGCTAATTCCAGTCTCAGCATGACAATGCCCCTGTGCACAAAGCAAGGGCCATACAGAAATAGTTTGTTGAGATCGTTGTGGAAGAACTTGACTGGCCTGCACAGAGCCCTGACCTCAACCCCATCGAACACCTTTGGGATGAATTGAAACGGTGACTGCGAGTCAGGCCTAATTGCCCAACATCAGTGCCCCACCTCACTAATGCTCTTGTGGCTGTATTTGAGCAAGCCTTCCCAGAAGAGTGGAGACGGTTATAGCAGCAAAAGGGGGACCATCTCCATATTAATGCCCATGATTGTGGAATGAGATGTTCGAAGAGCAAATGTCCACATACTTTTGGTCATGTAGTGTATTTAGGCATGCCATAACAAGACATTTCAGCTTCTAATAGTTAGTTAACTTGTAAACATAAAACTAATTCCAATGTACCCCTTTTACCAAAGAGTAGCATCTGTCTACCAAAATATACTATTGCTTACCTTAGCAGCGCAAACATAATTCCACGTTGACATTAAGGGGAATTATGTGTAGTAGACCAGTGAAATCTCAATTTAATTCATTTAAATTCAGGCTGTAACAACAAAATGTGGAAAAAGTCAAGGGTGTGAACATAAATCTAACTTCGCCTGCAAATACTACATTTAAGGAAAATAAACACTGCCATACTTGCTGATAATTACAGTAGCCCACACACTTAAGGGCCTTGATATAGTAAAACAAGCAAAACGTATTATTACGCATGTCTGAATCAGGGACAACGTTTTATAACTCCGTCTTCATTATTTTTTATCCGCTTTACTATCCTCCTGGTCGTCTATCCCCACACCGTGCACTTTGACTCAGAATTCTAAAACCCAAACCACGTGTTGTTCCCTTCAATCGTAAACATAAAAGTAGGCTACCGTGCGCTATCGACAACCATATGGATACAGTAATAGATCTCTGAAAATATTACACATTTTCAAGTTATTAAGAGGCAGAAGTAAAACATTATCATTCAAAATATTACGATGGATAAATAGATGGAATAAAAATTATTTGTTTAAATTGTTAAATTGTTACATTTTAACAACTTCAAGAGTGAAAAAAGTTAATTTCTGGCGTAAACATATTGTTAAGATGGGCCTAAATAACATGTACCAAGTACGTTGATAACATGTAAATTAAATGTTTGGTTAAACCTCATCTTACTTGTTGATAGATTCGATTTTACGCATGTGTCACCGTGATAGCATCAGCAATTTTAGAGAGGAATGTCAAAACATCTCCCAGAAAAGCGCTCGTACGCTCACCTTATGAAAGCGGATATTCTCGGTCGGTAAAGCTTATGAAGTTTCCGTCCTATACGGGTTGAAGTTACTTGTCGCAATTCTGAAAGTAGTCCAGCAGTCGAACCGAAATGTGTCCCCGTACTAAATTAACTACAAAACAACAACAACAATGTATCAACATTCCACTTCGTGCTTCCGCAAGTATTTACGTCACCAACTCCTCGTGACCGCCCCCTCCATTCATGAAAATAACTTTCTGCTGACGTGAACGAGGCGGGAAACTAGGGGAAGCTAGAAATAGACTGTTGACGCAGTTTGAGAATACTTTAGGGAAAATTAGCGAGATAATGTGTAGATTAAATCATTATTATACTAATGATGGCTATCCAACTATAAATAGTCTGTTATTACTTCACAAACAATGTCAGCACATGTTTTAGCTTTTTATAGGCCGATTCAATAATTCCATGCGCACCTGATTGCACAATGTTCGTTTTTCTGGTGCCAAAATATCTCTAATATAAATATTAGAGAATCCCTATCCCATATACTTTCTCATAATTTGACATTAGAGAATTATCATTTTTTGAGGTAATCTGACCCTAAAGTTACTGCCTCGCTGGTTAATAGAAGAACATGCGCCATCTGTCTTTACCAATGTCCTGTCCTTACAACATTTATTATGAGTTTTGCATTTATTAAAGGCTGCATAATGTTGAAGGCTCTGAGCCCAAACAATAAACTAGCTTATTCAGCCTTCTAACTAACCTCTTACATTATTGCCCCAAAACCATTATCATGCAAGACAATATATAGTCTGAGAAGGGTGACAGACATTCTCTTAGGTGAAAAAAACATGACACATCTCCAAAAATAAACTAGTAGTATCCCTCCAACTAAGGACTCCCACAGCGTGCTTCTCAGTTCTTGTTGTAAGTCTACAAGAACAAGTCTGGTCATACACTGCCTTTTTTTTTTTGAAACAGACAGATCAAATATTCTTCCAAAAATGATTTACTAATTTTAATACTGCATGTGTAAAATGTGTATGTACATGATACACATTAACAGCCTAACTCTAGGGCTCATCTCATTGAACATCCTCAAACTGAGCACAGAGTTGATAAGCAATGCTTATACACCTCAAGGCTGTCAAAAGACCATTTAGTGGCAAAATATCAGAATTGGGCTGCCTGTGTAAACGCAACCATAGACTGTGCTGCAGAGGTTTGAGAATGGAAAAGGTCAAATTTATACAGAAGGGTTGTAAAATTGCTCAATTATATTCATATAATAATCAACTTGCTCCTTACAGTATGCATTTATAAATTGGTTCAAATCAAGATGTCTTTAGTGAGGACCTCTCCATTACACTGTACACTATAAGAAAAAAGATTCCCACTAATTTCCTAGCAAAGGAACTGACTAACTCCCATAGAGTTCACCCACTGTAGCTGGGCCTAGAGCCAGGAAGTTGTTATATGGTTGTATTTCTGTGGATGACCATTGCCATCGGTGATTCAACACATGAGCGTTTTCCTCAGTAGAGGCATATGGACTAAATTGTACATTGATGTGCTGGGATCTCTCATGCAGAGTACATTTAAAGTTGATAGCAAATGTAGCTTATGAGATGAGTAATTACTCAAGTTTGTGTCATGGGTGGTTCTCATTCTAAAGCAATGCCCAAGCCTGCTTTATTAGAGCACATCTTGTCAACAGAATTAACATCAGGTTATGTTCGCAATAGTTTATATGCATCTGTAATCCCCCCCTGAGCATTCTTGTAATTAAAAATATAATTGAATGTGCACTGTGGCATGGGATTGTTTGGCTTGGTGTATAGTTGGGCTGTCGGCAATTCATTATTTTATTGATCATGTGGTCGATTTATTAGAAAAATGTGTCCCCCATGTTCCACTCCAGCAGTGTCGAAGCCTTTACCTGAGGCAGGACTTGTCTGTTTATGTCTTGGTTTTGACTAAATCAATATTACACAGTAGTGTACTGGGATATGAAACAATAAAGATCAGAGGAGGTGTTAGCTTTTATGCCCACGATATCCCACCGATGATGTATGATGCTGAGCTCGGATAAAATTATCTGAGACTGTTTACAGAAGGTTGGAAAATGAACCTCCACTACCCAAACAGACTGTTGATGATTAACATATAAACGATGACTTCACTAACTTCTTCAGTCTAGTTATTAGCAGGGTTGTGGGGTAACTGTTTACATGTAGACTGATTACAAAAAAAGAACTCATCAGTTACGTTACCAGCAAAACATTTTTTTGAAAAACTAGATGATTACTTCTTGAATTACTTTTAAATTCAGAAAGGATGTTTTCTCAATGACATTCAATTCCTCTTTGTGGTCTTCTAATGCCTTTTAAAGAGAAAGTAGTCCAAACATAACTGAAAGTCATCAGATTAGGTTACTGAGTTTGGGTAATACAAAAGTTAACTTACTGATTACAATTTTGGACAGATAACTCGTAACTAACAGTTTACATTTAGAAAGTAACCTACTCAACTCTGGGTACTAAGTAAAACAAATTAAAAGGTTTGCGATTGTCACAGCAATATGACTACAACATTGAGTTTTGCTTCCTGAGGTGCATACAAAATGGGAGATTCTGTTTTGGGTGGATTTCTCCTTAAAAACATTGACTCATAGTTGCCCATGAGTTGTTTCTGAAGAAATAATACTCACAAACTGTTCAGGTTTGTGGACTTCCCATGTGACACAGGATTTATATTTGGGACATGACTAACCACTCCACTGATTTATCCAAAATATGTTTAATAGAAAAACACTTTATGTAACACACTGTCAGGTTACAGGGCTATGGAAACATGTGGTGAAGCAGTTTCAGTTTGTGTTAGTAGTCTGCTATGAAAGACTGGTATTCAGCAATATAGTCTCTGAATAAGATGTAGGCTAGTTTGTTGCTATTAGAGAAAGTGTCAAACATGTCTGATGTAATAGCATGGAGAATACTGTAACAGTGTCGAAAGTAGGATAAATGGCTCATCTTATGGTTTGGGAATAGTACGGCTATGTTATGCACTGTAATGATGTCATCATGTTATGCACTGTAATGATGTCATCAGATAAATGGAATGTGTATCATGAAAGGAGAGCACAATTGACATGCCGTTTTTCATAAGTAGTAACTGTAACCAGATACAAGAACTAAGGCATTTTCACTAACAAGGCTAGATTACAAGCACATGTTTTTTTTTTCAATGTGTGCTTTACAGTGTGTGCCTTTCTGGGTGACAGTTCTGTTTTCTTTTGTCTGGCTTGAGCATTAATGTATGTTTCCATGCCTGACATCATTGTGAGGATTATTGGAAACCTTATTCCTTTTCCAAAGCTTTTAGGCAAATAGTGCCACCCATAGCAACACCCACTGCCAGACATTATTACACTTGGCCTAGGCCTACTTGTGAAACTGGAGAAATTACATTATTGGATAAATACAATTACAATGGGAACATTAGTCATACATTATTTGAATGAAAAATATCTAAATACATTTTATTAATAACAAAATGCAGATGTTTTTATCCTAGCCTATAGCCTAATCTTGATATAGTTTGTGATCTGCACAGCACGAACACATTATTTATGTTCTTCAACGCTCACCCTTTCATGGGCGGGACTTCCGTTCGAGAGGCGGGAACTTCCGTTCGGGAAAACGATATGGAAGTGAGAACGAGTCTATTTCTTTTTGATATTCAATAGTTTGCAATTGCAACAGTCAGTCATAAGTTCCATGCATATTGGAAACGAACTAACACTTAGTTGTTCATCGAAACTAGCTTTTTCCCGATGTAATTGCTTGTAGCTAGCTCACATACCGGTAAACCTAGGTAACGTTAGCCGCTTTCTATAATGCTTCACAATAACATTAGATAGCTAACGTTAGCTAGTAGCTACTACTTGGTCCTGTCAGTTTGACAAATGCCAAATGTTTTAAGCACTTTTCGAGGATAAATCTGTTATCGTGATGTGAAAATGCTTTACAAATAGGCAGCCTCGATGTTGAGATGAGAGAATTATTTACCAACCAGTTTCCAGGTAGCTATGCTAACTAGCTATCTGTGTGTCTCATGTTGAAATCTCTGCACCCACACAGTACATGATCTGGCAGTGAGTGTACATGATGAATCGTCCCAAGCCTACAACGATTAGGCGGCCTAGTGCTGCGAAACCCTCCGGTATGTACAGTATCTAACTATGTGTGCCCACTTTATCTAACTTTTGTCAATCATACAATACTATTACAAGTCTTTCTCTTCAATGTTGCCATTAGGTCACCCTCCTCCAGGAGATTTCATAGCATTGGGGTCAAAGAGTGGCGGAGAGTCCAAAGCACCTGCAGTTCTCCTTAAACCAGCGTCCACCTTACCCACTGACCGTAAACGAGAGACCTCCTCGTCACTTCCATCCTCCTCTGGCCTGTCCGGCCTAGTGAAGCGCCCCAAGATCTCCTCTACCCCTCCGGTCAGCGCCCTAGGACGATTGGCTGATGTGGCAGCAGTGGACAAAAGGGCTATATCGCCTTCGATCAAGGAGCCCTCAGTGGTGCCCATAGAAGGTAGGAAACGGTATCAATTCAAATATGTTTTTCAGTGGAATAGGTAGTGGTGAATCCTGTGTCTGTGATGTGCTGTGACTGTGCATATTACTAACACAATGGTTCTCTCTTCCATACAGTCCCCCCAGCAGTGCTCCTGGATGAGATTGAGAATGCAGAGCAGGATGGAAATGATGATCGCATTGAAGGGGTGCTCTGTGGAGCTGTCAAACAGCTGAAGATGAACCGGGCCAAACCTGACATAACACTATACCTCAGCCTCATGTTCCTGGCCAAGATTAAGCCCAATCTGTTTGCCACTGAAGGCATTATTGAGGTGAGATTTGAAACCCAATATTTTACAATCAGTTCCATACAGTTCTTATACAGATTGGTTCATTACTTTTTCTATCTGCGTGGACAGGCCTTGTGCAGTCTCCTTCGCCGGGATGCCTCCATCAACTTCAAAGCAAAGGGCAACAGTCTGGTGTCTGTGCTAGCCTGCAACCTGCTGATGGCAGCCTATGAGGAGGATGAGAACTGGCCAGAGATCTTTGTCAAAGTGAGAACCACTAATCATTCCTATTGGAGTTCTGTTTGTATTCTAGCTGCATTGTTACCACTGTTGTGCGCTCTTTAACATGTTCTTGTTCTTTTCAGGTGTACATTGAGGACTCTTTGGGGGAGCGAATTTGGGTAGACAGTTCCCATTGTAAGAATTTTGTGGACAATATCCAGACTGCCTTCAGTACCAAAATGCCCCCAAAGAGTATGCTGCTGCAGTTGCAGACTGACACTGGCCGCTCCGGTGGAGATATCAGTGCAGGTATAGTACTGTATGTATGTACCTACTGGTTTGTTCAGGTGTGAATCCAGGGACATTGGATTTGACTCTTAATCATTATTACGTCATTTAACATTTGGCGGTAGCCTAGCGGTTAAGAGCGTTGGGACAGTAACCAAAAGGTTGCTGGTTCGAATCCCCAAGCTAACTAGGTGAAAAGTCTGTATGTGCCCTTGAGCAAGGCACTTAACCTTAATTGCTCTTCTGAGTCGCTCTGGCTATGAGTGTCTGCTAAATGGCTAAAATGGCAACTTTCCAGGGAGCAGTCCTCACCCCTCCACCCCAGATGAGGATGACAGCCAGACCGAATTGCTGATTGCTGAGGAGAAACTTAGCCCTGAAGATGATGGACAAGTTATGCCAAGGTATTTAGGCATAGGCTACTACATATACAGTAGCAGTAATATA
This sequence comes from Oncorhynchus kisutch, assembly GCF_002021735.2. Lineage (NCBI taxonomy): Eukaryota > Metazoa > Chordata > Actinopteri > Salmoniformes > Salmonidae > Oncorhynchus > Oncorhynchus kisutch. The sequence continues at coordinate 55,554,746 of NC_034183.2, forward strand.
TTGATTGCCTGTCTGTATTGTCTGTCTGCTTCTACTTAGACCGATCAGTTTTTTGGACAGTTTGTGTTCATTCACTCTTCATCTCATCGTAGGTACGAGGAGCTGTCTGAGAGTGTGGAGGACTATGTTCTAGATGTCCTGAAGGACCAGTTGAACCGCAGGCAGCCCATGGACAATGTGTCCCGTAACCTGCTGCGTCTGCTCACTGCCACCTGTGGCTACAAGGAGGTGCGGCTTATGGCTGTGCAGAGGCTGGAGATGTGGCTGCAGAATCCAAAGGTGAGAGCAGGAGTAACACTCAGCTACCCACATCACCATCAGTAGTTAACAGGAATCATAATTGCATTGGCAATCGTGGTCTAAAGTGAACATTAGAGCCATCTCCTTCCAGCCTCCAATCCAGCATGTAAATGCATCTGTTTGCATGAAATTAAATCTGACAGTGAACTAGTGTTCGGTTATGTATAATGAAGCCTTTTGTCTCTGCAGCTGACCCGTCCAGCTCAGGACCTTCTCATGTCTCTCTGTATGAACTGCAACTCCCATGGAGCGGACGACATGGAGGTGATCTCCAACCTCATCAAGATCCGCCTGAAACCTAAAGTCATCCTCAATCACTACATGCTCTGTGTCAGGTCTGCAGGTCCTCTCTTATGGCCATATGATAGTTTAGTTTGGATAGTCCCCTACACATGGTTTATAGATGTTCAACCAAGTACCCAGGGGCATCAACCACAAACCCTAACCCAGGCTTCATGTCCTCATCCTGGTTCAATCCAAACCTCAACCCTAACAAGTTGTTGCATATCAACATACTTGATGTGTTCAATGTTGTTAGTTTGAACAACCTATAGGGGACCATTTATATTTCAATGGTGCAGAGCGCTTTATTCATACACTTAACTGTGCTGTCTGGCCTTTGTTAACCAGGGAGCTACTGAATGCACACAAAGACAACCTGGGAACCATGGTGAAGCTGGTGATCTTCAACGAGCTGTCCAATGCCAGGAACCCCAACAACATGCAAGTCCTTCACACACTGCTCCAGCACAGCCCAGAGCAGGCCCCTAAGGTGAGGGAGTATTCCATGCTGACAAGACGGCTGAGGAAAAAAAAATGTGTTACTGTGGGGAAAGTAAATATATGTGGCTCACAGTGCTCGAAATTAAGGCTTGTCTGTGGCAAATAATACAAATATATAAAAAATGAATGTCGGACAACCAGAATATAGATTTTAGTTGTCCGAATGGACAAGTAAACACATCACTATCAAACAATTGACATTCTGAGTAAATTGCCATTTATTCCTATTTGCTAAAGCCTATTTCAATCAATATGTGATATTTACACAAAGCAAGAGAACACTGTAGACCGAGCTAACGCCTCGATCACACCAACAGCGTCATTGTGCAAAATGGTACGCTGCAGCATCTGGAAATGTGTGCAACAAAAGTTAAACATTCACCTTCTGCTACCATTTCTGTTACGCCGTCTACGCATACAGTTTGTTGCATACGTTCGATAAATCCAACGTATGCACCACACAGAACACACCGCAACCTCCCCTACAACACAATGCTGCAAAGGCAAAGTCAGCGGTCTATTGGAAAGGAATGTACTTCCGTTGTACTAAAACGCAACGATGCTGTCGGTGTGACGAGGTGTAAGAGTCAGACCAAAGCAGCACAAAATATCCAGTCAGTGTATATATATATATTCTCGAATGTCGGAGGATCTGGGCCAATAGCCAAAGTCTGTTTATATAGAGGACACTCGGGCGTCTTATTGTTATAGAAGTCCACATTTTCATTTGATATTAATATGACTTGGTCTATTAAGCCACTTTCAGTTTAATGCATGCTGGATTTCTCCTGCCATGCTATTTCATGATCTCAAAGTTTAAGTTGCTTTTAAATAACTCCAAAACAGGGGAGGCCTAAGGTAATAATGAGAGAGATAGAAACAACAGCACGATATAAAGATCAAATGAGAAATTTGAACAAAACTTACAGTTGAGCAAGAAATTACAAGACAGAAATGATGCATGCACGTGAGGTTGAAAACTAACTTGAAATATCATAAAGAATGAAGTCCAGTTAAAGATTGAAGACTGTTTTCCAAACTATTCTAATAAACTATTTAGATGTCCTGAAGTTGCAGATTTTAAATGGGAATAATATTAAAAGCAGGAGTCTTTGCTATTCTCAAACACAGATTTATTTTAGGCCACGGGGTGAGCAAACAAAAGAGAACTTAAACTACAGCTGATGAAAGCTTCTGAAAGAAATGATGTTGTTGACAAGTGACTTCATCTTTCGGGCAATTAAAACATTTAATGTCAAGCCCGGGTTCAGAAATGGACCAGGATAATCTTTATTGGCTTTGGATTGAAGTACACGTTTGTATTTTTCTCGGATTGATCGCACTTTTACTTTATTTTGAATAACTGAAACTCAAGGAGGAGATGTTGTTTGGAAACTGCTTGGCTTAAAGCTGTTTTCTCCCTTCTGATCCTCTCCTTAGTTCCTGGCCATGGTGTTCCAGGACCTGCTGACCAATAAGGATGATTACCTGCGTGCCTCTCGAGCCTTGCTGAGAGAGATCATCAAACAGACCAAGCACGAGATCAACTTCCAGTCCTTCTGCCTGGGTCTGATGCAGGAAAGGAAGGAGGCCACCTATGTTGACATGGAGTTCAAAGTGAGCTCATGATCTTTATATTTCTCCCACCTTGTCTCAGTCTCCTATATCATTAAATAACTCACCCCCTACCTAGTTGTATGCCCTTTTGTGCTTCTTCATGAATAACTTCTGTGTGTTCTCTGTCTGTTTTCACAGGAACGCTTTGTGATCCAGGTGACAGACCTGCTCACGTGCTCCATGATGCTGGGCATCACAGCTCAGGTCAAGGAGGCTGGCGTTGCGTGGGACAAAGGAGAGAAGAAGAGTACGTTCTTGTAGTTCTCTGGTTGTCGTCGATGTGGGCATTTTGAACATCCCTTTTGTCTGTTTCAGATCTGGATGGTCTGAGATCCTTTCAGAATAATATCGCTGCCATTCAGAGGGATGCTGTGTGGTGGCTTCACACTGTTGTTCCCACTATTGCCAAAGTGCCATCCAAGGACTATATACACTGGTATGTGTTTGGGAGTTTTCGTGCCACATAAACATAAGGGGAGCTAATAAACATCCTACAGTAGTTACTTAAGATTATTTTCATTACGTGGGTAGAAGAATTTGCTTGTTTCTTTTCCACAGTCTTCACAAGGTGCTTTTCACGGAGCAACCAGAGACCTACTACAAGTGGGATAACTGGCCCCCTGAGAGCGACAGAAAGTGAGCATCTCTTCCCAACATTTGTTTTATTCATGTCTGTCCGTCGCTGCCGTCTCTCCCTGCTGTCTCTCCCTGCTGTCTGTCCCTGCTCTCTGTCCCTGCTCTCTGTCCCTGCTGTCTGTCCCTGCTCCGTTGGCATCACTTAAATGTTTTGCCTCTGCCAGTTTCTTCCTGCGGCTGTGCTCTGAAGTGCCTCTGCTGGAGGACACTCTAATGCGCATCCTGGTCATCGGACTGTCCCGTGACCTGCCTCTGGGCCCGGCCGACGCCATGGAGCTGGCGGACCACCTGGTGAAGAGGGCAGCCGGGGTCCAGTCCGATGGTACAACATCTGCAACAGCAATGGGTAAGTGGAGTTTACTTACAGTAGTTAACATTTTCATGAAAACAGATGACATTGAGCGAACTTTGTTTATTTGGCTTCACATAAAGAGTGATATATCGCTTGATTCCTGGTTTTGCTTTTGTAGATCTGGATGTTTTGAGAGTGGAGCGGATCCAACTGATTGACGCAGTGCTGAACCTGTGCACCTACCACCACCCAGAGAACATTCAGCTGCCTGCGGGGTACGCTGCTCTCTCTTAGTGTAATTAATCAACTCGCCAGCTAGCTTTGAGTCGATGTTCATGTCGTTTTCTGTAAATGACACGTTTGATATTTTTCAAGCTATACTCCTCCGAACCTGGCGATAGCCACACTCTACTGGAAAGCGTGGCTCCTGCTACTTGTGGTGGCCGCTTTCAATCCACAGCAAATAGGTATGAGTCTCAATCAGGTTTCCCTACAATTCATCAGAGTATATATTAGAACCTTAGCCACAGGTTTTTACCTTTTTTGTTACAATCAACCATTTATTTCTCTCCAGGCTTAGCTGCCTGGGACGGCTATCCCACACTGAAAATGCTCATGGAGATGGTTATGACAAAGTAAGTCACAAGTATGCAACGTTTATTAGTTTAAACCCAGCATATACCAGACTAACTACTCAACGAAGCTCATCTTTCTCCTCCCCCTTTTTCCTGCTTGGCAGTAACTACTCCTATCCTCCATGTACGGTGGCCGATGAGGAGACCAAGACCGAGATGATCAACCGGGAGCTGCAGGTGTCCCAGAGAGAGAAGCAGGAGATCCTGGCCTTCGAGAGCCACCTGGCGGCTGCCTCCACCAAGCAGACCATCACAGAGAGCAACAGCCTACTGCTGTCCCAGCTCACCAGTCTGGACCCACAGTAAGACTCCTGCTTCATGCACCTTGTAGAATACTTTTAGGGGCTGTTCCTAGATGCAGATTAAATGCATACTAGCATACTAAATGGAGAATCTCCATTGAATGTGCTTTTTTTAGGCCATGGCTTAATCTGGGTCTGGGAAACCGTCCCATTTTGTTAATTTGTTTATTTTTTCCTAGGGGCCCCCCTCGCAAACCCCCACCCGCAGTCCAGGAGCAGGTGAAGAGCCTTAACCACTCCCTTCGCCTGGGTCACCTCCTCTGTCGCTCTCGCAACCCTGACTTCCTGCTCAACATCATCCAGAGACAGGTAAACAAGAGCACATCCTCTCTCGCCAGTAGAAAGTATTCTCTCTGGAAGGAACTCTACAACTGTGTTCTATGTTTTCCCCAGGCCTCCTCTCAGTCAATGCCCTGGCTGGCTGACCTGGTGCAGTCCAGTGAGGGGTCCTTGGACGTGCTGCCCGTGCAGTGCCTGTGTGAATTCCTGCTTCACGATGCTGCAGATGACAACTTGCCCATCGAGGATGACGAGGAAGGAGAGAGTAAAGAGCAGAGAGCCAAGAAAAGACAAGTATGCTGCCGTTTCTCAACAGCTATCATATTTTTGTTTGTTTTGAATGGCTTTTGTGGACAGAGAAATCACTGACTCCAGCATCTCAAAGGATACACTTGTCACGTTTTATTTCATCCACACAAACCAACAAATGCCACATTTTCTGTTGTCTCTCTCGCTACACCAGAGGCAACAAAAGCAGAGGCAGCTCCTTGGACGGCTGCAGGATCTGCTGTTGGGTCCTAAAGCTGACGAACAGACCACGTGTGAGGTGTTGGACTACTTCCTGCGCCGCCTCAGCTCTTCTCAAGTGGCGTCAAGAGTCCTGGCTATGAAGGTGCATTATAAGAGACAGGACACACACTAATGAGTGTTTCATTGATTTTACTGAGGAGATGTATTCATCTACTTTGGCTCTTCTGCTGTTGTTCAGGGTCTGTCACTGGTGCTGACTGAGGGGGGTCTGAAGGATGGAGAGGAGAGGGACCAGCCCATGGAGGAGGACTCCAGAGATGCTGAGCTCCTGCCAGGGTACCAGTGGCTCCTGCAGGACCTCCCCAAGCTTCCCCTGTTCGACAGCGTCCGGGGCATGACCTCCACCGCTCTGCAGCAAGTCAGTGGTCTAGATCGTTCGTACCGATGTGAACCGTATTTAGCTTCATCGTCAGGTTGTAGATGACAGAGTTTTTATTCGCTGAAGGGATGTGGTAAGAATGTGCGTTGTGCTTCTGTTCTTCCCCAGGCCATCCACATGGAGACAGACCCACAGACCATCAGCGCCTACCTCATCTACCTGTCCCAGCATGCACCAGTGGAGGAGCAGGCATCTCACAATGACCTCGCTCTGGTAGCCCTGACACCTCTCTCCCTCAGTCATACCTCCTATTATTTACCTGGGTTATTTGTTCAGTCGAGCACCCCGTAGCAAAACGTTTTGCACGGAGAACTAAAGTCTATGTTCATATTGAACAAGTTCAGGTAGTTTCAAAACGTTGTCTTCCCCACTGAACACGACCCTGTATTGCCTTCATAGTTAGATACTGAGGTGGGTTTGATTTGGGATCCTCTAGGATGTGGCCCGTCTGATTGTCGAGCGCTCCACCATCATGAACAGCCTGTTCTCCAAGTACTCCTGCCGGCCCGAGTCAGACGCCGTGCTCTCAGCCCTCATCTCCATCTTCTCCAGCTACATCAGGAGGATGAGGAAGACCAAAGAGGGAGAGGACCTCTACAGCTGGGTGAGGGGGAGGGGGGGGGGGACCGGGACCTTACGTTTCTACATCTAAATGGAAGATGGTTTCAGGCTGATGATTTCATATTGGTAGACCTGTAGTGATCATTTCAACTAGAGGTGCTTGCTGTCAATACAGTTGTCACTGAAATTACATTACTCCTTTAAACTTTGACTATTGAACTCTATAGTCAGAATCTCAGGACCAGGTGTTTCTGCGTTGGACCACAGGGGAGACGGCCACCATGCACATTCTGGTGGTCCATGCCATGGTCATTCTCCTGACGCTCGGGCCACCCAAAGGTATGTATCGCTGAATACCACACTTGTTGTTACAAACATGGCCTGTCTACTGTACCTCCGTGTCTGTTTTCAGTGTATAGTATGATTCATGTGTCTCGGTTCTCAGAGGAGAGTGACTTCTTCAACCTCCTGGACATCTGGTTCCCCGACAAGAAACCCCTCCCCACCGCCTTCCTGGTGGACACCTCCGAGGAGGCCCTGCTGCTACCTGATTGGTTGAAGCTGAGGATGATCCGGTCAGAGGTCGCACGATTGGTGGATGCAGGTACGAGTCCAAACACATTTGAAATACATGCAGGTAGAAGTGTACATGGTGTAGGCCTTACAGAGTAAAATACCACCGTATATAAAAAAATATATACAATTCTAGAGTTTATGATACAATGTCTGTCCTCTGCAGCGCTGCAGGATCTGGAGCCCCAGCAGCTGCTGCTGTTTGTCCAGTCGTTTGGCATCCCTGTTTCCAGTATGAGTAAACTGCTGCAGTACCTGGACCAGGCTGTATCCCACGACTCACAGACACTGGAACAGAACATCATGGACAAGAGTGAGGGAGCTTGACCACAAACTATCCTACTACACTAAATCTATTCCACGTGGATAATGTTTGCCTCAGTTATGTAGCTAGTGCTCATATAATCTATTCCTGAAGATTTTATGTCTAAGTCTGACTATTTAGTGTTGATGGTATATTGTCTGTTCCTGATGGTTCTGTATCTCCTGTGCTACAGACTACATGGCTCATCTGGTGGAGGTGCAGCATGAGCGAGGCGCCACAGGGGGGCACACTTTCCACGGGTTGCTCAGCTCCTCTCTCCCTCCTCGCAGAGGTCAGTCGGGGAAGGGTACCTAGTCAGTGATACCTAGTCAGTGGTACAACTGAATGGATTCAACTGAAATGTGTCTTCCACATTTAACCCAACCCCTCTGAATCAGAGAGGTGCGAGTGGATGTCGATTAAGGCAGCCCCGTCTTCAGCACGTGGGGAACAGTGGGTTAACTGCCTTGCTCAGGGGCAGAACGATAGATTTGTACTTTGTCAGCTCAGGATTCGATCCAGGAACCTTTCGGTTATTGGCCCAACTCTCCTACCCGCAAGACTACCTGCCACCCCATACAGTCTCTTACTACTACTATGTGATTACATTTGTTTATGCCTCTCTGGGTTACATTTCTTATAAAAGTTTTGGAACAGCCCGGTAAAAACACAGTTTTGGTGTTTTGGGTCCATATCTGTCAATGACCCGAAGACTATGATGTTTAACCTTACAGATAGTACTGAGGTGAACAGAGCCAAAGTTACCGTGGAAACTCCTAGTGGCTCCTTGAAGATGAGAGCCAATCAGATCCCAGTGATTGGGCCTGAGGATGACCTCACCGGCATGTTGCTTCAGGTAGGAATGTATCTCTGCCTGGAGATGGATGACACATTAATACCTGTCTGAAGTCATTTATGAAGTTTATAGAGCAAATCATTTTTTCTCTCCGGTTTCATCAACTATTTTCTTGTAGTTTGTCTGATACAACAGACACAGGGGCTTTTTTAATCATACCTCCACAAGTAGCCTACAGTGAAGTGATTGATTATCCTAGCGGACAGAGTTGTTTGGTTAGTACTGTAGTCAGATCTACCACCTGTTTTCAGAGTGCTGACTGAGGGTCTAATACTTTTGGCTTTGTCTCCACAGATGTTCCCTCTGAAGGTGGACCTCCGCAGGCCCAGCCCCCCTCCCCGGCCCCTCTCCCTGGCCATGCAGCAGGCTCTGGCACAAGAGCTGGTGCGTGCCAGACAGGGGGGGCACCCCCAGCAGGGTGGGGTGGCAGTGCGTCTCCTACAGGCCCTGGCTACCCTACTCAACTCTGCCCACGCCGGGGCCCTCGTCATGGCCATGAACCGCAGCCATGCCCTGTCCTGCCCCATGCTGCGCCAGCTACACCTCTACCAGGTATGATTGATTTACTCAGCTGTCCTTCTAAACAGTGCAACAGTGCTGCATCTCTGTCTCTCTCTGTAGCCTATATACAGTGGGGCAAAAAAGTATTTAGTCAGCCACCAATTGTGCAAGTTCTCCCACTTAAAAAGATGAGAGGCCTGTAATTTTCATCATAGGTACACTTCAACTATGACAGACAAAATGAGGGGGGAAAAATCCAGAAAATCACATTGTATGATTTTTTATGAATTTATTTGCAAATTATGGTGGAAAATAAACTTTTGTTATTGACCAAAAACTTATCTCAATACTTTGTTATATACCCTTTGTTGGCAATGACAGAGGTCAAATGTTTTCACACACTGTTGCTGGTATTTTGGCCCATTCCTCCATGCAGATCTCCTCTAGAGCAGTGATGTTTTGGGGCTGTTGCTGGGCAACACGGACTTTCACCTCCCTCCAAAGATTTTCTATGGGGTTGAGATCTGGAGACTGGCTAGGCCACTCCAGGACCTTGAAATGCTTCTTACGAAGCCACTCCTTCGTTGCCCGGGCGGTGTGTTTGGGATCATTGTCATGCTGAAAGACCCAGCCATGTTTCATCTTCAATGCTCTTGCTGATGGGAGGACGTTTTCACTCAAAATCTCACGATACATGGCCCCATTCATTCTTTCCTTTACACGGATCAGTCGTCCTGGTCCCTTTGCAGAAAAACAGCCCCAAGCATGATGTTTCCACCCCCATGCTTCACAGTAGGTATGGTGTTCTTTGGATGCAACTCAGCATTCTTTGTCCTCCAAACACGACGAGTTGAGTTTTTACCAAAAAGTTATATTTTGGTTTAATCTGACCATATGACATTCTCCCAATCTTCTTCTGGATCATCCAAATGCTCTCTAGCAAACTTCAGACGGGCCTGGACATGTACTGGCTTAAGCAGGGGGACACGTCTGGCACTGCAGGATTTGAGTCCCTGGCGGCGTAGTGTGTTACTGATGGTAGGCTTTGTTACTTTGGTCCCAGCTCTCTGCAGGTCATTCACTAGGTCCCCCCGTGTGGTTCTGGGATTTTTGCTCACCGTTCTTGTAATCATTTTGACCCCACGGGGTGAGATCTTGCGTGGAGCCCCAGATCGAGGCAGATTATCAGTGGTCTTGTATGTCTTCCATTTCTTAATAATTGCTCCCACAGTTGATTTCTTCAAACCAAGCTGCTTACCTATTGCAGATTCAGTCTTCCCAGCCTGGTGCAGGTCTACAATTGTGTTTCTGGTGTCCTTTGACAGCTCTTTGGTCTTGGCCATAGTGGAGTTTGGAGTGTGACTGTTTGAGGTTGTGGACAGGTGTCTTTTATACTGATAACAAGTTTAAACAGTTGCCATTAATACAGGTAACGAGTGGAGGACAGAGGAGCCTCTTAAATAAGTTCTTACAGGTCTGTGAGAGCCAGAAATCTTGCTTGTTTGTAGGTGACCAAATACTTATTTTTCCACCATAATTTGCAAATAAATTCATGAAAAATCCTACAATTTGATTTTCTGGATTTTTTTTCTCATTTTGTCTGTCATAGTTGAAGTGTACCTATGATGAAAATTACAGGCCTCTTCTTTTTAAGTGGGAGAACTTGCACAATTGGTGGCTGACTAAATACTTGTTTGCCCCACTGTATGTCTGTGTTTCATCAGTCACCACTACGACAGAGTACATGCATGTCTGTCATTACACCAAACAGATGTGAATGTATTGGGTTGTATTTTTAACATGTGTTTTTCTCCTTCTCTCCTCCGTCTCTTCTACTCAGCGGCTGGTGTCGCAGGACGTGGCCTTCTCCTCTCTCTTCTTCAAGGCTGTCATTGAGATGATGACATGGTTGGAGAACCCGGCCGTGGAGGTGGGGCCCCTGCGGGCCCTGCTCAAGTCCTTTGCTGGACAGTATTCCCAGAAGCACCGGCTCACTGATGGTGCGTGCTCCTTATCATGTCCTTAGCTGCGTATAGAATGATACCCCATTGCATATTTATTTATTTATTTATTTATTATACAGACACACATACTTGGGCCTAGTCACAGATAGTGAAGTAATCCACTGTTAACGGTGTGACGATAACTGACTATGTCTATCCTCTGCAGTTCGTACAGGCTTCCTCCACCTGGCTGAGGCCCTGGCTTATCGTAGGGACTCCGAGGTGGCTGTGAGGGCCATAATCGCCACACTGAAGGCAGGGGAGAGATGTAACGCAGAGCCGGAACTGATAGGCAAAGGTATGGTACTTTAGTGCTTCGTTCACACTCTCTCTCTCAGGCTAGAACATCAACTATCCTCACTATTTCTGCCCCAGTTTGGATGTGGTGGCTGACGTTACGCAATTTCCCCAGATCTGTTTGTTTCATTGCCGCCTCTTGAGTCTCTGTTTTTCCTTTGTTGACCTGTTCCTTTGAGTTTATAAGCTCTTCTCTGAAACCAAACCAGACCAGCGGCTTCCAGTTTGTTTATGTCCAATATGGGCTCAGGTCTCCATCAAGCCCAGATGAAGGATTTTGTTTAAACTTTAAACACCAAGCTGGTGATCTAGGTTACGCAGAAATGCGATAATGGTAGTTGGTAGTTCATAGTTTAGTTTTGGTGTGTGATTTTTGGCTTGCCCCTACAATGTTTTATTTTTCCTCTGAATCACAAGATTTCTCCTGAGCTCAGCATCATGGCCAGGTTTGTTTTTGTTTTTTCAACTTCTGAATGTTCCGACGTAGCTGAGGGAATGGCACAACCATCACGTCACATGCCAGCTCGTAACACTCAGTACTGTTTGTTGTTTCCAGTGTTACAGGGGCTAGTGGAGGGGAAGTCTCCATATTTGGAGGAACTGCTGGCCTTGCTAATGACTATTGGAACAGAGACGGGGACCGGCTCTACCACCGCAGGCCCTGTTGCCATGGTGATAGCGCTGCTTCTCCAGGAGACTGACGAGCGAGCTGTGAAAATGGAGGTGGATGCAAACAAGTAAGCATGTAAATTCTATCACGCCTAAAATCATTCAAGACATGTGTTTTTGCCTTAACCAGATTTGTATGTTGTTGTTTGAGTTAACTGTGGCATTGATCTCATTGAGAACATTTTGTTGGTCTGTTTATGGCTTTATGTGCTTTGTAATGCCTTAGAAATATTACTATTGTATGTTTAATAATCAGCACTTTGTTTGACTGAGGGATTGTATAGATTCATCATTCATGTAACCCCGACCTTGAGCCTGTCAATCTATTCACTTCCCTTTCAGCAGCAGCTCTGAGGTGACAAAGACCGGTTCCAGCTCAGGGCTGCTTGTTGATTGGCTGGGACTTCTTGACCCTGAGGTCACATCTGTGTGCCCAGACCTTCAGCGGAAGCTGCTCTTTGCGCTCAACAAGGTAATCTCAGCAAATATCTGTGTGTGTGTGTGTGTACGTACTTCATCACCTTACTTCATGTGGTTTATTCCAGGGTAAAGGAACTCCCTCCTACAGACCATACCTTCTGGCATTGCTGACCCATCAGTCCAACTGGGCAACTCTTCATCAGTGCATCAGTGCTCTTCTCAGCAAGCAGCAAGACCAGCGGTCAGACAATATATCAATCCCAAATCATGACCTTCAGCAGTAGTAGTCACACTGACAGTGTTTCCCAAATAGTGAAAGTTGTATTGTAATATTCTGTAATGGTGTTGTGTATGCTGTTCTCCAGACTGGACCCATCTTCTGCTCTGGACTTCCTGTGGGCCTGCAGTCACATCCCTCGTATCTGGCAGGGCCGGGACCAGAAGACCCCACAGGTAGCACAGTACTCCAGTCTAGCCCTCAAATAATGACTTCAATTAATCCAGTCACATGACACAAAGCAGTGAACATTGTTCCCCCTCAGCCTGACTGCTTCCAACACCTCTCTCTTGTGCTCTCTCTCCAGAAACAGACAGATACGTTTGTCCTGCGTTTGAACCCGGAGGAGCTTATCAGTCTGGTGGACCTCATCATGTCAGAGTCTGAGCTCAACAGCCGCGGCGACTCCTCGCCCCCTGCCAACACCCCTGGCAACGTCAAGAGCACCCTGGACCAAACCTCCTGCTCCCTCATCCAGTCACGGCTGCCCCTGCTCCACAGCTGTTGCAATGGCGACCTGGAGAGAGTGAAGAAAGTCTCGGAATACCTCATCAACTGCACAAAGAAATGGGGAGACAGGTATGGGTGGGGTGTTGGTTCTCGGACTGACTTACTTAGTCAGGCTTGTCCAATGGGAGTTTAATACTATTTACAGGGTTATCTGTTGCTATGTGATCTACTTTAGACAGAGACACTCTCTCTCTCGCTCTCTCTCTCTCTCAATACCCCATCTGTTCCTTCAGCAACAGCAGACATGACACTCCATAATATTTCTCATAAGGTTCAATAAAGTGCCCACAGTTCATTTAGTTAGACATATTTTTCACCTTCCCTAATTAGCCCCAGTATTGAATTTGGTCGTTGGCCTCTTTAAACCGAGCTGATAAACTTGGGGCCATATCACTAGATTACCCCCAGACGGAACAGTTGAAATTCACAGACTGAATGTTCTGTCAGACACAACGCTGTGTGGACCAGGGGAAAGGCGATAATTAGGTCTATTGGTGTGAAATTAAAACGACCAGAAGTCGTGTGTTCTGTGATCTCTTTAAAAGCTCAGTGTATTATAATAAAGCCAAGAGGATTAGGGCTGCAGCTCTACACGTGCTGCCTGTGTTGTGGATTCCTGCTCCGACTTAGCTGCCTGTCAGAGATCAGGGTGCAACTTCTCTTTGTGGAAGCCAAACCTTCTTTCATGAGTCTGCCTCTGGTTACTAAACCAATTGTAATGGGGAAACTCTGGCCAAGGTCAAGCAGCAAAATTATCTATCCAATTACAATATTTTTAAGAGCAGCTAAGCGGTCTTGTACAAATAGTTGCGACTGATAACATGGTTTGCTTAAAACTCGTCTTACAAAACAGACTGTGTTTGTGTGGGATAAACATTTCCCTGTGTGATAGGCGTTCTCTTCACAGCCTCTTCTTTTAAGGCTCATCGCTAGATTAGCTGGTGTGTATTCCAATTGCACGATGGTTGTTGAAGAGACAGTGGAATCTGACTCTTGGTCAAGGTTGCTGCTGTTTATGGAAAACACCGCCAGTGATGACCAGTGAACACAAATCCTGTTAATTCGTAGACGGTCTGACATGTATGAGCCAACTAACTAGGCCTACATCAGACGAGAGCATTGTAGTAGGAGACCATTGGGACTGTCTGCTGTGTGGAAACTGTTGTCTGATGTTTGCTAGCTGACTCCATTGTGTGTTCCTTTAGTGTGATGAGTAAGCGGTGCCAGAACCTCCTGCTCCAGCTCTACCTGCACTTCCCAGAGGTCATCCAGCACGTGACCTTACCTGACGCCACCCTGAGCAGCGAGGGGGCTGCCGACGGCACCACATGCAAGGTAGAGTAGACCTTCAGCTGGCTCAGTCGCTTAACTGTTTCTCAAAGCCGTTGGCTGGCACAGTAGCCGTCATGGAGGTCTTAAGGACTGATGTGTGATTCCCTCCCTCTCAGCACGACGTCCTGGTTCACCGTCTGGTCACGTTGCTAGGCGATACGGGAGACACAAAGTCGGCTGAGAACCGGATGTCAGACGCTAACCTGGCCTGCAGGAAGCTGGCTGTGTCCCACCCGATCCTCCTCCTCAGGTGAACACCATGCTCATTACAAACTTAGTGTTGGACATATGAATTCAATGCACCTCTTATGGTATATTGTAGCTCCATTGTGACGTTCAGTGACGTGATTTTAAAATCACCCTGGGAATGTTTTTGTTCTCACCTTTGCTGTAGTAAGGTGGAACGTCTGGAGAATGATCACAGCTTACTTTTCTGAACTTTCCAGACACTTGCCGATGATTGGAGCGCTTCTCCATGGACGCATCCACCTCAACTTCCAGGAGTTCCGGAGCCAGAACCACCTGACATTCTTCAGCAATGTGCTGGCCATCCTGGAGCTGCTGCAGCCGTTAGTTTTCCACAGTGAACACCAGGGGGCGCTGCAGGACTGCCTGCTCTCCTTCATGAAGATCTTGCAGGTGAGGGAATGAACACGGAGCGCACTCACAGATAAGCCTCAGGGTTTTACAGTTGGTTTGGTGACATTTGCTTGTGTTTTTCTTTTTAGCGTTTGAGGTATTTGACTTCTCATAGGTGGGGAAAGAATAGATTGTTGCCGCTGCTACATCTGTGGTTGGCTGGATATCTTGACTAGATCTAATGTGTTTTCACAGAACAGTAGTATTTCCACAAGGTCAAATGCTTTGTGCATTAAAATAAATATCTTATTGATCATGGAGTTAATAATGTTGTGGTCCATATTCCCTGCAGAACCTCAGGAGACCTCGTATGCATCCGTTGGCCGTCTTCAGTAAATATGTGCAGTTCATTCAGAAGTACATTACCCACGATGCAGCATCAGCCATTCCCTATCTACAGAAGCATTCTGATATCCTACAGTAAGTCATTGAGCTGTTAAAAAAAAAAGAAAAGAAGATTATTGAGACATTAGGATTGGCAACACAATTGCATTAATGTTAGTTGTTATTTCACATTGTGTGGAGCAGTGAAGGAGTGACTTGTTTTTCTCTGTTTGTCCCACTAGGGGGCTCTCGTCAGAGCACCCTGACCTGCTGCTTAAGTCCCTGCTGGCTGGCCTCACCCTGCCTGTGAAGACAGGCTCCTCTGACAGCTCTGCAGAGGACAGAGATGGTAAGCTTATCCACTCGTGAAAACTTTGCCTTGAATGAAAAAACATGAGTGAATCAGAGCTCATCAACAATTTGTCAAATGAAAAAATATTGAATATATTAGTTACACATTTTGACTGCGTACAGATGCATACGGATCAACCATCTCGCTAAATGCGGTGTTTTTGACATGTCTCTGGGTTTCCTCCGATCAGACGAGTCGTCCTCTGGTTCCCTGCCCATGGTCAGTATCTCGGCCTCCGTTCCACTGACTGCAGCTGACATGACCAAGTACCTGAAGAAGATCTCCAGGGGAGAAGCCATCGAAGGTCATTAACGTATAATGCACTCTCGGGGTCAGTTTAACACGTAACTTCAGAGATTTTGCTGAACTTTACCAACATTTTGCTCCCCTCTGTGTTTCAGACGTGCTGGAAGTTCTGACCGAGGTGGAGGACAAGTCCAAGAGGAATCCTGAGATCATCCAGTACTTCACTGTAAGTTTGCCTTCTAATAACAGACCTTTTATTATGAACAAAGAATCCCCCAACACACACACACACACTCTGCTGCACCACTCTGCTGCACCACTCTGTTGCACCACTCTGTACAGGATAAGTAAACAGGTTTTCCTTCCCTGCCCTCAGAATGACCTGCGGAGACTGATGACTTCTACTGAGGAGTTGTGTCGTAACATGGCCTTCAGCCTGGCCCTGCGCTGCATTCAGAACAACCCATGGTAAGATCAGAATGCTGACACCTCTAGGATTTCTCTGCTTATTTTTATAGGAATCTAGAGAGAGCGCTCCAGTTGTCTGGCTGGATATTCATTTATTGATGCGTTGTTTAGGAATGTTTGGCTGCAAATGTTGCTGTAGTGGTACTTGTAAGGTGTTGTCTCAGTTGTCTTTCATGTCAAATAATGTTATCTGTCCTAAGTAAAATGTGTGTTTTTTTCGGAACTGCAGTACTGCAGCAGACTTCCTGCCCACCTTCATGTACTGTATGGGCAGCGGGAACTTTGACGTGGTGCAGACAGCGCTTAGGAACCTGCCAGAATACGTGCTGCTCTGTCAAGGTATGATTGTCCCATCTTCTCAGCCACTACACAGCGTCTGTGCTTGGTCTTTATTATGGATCTAAACTCGCAAATTGGAAAGTAAACTGTTCTGTGTTTTCAAGATGTATAAGGATTCATGTTCAAAGCAAAAATATGTTGTTTTTCATTGGGCTTTTCTCCTCAGAGCATGCAGACATCTTACTCCACAAGGCCTTCTTGGTGGGGATCTATGGGCAGATTGACACCAGCTCTATGATCTCTGAGTCCATGAAGGTCCTGCACATGGAGGCAACAACATGAGGAACCGGATATACAAGTCCTTCTCCTCTGACGAGAGGCAGTGTCACCGTAATGTTTTTTTGTACTGTAGATTTAGACTCGTGTCATACACAACTGCTCTGTTCTTTTTATCCATTTGGTCATTTCATCAGGATTTATGGGTTGATACGAACTGATTCTTTGATTCTAAGGTAATATCGAAGTATTCAAAAGATGGTGATAATGATTATTGTAAAAAAGGAAATAAAAATGTCACTCATGCTTGTTTTGCAGTGGTAGTGCTTCTATTATTTTTGAAATAATGAATACTGGCTATCTATCAACCAATGTCAGAAATTGAATAAAAAAAGGAAAACCTTTGACATTTTGGGTTTTTGTCTTTCAAATATAATAGGAATAATATCATGTAAAACCAGAGTGTCATATGACTTATTTTCTGTTGCTTCTAACCTCAGAGTTCATACTATAATGGTGTCTGTGCTGCATGTTTAAACATTTTAAAAGAGAAGTCAGTTACCAGCTTAAATTGTGGAGCATAATCTTTGGAATTTCAGCAGAACTAATTATTGCTTTTGGGCATCAATGTTCCACCAGCTCAAACAAGAGAAACGGAGCAACAGTTAATGGAGCAAGACCCTGGTGCCTTCATATTTCATCCCATGCTTTCTCTGAGCTAGATCCTGTTTGAAATGGCTGTCGTAGTTATGCACTCTTTTCACTGGGGTGTAGAAGACAAATTAAAGGCAATGCGATGGAAACCAATTTGCCATGAAAGTGTGAATTGTTTTGCCCAGTGCCACTGACTTCATCAGAAACCCTCTCGATGGAGTCAAAGGGGTAGACAAAACAACGTGCAGGTAACCCAGCTAAGTGTTCCTTCCTCACCCATTTATGGGATATTAACCCAAGGTAGTAATTGTTCAATCACACAGACTAAAGCGCTGTTTTGAAGGCTGCATGTGGGCAGGCTGTTTTGGCCAGCACTGAAATGTACTCTGCTGGTGTTGGATTGCATGGTGGGACATGGGGAGGAAGCAGTTGGTTAGTGATGGGAGAATCCTATGTGAAGGTGGAACATGCCCACACTGGTGGGTCAAGGAACGTTGTTGTCTGTTGGGACTGACAGTCACTCTACATACTGCGCACATGGTGCTGATGAAAGCAGCCTCCTTCAATGAGGTCCACACATGTCCAATGATGGAAATGTCTTCAAATGTTCAAGTGATCCTGCCACCGTTATACTTGCTGCTGTGCATAATTAATTGGATACAAATTGAAATGAAAAAGACTCTTGGATGAGTTGCCAATTTATCCAAATATGTTTCTTATTGCTTATAATGCAAACAATTGTGCTACAATTTGTATTTTTTTATCTTGTATTATTTAGCTTGTATTTGAAAACATGTTACCTTGCATTTGTTTTGTGTGTTTTTATCTCTATACTTTTCCAATTTTGTTAGTTATAAAGCAATAGATTTCTATGTACTGCAATTATTCTACTTGTCTGTGCTCTCATCCCACAGTTTGTTTTTTGGTTAATGAGTTAATTGCACCTGTAAGGTGTTCTATAGTACACACTGAGTCTGGAGTTGAAAGTGTTTGTGGTTATCCATCAGCTAGCAACAGATGCCATAGCTGCCTGGGCTCTTGGTGAGGCGCCAGCATCCCATTGGCTTGGTGTCAGTGAGGCGGAACAGAGATGAGTGACAGGCAGTGAGGAGGAGGAGATGGAAAGAGAGGGCTGTCATTAACTAGCCTGATGGGCCACTGACATGCTAATAACCTCTGCCTTGATTCATCATCACATCAGACTAGTGTTTGATGCCCTCAGAAGCACCTGGTGCTGTGGTCTGTACTAAAACAGTCTCAATGTGCCATGCTCCAAGTTAAGCTTCATGAACTACCTTATATCAATCATTTTTACTGCTGCACATGAGGTATTTTGCAACAGTCCTATCCTGGCTTTATGAAAAGTCACAGATTGCAAACTCATAAGGATGAGTTTAAAGAGTTGTTTTAATGTGTAATTTGTTGATTTGCTAGTTCATGTGAAAGTGGACAGTGCAGGAAGGTGGGGGTGAGTCCTTGTCTCTCACTCAACCCTGGGAGGGGCCCCGATGTGCCTCTACCTGCCCAGCACACCTGTCTTCCTCTCCTTAGATCATCTCGTCTTGCTCCACGCATGAGTTGCACTTGGCCGAAGTGGAAGAAATGTGGACCGGCTCTCGCCTCTCTTTTCCCCTGGCACTTTGAAGCCTAAAGTGTGATTGCTCTTGGATCGTGGCCGCTTTCCCTTGAACGTTTTGCCATGAAAAGCAGGTTGGGCTCTCAGCTTTATCCCATAGCCAGTGATCCAGGACTAAACCAATCAGCCTGCTCTCTGCAGGATACTCTTAGCAACCAGAGAGAGTGAGGCATCGAGCAGATAGGGGCTTCCTCTGCTCTAAAACACATGTCCCTTTGTCTTCCCTGGATGTGACAAACACATCCATCACAATCATTCAATAACAGACGGAATTCAATTGTACTGCCATGCTTTGATTTAAAGTTCAAGTTGGTCGATAAGAGTAAGTGCAACCACAAGCAACCGATGATGAGATAACCTTGCTGCGATTTTATATGGCTTTTTCTTGTTGTTGACCATTTGCAATGAATCGGAAATAAAAATGTGGAGTTTAGTTAGACTCTGCCTGGCAATCTGAAAAGTTGTTAGCAGCAGAGACAGTTACGTGACAACCCCGAAGCTTCACTTATGCGCCCATTAAAAGTTGATATTATCAGTGTTCATTGCTGCTATTACAGACTGCAAATGACACCAGCCATATGCACAGTCCCATGACACCAACGAACATCCTCCATCTTCACAAGTCATTTGGCAGAACTTTAGTCGGATGTTTTGAAGTGTCACTCTAGTGGATGAGTATTAATGATATTGTGCGTTGTTCCCGATCTCTGTCATCTAAGGTCCTGTACTAACACATCCACAGTTAAATCTGATGGTTGAGCCAGTTTCAAATGTCCTTTAAAAAGAACATTGAAGGCTTTTTGTTATGTATGGTACATGTATTGCCTAACACTGCACCAACCTAAATAGCTGCTCTTTATTTCGGTCTTATACTGCGGAGTATTGGCATTTCTCATTCCAACATTCCTTGCATTGCTTCTCTTGTCCTCTTTGGAACTATCCCTTTACATTTACATTTGTAAGCTGTAAATACGAGCTCAAACAAGCCCATTTCAAACTAAAGTCAGTAATGGAAAAAGAGGCACAACAACGTAGGTGGGTTTTTTTTTTAAATCCATGGAGAATGTGCATTTTGCCCCCCAATGTTGAAGGCCCACTAATGATGCTGTGATTTTTATTTAAGCCTGTTGTGGATTTCACAGGCTGCCATGTGATCCAGGGACCTGGGAATACCTGAGAGACCAGTGAAGACTGGTGTGAGCCACTGCCATTGTTGTCCTAATGCCTCCTTCAATTATCCACAAGCAGCTCATTTGTACACGAGCCCCTTACTGATGGCTAAACAACCCCTGCTGGTTTTCCACCAACTTCTCCCCTGATTAGCTGGATCAATGGGCATTAGAGGAACCCGGGACAGACCAAACACAGCAGGGGGGGGGGTATACTTTCAGAAATCCCTCTGTCTACCTGTGTGCCAAGGACAAATGGAACGGAGATGGCCATTCAGTATTCAGTGCTAACCCACACACAATGTTTATTTACCCACCCTTCAAACTAGACACTTTTAATCTATTTTCCTTTTTTCTTTAGAAAAGGCAAAGCCAATAAACGACTGGAGAAATGGCAAAGCCAAGAAATGACTAGGGGCTGCTGGAGCAGAGTGAACGTTAATGCCTCACTGTCGCACGCATACACACGCACCAATAAACATGCTCACAGATTCAGCTTAACGTAGAGATTGTCCAGGTATTTCTGATGTTTGTCTATTGACCTCTATACCTGTGCGTAGGCTTTATTTAGTGTTTGAACAGGTGTGGATGAAAGCCCCACTGGAGAGGAGAGAGAGGTGCTGTCCTCTGACTAGACAGTGATTCACCTTCCCCTGGTGTTGGGAGCATGGCTTTGGCCAGATGTCTCCTGCTGATGTTCTGGAACTGATCAAAGGTATGCAGTTCAAACCGCCAGTCTGTGGTGACAACCATGACAGTGGCGTGTTCTAGCCGCCGTCTGATCCGATAAGCAGTTAGCGGGGTGTGTCAGGTGATGCGTATCTCCGGATTAATTGACACACCTGTGTTTCATTCACATCATAGACAGTCGGTCCTCATCATGATCAACTCATCAGAGATCCTTCAACACCGGGCTACAGCTGGGCTGCTTGGGAAAGGTGTGGATGATCTTTAAGAGTATGCACAGCAACGTGAGTTGATTATGTGAGAGAAAGAGTGTGTGTCTGCGTGCGTGCGTGTGTGTGTGTGAGAGAGAGAGTGTGTGTGAAGGTGTGAGACCTAATTATTGTCTATAAGTTTTGTAGTGGATACGTGTAGTGGATACGTGTAGCTCTTATGTGAGAGAATGCTCTCTCTCTGTCACGGTCTGTTGGAGTACAGTGCTGTATTACCTTCCTTCCAGTATATGTGGAGATTTACTTTGAGGCCCCGTACTAAGCTGTGATTTGGGACAGTTTACCTGATGACATGAAAGAGGGATTGAGTAACTCTTAACATATTACATAGTAACAAAACCTGTTTGCATCTGTGTATAACACTGGTAATACCTGTTTATAAGTTTATTCGATTTTATTTAAATGTATTTAAACTTGGAAAATCCCATTGAACCCAAGGCCAATTTTACAAGGGAGCCCTGCACGCAATCATACAAATTCACAATATTTACAATTCCAACGCTTGCAGTGATCATTATTCCCATGAAATCCCTATCGATTGGAATCTCTATGTCAATGTAATCGTTACAGTCTTTATGTTAGAATTGTGTATATTACTTGGAGAGAAAGAGGAGACGTTATTTTACAAATAAAAATCTCGGTGACATGAAATCAGTGCAAATTCCAGTTGAAGCTTGACTGTGAAAGTTATCTGTTTTCAAAGGCCAAGGAGCCCTGACCCACAGCCATTGTCAGTGAACTCTGTCTTCAGTCGAAGACCAAACAAAACCTTCTATTTGAACAGGTGATCCTATTTTAGATAGAAGACTAGTAGAGACTAGATGGGACAACTTTAGTCATTTAATGACAGCATTTCCATTGTTTTTGTTGAACATTTCATTTGAAAGATTAGACCTAGCTATTAGGAAAGCATTTCTTTTTAATTGTATAAACTTTTGGGGTGTATAATGACTGCATTTAGTGGATGTAACATCCAAAATGAACATCAAGATCAGGAAATAAGTGTTAGGTAAACATTTTCGATCCAGCTAATTGTCATCATTCAACTTCATGTCAATTAGGTGGTGTAATTAGCGTGAACTTGTTTACCTTGGCAACAGTGGCTCTGTGTTTGGCACCTCTGAGCCTGTTTTGATCCTCTCCGAAGGGCTGTACCAGTTTGTCATCGGAATCCTTTCTTCTTCTTGTGCTTGACAACCATTAATTGAAAGACGAGCGATATTCTCAAGTATTTGTGGTCTACGTGTTCAACTGAACGTTCAAGCTTTTTGTTTTTTTACTGTCATTTCCACACCTTGACGTCTGATCCATCACTTTGATTGAAATTTTCCGAAGCTACAAGATGTCTTAACTTGTTCAAAGTAAACCTCAGACACCAAATCCATGCAGAGTGCAACATGAAATGGAGGGGGGAAGCTGCTGCTATAATGTAAGTTGAATGCGAAACCTTGTATGGGATTGGTGTGTTGAAGAAGATAAAGTGTACATTGTGTTTCTAAATGGACTTTGATTGAATGATACCGTGGTGTGAAAATCTACCTGGAGATGGATCATGGGTCAGATTCACATTCCTGTCTCCATTTCTCTGAAGCCCAGCCCTCTCTCTCACACCCAGGAGTCAGTCTGGGACCACTGTGAGTCATGTGACTGCTGAGGAAGGAGGGGGGAACAGCAGGATAGGAGAGAGAACCTCACCAGACTAAGGTGAGACCCCCTTACCTGCTGAGTGCAGTCCTCTCTCGCCTTCCCACCCATCACCTGCATCTCACTTGAGCTCCTCCTGAGTCTCCATGTCAACCTTCATCTTAGGTAGCCTTCTGGATCGAGAGTCAATGTATGGCTGATGACTGCAATTCATCCCTCAGAATTGATGGTGGAAGATTCTGTGATTCCTTTCATTCTGGATCTGGTGATGTACTTATTTGATTTCACTGTGGTAAAGAAGCCTCGAAACTTGACTCTGCTCCATTTTGTGCCAACCTCAACAAGAATGTTTACTCCGATATTGTGAAGTGCTCCTGAGATACGTCCCATTGTTTTGGTATCAGACTGTCCCCTTAATACCAGTGGATTGACACTTAAGACTCTGGACTCCTCTAAGAGCTTTTGGATAATGTTTGGCCCTGGGCAGTTGGTCTCCACTCTTCTACCTGCGGTCTTCCACTCCTCCGCAGCTCACTTCTTCCCTGCGTTCCCCACCAGACTGGGCTCCCCTCCACAGATCCTGATCCCTGGGCCCCTGATCAGCTATGAGTCCCTGCGGAGTTACTTGCAACCAGAGCCCTGCAAAGAGGCTCTGTTCCTGGCCACACAGGCAGCTGGGATGGGGCAGTTCACGGCCAGCATGGGTGAGTTCCAACCAACAGTCTGCCTTAGAATGTCAGAATTACTGTAACTTTGGAGAACACATGGATATTTACATTCATGTGTGACAATTTATTACAGATACGTGTTGGCTTATTAGTTGGTGGAATGTGTTTTCTCATAGAGACTCATTGAGCACTATCTAATGGCAGTGTAAATGTTTACAAAAGATTTTGCTAACAGCTCCTAACTAACAATCAATTATCAAGCACGCTCAAAGAGGGCCTAATGAACGGCGGCGCTAATTATCCAATCTAGAGCCATTAGTTCCTTGTCAACCGTTGGCGATTGTGTAATTGGTGGTTGTGCTGTGCTTTCCAGATGAACAGAGGCCAGTGAAGCAGCGTCGTGCGCGGGCCAACTACAGCAGCTGGCAGCTGGAGGAGCTAGAGAAGACCTTTGAGAACACCCACTACCCTGACGTCTTCATGAGGGAAGCCCTGGCCCTCAGACTGGACCTCATCGAGGCCAGAGTGCAGGTACAGTCCCAACACCCTCTTCCTTACAAACCATTTTCACTAATGCATGAACTCTGATTTCTAGAAGCCATCTTTGTTTCTATCAGCTTTCATGCCACAGTGTTACTGTATATATATATATATATATAAAAAAAAATATTATTTGTTTATGACTAAAAACTGTTCAATCTAGTGGATACTGAATTTTTTTTCAAAACGAATGATTTGCATTGTAAGAGATTTCACTCTCTCATATTCTACATATTACATTGATTCTATTTTCACCAGGTGTGGTTTCAGAACCGCCGGGCTAAGATGCGGAGGCAGCTGAAGTTGCAGGGCCAGCTTGGAGAGCCATTTCCCAGGAAGAACAATGCTGAGGACACAACAGACAAACCCAACAAGAGCTTACCGGAACTAGAGAGCTCTGACGGTGAGCACTGGGTGAGGAGGCAGGAGAAAGGAAGCTATCCCTGGACTAAAGTACCTCGTTCTGCTGTAGTGACCACCCCCATACAGGGTATGATTCAGGGGCGGGCAGGGGAATGGGAGGGGATGGAGGGGCCCAGTCCAGAAGAGTTCCGCTGCTGTAGCATTGCCAAGCTGAGAGCCAAGGCCAGGGAGCACGAGGCTGAGATCCACAGCACTGTGGCCAGGTCAGGAGGAGGAGAGACATCAGCACTGCAGACACAAACACAGAACACTGACGACAGAGAGAGCAACTGATATGGCTCTTTCTCTCTGCATGGCTTTTGCAAACAGGTCCCTAAGACCTCATCATGGTTGAGGCAACTTGCCTAAATACTCCATACTTGGTTTTATTAATTCTGTTATTCAATGAGGATATGAACTAACATTTACAAAAGGTGCTGATTTTTTGTTTAATATTATATGAATGTACTGTGTTTTGAAATGCCATTATTTTTCTGTACTGGACAACTTTTTCTATCAACAATCACGCTAAACATGTATTTTTAATGTTCAGACTAGGAAGAGGTGAATGCTTTCCAAAATATATAGTATACCCATAGTAACATCTACAAATATATAGTATATCCACAGCAACATCTTATAAATATATAGTATACCCATAGTAACATCTTATAAATTAATAGTATATCTACAGCAACATCTTATAAATATGTAGAATATCCACAGTAACATCTTGTAAATTAATAGTATATCCACAGCAACATCTTATAAATATGTAGAATATCCACAGTAACATCTTATAAATTAATAGTATATCCACAGCAACATCTTATAAATATATAGCATATCCATAGTAACATCTTATAAATATATAGCATATCCATAGTAACATCTTATAAATATGTAGTATGTCCACAGCAACATCTTATAAATATGTAGTATATCCACAGTAACATCTTATAAATTAATAGTATATCCACAGTAACATCTTATAAATATATAGCATATCCATAGTAACATCTTATAAATATATAGCATATCCATAGTAACATCTTATAAATATATAGCATATCCATAGTAACATCTTATAAATATGTAGTATATCCACAGTAACATCTTATAAATTAATAGTATATCCATAGTAACATCTAAAAAATATATAGTATATCCACAGAAACATCTTATAAATATGTAGTATGTCCACAGTAACATCTTATAAATTAATAGTATATCCATAGTAAGATCTTATAAATATATAGTATATCCATAGTAACATCTTATAAATATATAGCATATCCATAGTAACATCTTATATATAGTATATCCATAGCGACATCTTATAAATATATAGTATATCCATAGTAACATCTTATATATAGTATAGCCATAGTAACATCTTATAAATATATAGTATATCCATAGTAACATCTTATAAATATATAGTATATCCATAGTAACATCTTATAAATATATAGTATATCCATAGTAACATCTTATAAATATAGAGTATATCCATAGCAACATCTTATAAATATATAGTATATCCATAGCAACATCTTATAAATATATAGTATATCCATAGTAACATCTTATAAATATAGAGTATATCCATAGCAACATCTTATAAATATATAGTATATCCATAGTAACATCTTATAAATATATAGTATATCCATAGTAACATCTTATAAATATATAGTATATCCATAGTAACATCTTATAAATATATAGTATATCCATAGTAACATCTTATAAATATATAGTATATCCATAGTAACATCTTATAAATATATAGTATATCCATAGTAACATCTTATAAATATAGAGTATATCCATAGCAACATCTTATAAATATATAGTATATCCATAACAACATCTTATAAATATATAGTATATCTATAACATCTTATAAATATAGAGTATATCCATAGCAACATCTTATAAATATATAGTATATCCATAGGAACATCTTATAAATATATAGTATATCCATAACAACATCTTATAAATATATAGTATATCCATAACAACATCTTATAAATATATAGTATATCTATAACATCTTATAAATATAGAGTATATCCATAGCAACATCTTATAAATATATAGTATATCCATAGGAACATCTTATAAATATATAGTATATCCATAGGAACATCTTATAAATATATAGTATATCCATAACAACATCTTATAAATATATAGTATAACCATAGTAACATCTTGACATTTTATCCTTAATGTTTCTTTATACTTTGGCTGAACAATTTCAGTTTCTATCAT
Source organism: Oncorhynchus kisutch (assembly GCF_002021735.2). Taxonomy (NCBI): domain Eukaryota; kingdom Metazoa; phylum Chordata; class Actinopteri; order Salmoniformes; family Salmonidae; genus Oncorhynchus; species Oncorhynchus kisutch. The sequence goes on from NC_034183.2 coordinate 55,581,339, forward strand.
TCACTATCTTGAACTCTTGAACACATGAAACAAAGATAACATTGTTATCGTTTCACATTCCCCACTGAGGTGGTTCATTTTATTGAACCTTTATTTATCCAGGTGAGTCAATTCAGAATAAATTCTTTATTTAATAAATTCATGATTTTTCACACCTAAATAAATCTGTACATAATACACGTAAAACTCCGATATACAGTCCTGAGCTTCATCCATCACCTCAGGGTCTTTAGATATTCTGCCTTATTACTGGTGACTAAATGCTCTTACATTAGCCATCAGATTAGGGTCAAATCAAAAGAGGAAACGCTCTGATGACTTCTCAATGATCTCATCGATGACAAGCCCAACCCTGGCCGGGGCTATCCTGTTACCTTCACTGCAGACCGAGAGGCAGGATGTCTGCGTGCTGCCACAGGCCCTCGCAGGAAACAATGGAAGTGGCTGAAAAATGACTGCCCCCCCCAATGACAGGAACGCCTTCTGAAGATTACGAGGCAAAAACATGTTGTTTTTTGCTGAGAAAGATGAACTTTTTACAACAGTGCTGTCATTTAAATACATCAGAGAGAGGCTATCACTGTTTGTATATTTTATCGATATTGTCTAAATGTATATCAAGACGACTCACATATTGTATCGTCTTGAGCTATACTGTATATCGATGTTTTTAAAAAGTACAGTCGGCTAAAACATATTTACAGGATGGGACTATTAAGAATAGCCTGTATCATCATTATCACTACTTTTCCAGAGTTGTCACTATTTCTCCTACTAAACTGTATTATGTGGATTTTCAGAGCATGGAAATAGCAGCTGTTCCAAGTCTAATGGATTTTCAGCCTCACAGTCAGAGCACTTCCTTCGGGCTTAGACGTTGGCCTTTTTTGTATGGCCAATCTCCTGTATGACATGAACAGCCTTTAGTTCTGTGGAAGAAACATGGGATATGACACCACTTGGCCAAGGTCACTGCAAATTCCAATGCAGAATCTGGGGATATGAATAGGGAGTTGGATGGATTGTAATGAAAGGAGAATGTAAATCTTGAGTGCAGGGCCGGCCCTAGCCTTTTAGAGGCCCCTTTGACAGCGGAGAGAAACATTTTAAGTTTTAAAGTTAATTTACTGAAATTCTACATATTTTTCCATGACTTATAGCATGTTAATATGATATCTGATTGAGAGTGACTAACAAAATCAAAGGGGGGCCCCTGGAGGTAAGGGCCCCTGCACACATGCCCTTTGTGCACAGTCGGTAATTAATTTGCCCATGACTACTATACTACAAGTTTAGGTAGCTGGGTAGACTAACTTACCAATCTAAAAAATGCTAGCTGAGGAGTTATTTGGGTGACTGACATAAGCAAGAGGAAAACTGCTAACGCACGACGCATCTTGTGTATTCTACTATTCTAAAGCTGAACATTAAGTAGAGTCCTCGACTCGTTTTTTTTTAGTTGGGGGCCCCATTAAGGCCGGGGAGGTCGAGCGCCTATGTCACTTGTGCCCAGGGCCGGCTCTGCTTGAGTGTTAGTTTGAGTCTTCTGTATGTTTTCAGAAGTCTCTCTGTAGTCTAACAGTGCCCCCCTCTGGTAATGAAATCTCTTCTCCTTTCATGGGCCTTTTATCAGTTAGATTTACTCACCTCCTCCGTCCTCTCTTGCCTCCTTTGTAAAGGGAAAAAGGTCATCAAGGACAGTCAGCGAGGAGGGTGAACGTGGATGGAAATGTGCTTACTTGAAATGATACGGTCCTTCTCCACTGACTCGTCATTAGGCAAATTACGTTTACTGGGGTGGATCCCAAAATAAGTGTAAAGTGATCAAAACAAATTAAGTTAGATTTTATAGATAAAACAAACAAGTAGAATATTGTTTTTAAATATGTGCATGTTTTTCTCCTCTGACAAATCAATACGCTGATTCAAAGTGGGTGTGGGAGATTTCAAAACCCTTCCGCGGTAAGATACACATGAATATCCTTGATGAAAATTGGCTGTTGAGAAGGGGAGGACACTCTTTTGTTTGCCTCCTAACAACTTGACACACTCTTGACCAGTTATCGGTTTCCTGGTCATGGAGGAGAGAGGACAGAGGACGGTCTTTTGACCAAATGAGAAAACCCCATAGGTATTATTATAACTGTATGTATATTCATTGTCAGCAGGATATTTATTGCCAGTGTGCATTTGCTTCAGTAATAATTAAACTATCCATATCTTTATATTCTGTAGATTTCAAGGCCTGGTAACATATATTTTGCTATTATGTTAAAACAATGAATATAAAAAACTTTTAGTGTAATTACAGTGATACTACACACGTTTTCCACAATGTATTTTGTTTTCTTTTTTTGGTATGTTGTTCCTACTCTGTATTAGGCTCCTTGTATTATTTACACCAAGTAAAAAACATTTTTTGTTGCTGTTTGTCCATCTAATCTCTTTGTAGACTATGCATCTAGTTGAGGTCGTCGAGTTCTTGGTGGGTCAGTTTCTCTTATGTTGGGTCATACTCAGACACACTCAAGTTGTTTTTGATTGTTGTCCAATCACAATTAGAGAGTATTCCCCAGTCACTCCATCTTCATTTAGGCCCATCTCATTTGGGTCCAATTTTAAACCACCATTGGTGACCCAAAATGGGTCAGTGGGTCTGGATTTTGGGTTAATTCGTTTCATGGAGACTTTAAGCCTCTTCCGAGTTGGCAACATGGAACTTAAAATATGTATCATTGATTTTTCGAATGAAAATGCCCCATATGCAAATGACTCATATGCAAATGAGCAAAAAAGGACTCAGCCGAATCCTTTGTATTCATAGCCTAATTGAGTTGCTCATAAAGGCTTCAACACTAATGTCTGCTCATTAGTGCGTTAATGTAGGCCTATAGCCTATTTTGTCCATGAAAATTATAATGATATTAAAACCACACAGACTTCAACAATAGTGTAAATATTGTTTATATATATATATATATATATATTTCTATACCAATGATTACCTCTCTGAAATAGACTATTCAGGACATAATGCAAATGAATATTTGATAACCGGACAGACACTAAAAAGGACCTATTCATTGCCAACACTGTGATTATTAAAAAGTGCAATTATGTCACGGTGTAAAATTATAATTAACAGCGTTAATTAGGCTACTGAACCAAAGCCTCGCCCCCTTGCGTCACGCCAATATACTTTTTCATTAGCTATGCAATGGTAGCGAATCAGTCGCGACATTCAGCTGATGATTGAACACTGAACTGGCTTTTCTTTCTTGGTAATCGGTATCTTGCTTTCTACTACCTGTACATCACCTGAAATAAGACATAACACCACTGGTTGCATACTTCTCTTTTGTATAGATATTTTTTTCGGTAGTCATTTATTTGACAGGACGCGCTCCGGGAAGGATGGCTGCCATCAAGGCGCTTCAACAGTGGTGCAAACTTCAGTGCGATGGGTACCGAGATGTGGCTGTCATCAACATGACAACTTCTTTTAGGGACGGGTTGGCGTTCTGTGCGCTTATCCATAAGTACAGACCGGACCTAATGTAAGCATTAATATGACTTTAAAATATAGATTTGGCTGAAGAATTGATGTTCAACGTAATGGTTAATCAGGTGCAACAGATCATTAGCAGCTGCAAACAATCAATACTTCCAAACACTTCGATGGGCATTCCATGCTAAAGCTACAGTTAAAATCGTATAATATTTATGAATAACCGACCTCGGCGTTTTCTAAACTCGGTGTTACTTGCCATAACACTACACAGCTGATTTCAAATGATCAAAGCTTGATTAGTTGACTTGAATCAGCTGATTTAATGTTAGGGCAAAAAACAAAACGTCTAACGTTACCGAGTTTGGGAAACCTTAGCCTACTGTCGCCGTACCTTTTTATCATAACTAAACAACATGTTCATGTTTTTGTCATTGTCTTCTACTTTGCAAACACATTTTGTAGTTTAGACTATAGCTTCAAATCATGATTTAGAAAAGTAATGTTCTCATGTAACGTTTGGCCGAATGTAATCCCTTGAACACTACATACAATAGAAACGAAGCGCTATTTGTTTTCATCTATTTATTTTGAAGGAAAGTGTTCCCAGTGGCTTCCTGTCTAACAATGGTGTCGGGAATCCCCCCTCTAGCCAGAGGCTTGACAACATTTTGGTTGAATAAAAAATGTAACCTATATTTATCTAAGCATATTCATCAATTAGGCTAGATTAGCATAGGCAAATATCCAAATTCATAAGTGAATTTTGAACTACGAGTAAGGTATGTTTTTACCATAGTTTAACATAGTCATGTAGGTATTCATGTGATTTTTTATTTTTAATCAATACATTGCATAATGTCACATGAATGGAAATGAAATGTGCCCTAGTCAAACTTTTTAGAGTTTCCAGGTTAAGTCAAACATCATTCTTGATTAACAAGAGAACACATTTGATTTTATGTACTAAATGTCTGAAATGGAAAGAAACCTCACAGCATAACCATTCCCACAAGATTTCTTGCTGTACTTGTGGACTAGAATATTATCTTTGATATATCCCAGAAACCTGGTTATTTTCCTGGAACAGGGCAGTTAGGCACCCAAATTCACATGGGAATAACCTTTGATCAACCTCCACAATGTGAATTATTCATTTCCCTGTGTTCTATATACAGAGACTACGACTCCCTGAATAAAGAGGATGTTTTTGACAACAACAACTTGGTAAGATGTACTGTTTATTTATGCATGTAACATCAGCACAGTTAAAGGTTGTATGTTGACATGACCATACTGAACTGTTTGACCATCTTATCAGGAAGTCAGTTGGTTTGTGTTTGAGGTGATTGCATTGTTACAAATGCATCAAGTCCTTTGTAACATTCAGGCCTATTTTTATTAGTGACGTCTCCAAAGGACTGGAATTGTGCACAAGTCAATTCATGGTTATTTTGATATATATCTCAGTGTTTATTGAACTGGGGCAAACACATTTTGCTCTGAAGGGTGATGTTGAATGCAACTCATGAAAAGAATGTGATGGCTCACCATAAATGTGACCTATTGCTTGTAGCATGCATAGTATGTAAACGCTGTGGCCAAATGCTGAATGTCTTTCCCAGTTGATAACTGAACAACATGGATTCCTAGGATTTCATGTCCCAGGCAAGGTTATTCATATACCAACTGTAGTTTGGGAAACCATCTCTCCTTGGGGTGCTATACAAGGTCTGTCCCATGTTGCTGTTTTAATGTGAGGAGAATGTCATCTGCGAGTTGTATGGAACGTGTCAAGTCAGTGAGTGTTATACTGCCTAACAATTCACTTGGTAGTGACTTTGGCTAGTTGCACTCATTTCTATTGATACTTCGACAGATGCCGGCTTAACTATTAACATCAGATACTATGTTTTGACTTGGTTGAATTTAACTCTTTGGAATTATTTGACCAGATGTTTTGTCCCCCCCACCCCCTCTATTTCCTTCATAGCAGGAAGTGTGTTAGGACTGTTAGGATAAGAATGAGTCAAACAGCAGCGCAGCTGGGACTTGTCCATAATTTAGTTGTTCTCTCTGCTGGTTTCCTCTGATTTTGAGGATTATAGACCTCAGTGTTCTATGCTCTCCAGGATCTGTTGCAAAACACTAGCTGCTAGTCGTGCCGATCCCCCACAGCGTCTGTTAAGAACCTGAGTACTAGAAGAGTCTCCCTGGGTTATTCATTATGAATGAGGCTTACTGTTATCTGTGGGCCACTCGATCCGCACGATAAAGGTCCATTTACAAATGTTAGACAGTATGATGAGACAACACTGCTTGAGGGGTTGCATAAGAAGAACATGTTTTAAGCCACACAGAAGAGTGTAGGTTTTTTTCTCAGTTTTAATAGCGCTATTCTATTTGACCAACCAACCAACTAGGAAGGAATTCCCCCATGGTGGAGTCCAAACACCAATGTTGTGTAGCTACTACTTTTTAGTCTACTGTCAATGTATATGGGATTACCGCAGTCTTTATTTCATGACAAGGAGGTCCCAGTCCTTCATGTGTGTCAGGTTTCTCTCAGTGGTGGGTATCTGTCACTACAGACTCAAATATGCATTTGTTTTGTCCAGACTCTGTTTTGTACAGCAACAATGGGCAGTTCCGTTTCTGTTATACAGAGAATCTCACAAATGTAGAAGTTGTTTGGCCTTTCTCCTCCTCCAACACGAACGGATATGCCGTTCTGCAAGGCTGTACTTTAACATTTTAATGAGCACATCAGGTTGATCCCAAACAATGCCCCGTTGTCCTTCTCCCTCCTTGTTCCCAGGGCTGAGTGTGCACAGGAAATGTGCTATTCATTATTCACCCCCTGTCCAGACCTCCCCGGCATGGGGCCACAAACAGCTGCTGGCTGGACTTCACTATTTTCTATTTCTGAAGATACCATTTTGTCTGGCTTGTTTACAGTTAAACTAAGTAGCTGCTTTATATTTTAAGAAACACTCAAGAACATTGGGAAAGTGTTATTCAAATGATGTAAGATTTTTCCTTATTACTTCTGCTTTGTAAGTCTTAAAAGTTAACAGTTTGTAAACATGTACAATGTTATGTGTTCTGCTTGCTAGGGGGAACTCCAATACACCTGACCCCTCTAATTGTTGTCTCTCTGACTTTAGGGTTGGTTAATAAAACAAGTGTTTTATTTCTAACTTCAGGCTTTCCGGGTTGCAGAGGACAAGCTGGGGATCGCTGCTCTGCTGGATGCAGAGGACATGGTGGCCCTGAGGATCCCAGACCGACTGAGCGTCCTCACCTACGTCTCGCAGTACTACAACTACTTCCACGGACGCAACCCTAGTAAGACTCTGACTTGTGGCAGCTTTGTTACATTGGAGCACTAGCCTCTGTTGCACTTTAAGTGTTTTCTTTCCTGGTGCGGTGTTATTTAAGGTGATTGTGAGAAATACACACGTTGTGTTAAATTGGGTGAAAACATTGCTTCAAACCCGTTTAGTGAAATGTGCCTGTCCTTACAATCAGTAGTACATTTAAAACTTGTCAAATATTTTTCAAATTGTTTATGGTTATTGGTTTAAAAGATGGTGTATATTCAAACTATTTCAGTTTCACAAAGCATCTCTACTGAGCTATTGGTTCAGGTATTGTAGACTAGAGTATTGTGGCTCAACCCTCTGCTTTCTGATGGCCAATGTTGTTTTTTCCAGTTGGAGGGGTGGGTGCTGTGAAAAGACCAGCAGAGGGCTCCAAGGAGGAGCCGGGTGGAAAGAAGAATCTCCCGGTGGTGGCCAAAACCATTGTGTCTAAAATGGCAATAGAGAATCGCCAACCTCCCTCTCTCATGGTGAAAACCTCCCCCAAAGCAACCAGAGCTGCTGTTCAGGTACAAATGGTTCTTTAATGTCTATTTAAAGAAATATATATATATATATATATATATCTCAGATGTTTGACAGGCATACATTTAGATAAACTACTAAATGTACACAATGTATACAAAAGTATGTGGACACCTTCAAATTTCTGGATTTTATTTCAGCCACACCCATTGCTGACAGGTGTATAATTTAATGCACACAATGTAATCTCTGTAGACAAACATTGGCAGTGGAATGGCCTTACTGCAGAGCTGAGTGACTTTCAATGTGGCACTGTCATAAGATGCCACCTTTCCAACAAGTCAGTTTGTAAAATGTCTGCCCCGCTAGAGCTGCCCCAGTCAACTGTGAGTGCTGTTATTGTGAAGTGGAAACGTAAAGGAGCAACAATTGCTCAGCTGTGATGTGGTCAGTCACAGAACAGGACTGCCGAGTGTTGTAGCGTGTAAAAATCGTCTGTCCTCGGTGGCAACACTAACTACAGAGTTCCAAACTGCCTCTGGAAGCAACGTCAGCACAATAACTGTTCATAGGGTGCTTCATGAAATGGGTTTCCATGGCCGAGCAGCCACACACAAGCTTAAGATCGCAATGCCAAGCGTTGGCTAGAGTGGTGTAATGCTCATTACCATTGGACTCTGGAGCAGTGGAAATGCTTTCTCTGGAGTGACGAATCACGCTTCACCATTTGACAGTCCAACGGTTGAATCTGAGTTTGGCCAGCAACGCTAACTGCCCCAATGCGTAGTGCCAACGGTAAAGTTTGGTGGATAAATAATGGTCTGGGGTTGTTTTTCATGGTTTGGGCTAGGCCCCTTAGTTCCACTGAAGGGGAGTCTTAACGCTGGTTTGTCAAGCTCGGTGTGGAAAAACTGACTGACTGGCCTGCACAGACCCCTGACCTTAACTCCATCGAACACCTTTGGGATGAATTGGAACGCCGACTGCAAGTCAGGCCTCATCACCCAACATCAGTGCCCGAACTCACTAGTTCCTGCAGCAATGTTCTAACATGTAGTGGAAAGCCTTCCCAGAAGAGTGGAGGCTGTTTTAGCAGCAAAGGAGGGAGCAACTTCCTACTAATGTCCATGATTTTGGATTGCGTTGTTTGACGAGCAGGTGTCCATACTTTTGGTCATGTGTATCTAAACTCAGCAAAAAAAGAAACGTCCCTTTTTCAGGACCCTTGTAACGGCGTTCTTCGTTTGTCGAGAGTCGGACCGAAATGCAGCGTGGTGGTTAATCATGATCTTTAATGAGGAAATGGTGACGATACATGAAATAACTAATAAATACAAAACAACAAACGGAACGTGAAACCTATCTGGTGAAACTACACAGAGACAGGAACAATCACCCACGAAAGACAAAGCGAACTCAGGCTACCTAAATACGGTTCCCAATCAGAGGCAACGAGAAGCACCTGACTCTGATCGAGAACCGCCTCAGGCAGCCAAGCCTACACTCGACACACCCCTAATCAACCACAATCCCAATGCCTACAAAACCCCCAATACAACAACACAATAACATAAACCACTGTCACACCCTGGCCTGACCAAATATATAACGAAAACACAAAATACAATGACCAAGGCGTGACAACCCTGTCTTTCAAAGATAATTTGTAAAAATCCAAACAATTTCAGATCTTCATTGTAAAGGTTTTAAACACTGTTTCCCATGCTTGTTCAATGAACCATAAACAATTCATGAACATGCACCCGTGGAACGGTCGTTAAGACACAACAGCTTACAGACGGTAGGCAATTCATGTCACAGTTATGAAAACTTAGGACACTAAAGAGGCCTTTCTACTGACTCTGAAAAACACCAAAAGAAAGACGCCCAGGGTCCCTGCTCATATGCGTGAATGTGCCTTAGGCAACTGCAAGGAGGCATGAGGACTGCAGAGGCCTTTCTACTGACTCTGATAAACACCAAAAGAAAGATTCCCCGCTCATCTGTGTGAACATGCCTTAGGCATTCTGCAAGGAGGCATGAGGACTGCAGATGTTGCCAGGGCAATAAATTGCAATGTCCATACTGTGAAAGAATGGACAGCCCATCGTCTTTGCAGTGGCAGACCACGTGCAACAACACCTGCACAGGATCGGTACATCTGAAAATCACACCTGCGGTTCAGGTACAGGATGGCAACAACAACTGCCCGAGTTACACCAGAAATGCACAATCCCTCCATCAGTGCTCAGACTGTCCGCAGTAGGCTGAGAGAGGCTGGACTCAGGGCTTGGAGGCCTGTTGTAAGACTGGTCCTCACCAAACGGCACCGGCAACAACGTCGCCTATGGGCACAAACCCACAATCACTGGACCAGACCGGACTGGCAAAAAGTGCTCTTCACTGACGAGTCGTGGTTTTGTCTCACCAGGGGTGATGGTCAGATTCGCGTTTCTCATCGAAGGCATGAGCGTTACACCGAGGCCTGTACTCTGGAGCGGGATCGATTTGGAGGTGGCGGGTCCGTCATGGTCTGGGGCGGTGTGTCACAGCATCATCGGACTGAGCTTGTTGTCATTGCAGGCACTCTCAATGCTGTGCATTACAGGGAAGACATCCTCATCCCTCATGTGGTACCCTTCCTGCAGGCTCATCCTGACGTGACCCTCCAGCATGATAATGCCACCAGCCATACTGCTCGTTCTGTGCGTGATTTCCTGCAAGACAGGAATGTCAGTATTCTGCCATGGCCAGCGACAAGCCCTGATCTCAATAGCAAGAACTGGCAAATCTGGTGCAGTCTGAGGAGGAGATGCACAACAGTACTTAATGCAGCTGGTTGCCACACCAGATACTGACTGACTGACTTTTGATTCTGACCCCCCCCCCTCTGTTCAGGGACACATTATTCCATTTCTGTTAGTCACATGTCTGTGGAACTTGTTCAGTTTGTCTCAGTAGTTGAATCTTGTTATGTTCATACAAATATTTACACATGTTAATTTTGCTGAAAATAAATGCAGTTGACGGGGGGGGGTTAGTTTACATTACCAAAACACTTTCTTTTTTTTCTCTCTTCCACAGAAGACTGAAGTTTTGGTGGAGAGGTCCAATAAGACAGGCACTCTCAGCAGTAAATGTGTTGTGTGCAAATGCCACGTTCATCTGGTCCAACGGCACTTTATCGAGGGGAAGCTTTACCACAGGAGCTGCTTCAAGTAAATGTCCACTTTAAACATAGAAACCAGCTCCACCATTATGGTTAAAACGTGTTGACACCTTTTATGTTGCACCTTTCACTAGGTGCAGTGAATGCTCCATCGTCCTCCTGGCTGGGGCCTATAAACCAGGGAAGGAGCCAGGTATCTTCATCTGTAATGATGACCAGAACACTAAGAATGGCTGCAACGAGCCTCCCTCCTCTGGGGTTGTCATCAAAACCGGATGCCCAAGCGCCAAAGTTGAATCGAAAAGTGACACCAGCAGAGTCCAGTCTGTCTCCTGCTCCACCTCTGTGCCTTCGACCCCCATCAAGGTGGTCTTGAAGCCTGTGGAGACCACCACCCCAGCTCCCCAACCCTGGACCAGCTCGGCCCAGAGAACCCAGGCAGCACGGCAGAGGTTCTTCCAGTCATCTACCTCAACCTCCAGCAGCCAGAAGCCCCCAGCCCCCTCAGGACTGCCGAGGGTACCCCTGAGTCCTGAGGAAGAGAAGAACCGAGCCAGGGCTGTCATTACCCAGAAACTAGCTAAAGCGAACTGCAACAACAATAACACCAGATACTTTGTTATCCGACCAGCAGAAAGAAGGTGAGTAAAGGCCTATGTGTGTACCTATAGGCTTTTAGTCTTGTTCAAGTGTGCACAGCCATAGTTCATATCATTTTGTGGATGTCAGCTATTACTAAATGTACATTTCCAAACCTAATGGTGATAGTATTGCTTCCCAGGTTTGGAGATGTGCTAAGCTCAGCTGACCTCCCCAGCTGGAAGCAGGCTAAATGTGGTCCAGGCACAACAGGACAACTCTTCACCAGCCCCACCAGCAATAAGGAATTGCTTAACACCGTCAACAAAGCCAGCGCCAGACCAACAACTGTATCCTTCAGCACCAAAGGCAAGCTTTTTCAATTCCATTTCATTTTCATAACTTTTTTTATCACGATCATGTTTTTACAATAGGTCATAGGGGAAACCTTGTTCTTAATGCAAGGGTGTAGCCACGAACAGCATTTCCATACAGTTTAACAAAAGTCTGTTTTGAAGTGCATGAAAATAAGATGAGCTGCTAGTGCATTAGCAGTCTTTACTAACAGCCACTTTTTATTTAGTTATCCCATCTTGTTTAGCCATTTTTAAATGTTTTAATTTTTTTGAACATTAAATAGAATTGTAGAATTTGATAATGAGCTTGAATCATCCACTCTCCTTTCAAAATGTATGTCTCGTTGGCAGTAAGTGCAGACCGTGCAGAGGCTCCTGTTAACTGGCGATCAAAGCTCAAGCCTGTTAAAAATGGACCAGGACTGAAGTAAGCCTGGACTGCTCATCTGTTAATCAACCACTTTCTCTTTCTAATCCTGTACATCCACACAAAGGGAAGGCAGGTATTGTCACCCGGGTGAGAGATTAAATTATATATCTGATCTGGAGAGCTAACCGGTTGGGTGTCTCATGTATCCACTCCTCCAGCCTCCGGATTCATCCTGCCTCGCCCTGCTCTGTTATGGCTGATTGGCTCAAATTGCAGCCACTCTCCTCCCCCATCCTCACAAGTCCCAAGGAGTGCTATGCCTGAAATGAACCCTAGTGCAACACTAACTAGTTTCCCCAGAGTTCCCTCTGATGACCCCCTCCACTATTTTCTCACCTCCATTATTTCTAAATATTTAAGGTGAGGTTGAATGTTCTGTTTGTACTTACTGTATGTTCAATCCAAATTGGTTGATTTCAGGGGAAAGTCCAATCTTTTCCTGCTCCTTACATGCACCCTCTTTCTCCAGGACCTCTGACTCTGAGGACCATGCGATCATTGTTGAGCAACCCAAACCTGAAGCCATCTCGAAGTCTTTCGCTACTAGTATCATCGTCAACATCAGCTCTACCTCTCCTCCGATTCCCCCAGCAGCCTTCAACCCTCCTCCACCTGGCCCGGTGTCTCACAGCGCTCCGTCTCCCAAGCAGCCCCATTGCGGCTCTGGAGGCTTGGGTACCTGCTTTTTATTATCTTATCCTCTATAGTTGGCAGAGTAGTGATTAGTGTTTCATAAATGATTGAGTAAACATTTTTGATGACTTGTGATTTTTAAATTATCGCGCTTCACCTTCTAGGTACTAAAAATGGGAATTATTCTACTCCTCTGTTGTCCACTCCTCCCCTGGTTCCTGTCTGGCACAGGGTTCCAACTCTCAATAAGCCTCACCACAGCTCTGCGGTATCGGGTAAAAACAAGAACTCTGTTCAGTGATTGCATCGCAACAATGTATTTGGAGTCTATATTTTGCAGTTTATTAATCGGTTACACTTTGTTTTGTTTTTAAATTATTTTTAGGCTCAACGGATGTCAATTATTCTCCCCCTATATCTCCTAAACAGCCTCGCCAGGGTTCCACAGGTTAGACTGGGCCTTCACTTTCTATTACCAGACATTGTCTCAACCATTGTTTTTGTTATGTCTTAGCCTGTTTATTTTCAGAAGTCTTATGTGACGATGGCTCCCTGAGTGTCAGCCATTAAATATGTAATAATCCTATTCTATCTACCTCTTAGGCTCCAAAAATGGGAAGTATTTGTCACCCACAAACACCCCCCAGTCTGAAACGAGGTCCCCCTCAGTAAGTTGTCAGTTATGTCTCATACATAAATAGTGGTATGTTACTAGAGCTTATCAGAGGCAATAACTATCCTATGTGAAAATATCTAATATTCTTATGAAATTCAGGTCATAGTTAAATAATTACACAGGATTAGCAATTGGTGGTGACACAATAGGTTTTTCTTTGTTTTGTTCAATGTAAGTCCCATCACATCCCTATGGACCAGATAGTGAAGGAGCTGCGTGAGATTGGAGACAGCCTGGGTGACTTGGAGAGGAAGGGAGTGGCGATGGAGAAGAGGCTTCGCAGCTGTGAGGAAGGTACTTGCCTTGGGACTTCCCTTGACTCTGTTTCTCCTTCCTTTGTTGATCTTGACTAATAGCGATTGTTTATTTGCCAAAGCAAGTGGGAGAGAGGTCCTCTGCATACACTTTCTCCCTTTGACATTTAAGTAAGTTATTGGTTTTGGCACTAGTCTGGCTTTTGAAGGACTTAACTGTGTGCAGAATTGCTTGTCGTTTATGTTAAAGAGGACGGACCATGTTTCAACCTTAACTGGGTCTTTTTTCAGGACAGGATTTTGAAGGACACCATGGGAGAATCTCAATTGCGTACTCCTCGCCTCAACCCATTGGATGAGAAAGCCAGAAGCTCCTCCCCTCTGACCTTCTCCTCCAATGGGTTTTGAGAAGGGGAGAGGATGCAAGGAGTATGCAATTGAGATTCTCCCCCTCGATCAATGTTTATTTCCAAGTTAACTTCCAAATAGACCAGCCTTTATGATTAGATATTTATTAATGTACTTCAATTGAAATGGCCCAGTCCCTTCACTTCTCAGTTTTGAGTTGTGCTCTGATGGTGAGCATGTTATCCCTGTGTTGTGAAGTTCTATTAGTTAATGTTGCTCATCGAATGATTACAAGTTTCTAATTGCATGATTAACTGAATCAAGCAATTATTAACTCATTAACCTGGGGCACCAGGTTAGTTTTTATTGAGTTTCTATTTCCCAAATTAACTCAAAGAATATCAGAATATCGATTTTATAACAGCTGCTAATTAACCAGTTACCGCTACAATCTCGTTCTGAACGTCGTATAGTCCGTGAATCTGCAGGGACCCGGGTCTCGCCAATGAGTTCATACCACACCAATCTTAGTTGAATATTTATTTACTAAAAAGCTAAAATGATGATAAAAGATGCACCTTATAGGCTATTGATTAGAACGTAGTATAACGGGCCATCACACTATGGCGAGTGTTACCCAAAATGGGGATTTCAAAGAGAGAAAAAGAAAGTACACGAGAGAAATATACATTTGGGTTAATTTGTCAGCTATGCTTATTCTCCTTCACTCAAGCCGCCAAGCTTACCCTAGTAAAACTGACTATCCTACCGATCCTCGACTTCGGCGATGTCATCTACAAAATGGCTTCCAACACTCTACTCAGCAAACTGGATGCAGTCTATCACAGTGCCATCCGTTTTGTCACTAAAGCACCTTATACTACCCACCACTGCGACTTGTATGCTCTAGTCGGCTGGCCCTCGCTACATATTCGTCGCCAGACCCACTGGCTCCAGGTCATCTACAAGTCTATGCTAGGTAAAGCTCCGCCTTATCTCAGCTCACTGGTCACGATGGCAACACCCATCCGTAGCACGCGCTCCAGCAGGTGTATCTCACTGATCATCCCTAAAGCCAACACCTCATTTGGCCGCCTTTCGTTCCAGTACTCTGCTGCCTGTGACTGGAACTAATTGCAAAAATCGCTGAAGTTGGAGACTTTTATCTCCCTCACCAACTTCAAACATCAGCTATCTGAGCAGCTAACCGATCGCTGCAGCTGTACATAGTCTATTGGTAAATAGCCCACCCTTTTCACCTACCTCATCCCCGTACTGTTTCTATTTATTTACTTTTCTGCTCTTCTGCACACCAATATCTCTACCTGTACATGACCATCTGATCTTTTATCACTCCAGTGTTAATCTGCAAAACTGTAATTATTTGCCTACCTCCTCATGCCTTTTGCACACATTGTATATAGACCCCCCCTTCGTTTTCTACTGTGTTATTGACTTGTTAATTGTTTACTCCATGTGTAACTCTTTGTTGTATGCTCACACTGCTATGCTTTATCTTGGCCAGGTCGCAGTTGCAAATGAGAACTTGTTCTCAACTAGCCTACCTGGTTAAATAAAGGTGAAATAAAATAAATAAAAAATAAATAAAAAATATTCTAACCCTAGCCTTGCCCCAAACTGCTGCTCTTATGGGTCAGAATATAATGATGTAATTATGTGGGGAAGTTCTCTGTGGATTCTCCGTGTGGACCATTCAGGCTGCTCGATGACGCACTTCTCCGTCGCACCTTTCTGGTCGTCCTCACAATGTCTGTGTCCTTTTGGCTTAGGAGTCTGTTCCTTCACCCTTGCTCTGGAAGGGGTCTTCTGAGGACAGACAGCTCTGTAGCTCAGAGCTCACAGCGTTGGAATGAAAGTGTAGATACCATGATTCGATGGGAGATGGTGGTTCGACTTGAATTCACCCGCTTAGACACAGCTACTAATCTGTAGCTTGGGTAGAAAAATATTTCTTTGTCTTCAAACTTGAGTTGAGTTTTGGGTTCGTTGACTTTTTTTAGACCTTAGCTGCAGCTTGGGTCACGGAGTCTTCCCTATAAATTCTTTACTCACAGGTTTTATACCCTTGGGTCAGAAGTGTGCGTAACCGCCTTTAGGGCAATTCACTGGGCGTACCCAGTTAAGAGCAAGGTTTTTCTCAAATCCGATTTTAGACAACGTAACATTTCATCTTTACCAAAACATTCCCTTTGATTTGCACATTTTTCACACAATGTACAATATATAAACATCAAACGTGTACTAGGAAAACTCTTCACGTTACAATGTTTTTGTAATAACGCCATCGATTAACCGTTAATAACAAAACAAAAATTACATAAATTTTCATATTCCATCTATCGTCATGACCACCATTGTGGTTGACGGAAACCATTGTTCCAAAGTCCCTTTATTTCATGTTTAATGTTCTGAGGCTGGTTCTCCATAGTAACAGGACAAAGGAATTTTTCTGTGGCCTGAGATTTACCAGGGGCATGAGGTCATAAAACCCCCACATCTTCAGACCCCTAGATCTCTCCTCCTCCATTGGGGTTGAGATAATATGTAGGGTTGTGGTCTCCTGTAACCTGACCTGATCAGGACAGTCATGACACCTGCTAGCCCACCTAGGATTTTACACAGGAATCCAAACCCACACAGCCTGGAGGGGAGAGGTGTGACTGCCGAACAGGTTCCATTTCCCTCCTCCACGGCCCAATGAGGCGAGAGGCGGGCACAGCCCACATGGGGGCACCTTCTCCCTCTCTGATACTATCCATCCCCCTTGAGTGATAGAGAGGTGGTGGTGAATAGTTGACCAGCCCCAGAGACTGGCTGTGGCTGCAGACAGAGCAGGGGCAGTAGGGGGGCCTGATTGCTCTGCTCAAGGTCACCATCTGGGCACAGTTATATTAATATTATTATCCGGTTCACTGCTTTACTCCCTCACTCCTTACATGCTCCTGGCTGTCCTGATAGGAGGCAGGGGGAGTTAATGGGACTCTTCTCTCTGTCCCAGGCCAGTTTGTACTATTGGTTGTGGCTGGTGTGTTTGTATACACACAGCCCTTAGGCACTGACAAAGGCTCAATGTGCATGTTGGACTGGAACAATGTGATTAATTTTGTTCATAAGTCTTGCACAAATAAATGTCATTTTTTTAAATGTATTGCCAATGAACTTCCTTGACACTGGCATTTTGCAGAGGGCAAGGGGGACATTTTGATGGACCCTCTGATGGTTGACTGGTTCAACCTGATCCGAAAGAAGCAGACGTACATTAGGAGGGAGTCGGAGCTTGTGTACATGTGAGTACTTGTCAAGTTAGATGTTACCCAAATGTATATGCACTATTTTGGATTTACAATGGCTTAAACATCACTTATTGCATTTGTCAGAGCTAAGACTCAAGACCTGGAGGGGCAGCAGCCTGGGGTGGAGGGTGAGCTGCGCAGACTGTTGGAGAAACCAGGTAGGCGGCACAATGCTCACACAGCACCTCAGCTGTTCACTTTACATCCCCCTAACAGATCAGCAGCTACCGTGTTGTAGTGTTGTGCTCCTATGTCAAACACAGGTCTTCTTATCCCTGGTATCACAGATCATCTGAAGTCTACAGAGGAGCGTCGGCGAGAGAACGGGCTGATGGAGAGGTTGATGGAGATTGTGAACGGTAGAAACGCCATTGTAGAAGGACTGGATGAAGACAGGCTCAGGTAGGGAAATGGTGCAACTTTATTGTTTGTACAATTTGTGAGTTGTGACCCATTTTTTTTATTTTTTAAATGTGAGTAGCATTTCAATATCTGCAATGGTCTCAAGCAGTGACTGGAATGCCACTGAGGTCAAGCTGGATGTCTAACTTGAAAAACCTAAACATGTTCTCCATTTTTAGGGAAGACAAAGAGGATCAGCAGTTGAATGAAATGATGCAGACTCTTGGTGAGTATTTAAAGTGGTTGATTTAAAATGACCCTGTCTTTAAACCCTGGGATGTTCCTTGCTTAATGTCATTTCCTCTCTTTGTTCTGGTGGACAGGACTTAAACAATCCAAAATCAAGAGGAAGTCTTCCTTCAAAATGCTGTTCAGACAAAAAAGTAGTAAAAAGGTCACTGTGAGGGATCCAGGGACTGCGTTTTGATTGTTCTGCTCTGGGGGGGGGGGGTCTGTGTCTAAGGTCTAAGACCAACTTTTTTTGTTACATATCACATCGAGTTGGTGTTTCGTCGCGAAGGTTTGTTTAGAAATGTTTGTTTTGTTTGAGGAGACTCCAGGCTTTCACTCTTCATTTAGTGTTGTTCTTGAGATGGGTCTCATGACACTTGACTGATCATAATGTTCTGTTCCTTTTTGAGTTAGTGTACATCTAAGGGATCACAATTTAGCTCATGGTTTGCTTAACTTTGTTAGTTTTTTTCCCACACGTCTAGGTTGGGATTGTTGTGAAGAGGTGTTCAAGAGTCACTGTTAGAATGAGTCCAATGCAAAATAATGTAACTGGTATTGTTGCACCGGATAATGGTGAAGGAGAATCCATATCACTGTTAAATGGTTAGTATTAAAAGAGGAGCTTGCCTTTGAGTGATGTTTTTAGCTCCAGTATTTCCAATTTAATACCAATGTCTTTTACGCTTCCAAAAAGTATGTTATTACAAACATCGAGTAACATTTTGAGTGGAATCCATCTGTAGACCAGTGAAGTGGTAAGCAGCGTTCTACGCTACCTCAGTTGAAAGGCTGTATTTCTTCTGTCGTGCTGTAGGTGGCACCATGGTTTTACCTTACACGAACCGGGCAGGAACCTGAATCCAATTCACCACAGTACAGACAGCTAATTTTATACATGCTGCAAAAGTTCCAACTCTGCTGATGCAATAACATTGTGAAAGCTTACGTAGAACAGTAGCTCATAAACTAATGGTTGTATTGAGCTTTTAATCTTAAACCTGGTTTAATTAAACATATGTTAGTATAGAATTATCTACTGAAGCATTTTTATGCCTGGTCCATTATTGCAATGTTTTAAGTTAACATTGTTGGCTTTTGGAGTCATCTGTGAAAATGCTGTTTGATGTATGCACAGGTCCCAATGTCTCGTGACTTTTTAAAATTTGGAATAATGTTCAATGAATGTGTGCATAATGTGTATTTATATTTTTAATTGAGTTTGCTGTGCAATAAATAATTTGAGCATCCTTGGTTTTGAAAGCACTCATCTAACTTTTTAATGTCTTGTAGAATTGAACTAGGCCTTTAAAAAAAAAAAACTTTAAGCAATTCTCGGCCATGATATTTTATAGTTTCAATTAACGTGTTCCTTGATAAACTGTAGGGGATGTTTTTTCAATATGATTTGATTTCTTCACATGTGAGACTGTTCAGTTCCTAATAAAAATTCTAAACCGATCCTTGAGCTCTCTCTCATAGAAGCACAAAGTTACAGCCTGATTTTTACCGCACAGATCACGGTCCTCATCCAACATGTTTTGGTTCTGGACCAGCTAGGCCGGGACCCTACTTAAGTATCAAAGCTCAGAAGTGATCATTCGGAGCGATGTACTTTTCTGCATTTAATATGGGTTTTAGGGAAGGCATTAAGATTTGTTCACGTCAATATATTTGCAGCTACTTATAAATGACATATCCCCAATTTGAAGATGCATGAAATTGTGATCACAAACTTGGAACGGCATCTTTCTAGCTGAGAGGAACTGGGGATGGTATTGGTGCAGTACACCATGTGTGATGTAGGTGACAGTCAAGACAGAATACGTGTGATCGAGTTAATTAAAGCTTTGCGCCCCATCTACTGCAAATGCTTGCGCTTCTGCAATTAAGAATCAAAGGCGAGGGCTTAGTGTCAGGGGGGTGTCTAATACATGGTTTTAACAGGAATGGGACCTGATTTGCCAGGCTCCTAGCGACAAGCATTAACAGCGGCCTCAAATTAGAGGGCCATTAATATTCATAAGTAAAACAATTCGTCCTGTGAATGTGCTGAAACGAAATCCTCTGAGGTGAGCTTTTGTGTCCACACTGTCCATCAAAATACACCTTTACTGATGGAGTGGTTCATCTTTATGAAAGGGTGGCAATAATGTGTTGTACTGGCTCTGACAAAATACCTTATACTGACTTAGTCAGGGTTTTCCATTCGATTCATTTAAATGATTTGTTACAAGGACTTTACCGTACTCTACATTGTATTGCATGTTTTACAATCAAATCCACTACCCATCTATAGTGTAATTTGTATTTGATAGTTTGTCATAATTGGTATTGTAACAAGGCACCAGTAAGCATTTGAGGGCCTATGGGTTAAAAACCCCTGTATGAAATGTGTGCGTGTGTGTGTGCGCGTTGTACTCATTCAGAGTGCCAGTCTATGCCACTAGCCTGTAATTATGATCCTCGAGGTAATTTTATCAGGCTCATTAGCTCTGATGAGTAAACGAGAAGCGTGCCTCTAATTTATTGGCCATCCAGGCTGGAGACTTAATTCTCATCAGAGATCATAATATTTGTACAGAGAGACCGACATGTTCTATGAGTTGCTAGGCTGTAAGAGCAACACTAAGTGAACGGGAAAGACTTTATGACTTATCATCATACTGTAGTTGCAACACTTTTAGTGGACTGACACTATAACCAATTGAGCATGTGCTAAAAGTTGTCATTAGATGTGGGTTAGACCGTGGTTTTAGCACATCACATTAATTTAATCTTAAAGCATTATTTCAAATGAAAGTTGTGTGTCTAGTCATTTGATTGTAAATGCATGTGTACAATTAGATTCTCAATATGGCAAACCGAATCGCATTGTTTTGTTCACAGCTTTACTTCAATGGAGGATACTTTTTTTTGTGACGATACTTCTTGTGTCAATGTTTTGAGAGAGCCGAGGTAAATATGCTCACAATTTCGGTGTGTAGAAATTTGCTTTGAGGAGAAATGATGTATGCTGGCTAGTGGAAATGAAATGTATAAAGTACATGACTGGTAGACTTGACAAGTGCAGCTTTCATCCATCTCAAATGAATAATTTTCACTTCCCTTAAACATCCCTAATCCAACCATGTTATCAGTGGGCATGCAGGATTCTGCCTGACTTTCTGCTCAACGCCACAGCAACTTTTAACTTAACAGAGATTCTGCAATGCAGTTGCTTTACCACAGGGTCTTATAAAACTCTCGCACTTATCCTTTTCCTGCTGGTTTTGTGGATCAGTAAAATTCCCCTCGCAACACAATGTACATAACGTAAGTCTTAATAGATGCCAGAACGTCTCACTCTCCTCAGACTATGTGCTGGCTCGGTGGATGACAGACTTCACTGTATTTTTACCTGTGACTCACATTTGGCTGAGAACCCAGAGAGGATGGTCTCCAAAGAAACCTAGGAACAGAATATGCCCTTTGGTCCTTTTCGATATCAGAAAGTGTGCTAAACATAAGTGAGATGCCGCTGTGGACATATTTGGCATTTCAGATGTTCAGTAAAGGGATGTATTAAGTGATTTTTTTTAAATGTTGAATTCCATTCTGCTGTGCAAGAACAGTTTGGTTGGTGTAATGTTTTCGTGATATCCCCATATGAAGACAGTGACGTCTTCGCCACAATATTTAATTTCTTTGATTTATGCCGGTGTATTCCAGTATCTAAAGACTGTGATAAACAATTCAATGAGTCATTGCTGTTTACACTGCATAAGTCCTGTTTGATACCCTCTAATATGAAGGGTTACTGTGCCATCTACCTTTTTTTCAATATCCACTTTCACAGAACCCCTCAGTTTGCGATAAGAATATTAACCTCATCAATTTCAGGTAACTTTCAACGCTTAAACATCTTGTCTTAAAGACCTACATGTTAGCAGGAGTCTCAGCCCTGGCATTTAGTGACATTTTAAGCCTTTTAACAGAATCCAGACAGGGATTTGCCGTTTCCGCCAAAGGAAAATAATTTTCTACCCTTTTATTTTTCAGAAATTGTGGGCAGGGCGTTTAAGTAAAACAAATGTGTAGTAGAAATAGAAGTCTTGTAAATTATTTTAGTAAATATTTGTATTATCTTGCTACAGTAATTATTGCAGTCAGGCAATTACTTAATTTGGTAAAAGCTTTTTTCCACTGCCTTTTCCATCAACCATTCCTTTCATGTCCTTGCCTCTAAGGTCAGAGGTCAATGCAACTTCGACAGTGTTTCTGTGTAACTGAGCACTCTACAGTATGGTACAATATGTTCCCTTCAGACTCCTGGATGTATTCTGGACAGTGCTCCAATTGTGGACAGTGCAATGCGGGAAGTTCACCTTGCTTTCAAACAAAAAACACACTTCTCACTCAATACTGTTTAAAACATAACGGATATATAGTTGTTAGTTTCTCAGACAGCCTATGAGTGACACAGTTTAGAACACACTCCTGAGTTTCGCATACGTCTGTGGAGTGTCTCTGCTTGGGTGTGTGAAGGCTGCTGTGTAGTGGAGAGACTGGGCTCTGTTCTCTCTCTCTCTCTGTGGGCAGACTGCTTTGATGCAATGCCTGTCTTATCTCTCGCTAGGCAAGGTTAATGAAGTGGTGGCGTTTTTGGAAGGAAGTCGGATTGGGATGAGTAGCAAAGACCAGAGGAAGCTCTGAGATGAAACGTACGACTCTGAGCGGCTATAAGTGGCAATTTTGGTGAATTACTTAGACAATAAGAGGGAGGTTGTCATCCTCTTAAACACAACGGAAGTGGGTATCAGCCAATGGTCGATTTGGATCTTAAGCCCAGTTCATGAGAAATTACATTAGCATTTAGGCTCTGGTTGTAATATGATCTGTCACATCTCCCATATAAGCCCATGTTGGTGTTGCCATGTGTCGTTTTAGTAAAGGTAGTTGTATTCAACTTGCACAGTAATTCTAAGCACGTGTAACAGAGTTGCTTTGAGACATTAGGTTTGACTGCCCCCCTGAAAAGAAACCTTTGCTACATATTAAGACAGGCTTTGGACCCTTTTCCATATGACATTGTCTCGGCTTAGGTACATTTGAAACCTCATGGTTTGTCAGGTGCACCAGGTCCCACTTAACTAAAGGGATGGCTCATTTTATTTACGAAACCTCACTTGCAGCCTGGCTCTTGGGCGCAGCTTAAACAAAGGCCAACAGTGGCACCCTAATATGACTATTATAACAGGTGATGTACTGCTAATGCTTTGTAGCCCTCAGCTTTTTGGTTTTTAATATTCCAATTTCCTTTTGCATCTATAACAGCTAATAGGTAAACAGGAATGAATCAGAGAAATGAAGCAGGTCTACATGCCAATGAATTAGCATATAGATGAGTTCATCTTATACAAATAGTGCTCTTTTACCCAAACCTTCCTGCGCTGTGCAAGAGATCATACAGTATATGTAAAGTATGCGAGGAGAAAATGTAAATTAATCCATTTCAACCTAATAAGAAAATTATTTTTATGTTTAACCCTCATGCGCCATTGTCCAGAATTATTGCGAGTGCAGTGAAATCATTCCCAGATTCAACTTAATTGTTTCAACAGGGACACACCGACACTGACGCATAGCGGACGTAAAGTAGCTGCACATATCAAGTAGTCTGAGCATTCTAATCATGAATATGTGATGGACTGGAAATGTTTTACATGATCACATGTTATTTTCCAGAACTTTTATGAAAGGAGCATTTATTGACCATTACGTTTTGTATTTCACTCTCATAATTGTAAACCCCGTAAATAACCCCAGTCGTCATGAATCACAGCTATGTGTTACGTAGGTCTTATGAATCACAGCTATGTGTTACGTAGGTCTTGTTGATATGCTAAAAGAAGCTTATCGAATTGGGTCAGCTAATTAAGCAATTAGCTTATTGCAGATCTGTGGTGACACTGTACTAATCTATGGTATTGTGAGCACAGATATGCCCAAAACTGAGAGGAAGACATGGCTCTCTCTCTGTCGGGCTTGGCTCTCTTCTCCTTTCCTCTCACTCACAGGATAATGTTTCAAGTCAGTCTTCTTCTGAAAGTAGATATTGAGGATGTCTGTGTTCACTAATACTCCCATTTCTCATGCAAATCCCTGGAATTGAATAGGTTGTTTATTGTCTGGTTGTTTAATATGTCGAGACATTTATGCACTGTTGTCGAAGTGTTTGCTCTCTGCGTTTGTAGCTGTGTTAACACACATGAAATCCCCGAGAGATTAGACTTTGATTGGGTAAAAGCCATGATGAACATCTGTGACTTTAGTTGAGCCTCTTCACATGGCTTTTTACCAGCCATCTGATGCCGGTACACTTTAGCATGACTTTGGAGCATTAAACCCAAACTATGTTGTATGGTTAATTTAAATGCCTTTATTAGTATGGCATGTTCAATAGAAACCAAGTTTTTCTTTTTTTACTGACGCGTTTCGGCAGCATGGCCTTCGTCAGGGAGTACGAAGAAAGGAATACAATGTCCTCTTTTGAACAGCTTTTCAATTGGCCCTAATTGGAAGAGGGAGTGGTTACACAATTGACTGGACACACCTAGTAAGCAATACTATACACATTAAAGGGTGAAATACTGTAGCTATGTTATCATAAAAATACAACTCCAAGCTAGAAGTATCAGAAGACTAAAAGGTAGTTCTAAACCTTAATAAATATGACTGGGAGAAGTGTCAAGAATAAGAAAGCAATATATTCCATAGTACACTAGAACACAGCAAAACATAAACAACAACAGTCTAACCATAGCGGAGGGCAAATTAAGTGTCCACACTGGATGACAGCCAATGGACCCATCACAACCCTACAGGCAGGGTGAAAAATCCATATCTTCATTTAAACCAGGGTAAGACGATCCCCTTTTCTAATAGAGGCCGGAATATGATCAATACCCATAGCTTGTAGGGAGGCAGGGTTGCCATGGTGTAGGGACTTGTAGTGCCTTGCCATGGGGTAGTCTTCATTGCCTACCCGTATGGCATACTTGTGTTCTGCTAAGCGGTCTTAGAAAAGGGGACCGTCTTAAACAGTTAAACCAAAGGGAAAGTTTTGGGATTTACAAACTACAGGCCACTAAATACCCTGGTTTAAATGAAGATATGGATTTCTTACCCTTCCTGTAGGGTTGTGATGGGTCCATTGGCTGTCATCCAGTGTGGACACTTAACTTGCCCTCCGCTATGGTTAGACTGTTGTTGTTTATGTTTTGCTGTGTTCTAGTGTACTATGGAATATATTGCTTTCTTATTCTTGACACTTCTCCCAGTCATATTTATTAAGGTTTAGAACTACCTTTTAGTCTTCTGATACTTCTAGCTTGGAGTTGTATTTTTATGATAACATAGCTACAGTATTTCACCCTTTAATGTGTATAGTATTGCTTACTAGGTGTGTCCAGTCAATTGTGTAACCGCTCCCTCTTCTAATTAGGGCCAATTGGAAAGGCTGTTCAAAAGAGGACATTGTATTCCTTTCTTTGTACTCCCTGACGAAGGCCATGCTGCCGAAACGCGTCGGTTTAAAAAAAACTTTGTTTCTATTGAACACGCCATACTAATAAAGGCATTTTAATTAATTACATGAAGAGTTCCTTGGTCCTCCTTTTTGATGACCACTTTACCCCTTTTACCAAAGAGCACCTATCTACCAAAATGTACTATTGTGTACCTTGGTAGCGCTTCCCTTCCTCCTCTTTCTACTATGCTGTATGGTTATTGTACGCTTTCATTTATCTAACATGTTGAGGATATGCATGAAAGAATCTGCTTTGGGCCCATTAGAAAAAGCTGTTGACTCTCCCTCACACTACAACACTGCATTATGCGCTGTAAGGTTGAGTGCAGTGCAGTGCAGTCTTAGCCCCGGGCTATACTTAACCTAGGGCAGTAATTAGCCGGGGGCTAACATGTTTCATGTCAGCTCTTATTAAAGGAATTTGCGACAGCAGTTCCACTTTAAATAATGTACAACATAATTCTGACTTAGTTATTTGGAACACTGCTCCTCTTACACCGGTTTAAGCTAGAAACTCCATTCAAACTTTAAAACGTGCAGACGGGTCTGGAATAGGTTTCTCGTAAAATATGATTTGTGTCCTCCTAAAAAGACTTTGTCCACTTTAATTGGACTAGTTCAACATTCTAAAGCTCCCATTGTTAACTCCCATGACCTCCAACCTTTGTTAACGGTAAATAAATGTCACTTTTGACACATCAGCTTTGACCACTTTCCCAACAACTCAGTCAAAAACGTAGTTTACTTCTCTGCAAGTCAAATCTGAAATCAGAACCGCTATCTTCTACTTATCAAATTATACAGCTGATTTAGTAACCAAATCAACTACATTTTCTCTAAACTTAGACAAACTTAGAGGGTATGACATCTTGGTCTGTTTCCATGCTATTAAAATGTGAAATCAGAACAGAAATAACCAATCATCTACCAATCAAGAGGTACAGCTGTTTTAATAACTGCATCAGCTACCTTCATTAAGCTAACTTCCCACTGTTAAATTAACTACAATGGGCCTTTCATTTAAAAAAATAATTATAGCACTGGGGGAACACATTCCAAGACAGATTATGCCCCACAGCTCACTCCAACCCACTAAATTAACCCACTCTAACAACCTAACACATGAAGGCGATGTCAGAGGATGGCCTAAAAATTGCCAGAGACTCCAGCCACCCCAGTCATGGACTTTTCTCTCTGCCACCCTCCGGCAGGCAATACCCTAGCATCGGGTCCCAAACCAACACTCCGCGAGACAGCTTCTATCCCAAGCAATAAGACTAGCTGACAATGCTGACAATGACTGCCCACCCTCATCCACAGACTATCTGCACTGACTCTATGCACACACTCTGGTCTCTATCCCACACATCACATCACACTCACCTACACTGACACTCTTGCGCGCACACTTTCACCATGCACACACACTCACATCACCATTCACACACCCATCAACCACTAACACTGCTGCTATGTTAATGACTGAGCTGCTGCAACCCTATTATATTTGTTGCTGTTTATTATTATTATTATTCCGGGGTCCCCCTCCCCCCCCCAAGGAAAATAACATGCCAATTGCTGTGAAATGGTAAGGCCTAGGACAGCCCAACTTGACATGATGGTAAAGGCACATGGGCCACACCCTCTCATGCCATGCCAATTGGCAAAATGGTGGCACGATAACAAGCGATTGAAAATGCTAACTTTTAAAGTCCACACCACTCACCCTGTTTGGACTAGAGTCCTGAAATTTGGTATGCTTGTCCCGCTCCTCACAAGAAACAAATTTGCCTCAAGGACCCATAAATTCTGCCCTGATGGATTTTCCGGCATTTAGGATTTTATTGAAAAACGATGCTACTCTTCTGGCAGGGAATGACCGATCTGCACTTAACTTGATATCTGGCCTCTATGGACCAAGGTATGTCAAACAGCATGGCCGCTACTGACCAATAAACATTCATTTGGGCGTGGTCTGGTACATAAGTCAATTCTGTGATATTTGTATTTGAACACTTCTTGGTACACGCGTTGCAAACACTGTCAAGACTCAACATATGCAAGTACCTTCATACCGACTACACAGTGACGCTCTTGATCTGCTTGACTCAGTTATGAAATTTGGCGCACATGCTCAAGGATATGAGTCTAGCTAACCTGTACAGTATGGTTGATTTTGGCCACATTGTGGAGCTGTTGGACAGGAAAAGCCATTCATGCAAGCCATCAGCTCATAGCGGCCATATTGTTTTAGCTAGGGTCTTAGAATATATTTGAGGATGTGCATCCATAGATGCTGTATACCAAATTAGGTGCCGATCGGTCCAGCGGTTCTGGAGAAGACGTTTAAAGTAGTCAACATCATTAAAAATGGTCAAATACTGTACATAAAGCATATTATATTGCATGAGCAGTTTGATTTTGAGACTGATTTGGCAAGCATGGTAAACATTACAAAAGTAGCTCATCCTAGGGCAATGTGCCCAATGGTGGCACAGTGGGCAGACAGCTGAACTCCGCCAATGATGCTTCGTGATGGGCAGCCCCCAGGTGGTGAGGGTAGGCAAAAACACATCCGACATGCTGACCCTCAACACGGGGCCCATCAGGGGTGCTTGCTTAACTCCCCCCTGTACTCCCTGCGCACGACTCCAACACTTTCATAAAGTTTGCTGACAACACAACGGTGTTAGGCCTGATCACCGAGGACAATGAGACTGCCTAGAGGGAGGAATCCCGAGACCTGGCAGTGTGGTGCCAGGACAACAACCTCTCCCTCAACATCAGCAAGACAAAGGAGCTGATTGTGAACTACAGGAACTGGAGGGCTGAGCACACCCCCATCCACATCGATGGGGCTGTAGTGGAGCGTGTTGAGAGGTCAAGTTCACATCATTAAGGAACTTTCATGGTCCACACACACCAACACAGTCGTGAAGAGGGCACGACAACGCCTCTTCCCTTTCAGGAGGCTGAAAAGATTCGGCATATTCCCTCAGATCATCAAAGTTCTACAGTTGCACCATTGAGAGCATCTTGACTGGCTGCATCACCGTTTGGTATGGCAACTGCTTGGCATCCGACCGCAAGGCGCTACAGAGGGTGTACGCACGGCCCAGTACATTTCTGAGGCCGAGCTCCCTGTCATCCATGACCTCTAAACCAGTCAGTGTCAGATGAAGGCCATAAAAACTTCAGACTTCAGCAACCCAAGTCATAGACTGTTCT
The DNA here is from genome assembly GCF_002021735.2 of Oncorhynchus kisutch. Classification (NCBI taxonomy): domain Eukaryota; kingdom Metazoa; phylum Chordata; class Actinopteri; order Salmoniformes; family Salmonidae; genus Oncorhynchus; species Oncorhynchus kisutch. The sequence goes on from NC_034183.2 coordinate 55,609,885, forward strand.
CTCTGATACCTCATGGCAAGTCTGGAACCAACAGGACCCTGAACAGCTTCTAGCTCCAAGCTGTAAAAATGCAAAATAGTTATTCAGGGCAGGTTTTGGTTAACTATTTAACTATCTGCATTGGCCCTCTTGACACATCACATACGCTGTTACTGTTTGTCTGTCCTGTTGACATATAGGTATCCCTACCTATATGTACATACTGTATCTACCTCAATTACATCGCTCCCCTGCACATCGAAGCGGTACTACCCCATGTATATAGCCAAGCTATCATTGCTCATTGTGTATTTATTCCTCGTGTTATCTTTTTCTATAATTATTTGATTTTTTAAAAATATATTCTTTATTGTTGGGAAAGAACTTGCAAGTATTCATTTCACTGTGTTATTTTACACCTGCTGTATCCTGTGCACGTGACAAACTTTGAAACTAGAAACTCACTAAACACGACAATAGCCACCCTACTTGGCATAGCTAAACCTACCAATCTACATCTAATGCTATTAGTCTACTTTCAGACAGTCAATGTACTACTACTACAACTACCAAGGTTATTATCAATTTTATTATTTTTATGATAGAAATGAAAACTATTAGTTTAAAGAATTGTATTTGAAATTCAGTTTAGCTTCAGCTTGATTTCAGATCATATTTAGTTTTAGTGTTATGGACATAAAGTAGCCTATGTGTGGAAGGTTAGGAGCCATTTATGTGTTGTGTAGTTTTAGTATTTTTTAAGGGATGTCACTTCTTGCCACTGTGGGGCACTAATCTATAAGGAGATGGGTCAGTTCATACAGTGTGTTTATGTTAGGTTTGGTCAGGTTTTAAAGGTAGACTCAGCAAGATGACGTAGAAGCACCAAGTTAACAGTAGCAGTGGGTACATTTCCTCAACAACCCAGGAGTGTTGAAGCGCGAGGCTAAACTTCTCTACTGTTTAATGTCCTGTAGCTACCACTTTGTACTCTGTGTGCCTGTGTGAGAGCAAAGTCTTGCATCGCTCTCATCTCAATGGGCACGTTCCTCTGCTCAAACATTGCAGACACCGCCCAGATCAGATCACCTGGATAGGTATTTTATCTGTCAGCTAACCACATCATGGTCGCATTCCCCTGCTCAGACGTTGCGTGGCACAACCAATGGTTTAATGTCACGTCCTCGACTATGCAGTCAGGCATAATACTGCTATACCCTATGTGGTTAGCTGATACAGTGCCTTGCGAAAGTATTCGGCCCCCTTGAACTTTGCGACCTTTTGCCACATTTCAGGCTTCAAACATAAAGATATAAAACTGTATTTTTTTGTGAAGAATCAACAACAAGTGGGACACAATCATGAAGTGGAATGACATTTATTGGATATTTCAAACTTTTTTAACAAATTAAAAACTGAAAAATTGGGCGTGCAAAATTATTCAGCCCCTTTACTTTCAGTGCAGCAAACTCTCTCCAGAAGTTCAGTGAGGATCTCTGAATGATCCAATGTTGACCTAAATGACTAATGATGATAAATACAATCCACCTGTGTGTAATCAAGTCTCCGTATAAATGCACCTGCACTGTGATAGTCTCAGAGGTCCGTTAAAAGCGCAGAGAGCATCATGAAGAACAAGGAACACACCAGGCAGGTCCGAGATACTGTTATGAAGAAGTTTAAAGCCGGATTTGGATACAAAAAGATTTCCCAAGCTTTAAACATCCCAAGGAGCACTGTGCAAGCGATAATATTGAAATGGAAGGAGTATCAGACCACTGCAAATCTACCAAGTCCTGGCCGTCCCTCTAAACTTTCAGCTCATACAAGGAGAAGACTGATCAGAGATGCAGCCAAGAGGCCCATGATCACTCTGGATGAACTGCAGAGATCTACAGCTGAGGTGGGAGACTCTGTCCATAGGACAACAATCAGTCGTATATTGCACAAATCTGGCCTTTATGGAAGAGTGGCAAGAAGAAAGCCATTTCTTAAAGATATCCATAAAAAGTGTCATTTAAAGTTTGCCACAAGCCACCTGGGAGACACACCAAACATGTGGAAGAAGGTGCTCTGGTCAGATGAAACCAAAATTGAACTTTTTGGCAACAATGCAAAACGTTATGTTTGGAGTAAAAGCAACACAGCTCATCACCCTGAACACACCATCCCCACTGTCAAACATGGTGGTGGCAGCATCATGGTTTGGGCCTGCTTTTCTTCAGCAGGGACAGGGAAGATGGTTAAAATTGATGGGAAGATGGATGGAGCCAAATACAGGACCATTCTGGAAGAAAACCTGATGGAGTCTGCAAAAGACCTGAGACTGGGACGGAGATTTGTCTTCCAACAAGACAATGATCCAAAACATAAAGCAAAATCTACAATGGAATGGTTCAAAAATAAACATATCCAGGTGTTAGAATGGCCAAGTCAAAGTCTAGACCTGAATCCAATCGAGAATCTGTGGAAAGAACTGAAAACTGCTGTTCACAAATGCTCTCCATCCAACCTCACTGAGTTCGAGCTGTTTTGCAAGGAGGAATGGGAAAAAATGTCAGTCTCTCGATGTGCAAAACTGATAGAGACATACCCCAAGCGACTTACAGCTGTAATCGCAGCAAAAGGTGGCGCTACAAAGTATTAACTTAAGGGAGCTGAATCATTTTGCACGCCAAATTTTTCAGTTTTTGATTTGTTAAAAAAGTTTGAAATATCCAATAAATGTCGTTCCACTTCATGATTGTCTCCCACTTGTTGTTGATTCTTCACAAAAAAATACAGTTTTATATATTTTTGTTTGAAGCCTGAAATGTGGCAAAAGGTCGCAAAGTTCAAGGGGGCCGAATACTTTCGCAAGGCACTGTACGTATAGTACCTATCTACTCAGGTGTTTAGACAGTTACCTGTATGTTTATGCTGACATTCAAGGTGCTGTAATTCACTCCAGATTTCATTGGTAAGGCCTTTTGTGCCCATCAGTTTGCATTATTAAAGACTCATGTAAACATGCAATCATGGACTTGACGTGTATGGGACGTGGCTCTGAACTCTGTTTCAGAATCTTTATTGACAGTGCGCAAGTAACAGTCTGCTGACAAATGAACATCTGCATCGCATTTCTTCACGTCACATGTTGGGAACGTCAAATGTTGGGAATGTGAGCGTTGAGAAAATGCCAAAGATTTCTATGGGAAGTTTCCTTTTGGAGTGTCTATACATCTCAGTGAAGCCCCGTTATCAAATATACTTATCTAGATATCTATTAGGTGAGATTGTTAGTTTACACAACACAAAAAAAGGCTTGATGCTCCACGTTTACTATATTACCCGACGCTAACGTGTCTTCTGTGCGTTGTTCATGTAAGCTGGAGCCCATATTTGGCTCAGGGGCCTGGTTTCCGACCCGGAGATGGTGACCAGCGTCGAGTGGTGGTGGCAGAGTAAAGCCACTGGCTCCTGAAGGAACACGATACATAATGTAGGTCATTGCTCTTAGGTGACATTGCTCACTCGCTGCACCATCATCTCCTACTTGACTATGAAAACGCCTTTGCCACACAAGCATGGCGATGCCTAAAGTATGATCGACTTGCTCCTAAATGCAGAACCGAGTGAAATGTGACTGACTTCTCCACCACTCGAAAGCATTGATTTGACATGGCCAAGCACCCCAGGCTCTGGTGGATACAGCACACTTAAACACATGACTTAAAAGACTTCTGGCTTGGGTGGAAAACGGGGCTATATAGCATTTCAGACATAGGAGTCAGAGGTATGGTTGTTACAAGCATGATAATAGGCCTGGAGCTTTTCCTGTCGTCTTTTTTATGCATTCTGGGGTTTTTTATTAAGAAGAGAATCCCAGTCTGTCTGGCAGCGCATTGACATCATTTGAAAACAAAATGTGATCCAGGGTTGAACCATTTTAAATGTAATATTTATTGTTTATTGTGTAGGAGATAGCTACAATTGTTCGATATCCATGCTTTCCTTCCATGTTCAGCTGAATGGTCCAAATTTCTGAAATAAGGAAATTATACTTTGCAATTTATGAAGGGAATCAGGATATCATTTCTGGAAATTGACTTCCTGAAAGTATGCCAGATTATTTCCCTGCAGGGGACCATTGGTACTTGTGGGACGGTGCTCTACAAGTCTCAAATAATGTCACTAGAGGAATATTGAAAAAGATTACTACTTTGCTACACTTAACCCCTACACGAAGCTAGTGCACAGATGGTCACGGGACTTCCCAAAATAGCCTACATGTTGAAGTTGGTCTATTTAATAATCCATTTGCCAAGTAAGATGTGTGGAGGTGCTCAGGTCTATTAAAGGTTAATAAGCCTCAGCTGCAGTGTGGTTATCCTGGGTAAATGTCACTTAGATGCGGGCCACCATGGGTCAAGATCTCCCCCCAGATCTAAATGTAATCACATGGCCGTCGTCTGGCCCCAGCCTCACCCTCATTAGTGCTTGGCTTGTGCTGGAGTGTGATCTGCTTCCGCCCTGGCACTCCCCTTTACCCCTGCCTCTCCCCTGCCCCAGGCACGTGACCAGCCAGCAACTAAATAGCTGGAAAGTCATTCTCAAAGCTGCCCAGAAATGAGGCCTTGGTTGAACTAAGGTTTGTTACTGTAACTGTAGGGGGTTGTACCAGGGGGAAGCACAGTGAGCTGACTGCTATCATGTGATCTGATCTGCTGCGCAGGCTGTGAGCTGTCACCTGACAGAGTGCTGTGCCACCTGCCAGGCCCGTCCCCCAAATAATGGCAGACTGACCAGTGATCCACACAGTCGTCTCATCTTAATTATCTCCTCTGTGTTTAATTAACTACCCGCTTCTAGCAGCCAACAATGCTGCTTTAGATTAGTCCAAATCATAAGCAACTCAAGCAGAATGTGTCATTGTCAGACTACTTAATCTCATATCGTGGGTTGGCTCCTCTGACATTTAAGTAGAGGGAATGGATCGTTGGCCCAATAGAATTATTGTTTAGTAGTCTAAGGCAATTAAAATGTATGACCTATATCATAATCACTCCAGGCTGTGCCATTGCATATGATTCCAGTTTTTGCATGGCCATATTGTTTGTGGGAACACTTAAGGGAGAATGTTTGACACTTGCATTATGTCTGTGTGTTTCCACTTCTTCTGCTCTGCTGAAGAGATGCTATGGTGCACAGGGTCCATATGGACCCAGAATACAGAACTATTTCATTCTGAATATTAATATGAATTATACACAAAATGAGTAATAATTTTCCTGCCCTACAGAAATGATTAACATAATTCTGATAAATAACCAGATGGCAGAATGTGTGAATTGAGTTAGATTTATCTTAATTAATATCTTGAACCTACTTGGAGAAAGGTAAATGGCTCCACCGGGGCCAGGGATGTGTGTGTGTGTGTGTGTGTGTGTGTGTGTGTGTATGTGTGTGTATATTTCTCCTGGCCTGCCATGTAGTGGCAGCCCGAGGATATTAAGCTGCTCTCCAGGTATGCATCAAACCTAGGCAGCCTGCTGATAACACACAGACAGGCACACAGAAGCACTCTCACTAACATTCATACGCACAAGCACACTTTTCCCATATCCAATCCAACATAGAGTTTGTACTGCTGCATATGCAGCAGGATCACATGTGTATTTGTAGTAGGTATGCATGGTGTTTATAACAGTTGACAATCAATTGACTGAGTTTCTTTCTTTTTCACATTTTACCTCAAACTGAGGAGATCTATTTGTGGCTATGACAACTTTCTCCTTCGTTTTACAGTGAACACATCTCAGCTCTAATTTCCCAGCTTTATTGCTAATTAAAAATAAAGTATGCATTTATTTTACGCTGTCACAAATGAAGCCAATTAAAATGTTAATCATGACAAGTAGAAAGGGGACAAAGGAATTCAAATAAATTGATGTATTGACGTTTCTTTAATTAATTCATCCGGGGTCCTACTGTGTTGCATAATTATGCTTAAGTGTTTAATTACATATTTTGATGGGATCCTCAATTACTCTGACTTAATAAAATATCATTAGCCTGTCTCTCAGGTTCTAAGCTGTAGAGACATTTATTAGCCCATCTATTTAAATAAAATATTAGATTACCGACTGGCTAGGATATTTGGCAGGTATCCAGGCCTCAATCTACAGTAAATCTCAACCTGGAAGCCCCTCCTCACATCAAAGTTTGACATAGCAGCTAACAAACAATGTGAAATTTACATATTAATTAGTGTCAGGGAATCAGAAGCAGTGATGAATTCAAATGACTACTGGCCCCTCTCTCCGGTGTCTCCCCAGCCCGTCCCTACCAGTCTGCAGTCACACTGCCGCCATGCGGAGAATAGAGTCCTCATAACAATGGAAAATGCCAAAATCCAAAGGGCACCTAGACCGCCATCACAGACTGGATCTCTTTTATTACCCGGTGAGTGCAAATATTCTATACCCTTTCACCATCTTGTATCTGTACAAAGCGCTTTGCAGTGTTCTGACGCCTACAATATGCAAAAGACCGAAACTAGTCTGCACAGATAGTCTGACCAAAATTAATTTAATTTGCCAATTTTGACTTATACCGGAAAACCATGAGTGAGCCACCATACTGTAGCCATTACACAATGCAATTATTAGCATGTGAGAAATCACGAAAGGTTATCATTCCTCTGAAGCTGAAGTGTCAGTCTCACAGCAGCGTTTCACACAGCGTGAGTCCATATCCACGCACACACTCACAATGTGTTTAAGCGATGTCTTCTTCAGGCCGTTCGTTACCACATCTCCGTGTATCTGAACATGTTTCACATCTTCCACCACAGGAACGAGAATCCTTGGCAATGGCTCGGAGGCGTACGCCTATAATTAGAAGGCAGCTCAATTGGGTAGCAGGTAATTTACCTTTAGGGGGAGACGACTAATTATTGTCTTTGAAAACCTAATTTAGCGTCAAACACTTCAGGTGTCTTTTCCCCTCTCTTTAGCAAAGGGAAAGGTATCCTGGAGCAGTCTTGGGTTTGGGGCGGAGGATCCATCCCCCGTGTGTCCTGTCTCTGGTGTTATAATGTTTACATGGATGATTTCTAAAGAGAAACTAAGAGCCCGTGTCGCTGTGCAGAAACAGTGCAAAACAGAACAGAGCGTTTTTGTTGTCCTCCTTTTGTCTGTGTCTGCAGGTTCTAGTGGAGGAAGGCGTCACTCTCTGCAGGTTCTAGTGGAGGACGGCGTCACTCTCTGCAGGTTCTAGTGGAGGAAGGCATCACTCTCTGCAGGTGTATGGTGTTCCTTCTAGAGTGGAAGGCACCACTCTTAGGCCCTCTGTTAAATGTTCCTAGCAGGTGAACCTGTTCCTGGCAGATGGTGTTTGTGTGACTGACGCCCGTTCCCAGCAGAGGCAGGCCCAGGGAAACGATCACAGAGCACAGTCTCTGCAGAGAAGCCCCATCCAACCTGATGGCACATGCTCTGCTGTGGCCTACACCTGCTGAAGGATGGCGTTTACACCACCATCCCTGGGCTCCACCGCCAAGTGGGGTGTTAATCACAGCTCACTGCTCACTGCTCACTCTGCTCACACACACTTTTTAAAAGCAGTAAATAACTGAATACACAACTACAGGGGCTCCGTCACTATGGACATAATGTTATCATTTCCCCTGTAAGGCATTGGAACCTATTTTGTTAAGCTATGTCTATCGTAGCACAATGTAGACTAATGTGTGTAGTTTGAAACGGCAGAACATTAAAACTAATTGCACTCGATTATAATGTGTCCTTTCCCAGACATGATGTATCTATTGGATAGAGCAAACGTGACCAACTCATCACAAATGGACAGTTGAGAGTACATGCCTGCGTTCTATTTAAATCTATGACCTATACAACCTCTTAGCAAACAAAAACATGAAAATTATATCAGGTTACTCCAAGCTCAACAGTCAAGCGGAGCCATATTCAAGCAATTTTATGGCTCATCCATACCAACTATCACTGGTGTATGAAATGATTTACTGGCTGATGCTACTCATCACTAGAGCTATAGAAAATATCACTTTATGAGAGTGTTTTCCCAGGCCTTTTGACTAACCAGTGCTAACTGGAGTAGAGCGGTGTCCAGTGTCGTTGTTGGACTAGATTGGAGGTCAGTAACAGGTCCACTGTTGAAATATGTAGACAGTTAATAGCCTGGAACTGCCCCGTCCAACTGGAAACCAGTGAGCTGCTTACACTAAAACTGGGGATTAGGACACAGTCGCCCAAGTCACTGCCAATTCAGATGGCACGGAGACCCTGGGCAAAGCAGTTTGATCTGGCGAGCTGTCATCGATTCACACAGCTACCAGCTGGAGCACAGGAACCCCATTGAAGCACGGAATGGAACCCTCTCCATCTTGGCACATCTTGGCTGGCTCAATCCCCCGCAGGCCATTAGGGACAAAATATGTTTTGTTTTTCGATTTTCTTTTTTTTCTCCTCCCGAAGAAAAATACAGTCTGTCTTCATGCTATAACAGCCATTACTTAATTGTGCCGGATTTTCCGAGCAGAGTGTTGCTTTAATTAAGCAGCTAATTGCAATGTAGCTCTTGATTAGCTTTGGGGGGATGGGAATGTTCAGACAGGCTGATATGTTGTGCACACTTCAGAATCATTTACAGAAATTGAAGCTAATTTCACTCTGTGTCTATTGCTGCATTAATTTAATTTGGGTTGCTTTTAGCTCATTAACACTTCTAATTAATACGTTGACATCACTATTAAGATGTCTCTTTGAAATGGGCGTCTCCTGATAGTCAGGATGGAAGAGGCTGACGGTTCGAGTGAGAAGCGGACTGTAGGGAGACAGAGATGGAGAGAGAGAACTCCTCCAGACTGAAGGAGAGGAAGATAGTGGCCTCGTTTCATAAACCACAGCTAGTTTATCATAGTGGACACTAATAGGGTTTTGTGGGTAAATTGGAAATGAAAGGAATGTTGATTGTTTTAAATTGGATAGAGGTTACAGTTAATGTCCGTGTGCATGTGTAGTACGTGTGCATGTGTAGTACGTGTGCGTGTGTGTGTGTGTGTGTGTTGCTCTTGAAGAGGAGTGGGGGTGGTGGCGAGGGCTGGGACGTCAGGGCCAGATGCCGTACACAGCTGAAGATCACGCCTGACTAACTATGTGTTTGGGTTTGTCACTTTAATGAGGAGGATTTAGTGACTATGGGTTAGTAATCCTCAGTGTGAAGCCTCATCACACCACAGTCAGTTTAGCCAACTTTCACCACCACACACTGCCATCTCCTAGAGCTGGCTGGAGGATTTTACTGATAGGTTCTTCTTTATTAAACATAAACCAATCATGTTATTTACATTTCTTATATATTTCAGTCAACCTGTTAAATATATTTGCACATGTCTGTTATTTGGATTTCCGAAATATTCATTGTACTTGAAATTCCTAACTTTACAATGGGTGGCAAGCATGATTATACTTTCTTATAAAATATTGAATTGAAATGACAAAAAATGACCTGTATCCTTCTACAGAGCATTTATTAAATGTGTGGCAATTGGATAATGACTGACAGAGCAAATTATCTAACAGAGGAGCAGTCAAGATGCTGATTCCAAACCAAGGTTCTCTCTCAAGTTTCAAGAGTCAAAATAATGTCTCTCCAATTTACTTTCTCTCACTTTGTCTTTCATTAGGGCATACAAGTCAAGAAATCAGCATTGATGCAAAAATGATTGTTATTTGACAGGCAAATCAATGGTAAACCTTGTTTTTTTCAGTGAAGTGCTTTTGTTTTGCTGGTAGTAGTCTCCTACTGAAGGGAAAGCCTTCTGTTTAGTACTTCATTAAAAGTCTCTCAAATAGGAGCCACTGGGGAGCGGATCCCTGCGTCACATGGAGAAGCTATCAACATCTGCATCAATTAACCCCTTCCTCCCCAGGGACCCATTAGAACGAGGAACACCCTTTAATATTGTGTATGGTTCAGATTAGGCTCTGCAATGGTGAGTGGGAGCGATATAATGGAGCGATATAATATATTTTTGTTTTACTTATAGATGTGTCTATGTGAGACATCTCAAATGTCTTGGCTTTGTTTAGAAGCTTTGCATCTATGCTCTTGGAATACACTCGGGTTAACAGTTATGGTACAAAGCCGTCAGCAGCTAATGTATACAGTATATTATGTACTGAAAATAACATACATTTTGTGAAATAAACAATTAGAGGCATAAAATAGTTCTCAATACATCCAAGATATGTGAAGTAGTTTCTCAACTTTTAATATGTATATTGTTTTTAATTTACAGACTATTGTCTAGTGTTGTTCCATGAAGTCCTGTTGGCTCTAGGCGAGATGTGAAATCTTGAGAGATCTTGCATAGGATTAATGGATCCCGTTTACAGATCCTCTGTTTCCATCCTCATGAGGGGGAATCAAAGATGGGCTCAATTAAAGAATATTTTCGAGCAGCAACAACAGTGGGGAGTGCAGTGATCAGTATTGGCAAGAGGCAAGAGAAACACTTGTGTTTAAGACCTATTACCAGCCAAACACTGTGCCCAAACAATCTGAAGGGATGTTATTATGATTGTAAATACCGCTAGGCTATATCTTAGATCCTTAGGGACCAAGAATTTACACTTTTATATCGCTACTGCTCTCCGTCCTTGAAGCATGAAAGCAAGATGTAGCACTGACTCTAGTTCAATAGTACTGCAGTTAGACCATTTACGGGAATATGATATTTAGCATTATTTCCAAGAAATAAAGGAGACCATGTGAGGCCTTTTACATGACAAGAAAAAATATAAATCAGGCCATTACATGAAAAGCATTCATTTTGTTAATTTGTAATGCTGTAATTTAATCAGAATTAATATTTGAGACATCACGTAATTAACGCAAAGCCATTTTCATTTAATGGCCTCAGAAGTGATTATGTTAGCTTACAATTTGAATTATGAGAATTCATATTTCCGTTGAAAGTGATTTTGTGTGAGGAGAATCCACTTCAATTAGCCGCACATTTATGTATTTTAAGTACAATCTTCATAATATACATTTTGAACACTAACATGGTTTGTGTTGCCAAGTTTTCCTTCTCAGTCAAGATACTTTCAATAAAAATAACATCAAGTAAGATAATACACCCTAGGACATGTCATACTTGAGTCAGTACATGATCAACAAGCATCGTCTGCTAACAGTCCGGTGAATTTCAATATCAATCTGGAAATGTCATTTGTGAGCAGTGTGATGTTTATGGTTGAATTGGGACACAGCTTTTACAAAATATTAAAGACGATAAGTTGCAAAGCAGAGGCCCGCTGCAGCATGACATGAGCCAGCAACTGTTTATCCTTCAATAAGCAACGACAACTGAGCTCTGATGCATTTAACAAACCCCTAACCAAATCAAGAGTAATAAAATCATTCATTTTGGTTAATGAGGATATTAACAGCAGCAGTAGTGTTTGAGCACAAACAAGAACAACAACATTAATAATTGCAACTCTCTGGCGCTTGGCTGATGTAAGCTTTTAATAATTAACAAGTCTTTGTCTCATCCCCTGGAGGGTACACTCCTATTATCCAACTAAGTTACAAACGGGTAATTACGTTGCCACTGGATGGTCAAAACAGTCGCCTCCGAACATCTCCGGGCCGAACTTTAAGACCCAATTTCAATCAATCCAGCTTACATACGACATCCGCCTCAGTTAAAGGGAAGACATGGCATTTCCACTTATTTCTTTTTTAAATGTTCTCTTCTCATTAGAGGATTACTCCTCTTACCTCCTGTGTTTACATATTAGTGCTAATCCAATTGAGTCAACAAGGGCACTTAGTACTGGCTAAGAACTGAGTCTGGGGGACTTAACATGGGAGGGAGTGTTCATTTACTTCTTCGCGATTTTTAGGCTTGAAGTGGAACATAGTTTTTGGAACATCTGTTATGACAAATCAAGCATTGAGAGCATTTTGTCTTGTCTCAGATTGAGCTCAGCTGCAGTGAGTGAGGGCACTGTTGTGAGGTGAGCACAGTTCTAGAACCTTCCTACAGAGGGAGCCCCTGGTTCTAAGTCTGTCCAGGAGGACCAACTTGTCCTGCTACACAAGACGCATGTCCAGGAACATGAGAGAGGTGGTGCATGACAAACAAGCATCCAAAACAGTCTCTTCGAACATAATATCTACAAGCGATTATAATAGGAACTATAAGCACAAAGATATTTCGTTGGGGTGTTGACGAGCAGCGGTTGCCACGGTAATGAGAGAGGTTGAACCCTTGGCTCCTCCCTGACCCTTTCTCCTCACCATCATCCCCATGACATCAGTCAGGATCTTTGACCTGAGGGGCACGGCCTGTCAGCTGAAACTAATTAGGGTTTGATCACTTGTGACTGTTACAACAACCAATAAAGCAATAGTCACACAGGAGAAGCAGTTTTAATAGGCCTATGGTTGTAAATTGACATAAAAAAGCAAATAATTAGGTAAGAAAATGAAGACAAAACATATACTAAAGCTTTATTTGATCTTTAAGTCTTTATAATTATGCTACACATTACACACAAATCTAACACTGTACATTTCCCTTAAGAAATTCTATCAATATATGCTCTTTGATGATCAATTTCCCTCATCATACTGTACTACACTTTAACAAGGCCTGAAATACCTCTAGATATCCCTCCTAAAGCTCTCCTGAAATCCTCCAATACGGGAGAAATATATATGATACTCTATTGGCCCATCAGAGGGGCAGTATGTGTGTAGTTAGACCGTTTATCTTCCCCTAATTAGTTATAGATCAATAAAGCAATTGATTTTGCAATTCACCCAGAGCTTTAGCCGAGGTGTCAAAACAAAAAATGCTATGCAATTCAACCATTAGACACAAAGAGAGACAGGGCTCTTCAAATTTCCCCATAGACTTCGGACACTCTTTTCCTTGGCTGACACCGCCATTAGCATATGTGCTCTGAATTTGGCTTTAGCATACAGGGGGAACCATATGGTTTAGGAAAGCAAACAAACAGTATCACATAGCTCCTATTGTGTTGAACCAACAGAGCTTGATAAACAAATCGGAGCTTAAATCAGGGTTTGATCTCATAAATAAACGACGTGGCTTTAAAGGAGGAGATAAGACATCCATAGTTCACTCTGGAGCCCGGTGACATGTTGTGTTTTGTCAGAGGTTCTTTCCAAGCAGCTTTATCATTAATCACCTCTCCTCTCCTCTCCTCTCCTCTCCTCTCCTCTCCTCTCCTCTCCTCTCCTCTCCTCTCCTCTCCTCTCCTCTCCTCTCCTCTCCTCTCCTCTCCTCTCCTCTCCTCTCCTCTCCTCTCCTCTCCTCTCCTCTCCTCTCCTCTCCTCTCCTCTCCTCTCCTCTCCTCTCCTCTCCTCTCCTCTCCTCTCCTCTCCTCTCCTCTCCCCTCCCCTCCCCTCCCCGCCTGTCCTTACCTCTCCTCTGGGGCTGGTCTGATGGTTTCTAATTAAGTAGTGGCTTGTGTCAGGGATGCTGAGAGACATGTTATCATAACCAGGGTACCATGGACACAGACATACTGCATTAGGCACCAGAATAAAATCTCACCATCTTTTCCTTGACGGGGATACATCCCAACAATACACATGATTCGCCTTCCCAAAGTAATAATCAAGTGATGTTTGGGTAGGGAAGGAAGCAGAAAAAGGGTTCAAACAGCAGGAACCACAATGTAAACTACAGAATGGTTGGGCCTTGTTCCTGATAAACCAGTAGCCCACTCGAGGGTAAAAGGATTTGCCACTTGAGTGATGTATTCCATCTTAGAGGAGAAAAGATTTCAGTTGAGTATCATGACATCCAAACTAATGTGCAATCTTATCTTAATAAGTTAAAAAATGATGATGTTTTTGCATTTCATTTTGCATTTCATAGTGGAGTGGTCATAAAATGTAATTGGTTATTCTTGCAGAGGCAGAAAAAATGGGGATTGTGAATGAGGGGTGCTTTGTGTGAGGTAGAGACATCCCAGTAAAGTAACACCCATTAAAACCTAATTTGCACCTTAAGGCAGTTCATTAATACATTGAATGGTAGAATCACACCAATATAGCTTTTGCTCACCTCAGGGCATGTGCAAAACCAGGCTCTATTCACCAAAACACTCACCATAAAACCTCATTTTCACTATAGCATTAGTTACCAGCAGTGATGACATGTGCTAGCGTGAGATAAGAGGACACATGAGTACTATTGTACTGTGAACTGACTGTAGATCATCTATACTAGTGTCAAAAGCCATACACTGACTATACAAAACATTAAGAACGACTGCTCTTTCCATGACATAGACTGACCAGGTGAATCCAGGTGAAAGCTATAATCCCTTATTGATGTCACTTGTTAAATCCACTTCAATCAGTGTTGATGAAAGGGAGGATTTTTAACCCTTGAGACAGTTGAGACATGGATTGTGTATGTGTGCCATTCAGCGTGAATGGGCAAGACAAAATATTTAAGTGCCTTTGAACGGGGTATGGTAGTAGGTGCCAGGTGCACCGGTTTGTGTCAAGAACTGCAGCGCTGCTGGGTTTTTCACGCTCACCTGTTTCCCATGTGTATCAAGAATGGTCCATCATCCAAAGGACATCCAGCCAACTTGACACAACTGTGGGAAGAATTGGAGTCAACGTGACCCAGCATCCCTGTGGAATGCTTTCGACACCTTGTAGAGTCCATGCCCCAAAAAATGTAGGCTGTTCTGAGGGCAAAGTAGTGGGGGGGTGCAACTCAATATTGGGATGGTGTTCCTAATTTTTGGTATACTCAGTGTATATGGTAGTAATTCTAGAGCAGTATGCGTCTCAGTGCACCTCAGTGAATGGGGACAGTGACACACAAAGGGGTAAGAGATCGCCCTGCTTCTTCTAGCTAGGCCTACAGTGGTCCAATCACCTCCTCTGGCCTGGCTGTGGCTGCAGTTCTGCCCCCTGCCAGCAGGTGACCGATCCTCTCTGTCCCCAATGGGCCCTTGTGTCTGGGGTGACTCTGAATTTCCCTTTCTTTTCATCATCACTCTCTGATGTCCAGCTGGTCCTGTCAACACCTTCTTACAGCAGGCAATTCATCGCAACACACTGGCAGCTGAGACCCCCATGATGAACTTCAATCTGCCGTTCACAGAGGGGGCTGCACCCTGAGTTGGGCTAATCAAGGGAAACACCCCTTGGAAGGGGGAGGGCGCCCACAGACAGATTGAGCCCAAGTTACCCTATAATTATCCTCCCACTGCCCCCTCTGCCGCAAGCTGCTGTATCTGAACCCGGTACGCAGAGTAACAGACACTCGCGTGATTACTTTCCGATCTGTTTAACCTTAAACAACAACAACACACCGTCCGTTTCTATTACACCCGTAAACAATTAAGTTTTGGAGCAAGCATTAAGAAGGCTCAGATCAAGAAGCATTTTCTATGCTCTCACACGATAACAGTGCAAATGTCTGTTGCCGCAGGTTTCGATTATTTCCAAGTTGGTAGAAAAGTCCCGGGGGGGGGGGGGGGGGGGGTTCTCGGGGCTTCTGCATTTGATTAAAGCATCTGTACAGCTGATTACTTGGAGTGAGGCGCACAGGTTGGCGCATTTTGGGACTGGAGTGGAGACCTGACAGGGTCATGTTTAACATGTCCACAGGCAATCAATTCACCTTAACCCCTCCTGGTACTCCAGCCCTCTCCACCTAAGCTGTCCTTAATAACCAGGCAATGGTGAATTACTGATAAGGCGTGGACGTCTCTGACCTATATATCCTCCCCTCTATATATTGGAAAAATCCATCCCCAGAAAGAAATGTACCTTTTTCTAATGCATATAAATAGTGAAATTAAACAATCCGACGCATTGAAAGCCTGTGAAATTCAATTTTAAGTCTCACAGTCACCTAAATGTGTGTTTGCTGTCCGATTTAAAACAAATGCATGCACCTATTTGGTCAATTTATTTTCTTAATATAGGTTATAGGTGTTTGTGTATAACCCCAGTATCTGAATTCAATTGCAATTTTGGATGTCATTGCATCCACTACTTTGTTGTATTATTGAAATTAAGCAAATACAGTACAGACCTGTTTCAGTATTGTTTTGTATCAATACTAGCAAGAATATTTCATTAGATTTCATTTTATCTGACATTATACCTTGGAAAATGTTATGTAGCTATGTGGTAACATTGCATTTTTCTTAATGTCAGTGACCTCTATGTAGGTTTGTACTTAACAAGCATGCAGAGGGTTCTACATATGCCCCCATTTGACAGTGACTAATTGCCCTAAGGATGCGAGCTGCTTGTTAGTCCAAAGGAAGATTCACTGGCTCCTCACCCGAGCGAAATTCATTCTTTCTCCCTTTCTTTTCACCGCACCTTCTCCTATGAAGGTTAGAATGCCAGATTAAAAGATATTAGGAAACAGACTATTTTGTTCACGCTCACTTCTGAATGTGTTTCTTATTTGTGTACTTATTTAAAAGACCATATTGCCATTTTACATTTTACATATATTTTGTGAAATCTGAAAAGATTGCAGTGCTTTACTGTTGGACTTGTTGTCCTCTATTTGGCTTTGCCACATCTCAAACTTGTTGTTTTCAGCTGTTTGTTTCTTTTTTTCAGTGAGTCCTCTCTGAATGGAGCTCTTTGACTGAGGTACCTGTGCAGCTGTCAGGGTCATGGCTGTTTAGACAATTAGAAGTGTGAGACAGGATGGGTTAGAGAATCACTAGGAACATCAATCTGTCCCAGAAGTTGTGCTCTCACATTACCAGCCTGCTGTTTTGGTATTTATGCCCACTGTTTACCCAGAGCACACAGTGGGGTCCAGCAATCAATCCCGACGGGACTACAATAGACTTGTTGATACTGGTGGTGTGATGTGGTACATTTGTAGTGTAGTTAGGTATTCCACTTTTTAAAATCAAAGTTGAAGTATCCACAAAAACAGATAGCAAAAGTGATTGGACCTAGGATGCACCCTTGTGGTACACCTACTTAAACCTGACCTATATATGTGTATTTTGAAGGAAGATGTGAGCCTCCCATTCTCTTCTCCCCTCCCCCTTTTAATCTGCCTCCTTGACTGCCTTACTACATTGTCAACTTTACCTCGATCCACCTTCCCCCAACCAGCCATCCAGCCAGCCCCTGTGCTGTAGCTGTCCCTGGACAGGTTTCAGCGTTTAAATTTGAAAATGATTTGTCCTGCCCTCTTAATAATAGATGAGAGAGCAGAGTCAGAGTCCCTTCAATAAACTCCCTCCTCGCTTTAATTAGTGAACAAAAAAACCCAGCCTGCTGAGGACTCGGGCTTTGGCTCCGTGTTGGTAATTAAAACTGAAACCACCAAAAGGAGAGGAGGAGAGGAGGAGAGAGGGAGGAGATGGAGGAGATGGAGGAGAGGAGGAGAGAAGGCTCTATTTTTAACGGGCCGGCTGTTTGGTGCTGAGTGCCCGTATAAGGTTGTGCAATAAAGAGTGATAATGAAGGTGTGAGACCTCTGGGGGCCAGCTGGGCGCTTGCTACAAAGGCTGCTCTCACACCAGACTGAAATACAGGGAGCAATTAGAGGCGGCAGTGCATAGACTGGCCACCAGAGATTAGTTAACACCTCACCAGCTTTGCTTCAGATTCAGCTTCAGGACAGGCAAATGCTTGTTTTCTCTCCACCGCCACCGCTTTTTAAATATAACAGACCAGTGCCTTAATTTGGAGATTTATTTCATTTAATTGTCATTTGAAGGTTGACAATGCGGAAAGGTTGTTTTGCCATAGGTGCTGTGCACCGACAGAGGTATTCTCATCATCTTTCTCCTTTTCAGGATTTTAAGCACATCCAATATGAATCTTTTTTTTATTATTATTTTCAAAGCTTTTTTCACATATGGGTTTAAAGTCCATGACAAGCAGTAGCTGAGCTGTAGAAGACCTTAAGCTCAAGAACCAATCAAGAGGACATTGTTAATGGAGGCCACATATAAGCCGTTAAGCCAGTATATGCATAATGTTATTTAATTGGAGTCATAAAAAGCCAATTAACCCCACCCTCTCTCTCTCTCTCGCTCGTGCTCTCTTCTCTCACTCACTCACGCACGCACGCACACACACACACACACACACACACAGTGTGTATATTCTGTGTGATGTTAATTGAGTAATTGAAGATATGTTGTTTAATTTGCCAACAGGTTTGTTTCATCATGCATCAAAGCCAATGATCATACCAAATCATTTTCAAATTCCCACACTATGGAGTTGATGAGAATCAATATCTCCTCGTGTGAATCAGTCTATCTATAAATAGGGCCAGTAAAAAATACTGGTGGCTCACATTGAGATCTGCAGAATAGAAGGAACCCCAGGAGAATGGACCCCCATGTGATCACCCTCTTTCTGACTCTTTATTCTCTGTGAATAAAGGGATTCTGACAATATATTTGCTCTCAGGAAAATAGCAACGGTGGACCGCAATATTGGATCTGTCAGATTCAGGCCATTTAAATTTCAATGCAAGTGGAGGGAAGCAGACACTGTTAAATATGATGCTTCAATGAAAATCTAAACCCTCCAATACCTCTAAGCAATGTACCTCAATGGGATGAATTAACTGTAAATGGCTCATTCTCTGTGTGAGTGTCTTCCAATTTAAAATCTCATTATTCCTATAAGATCCTGAACAAGGTGACTCTTAGGATAGATCGAATAAGTGAAGATAATCTTACCGGACAGTTTTATGCAAATAGTAAATGTATTGAATCAACTAAAAGGAGAATGGGGAATCAAATAAGATAAGAAAGCTTCGGTGAGGTTGAAAAACACCACGAATGGTGTTTTCTCATCAGTATCTAGGCTCAGTGCTTCATAGCAGCGCATGAGAAGTGTACAGTGTATTCATTCAAAGGACTCTGTCATTTAACTTCCATTCCGTATATTCAAAGCACCAGGGGACTTCACTGTCTGAGTCCTTATCAGACAGGTAGAATATCTCAGTGTTTATTTCCAAATTACAAAACTGCTACACCACCTTAGATAACATTGTCATCTATACCCTCATTGCAGATAATAGCCTCTATTACTAAGGTGGTTAGGTTATTTCGTTTAAAAAAAAAAAAGGTGATTCAAACCACCAGCGAGAGTGACAGAAGTAGCCCCGAATGATTGTTTTGTTGGAGAGCTGCCACAGACAGGGATTGATTATCAGCCGTTCCCCGTTCAGGGACTGTGAAGTTCTCCTCGAGTTCATCAATGATTCATCACGTAAATAATGTGACGTTCGTTACACACACAAAAAAAAACAATGAACTTTTACCGTGGTTTGCGTTGCAGACGGACGAATTTGAAAAAACGAACACAGTGAGCGCTGTCATTTGTTCTCGGCCCCGAGGGTGAGCACAAAGGACAAATGCAATCATACAATTAACGTATCCACCTTAATAGACAAAGCTTACAGATAGAGGAACTTCCAACATTTCCCCATTAAGATGGGGAAATGTTGTATTTTTTATTTAAAAAAATATATATATATTTTCTTTTAAATTTTACCACCTTTTTCTCCCCAATTTCATGGTACCCAATTGTTAGTAGCTACTATCTTGTCTCATCACTACAACTCCTGTACGGGCTTGGGAGAGACAAAGGTCATGCGTCCTCCAATACACAACTCAACCAAGCCGCACTGCTTCTTAACACAGCGCACATCCAACCCGGAAGCCAGCCGCACCAATGTGTCAGAGGAAACACTGTGCACCTGGCAACCTTGGTTAGTGTGCACTGTGCCCAGCCCGCCACAGGAGTCACTGGTGTGCGATGAGACAAGGATATCCCTACTGGCCAAACCATCCCTAACCCGGACGACGCTATGCCAATCGTGCAACGCCCCACGGACCTCCCGGTCGCGGCCGGTTACGACAGAGCCTGGGCGCGAACCCAGAGTCTCTGGTGGCACAGCTGGCGCTGCAGTACAGCACCCTTAACCACTACGCCACCCGGGAGGCCCCATGTTGTATTTATTAACCCAGGAGATTAACCTTGCCTCGTAACCATACTCTATGTATCTAATGTGTTTACTTATTGACATTTTTTAACCACGTGTCAAGATCTTTAAACAGTGGATGTTTTTAGTCGGTCATTGGAAATGTAATCTAATAGCCTTTCGTTCATAGATGTGAGCCTAATCATTCATTTCATGTTTGCTACCATTCAATGGTAAAGGTACATAGCCCTTTCCACTGTAACTTCAGTTCTTCAGAGCAGACGTAATTTACCACACAAAGAATTCTCAAGAGAGGTTTTTTTTGTAGAGTGGATTTGCCAAGACTTACAGCAAAGACAGCTGTGTGTCAAGAGCTCTGAGCTACTGTAGGCCCCCCATCACTCCATATTAGGACTCCTTTGAACATAAGTATTCTTCATTCCGAGTTGGTGACATGCCGTGTGAATCGGTGGATGTGAAATTACACACATTTAGGCACAACCGCTTCGAATTAGTGGATGAGAGATGAGACGGGGGGAGAAACTATAAAGAAGATGGCTAAGAATCACGGAGCTGTATGTTTTATGACTTGAACAAATTTCCCAGACAAAAATGCCATCCATTTTCATGTGTGCTGACTACAAGTGTCAACGCCGTGTCTGATGAAGTGTCTGCGACTTCCTAATTGTTAATGCATATGGTGGAGGGTTCCACAGTGTACTTCTTCAGCATCTAAAATAATCTGATTACACCTTCAATCCCAAACAATTCTCCACTGACTCAATACATGTGACAACAACTGCGCAAAAAAGTTAGGGGAATTTAGCAAACAGTGAAAAACCTTATCAGAGGATAGTGCATTCTTGGTGGAAGGGCAAAAAGCGAAACAATTGATTCTCCAGGGCTGTCAGAAAGGTGGCAGAGAGGGAAGCAAATCTGTGGTCAGGAGGAGCAGATACCAGGCTGTGAAGAATCTCTCCTTTCTACTTCCTCTCCTCTGTCTTCCCAGGTAGAGTTGATAGGCTGGATCAAAGCTGGACATGCTGGATCAGTGACACTGTGACCTCTCGCCATACATCTCTGACCAGTCAGGAAGAAACCCATCCCTCAAAACAGGCAAAATGTTAGGTTTGTGGGAGTATCTAATCGTATGTTTACCACAATACCCATTTTGATTGAATATGCAGATGTTGTTGACCTTGACATAGCTATATGCGGGGGGGTTATCTTGAACTTATTTTATTCCTACAGGTGATGTGATTGAGGAACTGAGAGCTGTTGAGTTCAAAGAGCTGAGCTTGAGGTTCATACCTGGCCTTAGTATAATAGCACGTGCAATTTGACGTGAAAAAGTAGTCTCAGCACTGTGTGTTTATGGCACAACACCACTCCAGACTCACCATCCTGTTTGATTTGACGGTATATTAATCATTTCTGTCAATAAAAAGCGTGATGAATGGAAATATCCGGGTCGGCCATCAATAAGTAACCATGAAACCAGCACAAATGAACCTCTAAATGTCATGGGAAAGCTCAATACCATATCCATTATCCACTTAGAGGTAGAACATTTTCATATTATTTTGTTGCTCTAGTCTATAGACTAAAGACTAGGCCAGACACACAATGCTTGGGAAATAAATAGTTCAAATCTCTGCTATACTTTAGTCTGGAGCATGACAAAAGCCACCTTACATTAATTCCATACAGACATGTAAACAGTACATTTTAAATGCTTACCAAAAATTCTCTGTTTCTAGTGTATTTTTCCCACATTCATTGTAATATTCTACTTAGGCAAATCATTTGAATTATGAATTCATGGCCTGTGACCTCGTGCTCTAATTATTGCCTAGCATTCATGGAAATACCTCTGCCTCCACGCAGAAGTGTGTACTTTTCAGAGAATACCAGAAATCCATTAGAGTAAAAGGTGTACGCTAATTTTTCTCTGCCTGGTTTTAATGCGACATAGCATTTTATTATTAACCATTATTAACCTCCGCTGTCATTTTATGGTAAACAACGGCCGAGTTATTCTACTACGGGTGCCCTAATAATGGTTCTAAAAACAACTCAACTCTCTTTCACAATGTCAATGGTATGACCACCACGTAGACATACTGACCCAGTGGCCCTACGTCCATTAGATGTAGTACTTGTTTTAATGCTTAAAAAAAAACATTTTTTACAGTGGTGCTTTACCACTGATAGCGTGTTTGTAGCTAATGTTGTTTCAGCAGTTCCAGCAGTATGGCCTGGTCACAAACGACTGAAACGACAGAGAAAACCGCTCTGAAATGTGATCTGTGTCAGCCATGGCAGGTCGTTCCTTCTACCTATTGAAATGTTGACGATAAGTGCCGTAAAGCAGCACACTAACGCAGAAGAGAGTCAGTCATTGCTATCACTTCCAGTGTCAATATCACAGAAATTATATTTCACTGTATCACAGAAACAGTGAAGAGCTGCCAGCACCAGTGTCAGATAATCAGAGGAAGTAGTAGGGCTTATTATGTTTATATATCTCACCTCCCTGGCAGAGTATCAAGTGTGGCCATATATTGGTGATAGGTAGCTATGCTGTGTTTTCGTAATAATTGGACATATACATACATATACTATGATTGAGCGGAGGTTCACATAGCTAAATCTGATATTCTGATGCACAGTGCCAAACCAAATTTCCTAAAGATATTTATTCCGTTGTTTATTTCACCATGACATTTTAAAAAACAACCCACTCTATCCTCTCTGAATGTTAATACACATGAATCAGTTCATGATGTGACATGACTGCCGGATGTGTTGCTCTTTGGAATTTGTTTTCAGTCGAGAATTATGAGAAATAGTCATTTGTTCACGGAGGAGCAATATTGCATTTCTTTGAATACATTTCTGAATGCAACAGTTCAAAAGTTTTTCTCAATATAATATTCATAGTGGTGTGAGTGAGTGGGTGTGTGTGTGTGTGTGTGTGCGTGTGTGTGTGTGTGTGTGTGTGTCGCTGTCTCTCTGTCTGTCAGTACAGTACACTGATACTTCCAAAGGGATGCCTATTTATTATGTAGCTAAGCCATTTGCAGTAGGTTTGTAGATACAGAATTTCCATGTTGCCTCAATCTCAGAACAGCAGGATATGGTATTAGATGAAAGCCATTAATACTGGAGAATATAGACATTGCAGCTCTTGGTTATGTATTGTGTGGCTTTGTCAGAGAATTCCTATTGTTTTACATACTGTACAGTTCTCTCTTTGCAAAGCACTGTTGTTGTACAATGTAATACATGCTGACATTTCAAAACACAATTTGAAATGACAAAGAAAAGGTTATTCCATTTCATCTCTGTGCTCAGCTCACAGATCTACACTGACGCCTCATCCAAGCAAATGATGTATCGCACATGTGTTCTCTAATCCTATTTCTTATTTCACACAATTTGGTGAAAAACAGGTATTCACACTGTACTGTTGTTTGGACATGCAATGGAGCATCTATTGTCTCGGAATATGTTTTCTTCACATTTGCTGACTTGATCTTCCTAGACCCCTCTCATGTAAGCCCTGGGATCTTTAGTGTCTTGAAGGAGTGTACTTGATTGGTCTACTTTACAAAGAGGGGAGACATGAAAAGGCTTTTTTTTTATGGTATTCGATCACTTCCTGTGACGGTCATATCCTTGCATCTGATTGGTGCTGTGTGTAGTCAGGTGTCTGTGTTGCTAGTACAGTGTTGTGTCTAGACCATAGAATTAGCTTTACCATTCTACTCCTATGGTCTACACCTCACCTGAGATAGTGATGGAATGCCTGTTCAGAGTGAGTTTCTCCTGATTGTCGTATGTCACAAGCACAGAGGCTTGAGACGACTGCACACAGCCAACGACAGGCTGATACTGCACAAATCAGCCTGCTAAAACACCCTTGTTAACATTTTAAACCTACAGAATCATAAAAGGTGATGCCAGGGAATTTCGCACTCGCATTCCCCCTTAAACCATACACACTTGATTTGCTATTCCAAATCTAAAACATAAATAGGGCTTCACGGCTGCAGCATGAAACTCAACTAAAAAAAAGCTTGAATAGATTTTTGAATTTTAAAAGCGAGATCAAATGAAAATCACACAAAGGAACGGGGAAGTGGAATTGAAAGTGTGATACAGAGGAGGGGGTGAGGATGGAAACAGGATTAGGCTCCACAGGCCTGGTTCCCACAGATTGCTTGAAATGGGGAAGAGACTTAAAGCAGGTACTGTGTGTTGACAGGTTGGGTTTTGCACAGGCATTTCCCTTCCTTTTTTTTCCAGCATGTCGTACACATTTAACCAGACCCATGTCAAAACCTGTTTACATGTAATCAAAAGGAGCGGAACATGTTGAAATCGGGTAAGCCACTGACAGAGAAACTCGGATGATTTGACAGTGTGAGTCTTTGTCTCGCTTTTGACATTACACTGCGAGTTTATGGCATGCTGAAACATGATCTTTACTGTCAACCGTAATTCATCATCTGACTCTAGACAGCTGCATTTTATATGCTGCTGCTGATGAGGATGTTCATGATTATGAGTATGTCGTTTTTATAGAGGTAATAACCCATGGGCTTCCGTTGTTGTAGGCTATTGCTAGTTGCAGTTGCTGTATATTTTTCAGAGGGAACATTTTTGGCTTGATGTTTTTAACAAACACACGTTTGAGTATTTCCCAGTGTGTCAGCAGGTTTTGCAGATTAAACTGTTTCATGTTTAATGGGATAAAGAGGAACATGAGCTTCTATCCAATCCTGGGCCAATTTAGTATTTTTAATGCAATTTGTAGACTCCCTGAGCTAGTGGGATTTGTTCCATACTGTTAGATGGAGAGTCAATTACACAGTACCTCTGAAGTGTATTTTGGTTGAGGAATTGCTCATCT
The DNA here is from genome assembly GCF_002021735.2 of Oncorhynchus kisutch. Taxonomy (NCBI): domain Eukaryota; kingdom Metazoa; phylum Chordata; class Actinopteri; order Salmoniformes; family Salmonidae; genus Oncorhynchus; species Oncorhynchus kisutch. Next base: position 55,634,811 of record NC_034183.2, read on the forward strand.
GGCAATATATCTACTTAGTAAGTATTTAATGTATATTAGGGTGGACTGATGGAAATACACTGACAAACTGGTTTCCAATTCCATCCATAAATCCTGAGGAAAAAAAATGAAATTAGATATGAAGTGGTAAACTCTATCTAGATTTCCAAACACATGATTAACTTGCTGTTGGGCCAATACACATTTAAAATGAGTTGGATGTTCAAATGCTGTGTCGTATACAGTACCAAAGGGATACATATTCAAAGGAGAGTAATTATTGTACGGACCTCAGTAACGGTACTCTTTGTCCAACTAACTGTTAACCCAAAGCTTTAATTCTAGTACTGTATATGGTCTATAATACCTATATGGTCTTTGGTGGTCCTTTGTAGCTCAGTTGGCAGAGCTTGGCATTTGTAACGTCAAGGTAGTATGATGGATTCCCGGGACCACCCATACGTAAAATGTGTGCGCACATGACTGTAAGTCGACTTTGGATAAAAGTCTCTGCTAAATGACAACAAATATGCATATATTATATATATTATGATTCAAAACATCCCATATGATTAATTATGGACTTGAAGCATTACAAATTACTTACCAGATAATGTTAACAAATATTCTCCCTCAAGGGCTAATTATTAATAATTTAATATTCTTTCCAAATATTATTCTACCCACCTACCGGGAGAGAATCTTTTTTTTCTCTCTCTTTTCGTTTTGTGATCATACATAATTTAGTCCCTGGCCACATCTAATAAATGATGTTGACATATGCTCTAGGAGAGAGCACTGCCTGGAAGTGGTGGCTGATAAGCTTCTTTGCATTCTCACTGGATCCAATTTTGTCCTATCAGTATGTGTGGGGCTCTGCTCACATGGTCCACTAGGTTAGGACTTGAGATGTCCTGGGGCTTGTGATTAGTGAGAGCTCTGTGGGGGAGAGAAAAAGAATCCTATAGCAACACCAATTTACTGCCAATGCTTTATTTGTCTATCAGTGCTCTGTTTTAGATGTCAGTGGACCTTGTGCCAGGTGTCATTCATGTTTTGTCCAAAATACTGTAATTGTTTCATATGCCCTCCATTGGTCCAATGCTAGCCTAGTTGGCTTGTTGGGTTCCCTGATGATGAGTCATAAAACAGAAAGAACCCAGAATCAGACGTCATTCCTAGAACCTGAGATTATAGGCTACACTGATCCATCAATACTCATTCCTAATGATAGAAAGTAATAGAATAATTATAATTTTACAGTAATACAGTAAAGGGAAATGAATAAATAAATACATTACTAAATGGTTTATCAAGCATGCTATTGTTTAGGCTGTGTTTAGACAGTGGTCCCTCTGATAAAGGGAGAAGGCCTTTCGCTAGACTGTTCAACGTCCGCCAGATGCTAAAGGAATTTGAATGGCCTCTAACGTTGCGAGGGGAGAGAATCAATTCAATCAATTCCTTCCTATCAATTGGTTGTTATTTTTTCTGCTGACCACACCTCAAGGATTAATATTTGATTAGCCTTTAGGAGAAGTGGAAAGTACTTATTAACCTTATTTGTCAATCTGTCAGTGCCTCTGACTCTGTGGACTGGCCCTTGCTGCAGGGAGCCAGGGGGGGAGGGGGTGACTTGAGGGAATCACATGTTCTCTCCTTTTGCCTGCTCTGGACACTTCATCATAATTAGACGTTTGGGCCTCTATGACACTTGACTCCCATTCGTTCACACTGAATAAAGCCTGTATATAGATGAGATGTTAGAGCTAAATCATTCTGAACTGTAATGCCTTGCTGAAAAGGGCCCAGTAACTCATCTCAATGAAGAAGCCATCTTGTGTCATATCCTCATGCCCATTCACTACAGCATACCTGGGCTTCAGAATTCTTCTGACTTTATTTGTAAATACAATGGTCTTTATTGTTATTCAGGTCACGTTTCATTAACTTGCGTGAAGATAAAGCATTTCCCCATTTGGAAATTGATAAGTAAACTTCTATACTGTAAGCAGCCCATTTTTCATTAGTCATTTTAATTAAGTATTCTGCACAGGATTGAAATTGACTGTTTGTATAATTGTTCATTATACATCTTGTTTTCTACAATGGGGAAATTAAAAATGCCCTAAATGGATCAATTTGAGGCATGATTAGTCTTTTTCATCCCAGATGTATAATTGCTTACTGCTGGGGTAGAGCGTTACAGCAAACTGAAATTGACACTGCCTATATCAAAATGTTTATTCCTTTGGAAATATTAATTAGATGGGAAAGAATGAATTGCCATTTTGCTGTCACAATTGAGTGGAGAGAGTGTGAAATAGATTTTTTGATGAAATTTGGGGTCGTTTTGCCCTCAATTTCTTGGCAGGTTTTGAGATCATACTTTCATTGTTTGAAGTCCCTTGAGATTAGTTGTGGTGTGACAATTGCAGAAAACAAATCAAACATCAAAACAGTCAATGTTTTGTGACTAGATGTACAATTTAAAGCCAATTCATGGCTTTAACCAATGGCCTCACTGAGAAACGAAGTGCTTTAAGTAATTAAGTCAGCATGAGTGAGTGCTATGATTATGCCTCTGCATTTCACTCATATCAACACAAAATAATTACAATTCTGAATTATAAAACCATACAAATCCTAAAGTATGACAGCCCACCAAATGTAGTGACCGTTACCTTTGTCTACTCAATGCAACTATTGCATCATGGGAAATGTGTAAGACAATGAGACTAGCTTCTTTCTCTAATGTGTGTTTTGGTTAAAGCCTGGAGTGGGCTTGTTGTGTCTATAATGCTAACCCCTCTCGATGCTCATTGGAGGCCTCTCAGATCCATCTCCCCAGCTCAGCCTAGTGTTATCTGTGATCGTACACCCCCATGCTATCGAGCTCAGTCAAAGACCATCCCACGGTTAGCAGTGTTAATTACAGATCCTTTGATGTGATAGAACACAGCCCTGTAGAGATTGATTACTCTTTGAGCTAAGTTGTCTACCAATTACTTAGACAATTAGCCAACTAATTAAAATACTTACCCGGTGCATTGACAAGGAAAGAGGAGCGGTGCTGTGAGAAGCTCCCTTGATATATGAGCTGCCAGGGGTTTTCTAGAGTGTCTCAACTCACACAGTGAAAGCTGAGGGAAAGTAGACATACGATGAAGTTCCGACACAGGATGCCGTATGAGCTAACAGACTGTGATGATAATGTAACTGTCACCTATTTCACTTATGGGAGAGGGAAGTGCATCTGAGGGGCAGGGGGGTTTGACAGGGGGGCACTCATGTTATTTTTCCGGGGGTGGCCACAGAGCTCGGCAGCTCTACCCTGCCAGCAGGCTGCTGAATGAGAAGGTTAAGTATCGAGGATTATCTGAGGACAGTGGCAGGTGCTTCTGAAATGGATCAAATGTGTCCTCAATGGCCGTGTCTGGCGTCATAATACAGGCCTACATGCTCTCTCTGTGTTCTAGTTTGACTGTGCACACACACCATTTGAATGGGATGAGACGTTTTCTCGTAGCAGACAACTGACTGCGGCTTGTCACGCTCATTACTGTGTCCCTCTTCCACCAGCTGGGCGGCTCTATTATGCTGTGTCTTTTGTGATGGTAATAGTGTGTTATCTGTGCAAGTGACGGAGAAGCAAGGGACAATGGGGTGTAGACGGAGGCAGTAATTTATGCAGCCATGATTGTTTTTGATGATGTCGATAATAATGCCGTCTCCCCAGAGAGTTGGAGGTTTTGTGAAATTACAACCATCTTTGCATAGCCTCTGATCTTCTACTATTGGGTAAATCATTTGTGCTGTAAAGTTGATCAAAACTGTCATCATATGCTGAATGAAGACATAACAAAGGGTTATGGCTTATGAAGTGGATTCTTTTGCCCCTCTCTTCTCTTTACACTTCATACGCCTCCATGGTTTGGACAGGCTTCCGCTGGCGCAGGTATCCCATGTCTGATTGAAGTTGTCAGGGCAGGTTGGATCGAAAGGCCTCCTGCGATTAGGAGGGGGAGGGGGGGGGGGGGGGGGGGGGGGGTGAGAATTCTAAACGATCAAACTCTTGGGCTTCATCCTCTAATCACAGCCGATATAAAACAATCTAAGCACCACTTAACCGGAGCAGACGCCCTGTTATGGCTCGCCAAGCCCTGTCTCCATTAATCAATCGGCTTCAGACCATCTCAAGAACTGGGATGCTAATGCATGGTAATGCTAAAGGTCCCGTTTCCCTGTGTTTTTCTGCTCTCCTGTGCCTCTTTCCGGTAACCTACTTGTGTGGCTGAGGGCCTGATCAAATCAAGGGAAATGTGTGGTGAATTGACAACAGTACTTGACTCTTTAGCATGGGGTTAGAGAAATGGCTAACAATATATTTGAAAGATCCATGCTAAGCCTATCCTAATGCTATCATTAAATATTTTGTCTGTATGAACAGTCATATGTCATTGTGACTGTGCGTGGCAAAAGGAGCTTACAAAGTGATGATTTATGACACCATTGTCATAAACTGCAATAAGTGGTCTGAACAGGTGTCATGTTTACGAAAGCATCATACATATTTAATGAAACATTCACTATATATACAAAAGTATGTGGACACCCCTTCAAAATAGTGGATTCGGCTTTTTCAGCCACACCCGTTGCTGGCAGGTGTATAAAATCGAGCACACAGCTATGCAATCTCCATAGACAAACATTGGCAGTAGAATGGTCTTACTGAAGAGCTCAGTGACTTTCAAAATGGCACTGTCATAGGGTGCCATCTTTCCAACAAGTCAGTTTGTCAATTTCTGCACTGCTTGAGTTGCCTCTGTAAACTGTAAGTGCTGTTATTGTGAAGTGGAAACGTCTAGGAACAAGTGGTAGGCCACACAAGCTCCCAGAAATGCTGAAGATTATAAAAATCACCTGTCCTTGCAACACTCACTACCGAGTTCCAAACTGTCTCTGGAATCAACATCAGCACAAGAACTGTTCGTTGGGAGCATCATGGAATGGGTTTCCATGGCCAAGCGTCGGCTGGAGTGATGTAAAGCCCACCGCCATTGGACTCTGGAGCAGTGGAAATGCGTTCTCTGGAGTGATAAATCACTCTTCACCATCTGGCAGACGGACAAATCTGGGTTTGGCAAATGCCAGGATAACACTACCTGCCCCAATGCATAGTGCCAACTGTAGAGTTTGGTGGAGGAGGTATAATGGTCTGGGGCTGTTTTTCATGGTTCGGGCTAGGCCCCTTAGTTCCAGTGAAGGGAAATCTTAACGCTACAGCATACAATGACATTCTAGACGATTCTGTGCTTCCAACTTTCTGGCAACAGTTTGGGGAAAGCCCTTTCCTGTTTCAGCATGACAATACCATACAGAAATGGTTTGTCAAGATCGGTGTGTGGAAGAACTTGACTGGCCTGCACAGAGGCCTGACCTCAACCTCCTTGAACACCTTTAGGATGAATTGGAATGCCGACTGCGAGCCAGAAGAGTGGAGGCTGTTATAGCAGCAAATGGAGGACCAACTCCATATTGATTTTGGAATGAGATGTTCGGCGGGTGTTCGTCTGGTGTCGACATACTTTTGGTCGTATAGTGTAATTCATGATAACAGAAATTGACAAACTATTATAGTTGCTCCTTGTGTGATTTAACCTGAGACTTTTCAAGTTTGTTTGTGGTTTGCTGTCTTTTATCAGTAAATGGGTTATTTTCTAAATAGCTATGCAATGACCCTGCACAGAGGCAGGTAGATGTGACCAAAAGAAAGCCCGTTCTTGTCATTGCTCCCAGAGTCTACTGACTCCCTCCTAGTGATCTTGGCCATGTAATGTCCATCCTTATTGGTGGTTGAAGTCCGGGAACTGCATTAAATGGGTGTTCACCTCCACTGAGGCTGACCAGCCTCCTTATGAGAGTAACATAAACTAAGACAAAACATCACATTGTTTCTGGTTGCGTAGTTCCACAGTTCTCCTCATTGGCAGGAGCTATTTTGACCTTATGAGGGGTGGAAGGTTACCAGTGTCAGTAGGGTCTGATTAATGAGTTGGTATGACTCCCTCCTGCTGCAACGAGCACACGCAGTCTAGACTAAGATTACCTCCAAAACTCTCTCTTGCCAAGGGAGACAGACATAGCCAAACATTCAGAACTTCAGTCCCAGTGACCTTTGTCTTCTTGAACTTGTTGAAACACCTTTGTTCCCTGACATAAAAAAACGAATTGATTTTTAAGACAAGTGAAATCAAGGCACAGAAGTAGGTTCAAACATTGAAAAGGGTAGAAGTCATCCAGAACTTTCAATTTAATTCAATCTATCCCCTCGTGGTTTATCTCTTGAATATCATCAAAAACCCAAAGGAGTCTTTCATTGAAGACAAAAAAAAAATGGTTCTTCATCGGTCTTAATTTCTTTCAGCGGAAGAATCAGGTCACAAATAGACGTTTTGTCGTTTTCGATCTCTCTGCTGATCTGGGTTCATTTGCAGCCGTCGTCTAACAGTGGAGCTATAACCAGTGAACGACAGCACTTTGTGGCAGAGCAACACCAGCCCTGTGATTTATAGTGTGTAGAAAATCAGACGTGGCTGATTCACGGTGGTCACTGACACCTCAACAGGTCCATCAAACCTGCTCTTATTTTGAGAAAGAGACTCTTGAATAATGGAAACAGGGTACCTTTAATAGAGAGTGCATTACAAAACAGCAACACCATAATGAATACATTGGGTGTCTGGGATGTTTCTCAGGGAATCCTATTTCCTTTTCAGTAAGAGTGCCATGCTGAGAGCCACTATCTCACCTGACCTTTACTACAAACACTATTCTTATTTCCAATTCCCTGTGAGTGTTGGGAACAGCCGGGGCTCTGCTGGGGACTATAGGACTCAAATTATATCATTTGTCCAATTTGCTATTGTTTCATCCATGTCAGGATAATTTGCTTCGGGTTTCTCTGTAATGTCTGGGGTTTTGACAACGCCCCCTGAGAGGCCTGCAATACAGTGTGTGCCCTAGATAGCCTGTTTATCAAGTGCCCCTGCGTTCTGTCAAGTTGACTTTCCAACCAGGATACACCGATGAAACGTACAGCTTCATTTCAGCTGTTCTCTGGAGAAATAACCCAGTGACCACTTGTGGTTTTAATTGGGGCCGAGTTGGTGCAGCAGAGAAGGGTGGTTCAGACGATCAAGAGAGAGCAGCAGTCATTACTCAACAGCTAGAATGACACGCTCCTCTCCCTCAGCAGCCATTCTCCTACTGATTCATCTCCTCATCTCTCCTAATAGTTGGACGGTTAGCAGCTCAGCTTATTAAATTAGTGTCTTCCCTATATATTATATACTGTGAGAGGGTGACCTATTGTCCAATCATTGTGATCTCAGACACAGAGCTGCTCTCTCCTTTGCTAGGACAGATTGGTGAGAATAGTCAGCATGAGCATTCTGATTCGTTCCACCCCATACCTCTTTACAAACATCATCTGGGCTTTAGAGGAATTGCACCTACCCAGTGGGGTAAAAAGTAAATATGATTATATCCGTATGTTTACAAACCTGAAGGATGCCATTAATCATGAATCAATAGCTTCAAGTAAATGGATTTACTGCATTATCGTGGCAGTCCTGCGAGTAGTTCGGTGTTAACAATCGGTGTCCGATTTTTGACACGAAATATGATTCTATCTGTATGTTTACAAACGTGAAGGACGCTATTAATCATGATTCAATAGCTTCAAGTAAATGGATTTACTATAAGAGGAGTGCATTATCGTGGCAGTCCTACGAGAAGTTCTGTGTTAACAATCGGTGTCCGATTTTGACAAGACATGGCACAGCACTCATTAATCACCTCGTGAACTCGGCCATTTTCTGCCTCCTGGGTTCACTAGGCACATGAGTAATAGACAGACAGCGGCCACAGGACGCCATGCAGCCCTGCGAAGACTTCCTGACAGCACAGTCTGGCTTCTCCAAAACATACGGCAGCCTTTTTTTGCTGTGAGATGGGGACAAATCAGTCGTCTTTGTCATTAATAATGATGAAGTGTTAAAACCTCATCTCCTCCTTCATCTTTAGCAGCCAGGGTGTCATGCTTCTTCAATTAATTGCTTGTGTTCCAAATGTATCTCTGCACATTATCTTGTTCCATCTTTTGATTGCGTGCGCTTAATCCTTATCGTAATTGGCTGTGTTGCGCGCTGCCACTGGGCCAGTCATGTCTCCTACCAAATTAGGCTTAAAATTGTTTTGCTGTGCTTTCTGCTTTTGATGCAGCTCTCTTTAGCTACGAATTTAATATCACCGAAAACCAATTATATGCTCCCATACTGAATAATCTGGACGGGGGAAAACAACAAATATAACAACTCTCTGGTGTGACTTTCACTGCATGATCTGCTGTTTGTGCTTCATGTAATTGACGACGAGAAGTTCACATCCAGTGAGATGTTGGATGTAGAGATGCTGCTAGACCCTCCGTACAGTACAGAAGTGTTGGGAACGGCACAGACAACAAAGAAGAGAGGCGAGTAATGGTGTCCATCACTATCATGAATGTGCTTCATGGGTAATGGGGCACTGGTTCTATTTCTGGTTGGGCTGTCAAGCCATTGTTCTCCCTGGAATGGAGCCGGAAAGCTGTTTGTACATTATAAAAGGAATTTACAAGTCAAGATGACATTCTTGACCATTTGAGGAGACAATAAAACAATCCATTCATGGCTTTTATTTTCAGCTAATAGCCCTGTCCTGTTCTATAGTAGGGGGTCAAATCACCTCAGCAGACTAGAGAGATAAATCAGATAACAGCCAAGCGGTGTGTGGCGTTATGGACGTTATTTACTGCTTTGTCATTAAACCAGTTGCTTTAGACCAGAAGTGAGAGATTTGATTGTCTCGGAGGTGTTCGGATGTCTTAAACAGATCATGTGAATATCTCTGGGGAAATGTAGTGGACATTCTGTCAAGGGTATCTCACGGTTTCATTTAGCTGAGTAGATCTGAAATCCCTCACTCCCTACAGAGATAAAACAATGGTGTGTAAGTCATTACGAGGCATGGGGCAAGGCTGCCTCCTGTTACGCTTTATATTATGGATGTTTTATACCTCGACATGTATTATTTATTTATTTCATCTTTATTTAACTTGGCAATTCAATTAAGAACAAATTCGTATTTACAATGGAGGCCTACCAAGTGTCAAAAGGCCTCCTGTGGGGACGAGGGATAATAAAAAAATACAAATCAGTACAAAACACAAAAAGAGAGACCAAAGACAACAACACAACATGACAACAACACGACATGGTAGCAGCACAACATGGTAGCAGCAGAGACATGGTACAAACATTATTAGGTAACAAACATTTGTGATTGTAGGTATATTTCTACTCCCTTACATTCAAGTTTTAGTAGGTCTAACATGAGATTCCATGTCGTGTTTATACATTGGCACATCAGTGCCTTTCCTTTCAAAGGTGCTCTAGTGTAATACAAAGTGCCTAACTGGTTCCATAGGGCCCTGGGCTTTTTCATACAGCTGAGGACCAGGAGCATATTGTCAGCTCAGCTGTCAGCTGTTTAACAAACTCCACACATCTTGTTTTCATGAGCATGGTCTTATCTATGCTGTTTGGTGTGCAATTGTTACGGTGTGTAAATTTTCTCTATGATCTTAAGTGACTTATTGCTTTAAAGCCACATAGTGCAGTGATTTAACACCAACAGGGTGGTTTTGAAGTCTGTCTGTCAAGCTCTGCTTGAACCAGTTTGGGTAGCACTGAAAGGTAGCAGCTATCTCCTGGAGGCTCTGCTGCTGAGGCATAGTCGCAGACATTGTTTGCCTTGTTAATTAAATTTCTTCTCCTCAGCAAATGAGGTCATATCCTGCCATGGGTGTAATGTCTCTCTCATGTACAACAAAGGGAACAGTGAGAGCCCAGGAAAATTAACTGAAACAATCAAGGCTGGATATCTTTGTTTGTCTGCAGATCTATATTTTTCTAAAGCATCACCACAGAGAAATGTGAAGCACCGCTAGTAGTTTTTATTGCATCAATTCTACAGACAGTGAGGATTAATGTCAGACTCTATAGCTTCCAGGAAGAACTGGCAATAATGTAGGGGCTTTTCCCATTATTCTGAAGCTATATAGGATAAAACATATTTGCTCTTAACTCACCTCGTGATGGTGGCACGATTGTAACTGTGGACCATTTAAAATGTCCTCCATCTTGATTCATGTCATATTGACTTACTTACACAGAATCTCCTGGGTGATTGTGTCTCATATTGCCAGAATCATCTCACAGCTATAAATATAAGCACAGGTATTTTATGTTGTTGTTTTTTTAAACATTTTTTTCAATTGTATGTGATCTTGAATGACATATGTACAGTATGTTTTTTTTTAAAACACAGCGAATGAAATGTGTTGAAATGCAATTGGAACTCTACAGGCCCGTTTAAGTCTCCAGACACATAAGGGGTTTACAGAGGACAGAGAAGAGAGACTTGTTAACACTGTTGCATCCCATCATGCCTAAATGCCATAAAGCACAGCCTTTTTGAACTGAAAGGAAACAGTCATTTCTCGTTTCAGTGGAACAGCTCACTTTACTTATCTCAGCACAGGGCCTCGCCATTCAAGTGAAGTAAACGTGCCGGTCCAATTAAACAGAAAGGGAACATTTACATTTTGATATCCATTTTTCTATTTCTCTATCCACCTCTTCGCTTTTGTTAAAAAAAAAACAACATTCGAGTTGAAATGAAATCAAAGGTTTGCATGGAACTGCTGTCAAGCATTTACATGTTATTTCCTGTCTTGTGTGGATACGACAATGCAACGTTGAGAATATTTCTGTGTGCCCTGCAAAAACATTTAATTGCTTTGGAATTCAGCGTTTACCGATAACATTGAAAGACCCGTCTCAAAAAGCAAAGTTGAGCAAATATAATCACTGTGACTTCAAAATATTTACAAAATTGTCAAAACTAAAAACAATTCATTACATACTATTGTTGCTGTTCTGCTCTGGAGCAGAGAGTGAAATTATATGCGATAACATCACAACTTATTTGAATTAAAAACACTACTAGTTACTTATATCAACTTTGACAAATGCAATATTTGTAGATACCTCATACAAGCAAACAAGAAAGAAATGTACAGCAATCACGTCCCTTTTGAAAGTGGTTATTAGTTTGTTTTTATGTTATTACTATCATGGGGACGTAACTCAATATCTTATACAGTATGAGGAAACAAGCCATATAAATTAATGTAATGCTCGTGCTTCTACACCTGCATTGCTTGCTGTTTGGGGTTTTAGGCTGGGTTTCTGTACAGCACTTTGAGATATCAGCTGATGTACGAAGGGCTATAGAAATACATTTGATTTGATTTGATTTGATTTGATTTAATGCTACCTTATGCATTCTACATATTACATTTTCTGCTATAACCCAGTGTCAAAATCAGAATCATGTTTTGTATATGAGCTATGTAAATGTGTATACCGTTATCATGTTCAGATGGAACCTGTGCATATCATTATAGTCACTGTTTTCAACATTTGATCCAAAACAGCTCATGTGCAGTACATGAGCCAGTCCTCTGAAGCTCGATAGTGTGTTCTCTCTAGGAGATAGGTATAAGTAGAAGCTCCAGTCAGGCTGACACTGATGACACAGTGAAGATTAAAGTGGCCGATAGGAAATCTCTATTAAATTTGCATTAACACATTGTGTAAATCTGCTGATGATTGCCTCACAGAGACCCCATGGTTCAGTGTGCCATCCCCAGCTCCTGTATATTGGCCAGATGGCCACTTCAGAATGAGATTGACACAGCGTTTCAAACTGATTTCATGCTAACTCTCAGGAGAGGGAGACAGACCATCCACTCTGTTGGGACTCGGGATTACAAAATAGCCAATTAAAAAGGAAAGTGGTGAAATCTTGGCCTGATAAGGTGGAGATTAAATCGGTTATAGTTTATTAGGCAAAATGAGTTATTAGAATCCATTCCTCTCCAAACAGATTCCCATTACCAGCCTCACTTCTTTTATCTGTATTCCTCTATCTGTAATTATGAGTCTCCCAAACAGCAATCATGACACCAATTGGACAGCATTTCCTGTACATTTCCATTTATTCATCTTGATGGCTTTCAAAGACCTCCTTGAAAATGCCCCCTTTGAAGAGGGAGACATGTGAGACATAACTGAGAGCAGATTGTTTTAGTGATAGAATGATCAACCTCAAAAACATTCTAACTTTGGGTTAAGATGAAAATGAATAAGATCACACTGAATCAGTTATCTAATAAGAGATTGCAGTTATTCTTTGTAAACTAACAAAAAACATCCCTATTGCATTTGTGCTCCTGTTTTCCCAGGATCCTTCATGGTCCTGCATCGTGTGGTGTGGGTAATTACTCGCCCACAACCAGACTGGTTCAGCAGATGTGAGGGGCCAAGGAGCTGTGGCTGAGACAAGACCAGGACCAGAACCAGGGGGTCTCCAGTGTACAGCCGCTCCTGCCCCAGTGTCCCAGTGTCCCTGGATGACTGGTGCTCTCTCGCTCTGTTCCCTCCCTCGCTCTGGAGGCATCTGTGCAGCACCTGTGGACAGAGCGCCACCCCACCTGCTCCTAAACATCAGCTGTCTACTCAGAGCCATCACCAGAGCCAACAGCCTAACAGCCTCCCTCCCCCAGAGCCATGGAGCCTCCCTCCCCAGGTCAGCCAGGATCATGAGAAAACACCCAGTCTACCCTTCTCACCTTCCTCCGTCAGCCTAGCTTCCTCAGCATTAAAGGGCTCCTCAGATGGTCTGAGGATGATCCGCTGCATGGGATATCCTCTGACCTCCACTCTGCCCTGCCCACCTTCCACAAACATCGTTAATCTCACACGACGAAACCTGAACCCCCTACAGCTAGCGGATGACAGTCAAAAGGAACTGGCACTTCACTACCGTCTAACCACCACCCCGTATACCAAACACTGAGCTCAAAGACACCAGAAGGTTTTCTTTTAGACCCCTTCATTCTCTCACTAAGGACCCAGGATAGTCATCGAATCAGATTTATAGAAGGCATTCCAACCTTGCCTTTTGTGTACAGCCATTTTGTATTCATGAAATGAAAGTATTTACCTCTGAGGTGAGCATCTACGATGTGTCATGCATATCATGCATATAGTGAAAGCTCAAGTGTTGATAACGTGCAGCAGTAATAATGGAAGGCATTTCCACATCCCCGTTCATCAGTGAAACCCAAAGCCCTCCACTTTGTGTGGCGATGCATAGCAGTGATTGTGCTGAAGAGAGAGGGAGATGAAGAACCATTCATTTGGCTCATAGAAATTAGAGGCGTGTGCCCAGGACAATGGGTTTAATACCCAAACCTGTTCTGTAAAGTGTTATAGCAGCTCTGTGCTTATCTTTAACTCAAGATACCTCTTGCGTATTAGAGGTCTAATAATGGAGGGTATTAGGTTTAATGATTTGGAACACTTGTCACTGATTAACTTGGCAAGTGTTACTGCAAACAAAATAATAACACATCAATTAGCAACATACTCGTCCAGCCAGAACTTGATATTAGCAACACTGTCTTCCTCCAGGCTTAGTCTATTGCTGGAGAGTAGAGGAAAAAATATTTATGTTGTTCCAAATCAACAAACTGGTCACATTTAGAATTTGGCATCATTTCATTGAATCGTTTAGGATTTCATAGCATACCGTATGCGATGCTGCGGCCACTGGTATTCTTGGGCACGTCTCTATGTCATGCAAATAAGGAGGGAAGGATTTCAGCTGTTGGGGGCAGAAGCTCATTCAATGTGAAGATAGCAGGATTCATTGCTGAGAGAAAGGGATATCGGGGCCTCCTTTTTGATTTCATTAGGAAGCTAAATTTGATGAAAGTCTTGATCTCAGAGGACACTTAGCAACGCCTCTGGCAAATTGACAGGCATAATGCTGTTTTATTTGCAACCCAAACTGAACAGCTGACTGGCTCTGAATATATTCCGCAAACAGATTGTTTGACGTTATTAAGCGGCAGATGACACCCCTCCACACAATAAAGAAGAGACAAGGAACAACAGTGTATAATGTGTGATGGTCCTGTTTTATCTGTGGTTCGTTATTGTTAGTTGGTCTGAGGAGGTCTGAGGATGATGGACATAGTGTTTAATATATGTTGTTTTGTCACACCAAATCAATAAGTAGCAGAAAGATTAAGCTATTGAAATAAAAGCACTGTAGCCGGGCTGCACAGATCTGTCCATTGCCAAACAGTAATGGTCATCACGGGTCCGGGTAGACCCCTTATAACTGAGACCCGACCCTGGTCCGATCTGGTTCGGGTCTGAAATTGTAACTTGTCCCCGATCGGGTCCTGTTTGATTGTCATTGGGTCTAGGGTCTATGTAACTATAGCTGATAGACACGAGTGGACACGAATGGACCTGACCATGGCTCTGTATAGCCTATAGCATATTTATTTTACGCTAATAAGGTGCATTTATTGACTTATAGAAGGCCTAGCCAACATATCAAGACCTATTCCTTATCCAGAAGAGAAAATTGGCTGATTTAAAAAAAAATGTCACTCGGGTCCAATCAGGTCTGGTTTAGACCCGGACCCGTTAGGGTACGTGTCGGATCTAGGTCGAGTTGTCCTCGGGTCCGTTCAAGTCCAGGTCCCCATTTTTTTAGTCTATGCAAGCCACTACTAAAGAAGATTCAGGCCTTTCTATTGGATAGTACATTAATCATTTGTATTTTGTGATCTGGCTGTAAGTATATCTGATGCTACAGTAGACATGTCAGTTTAACCCAGAAGAGAGGGTTGTCCATTATGGCTTTAAGTGGTAGCGTGTATATTAGAATACCCCCAAAATATTTCTGTTTGAATAATAAAGATTGAACACATATCCTATTTTTATTTTCGCTCACCCTGTATTGAAGCAATATTTGAAGAATCTCCACCAGCTCCTTATCAGTTTGCCACGGTAGAATCTTAAACTAATAGCCCTTACCATGCACATTGGGCTTTTGATGAAGACAATTGCACTTCCCCACACAATTACAGGTCACGTTTACCATCCTCCGCCCTGCACACACATTTCTTTTCACATGGTGTTCCGTCCCTGAGTGGCTGTCAGGGTCTTCTGTATCCATCCGTGGCTGACAATCATACTTTATTGAGAATGGAAAAGTGACGGCTAATTGATTTTACAGTGATACCGATGGAGAGACAATGAATGTGCCATCAATTCAATCCGCTATTTAATGGTTCCAATTTAGCCTCTGTAAACGCTCACTAAACTAATTTCTCCGGGTGCAGCAATCGGAAAAGCTATCATATATCTAATCTCCTCCTATATATTCATCAGGAAAAGGGAATTTAGCCAATTCCAAGGTGTGGAGATGATCTGTTAGCGCAGTGTAAATGTTTAGAACGCTGCAATCGAGTTCATTTATAAGGATATGAAAAGTTTTATTGGCAGGGTCAGTGGAGTGGAACTGTTGGATAATAGGCAGTTACCCAGAAGTGTTTGAAAGCTATGAAGCATAGAGATGTAGGGAATAAAATGCCGGGACATACCCTAATCGGAAGCTAAACTGAAATTCTAAAACAGCAGGGCTGTTAGATTCCCACTGATAAAAGGTTCAGTGGCACAGGCCATTGCTATTCAACCATCTATTTATTTTCCTCCCTGTAAGCTCTTCAATTTTGGCCAAAACTGGGGAGCAGTGAGCCGCATATGCCAATGCGATGTGAGATGGAGACGGGGATGCAATGGGCTCTACTTTTCCATCAGAACGTCTCCCAAACCCAATCATCATCGGATATGACTTTGACTTCACGAGGAGAACAGTATGATAATATGGCTATTCTCTCAATAAAGGGGAAAAATCCACAGTAGCCTTTTAGAGATGAGATCATTCCATTCAAAACACAATACAGTGTCCGTCAGAATAACCCCGATCCTTCCCTACCCTCCTCTTCTTCTTTTTTTTACTCGCTATTTCCGTCTCCTTCTTGGCGACAGACACACACCTAAACACCCTCCAAGGCCTCCAAGGTCCTGTTTTTGAGTTTTCTGAAAATGAAACTTTTAGAAGCTATGGTAGGTGTATCAGGTCCAATAGTCATCAGTAAGTGAAGAAAACAAAATAGTCCTTTTTCTTACAGAAGGTTCAGCTCCAAGGTTCATATTTGTCTTTATCACATGCTGTGAAAAATAGTAACCTGGATAGATTTCAGTGGGGACATTTCCTGATGCTGCTACACTGGCTGTCACTACGGAGAAGTCCCTACTGAAACCCCCTGGAGTGTGATGCTGTGGGGTTTAGCACAGCCCATTCCCACCCCGCTGCTGTTTGTTTACTGCAGGTTGGACTCACTAGGCTGCCATTTACTCACTAATTTAAGCTATTTGAGCCGTAATGTGCATCAATCCAAATAGATGGAATCAGGCAAGCAGAATTGGTGTTCTCCATTATCCAAATCAAGCCTTGAGATGAGATCCCTCCTTCACACTGAAAGATGAGACTCTGAAGCATGAGACCCTGAAACAAAAAACAGTATAACAATGTATCTCTTTGCTATATAGGTTAATAAAGTGGGGAAGACATTTTCAATCATGTCTCAATGGATGCACATTGTGGTGTTAATGTTGGCAATTAGTCTTGTGGAGAGTATTCCTGAGTGTCAGAGAGACAGGGGTCTGAGAGATGCTTGTGTCAGAGGCTGGTGATTATCTTCCAGTGATATTCCTTTAGGGGACTGAAGTTCTACACTTATGCCTGCTCCCTCAAGGTGAAGATGTAAATATACTGGATAAACTTGTTTTGTTACCATAGAGACAACTCTCTAGACTATTAACCTCATCGGGTTTCCAACACCTCTCTGAAATATTGATGGAAATCCTTTAAGAAATATACTTCCCATTTCAAAACTGCTTTCAAAAGTACTTATACATATTTTAATTGTTAACCATAGCAATATACTAGGTCACGAAATTGTACTTTTTTACAAAAATTTTAGAAAAAAAAGCAAGGTTAGAAAATATATTATAATAAGACATCGATTACAGTTTAAATGTAATATCCATAGCTTTCGGATTGTTTCTGGCTTATTGCATAGTATCGATTTAATCCAGCACAACATCTTGATAATTTCAGTGAGGCGCAAATTCATTTTTTTTAATTCATAAATTGAAATTGGAAGTTAATAGGCTCTTCCCTATTTTCGAGGGACATTATTAAAATATCCATTATGAGATCAGCTCTATAGTTTCTATGTTGTGGATTATTTTTATCGTCGTCAGCCTGATAAATTATGGAACTCTGCTCTCAATCTAATGAGGTAATTGCTTAAAATATATTCATTGTTCACTTTTCATTCCATCCTAGCAACAGAACTCTCTCATGGCTATGAGCTCTTCCCAGCAATTGTATTTTCTACTTTTCCCTCCATTACTTTATATGCTTATATTTAGTACACTTTTGTACCACGCATTTCATTTGACCTCAAATACGTTTACAGTGTCTCGTTTTCTCTCTGTGATGGTTGAGTGCTCCAATGTTTACTCAACCTGGTTTGCTCAGGTTCAAGTGAGCTAATAAAACTTGGTCAGTGGCCTATGCTGATGACAGAGAGTGATGGCACTGGAGCTGAATTATACCACTGTTGTGGCCAAATAGGGATGATGCCACAGAGGTAGGAAAAAAACTATAATCCCTGACAAACAAGCATCTTTGGCTGTGAGTGCTTTTGTGTTTGGTGGTGGAGCGGCACGAGGCGAGGCGGGGCGAGGGCCAGAGTTAAACAGTGGGCCCCCGAGTGGCCAGGGGAGAGCCCAGCTCAGCACAGATAAGGGCGATCATGCTGAAAATGACTCATAGGTAAGACCCCTATCTCTGGATACCCAGCTAGAACAAGCCTTATCAACCCTGGCCCTGATCTGGATCTTAAAGTCCAAACTGCATGAACTCCCCCAGCAGAGAGCTAATACAGTGGAGGGAGTGGTGGCTGCTTTACGGGATCTGAAATTGTAGGCTTACCCTGGGATAGGTTAGAGTGGTCACCCAGGTCTAAAAGATATAACCCATTTATTTTGGGAAGGGGGAGTATTGGTCATTTCACCTATCTCCTGGAGATTTGTCTTGGGATGTTTTCCTCAATTTGCCAGGAAGGGTTGTAGTGAGAGGAGAGTACACAGGCATATAAATGGAATGTTTTATTATTTGTCAGAATCATACCACTTTCATTACGGTGTCCTTACTGTATGTATTGTATGTATTGTATTTGCAAACATTACTTGCTTTGAAAGGGATTGTCAGCGATTTGGATTTGGATCATGAACATCTATTATTTTTCAAAGTACATAAACTCAAGCTGTGACGACCATTTCTTTTCATTTCAAATGAACAAATCATTTGCAGCTATTGTTGATGAGAAGCTTAAAACATTTAAAACTCTCCTTCTGAACTACTTTGAACTCACTCTACCCCAGAGCACAAGGCTCAGGGATCTCATTGTAAGGCTCTTGTAACGGATCTCATTGTAAGTGCACAAACCTAATTTGCAAGTTTTATTTCAATAGTTAAGGAGAGTGAGATAAGGATGTTTCTGTGAATCAGGAGTATTCCCTTTCAAAATCCCATCACAAGTCCCAACACACAAGACTCCGGATTAAAAGAGCCTGATTAAGAAACTCAATTTAATTAGAGTGAACGGATAGATCCACCGCATGAAAGAGCAATAACTAAGGTCCCACTTAGAGCCAGATATCTTCTGACCCACTGAGGTATATAGCTGCCTACACCACAGGTAAAATTGAAGATCCAATCAGTCCCAGTAAGAAGTACAAATAAACTGCTCAAACAGACTTCCTGTCTGGGGACATAGGGTAGCTCTAGTCTAGTGCTTCATGATGAGCCCTGCCCAGTGTTCACAGGCCTTGTAGCCTAAATGCAGATCAATTACAGGGCAGAGAAGTCACTGTGTCACATATGATTCGCAATATCAATTCCATGCCTTTCGGAAACTGTTTGGCAAGTGTTTCCTCACTTTACATCTGCTAACCAATCGGATGGCGATGTGTCGAAGAGCAAGACAATTTAATGGTGTGACAGTTAACCAGGGAGTGCAATGTGTAGAGAGATTCTCCCAGCAGCCTCACTCTGTCTGTCATGGGCAGATATTTATTTATTTACGGGCACGGCGCTGCACAAATAAAATGTCACATCTCATTTACACGTCTTGGTCTTTTGTGAAGCAAAAATTCTCTTTAAATCAGAGCTATGGGGAATGCTGTCTGATTAAAGCTTCTCTAGCAGCGAGGCCAGATGATGAAAAACCACTGTGGCTGTTTATGAGGAGGACGATACAGAGTCAATGAATAGGCCTAGTGAGTCCCCAAATCATCTGCTCTGTCATGCTGGCTAATTTCACCACTAAGCAACTGTATGTGGCCCTTTTCCAAGTCTGGGCTGTCTGGTCTATGTACGAAGTGGGTAGGATAAGATGATTTGGTCTGGTAACAGAATTGGAATAATAATCTTTCAAATTATGATATCATTTTTCAATCTTTAGGTAAAAGGGAAAGTCTAACAAGAATAAACCCATACAGTATGTTGCGTTTACTCCTAGTTTTCAATATTGTGCTTTTCAAACTCGCAAAGCTGAGTGGCCAAAGGTAGCATGAATAACATAAATAGGTATTTTTAAAAGAGCCATGAAACAACAATGAGGTGAAATCTCTGGTCTTGGTAGCAGCCATAGTGATCCCCAACCCCCTCTTAAAGATGGCCTCCACAAAGGACGCGGCTGAACTGGATGAGGGCAGGCAATGGCGCTCTCAAGAAAGAGACAAGATGCTTCCTCCTGTCCTTGGAGGCCTGTTTTTTTTTTTAAATAAACATGTGGCAGTGCCAAAGCCATTTCAAAATCTGAAAGGCCGCGGTCCACTAATCTATGAATGGGGAGCCCAGGAGCCCCAGTGACAAATGTTATCTCAGCTTGGCATAGAGGGTTCAGACCCCATTCAGCCCCCACTCTACAGGCCACTGCTGAGATTATGTCACCATAATCCCCAAGCAGGCCCTTTGTTGCCTAAACGGGCAGGTGATTCTATGTGTGAGCAAAACAGCCAGTGCAAGGGCAGCAAGGAGGACCTGTTATTTATTCTCGGCATGGTGACAGAGGTGTGGACAGTCAACGTGTTGTCATATTGCATGTACACATTTGGGTTTTGGGGTAGATGTAATTCCAAAGGAAAAAGAAATACTGTAGAGGATGGATTATTTTCTCATATCAGGGCGAGGACATGGTCCACCTTTTATACACACCTCTGGGGGCGAGCTGTGTGGCACCACGCCACACATTTCTATGTTGATTGATAAGGAGCTGAATGTTACAGTGCAATCTTGTGTATGGGCACATTTGAATGTATTAACCAAACAAGCAAATGAAGGAATGGTGAGAGTTGAAGAGGTCAGTGCATGCATTACTTCTGTCCCAGAGGAGCCCGAATAACTTTGTGAGTGGGCTATTTTAATTGATTCTTCCAGAACTACAGTATTGATCACTTAAGAGCCTCTGGTTTTAATGCCCACCAACCTCTTCACACCCTCATAAGCAATAAACAGCATTCCCAGTTTTACAGCACCTGTGCAGCTGTATGTACAAGGATCTTAAAAAGGCCTCCGCAATAACATCACTGACCCCACTGGATGAAGGGGATGGTGCCACCTTGATTTGATTGCATTGAGTTTGTATCTGCTTTCATTTGAATGTTGATGCAGCCTTGGATGGGGTCACTTACAGGACCATGATTCAATGAAGAGTAATTAAAGTTCTTTCATTTGGTGGAGGTTTGGGGAATTAATCGCTGGACGCTCAAGGACACCGAGCCAAGATGTCCAGAAATGGAAAAGGATTAATTGAAAATCTTAATTACTTTCTGAGGGCATAAACATCTCAATATCAATTAAAATGTGTTTCCACTGCACTTAGAGGATATGAGGAGCAGCAATAATTAGATCTGCAGACTGAGGGGCTAACTCAGTGCTTTTCAACTGAAGCCCTTAGATTGAACTACTATGATTTAAAGATGCAATCTCAAACCTTTGTATAATTTCAGCCGGTCGTTTTGAAAGTGGTGCTCATGAGTCAAAAGTGGTCCCTGTTTTTTGTGTACTACGTCGTCAAATTGTGTACTACGTCATCAAATTGTATACTACGTCATCAAATTGTGTACTACGTCGTCAAATTGTGTACCACGTCATCAAATTGTGTACCACGTCATCAAATTGTGTACCAAGTCATCAAATTGTGTACTACGTCATCAAATTGTGTACTACGTTGTCAAATTGTGTACCACGTCATCAAATTGTGTACCACGTCATCAAATTGTGTACCAAGTCATCAAATTGTGTACCACATCATCAAATTGTGTACTACGTCATCCATTTCGTATGACATGCTACGAATCCAATTCGTAACTGTATGTTATGAATTTGTTGTGCTTAAGATCCTGGAGTGCGTCTTTAAGTGTGTAAATAATACAGACCATTTGAGTGTTCTTGCATGTTGTGTGTAAACGTTCAGAGTCACTTACTCGAAGTTGAACAAAGTTGAAGGTTAGATTAAAGAGAGGTTCGAGGAAAATAAAGAAGCAAACAAATATTCGGGGTTATTATTAAAGTTTCTTAAATTATAGACTGCATATTAAGCAGAGTTATATGACTGGGGCCAACAGGGAAATAATATCCTCCAGCTGCTTCGCTAGCGCCGTGCGGTTGAGTGAACAGATAAAAGCTGGGTAAAAATGGCTAGTGGATGAGGAAATGTTTTGGAGGTGTAACTGTGATTGTTATTCAAGGAACACCCTTCTGCCACTGCCGGCAGTGTGGCCTTGAGCCCTGTCTGTCATCTCCCTGAATTTAACACTTATCTTTTTGAATAATGTGTGTTTATTCATTCATTTCTCTTTTTTTAGGGTTCCAATTGATCTTTTTGGAATTTTTCAAGGCCTTTTGTTTTTACTGGGTATGTATTGGTAGTAGTTCCTCCTCCTCCAGAGCAGGAAGAGGGGACCAGTCATGAACCATTTAACCAGAGAAAATGGGGAGGGAGCTCCTCCAAAACTGGTATTTCTGGACCAATCTGGGCAGTGTATTCGAATTGCAGAGTAACAAATGGACAGTGGAAGAGGTTTGTAATGGTGATTAGAGTCTGAAATTGGTTCAGATTTACAGTGTCAGTCAGAGATGGAGGGAGAGGAATAAGCAGTCTAAGCGGTCTAATGGATCCATCAGCTTGCTTCGGCTGCTCAGTGGGCCGAGCGGGGTCACCAGCCATCCGCAGGCGCAGCCACAAAAGCACTTCAATTTTGTTAGGAAATGTATCAATTTAACTGACTCGAGCGGCACACTGGAAACCTAATGAATCTGGACTCAATTTTCCAGCACACTGCCTCTGTGAACCGGAGGAAACAATGTTGGTGGTGAAGGGGTGAGGTGAGGCCACTGTGATTGGCTGGCTCTGGTCTTCCTCAGTCCTCACCGAGGCCCAGTCCGGGAAACAGGGGCAGGCCTCCGTTTATCTAGCGATAGTCGTCGCGCCGACCGCTGTCACTCATCTGACAATGATGTCATTAAAGGTAAATTGGCTTCTATTTCAGCTGGATGATAATGCTAATTGAGTGGCAAAACATAATACCAGGGGCTGTTGTGCGCTGTTAAGGGGAGGAAGGGGACAGATTAAATGGCCGTACAATAGTGGGCGTCAGGCACGGCAGATGTTGCTTTGTGCTGAGGACTGCATTGACATATCTCTTGCTTGTCAGGCCTGGGCTTTAGGAGAGACTTATAGGACAGGGGGACCAGATGGTCCCACACAAAGTCCCAATAAAAGCAGTTAAACAGCGGCACTGTTTAAAAGAAGACAAGTCAGCCACAAGAAAATGCGGCTAGTTGGTAAGTAAAAGGAGCGGGACTGGCTTATCGATCCTGCTGCCACGCGCCAGCCCTGACTGTAGGCTAATGAAGGGGCCCTAGTCAGTAGGCGTCATGTTTATTTAGGGGCCAGGCTGTGATCACTGCTGACCCCCCCCCCCCCCCCCCCCCCCCCTCTCAGAGGAGCTGTCAGCCTGGCCTGCCTTATACTGTAGGGATAGGGGCTGGAGAGAGAGAGAAAGGAAAACCTGTGAGAAAGGCTGCTCTTATAAATGAGGTCAGCAAATCATCCGGTTACATGTCTTGTAATCTCTTTCTTTAAATTAAAGGAATACAATGGTGAGGTCAGTCCATTGATGAATATCCCCTTTGAATAAGCAAGCGTTTCATTTGGGCCTCATCATCATTTTTACATTTATAAACATGATTGTAATTTGAACGGTGTAGACTTTATTTGGATTTATGGTAATTCCCTTAATATGAGCAGTATCTTCCCTTTGGATTAAACCAACGCGTGTGCAACGGGGGACAAAACTGATGGGGTTTGGCTTAGATTGTTGACAACACGCAAACAATATTTATTCTCCAGTGTTTATCGAAAACATAAATACATTTGCACAATGAACACTTGTTGTCTTTCAAATTCGTCCTTACAGTTCTTGGTTTGCTAGCTAAAGATTTTTGTTGTTGCCATATTAGCATTGACATTAAATCCGTCAAAACACCTCAAAAGCAAGACATGGTTTCGGGAACGAGATAAAACCACCTGAAACGAGTCACTTACAATTTCCCACATGGCAGTTTCTTGTCATTGTTTGTTTGTAGCTATCTGGCCATCCAGAATGACGACTCACGGACTTCTGCCCCATTGAAGCGTGCGCATCGTATTCATTACCGTGTCAGCTTACCCATATAGATGACCATCCGTGATATCAACATTCTAGTTTTAACCATGTTTTGAGGCTATAAATTGGTTGTTTACATTTACATTGGTTACCAACATTGGAGAAAAACAATCTTATAATCTAGGTTCTGATGGGGTATGACAGTTGAACCAAGCTCATATATATATATATATATATTTTTTAATTACTGGAGGATGTCTGTGGCACACTACTAGTAGTATTTTGGGATATTTTGGCTTTCAAAGACTTATACAATCCCAAAAACACTGAGACCACTATTTCTGGTTTCACATCTTCTGTGTCGGAATGAACTCTTTGTGTGTGGCACGCCACCAGGTTCAGTCCTCCTGCTATTCTTAATTGATTGGGTGGTGATCACATGTCTATGTACTGTACTCAAAGCACATAATGCTGGCTGTCATTCTGCCATGGACTAGAGAGGCTGTCCCTCCACTTGACCCCACCATTATTGTGAGCACTGATCTCATTTGGCAAGGCAGGCTCGAGCAGCCTTCAGTGTCTGACATGTCTTTGCAGCAGCAAATCCTTCCCAATGCAGAGCTAATGGGGAGATGGAATAGAAACCAATGGTAATCAGAGGGCATCAGATCTAATGGATGCAGAATAGTACGTCTCTCTCTTTCATCTTGATGGATGACAAAGTCAATTCCAAGCCATTGGTCTAATCCATGATAATTGTATCACGGTGTGATAATAAAGTATTAGTGGCAGTTATATTCACCAGCATGGTGTGGTCTTTCACAGGGGCAAAAATGAATAGGTGCCAAGTCTGAATTTGACCATTTTCAAGTTGCAGTACAGTGCTGATGAGGAATTTATGTTTTTCTATCAAAATATGTAAATTTTTAATCCCTGAAACCCATTTACAACATTAATTTCCACCAAACAGGATGATAACATGGTATTATATGGAAAGTTCCAGTGTGATAATGTTCCCTCATTTAATGTCATCTTAACCTGATGGACAAAGCCATCGTATGACTTTTGACATGTGCAGAATTTGTTGGGGAAATGCCTATTTATCTGTGACTGTTTAGGGAGCACTTCTGTATGAAGCATTGTATCAATGTTTTGACCTTCAATCTTTGACCTTCGCTATTTTGTGTCATACAAACTACATTAAGCCTTGTCCAAACATCATGTTTTTAGAGTATACAATCAGTGTAGATATAAGGGCTAGGCGGATCACTTAGAATATCTAATGATCTTAACCAAACCCGAGATTGATGTGTGATTTGCTGACATTTCCCCATGTCTGTCCTGTTTTTCCTCAATCACACTTTAACCAGCCGAGCTCTTGTTATTTCAACTGGAACAAACATAAACAGGTAGATGTGTGAAGCCCTGAGAAAGGGGAAGTTAGAGATCCTATTTGACAGGTTCACAGTGACTATTTTATTTTGTCTCTCCCCTCTGTCCCCTAGGTGGTTGACTGTGAGACATTTAATCGAGGGACTAGCGGTTTCATATCAGTAACAAAAATCTAATAATGCAAGATGATTTACTCCAGCTAGCAACCAGGGAGCGTATTCTTAGCAACCAGCCGAGCCCCGGGCCTCGGTGTAATCAGCTTGAAAATATTTCAATTATTGTGTTGATTTTAGTGGATTTGAGAGGTGGTCGGTGGGCGCCTTAGTACATTCAGCCCATGACCTGCAGAGGAAGACATTGATTTAAACAGGTGCCAGAAAGGAAAAGTAGAGGCAATTTAAATGGGAATAGGATAGCAAAGTCATTGAGCATTGTTCAGTGCATGTGTGACATCCACCCGATGCTGCCAAATCAATGTAGCTCAACTGAACTAAAAAATGTACCTTGAGGAATCATCCATCTGCCATGGACCACTGGAGCAAGAGGATTGACTCTCCCTTCCCTTCCTCCATGTGCTCTCTTTCCTCGCCTATCTGAAGCACAATCACATTCTTTTCGCACTATTAAGATATCTAGTACCGGGGATGATTGATCAACTTCCTGTGACAAAATGCTCTG
This sequence comes from Oncorhynchus kisutch, assembly GCF_002021735.2. Lineage (NCBI taxonomy): Eukaryota > Metazoa > Chordata > Actinopteri > Salmoniformes > Salmonidae > Oncorhynchus > Oncorhynchus kisutch. The sequence continues at coordinate 55,660,703 of NC_034183.2, forward strand.
ATTGATGAACGTTTAGATTTGCATCTCTTCGTGATAGAGCTTCAGCAAACGTATGTCACACACAACCAGGGAAAGAAATAAACGACATGTTATTGACTGTTTTGTCATGACTGTTTCAAGCTGTGTCGTTAGGTGGACTGAAATCTCTCCGATGCATATTGCCAGTAGCAGCTGGTGTAAAACAAAGTCTGGTTTTCTATGCAATGGAACGGTATTCAAATATTTCCTTTTAGAAGATCTAGTCAGGCCAAATTGGCCAGTGGTGACCCCCATTCATCTTTAATGGGGAAATATTAACACACCATCCTTCATCAAATTTGCAGGGTTACGTTTGGCATGCAAATTGATTCCTTTCACTTTTCCACAAATGCAGATCATTTTAGCCCAGCTAATTTAGAGGTTGTGAGAATAGGGCTGTAAATTAACATAACAGATTTGCTGTGGTAGGCCGACGGTGTCCTAAATGCATTCCCTCACTCACTAGCCATATACATCCCCAGCCATGATTGTATCATATTGCCTGGCTTATCTTGAGTGAGCGGTGATGTCAGTGGGCACTTTTTGCACTCAAAGCTGTGGAAATTGTTAAACGTTATACCGTTAATTACCAGTTGTGCAAAATAGTGAGCGACAATATTTCCCTCCCCTCCTTGCTCTCCTTATGAATATTATCTTCTGTAAAGGGGCAATGTAATGGGCACTGTACGGCACCGGCGTGAGATGACCAGCCGAAGAAAGCTTCAGGGAAGGTTCGAGAAGAGAAATGATTCCTGCTTGTTCGTGACCTCAGGTGACAGCAATTAAATGTGTTGCACTGCTTTGAGATCACATGGACTACCATTTGAATCATGTCTCTTGTTGATATTGAAGTGTGCGCTGTTATTCTGAGTGGGCTTGTGTAGGTGTTGTTTGTATTGTAATATGTGTGGGCGCTCCGACTCTAATGGTTAAACATGCTTTCTCTTCATTTAGAGATGAAAAGGATGCCAGTTTTAAATATTTCATTTTCTACTGTAACTAACGTAAAGGACTGACCTTATAACACCAGGCGTGAAGGATAAATATTGGCCTATTTCAATGCCAAGATACTGTGGCCTGGCTTTAAAGTAACTCAGGTGCATTCAATCTCTCTAACATAAACATGTAACCCCCCCCTCACCCCCTTTTAATGTCACAACAGCTTGTTTGATTGTCTTATGACTTTTGGAACATGCATTCTTACTTTAAGTCCATTGAATTTATGTTTATTGAAGTAATTATATGTAGTGCATTAATTGCTACTTTTCATGTATGTTGGAGAGAATGAAGCTTGCACAGTCCATCTGTCAGTCAACACTTGCTTTAGATATGATCGCAATCCGTGCAATCAGTTTACCTCTAACATATGGTTGTCCCCTAAGCTCATGAGAGGACACATTTTAGAGACATGTTCTTGAGTAGCTGATGTCCATGTGTAGCTCAAAATGGGGGGGGGGAAGCCATCAGAAAATGTCGTGTTGGAGAGGTGCTAATGTGTGTGATCACACATTAATCGTCTGACAGTATCTCACATTCTACAGTTAGTCCATTTTCACTGAAGTGAGGTCTAAGTGTCAGGTGTCATAATTTAATTGTGTTGTTTTCTATTTCTCTGCAGTACTTAGGGGACTGGAGAGCAGGCTAATCTATGACAGAGTCTACTTCTCTCTTTCTCTCCCTCTCCCTTGCATTCTTTCTTTCTTTTTTTAATTGGGGACACTAGGGGTTCACTTCACATTTCCCTTTAATCTTGACCTTAGCAGATTAACTGCTGATAAAGATAAGAATCGTTATCTGCCCAAAGAAATTCAAGGAACAATTTTCTCTGCTCATTTTTAGTTCATTAATGGAAAAGTGCTTTTGTAGTTGAAGATATCTTGAACATGCACACAGCCCATATCTCCTGTGATAAAGCAAGCTTTTGTAAAGGAGTTTACAGATGTGTCGTCATTTATTTAAATGACCTCATTTGAACAATAGCTTAGCAATTATATATTCAATACATTTTCTAAATCACCACAATTTTGGGTGATTGGAATGTATATTGGAATGCTGTCAGATTGACAGAGTGTTTATTTTTTTGATTTTTTTTGTGGGGGGGGGGGGGGGGGGGGGCGGTTGCAAGTAATTCTGTTTATATAAATAGTCTGGAGGCAGGATTAGCAATAAATAACCCAGACAAGATATAGTTTAGGTAGAGCTCTTCTCCTCTGAATTCATTAAGGGAGTGATATATACAGTGTTTCTCAAATGGCACCCCATTCCCCACAAAGTGCACCAAACCCGACCAGGGCCCATAGGCCTCTGGTGAAAAGTAGTGCACTATACAGGGGATACGGTGCCACCCGAGACGCAGATATAGCTAGAGGTCAACAGCCTGTAGGGGCTGCCTGCATCTATGGATCTACAGCAGGTATGTACAGCCAAATCCACATACACTGTAAGACTTTTCTATTATTTCAACAGTAAAACACTGTAGGATGCATAGTGTAATACCATAAATGTGTTTTACAGCATCCATGCAGTAGATTGCACTGCATTATGGGTAAAAATACTGAAAATAACTGTAATTCGGACGCCTCCTGTAAATATTACTCTAACATATTGTATTTCTTTACAGCAATAGCGTATGCCTACAGTAGATTCAAATGATTAGGCAGGCCACATGAAACTCAGACTATTTTAGTAAATATCTTCTTGAAGTGGCTGTGAAGTGGAGGTATATTTTCAGCAGCTGCTGGATAGGTACCTTGCCTTGTTAATAAGCATATTTATTACTAGCCAACGTTGAATTACTGCATGTTTCCTTAGCTAACCATTGCTAGATAGCTTGCTAACGTTTCCTAGCTAGCTAGCTCGAGTTGACAAAAGCCATTTCGGTCTGCTCTAAAGTTCTTGTAAATGTCTGTATCGCAGCCTCTGAGCGCCATAGAGAATACACTGAGCGCGGATTCGTGACCGTTTTGTTTCCACCATTACCACAGAGAAAATGGCTTGTTTCTAGCAGTATTTTGGGGGATTGATGGGCCGCATTTTCCGCATAAACCATGTTGTGGGCCGTACTTGTGAACCGCTAAAGCTGATATGAATGACCAGTGCACCATATATGTATCGAGGTGCCTGCCGACCTAAGGTGCAGTGCCACTGGTCAGCTGTAGCCTAACACAGCGTCAGCGGTGGAAACTAAGTAAAGTGTCAGATTTTCCCCTCCAGGATTATACAGTATTTCAAGTAGGATAGCAGCCTACACAAGAAATAACTAATATTGGTAGCCATCTAGATGTCACCGTGACATATTCTACTCAATGGGGAGAGCATAAATGACAAAAACACCAGAAGCAAAAACACCAGAACAGAGTGTTCACTTGGCTCTCATCTGCGCAACATAAATCATAGTTTTGTAAGCCAGGATTGTCCATATTGCCTCTCCCGCTAGCCATTTGTTTAATTTAAAAAACATTGTTCTGTAATGTTACAGTATTAGCTAAACCTGTTCACTTTTACCAGTGGTTCGCAAACATTTGGTGGCACAGCTAGAAAGGAAAATGTTGTATATACTGGTAAAATAATCAGTGATATTGTGTAGGCTATAGCAATGTTGTATTTGTTTGCAAGGTTTGAGGTAGGTGTATATAGCTGTCTTATTTGTATTTGTTCAATACCTCAATTGATTTCATAAACTATTCTGGATATATGCTGTAGGTTCGATTCAACCCAAGATGATGAATCCTGAAAGATGGAACAAAGTATATGACAGGGTGGCCCAGAGGAAGCCAGCTATTTGTTCTCAATCCCTACCTTGCCCCATTCTTCCAAGAGCAAACTGAGTTTGAATGAAGACCTCTAGTGAGGCAAGAACACATACACACGACACCAACTTGGTATGTCCTTTGTTCCCTGTCTTTTTACCCACAGAGTAACGGCCCTGGTGCTCTCTGTCTCTCATTCTATTCTTTCTTGTTCTATGCTTGTCCTAGGGGTGAGAAGAGCTGACAAAGGTTTGTTACGGAACCCCATGAGGAACACCTGATGCTGCACTGACTTCTCTGTCCTGGATGCTCTATTGCCCAAACTGTCCGGTTGTGTTTCACCTCCACTGAACCCCCTTACCCCAAACAGAGTTGCCCCTGATCATAGATTGGGCTGCATCACAGACTGGTATGGCAACACCACCGCAGCGGACTGAAAGGCGCTTCAGAGGGTGATACGCCCCCCCCACCCCAATGACATTCATCACTGCAGCAGTTGCTAATAATGTACACATGATTCTTTGTTGTTTTATTATTATTTGTATTGTTTTATTTCACTTTGTCTCCACACCCCTCAATGGTAATTTAGTCTGACTGTTAGTCCACCTATGGTCAATGTCCACCCCAATGGACATGTATTTATTGATCACTGCTACTGTTGTTACTATGTACACTACCACTCAAAAGTTTGGGGTCACCTAGAAATGTCCTTGTTTTTGAAAGAAAAACAATTTTTTTTGTCCATTAAAATAACATCAAATTGATCAGAAATACAGTGAAGACATTGTTAATGTTGTAAATGGCTATTGTAGCTGGAAACTGCAGATTCTTTAAGTAATATCTACATACAGAGGCCAATTATCAGCAGCCATCACTCCTGTGATCCAATGGCACGTTGTGTTAGCTAATCCAAGTTTATCATTTCAAAAGGCTAATTGATCATTAGAATACCCTTTAGCGATTATGTTAGCATAGCTGAAAACTTGTTCTGATCAAATAAGCAATAAAACTGGCCTTCTTAAGACTACTTGAGTATCTGGAGCATCAGCATTTGTGGGTTCGATGGCTCAAAATGGCCAGAAACAAAGACCTTTTTTTCTGAAACTAGTCGGTCTATTCTTGTTCTGAGAAATGAAGGCTGATCATTTATCAATTAACAATGTCTACACTGTGTTTCTGATCAATTTGATGTTATTTGAATGGACCATTTTTTAATATTTTCTTTCAAAAACAAGGACATTTCTAGGTGACCCCAAACTTTTGAACGGTAGTGTACATAGTACTATTTCAATTTTTCTTATTTACCATTTTCAGGAGCTCTGAATCTGAAGATCTAGGACTGTACCCAATCCCAATTTGAACTCCGTCTCCCTCTCTCTCTTTGTCTCTCTCCCCCACAGCCCCCAATGCACAGGCATACATTAGTGTTGTAATGATTCTCTTATTTGGTTACATGTGTGGTAACTTCTTGTTACTTCTATTGTCACTTCTGTTGTTAATTCGTTTTTAATTTTGTTACCTATTTGAATTCATTTATTTTATGTACAAATGTATTGTTTTTCTTACATTTAGATTTGAGGTAGAATTTCACCGTACATTTACAGCAGTATCCTGGTACCAGAGTTGTCAGCTTAATACTGTAATTTTGATTTACAGTACTATTTTCCTTACTGTAAAACATTACAGCATCCCTGTAAATGTACAGCAAGGATGGTGTAATATGTCTGTACAGTAAGGAAAATAGTACTGTAAAACATATTACAGCATCTCTGCATCTCAAAATTACAGTATTAAACTGGCCACTGGTGTGCCGGTGTAGTTCTGTAAATTTACAGGGGAAGGTTTTACATTGTAATAGGTTCCTAAACCTGACCAGAAGAGATGCAGCACATAGGCACCATTAAAGAGCAGGACCACAAGACCAATTGCTTGGCCCATTCACCTGAACTCCCTTCAATTCAGTAACATTATGGCCTAGTCATGGGCTAGTACTGAGAAGCAAAGTCTTTATTTCACTCCACCATACAAGTATTCAATAAGGATCTCCATAAACTATCAATTAACGAGGGGTAAATGTTGTCATGCAGCCACTTGTTCTACTGGATCCACAAAGAGTGGCAGCCCAGTTAGGGTTAGATTGGGTGTTTTGTTTGTTGATTAAACATGGCTGGTGCACCTTCTGGGAACGAGCAACAAATTATTACAGTCAATATTTCCTGATCAGAAGCCATCCTGCTCTGTGCGCGCTCCGTCAGTATTATTAAGGATTACAGTACCTCCCGGACAGAGGGTGGCCCAAAGCTGGCAAACACATTGGATTAGTGAGTCAAACTGCAGCCTTGCACAGCCAAAACTAACCATGGCGTATGGCGTAGCACTGAGAGAAATGTGAGAAGCCCTAACGCAGTGGCTTCTATACAGTCTTGCCCCCTATGCTGTCTTGCTCATTTATTCATGAGTATGCCATTAAGATTGAGTTTCATACCAAATGTGATTATTAGATTTAGTGGGCTTTGTTTTGCCAATTTCAGTGGACATTGTCATAACCCAAGTGATTGGAATGTCTCTGTGCAAATCTATTGTAAATGCTTGAATGTTCAACACTACCTCCATTTGAATTTCCATATGGCATCTCGGGTTAAAGTAATATGTGTGGTTTGTTCTTCACAGTTGCATACCAGTGTGCATTAAAATTCCTACTGATATCTACTTTACATATATTACTTTTAATTGAATTCCTATTTGGGAGCCTGCCTGCTGGAGAGCACCTCAATTTGTTCAGTAAATGTATGTCCTCCAACTCCCCATTTATTAGGCTTAAAAAGCTGTAGGTGGTGCTTTAATTATTTCTCCTGTGCCATAATCGGTTATTTTGAAAGGCTGGCCTGCTTATCGATATCGCTGAAATGAATGTTATGTCTTAAAAGGTTCCTTCCTCAGGTCCTTCCTCTAGCCGTCGATAAGGTGTTCGGTAGGGAAGCGATCCTTAGACATCTCGGTGGTTGTTGATGGATATGGTCACACTTCTGAGAGGAAAACAGCATTGATTCTGTCCCACTATCACTTCTAATTTTCTTCCAGCCTTTGCACAATGGGATCCTTTATGCCTAATCACACCCACTTACAGGGCTGGTACAAGGCTTTCTTTTTATTTCAAGAAGTGTGCCTGAAGCTCCCAGTCAGAGTGTGTCAGTATTGAAGTGTTTCTGGCCTGTCAGATCTCTCCCACTTCCTGCTCTAATGTGATCGATCGGACTGGCGACAGAGGCATAACATGCTCCTCCTCTACAGTCTACAGGACACTTTGATAGTGACATTTCAGGCCCAGTTAGACCCTATTTCCCATGGCCCATTAAAAAAAAACTGGACCTCAAGTGAAACCCTGTGTCTGGTCCATCCCTGAGCTTCCAGCCGCATTAATGACAGAATTGTACGTGTCAGTACTACCAGGGAGTCCAAGGATTAAATAATGTGCATGTAGTAGTCAAATCCGAGGTCTTGGCCTTGATGTGTAAAGAGCATTTGCAATACCACTTTAATGATGAAAGGAAGGAGAGAGCTGGGGGCTGGTGACTAGCCTATTGGAGGACATGTCAAGACCTTCACGCCAACCATTTTAATTGCAACCAGAAAATGCCTATTAGCTAAAGAACACTTCCGCTGCAGGCTGAAATAAGATCACTAACACCAGCCCATGCTCTGTTTAGTTCTGATTGTGAGGGATGTTATTTAAAAGTAATTATGTATCGAGACCATGAGGATGAGTAACTTTGATAAACAACACTGGGGAGTATTGTTACAGGCTGCATGGTAACTTTGTAAAGTTTTTTTTTTTAAACCAACCTCTGACACCTCTTTCATTTGCTGTAGCTGACTTATGTAGTTAAAAACTGTGCCTTTTTGGGGACATTTCTAAAAGGATAGTTAGAAGTAAAAAGCTGGAGAAACTGCTTTGATGGGACGACTCAGGGAGACAATCTCTCTGTTGAGGTGTGTTCTGGGTAATGGTTTTTATAGCTAACTTTTGATGGAGGATGGAACACTGCCTGGCAGTGTGATCAGAACCAATCCCCTGTATGAAATGGAAAAGGTTAATGCAGTTTAAGGGCTGAAGTAATAACTAATTATCCTTGGGTTAACTACACCCTATGGCAATTTCTCTCATGTCCTGCTATGTTTGGCTTGACCCAAATCAATGAAAACAGTCCTCCTATCAAATCATTTAACAAAGCCTAACCTCCAGCAGAACAGCAACCTACTTTAATGACCACTGTGCAACTGAAGGCACACTCCAAAGGGTGCAACTGAAGGCACACTCCAAAGGGCAGCTAAGGTCTGGAACTGAAACTGAAAAGTACCCCCCCCCCCCACACACACTTCTACTATTATCTGGATATTTGACTTGTAGTGACAGATCCAAGATGCCACAGGAGGTTATGTTCCATTTTTACGAGCTCCCAGAATTGTTTTATTACAGTGTAGTTCAGACATTGGAAATTATATCTCAATGTATTCCTCTATTGAAGTACGGTGATCATCAACAAAGCAAGTGGAGATCAATCTCATGATAGTGAACTTTGTTAGTGTTACATCCTATTGATTACAATACATTTTCTGAGATGATCCGTATGCAATGTTACATGTCAAACGTACCTTCATGGAGTTGAAGTCCTATAATAAACCACAACATTTACCCATTTCGCTTTTATCCTCTGACTGTATTAATTAACTAAACTTTTGAACTTTCAATTCAATCTCTCATAGGGTATTCTATGACAACACACATATATTACTTTACATTGCGACAGTATACTAAAAGATAAATGCCCTCTAGATTGAAAAGTGCCAAGATCTACAGATGGGGCGTTTTTACCTTCTGAAAAAGACTGATTTGAGGCATATGAAAAGAGCTGACATCCACAAATAGATTTGGACAGTGTTGCCTTAACATCTGAGGACACTTTTTTAACTCATCCCATCTCAGGAGGTTTTCACACTTCACGCTTCATTAACCTCTGGGTCGCAGGTTCCCTGGGAAGTCGGGAGAGGAAAATGCCTGTTTACACCGTTCTCTAAAAAAACCACCACAAAGTGGTTAGTCTTCATTGTGGCATATCAACACAGGTGAAACACGTGTGGTGGTGGGGAGCGAAAAGCCCTGTAAGCTGTCTGAATATAACCTAGCTTCAAAAACATAAAATGCTTTCTATATACAGTAGGTATCACCCAGGTGGATCGTGCATATGTGTGCTGGATGATGCTGGTCATGCAACGCCATACAAACAAATGCACGTTCTATCTATTACATGTAACCCATGATATCATTTCTGGGAGCAAAAAGAGTAAAGCAAATAAGACCTTGTGTGGCAGCACCTTATTGATTCCATGTAGGTTTCTTTTTTTCCTATTTTTTGCTGTATGGATTTGGAAACAGATTGAGTGATCTTTTTAAAGCATGTGGGTGTTGACATATGGGTTCACTGAGGAAGTACATCCATCCATATCACACATAAGCTGAGAGTGGCTAGATAAGCTGTACAGGCTATAGGTCTATCTATAATACATGGGCCTGTGTTAAATGTCATTACTCGTGACTTTGAGGAAGACCCCTTATTAGTTATTTGGCTGGAATTCCGTGGTTGGTTCATTAAATGAAAAAAAAGCTAATGAAACACTTTTCACAAGGTGATAATTAGCAGAGAAGAGCAGGGCTGCAGTCACAGGCTGTTAGATATTTAATAACCACAATGACCAAGGGAGTTGGTGTTAATTTCTGGGTCATGTTTATGATGTTGATTTATTCCAGGTCAAAATAATGGATGGTAAACGCGTCAAATGTAAACCAGAATGTCAACATCCGGATATGACAAGATGCATTTGCTATAGAGGAAGCATTTTGAGACATACTGTATTGAACGTAGCTGAAAGCAGATTGGAGCTAGGCCTATACCTCGAACCTTACAATAACTGAATAATTCTAGGTGGTTGCCTTTGTTTCCCACATGGTTTGATGTAGTTGGTTGATATGACAGATGGATAGAGTCTAATTCAGTCCCCCACTGCCTGTACTTTCCAAGCGTGAATTTGCAGATAAAGCCGACAGGCGACAGTTGAGATGATGAGATAATTAAATGTTATAGAAGTTCTTCAAATGGGTGGGCCTATTACACAACAGACATTAACATTTCAATAGAATATTTCCGTCTTCACACATCTCTACACTCTTGTAAAACAAAAAGTGCTATCTAGAACCTAAAATGGTTCTTCGGCTGTCCCCATATTGGAGAACCCTTTGAAGAACCCTTTTTGGTTCCAGGTAGAACACTTTTGGGTTCCATGTAAAACCCTTTCCACAAAGGGCTCTACATGGAACCCAAAACCCTTTCCACAAACGGTTCTACATGTAACCCAAGAGTTCTACCTGGAATCAAAAAGGGTTCTCCAATGGGGACAGCCGAAGAACCATTTTGGAACCCTTTTTTCTAAGAGTGTATAGCCAACGTTCTACCTATAGTGGCCTATGTTTTTATCTTGGCCAATAGCTACAAAAAAAGACTGCTGGCTTCTCGCTTGTCACGCTTTGATTGTACTGGATGCTGTATAAGACATGGTGTAGTTTGTGCTATGGGCTAGTAGTGCATTGTTCATGAACGACTAGGATCGACTAATCTCATCAATGTATCCAATGACTTGATGTCAAATTGATGTCATTTTAGTTTAGGTTACCAACGTTGTTTAGCTAATTCAGTGAGAGAATGAAGGGGACTTCCTTCTGTCCCAGGTATACCCAAAGAGAAACACTGGAGAAATCTTTAACACAATCGCTTAAAATGCTACTTGACATTTGGCTCCTATGCTGGAGCAACTCCGCCATGCTTTTTTAGGATTTCATTACATCGCATGCTTATGGACCGACATGACTTAATCGCTCTGATCTCGGCCAAACTAACGTGGGATAGGATTATCATAGGCATGTGCATTGTTTTACGGTCAATGCCTAAATTGATTTTGAGTCACGTGGAAATTGAATAATTTGCCATGTTTTGTCTATGGGTTGTTGTAGCCTAAAATTATTGGTGTACATTTGCTTTGTTTGGTTATGATATAAGATATAGGCTCACATCTGCAAGTCATATACGCATGTACTAAGCTATGTTGTAGGACTAGCTATAGATCCACATCGAATAGCTAAACAAATCTGTCATTTGATGTCTGTCGTGTATGACTGATCATTCCAATCTTGAATTGATTTGGCACAGTCCTTCTACATTCATGCTCATTTCGAGCTACTGAAACAAAGCCCTGCTAAGCAGATACTATTAGTGACAAGTTTGTAGAAAACCTCTGGCAATAATACGTGAAAAACCATTTAGAAACTCAAAGAATCTTCAAAAATATCCTAAAGGCTTGTTAGGAAACATGATCTTGGAAAATGTATAAGGAAAAGTGCTTAATAACTTTCCTATAATCTACAAAACCAACGAATTAGCAGGTCACTAAACACAATTTTCTTTGTGTTAATTCCTATAATAATGTGTACTAGCCATCTTCAAATAGTTAAGACTGTAACAAATTAAATGATGAGACAACAATTAATGAATTGCTTCATGACTAGAAATTGATGTTACACTCATTCATTTCTAACACCAATAGGCCCATGCAATGCTGAAGAAAAACTACGTAAGTGGATGAGTAATACATTCGTAGGCATATCTGTATAATTATGTTGTATAGTTCGGCATTGGTGTGTGCTATGAACATTGCATGTTGTAAAAAATATTTTTCAAAGTGTGCGTCTTTCATTCTTAAATAATGTCAATGGCATAATTCCTGGTTGGGATTTGGTTCACCCCCTTAGTTTGCAAAAAAAATGGCAAATGACAAAATAAGTTAATTTACTCAAAGCTGCGAGGGAGGGAAAAGAGAATGTTGCAAATGAGGTTCTTGATATCACGCTCATAATTAATTGCGCAAATTTGTTTCTATTAAATAAAAATAACACGTATTGAGAAACTCAATTAGCATTAATTAAGCTTGATATCCTAATTTGGATGTGTCGTTGAAAACAAGCTTCTTCGTAGTCTTTTTTCCCTCTCTGATGCTGAATACGAACGAGCTTTCTGCCTTTGGGCTGCTTTTCCCTCCTTTGAGAGTTGAAAATGAAAAATGGAAATGAAATATCAGGAGGTGCTAAATTAGCTGCCTGATCTGCACTTATTGCTGCATATACGCCCCTATTACTTTGCCAGTCTGTGTCTCTCTTTTAGCATTCCAGGCATGGAGAGGCGTCGAGATAGCAGATTTATCAAATGGGAAAATGAATGCATGATGATCAGTTAAATTGAAAATCAGCGCCTGCATGACAGCCCGACCTGACACCTCCGTAATTAGAAAGAAAAATGATGGCGTCCGATGCATAATAGAGCAAAAACAATTTACACTCTCCCATAATGATCCGGCGTTCAAATTGAAAATTTCTCCGGGTAGAAATTGAATTCATAAAGTATGATTCACGGAGGACACATTTCCTGGAGGCTGCCTGGGCCATATCGATTGATAGTTTGTCTTGAATCATACAGCGTGCAGCTCTCAGGCAAAAAAAAAGCTTAACTACTTAAGCAAATCGCTAATTTCACCTTAAGGCCACCAGTGTGCAGCCACGATACTCCTGTTCGGTATGCTAATGAATTAAACATGAACGCCCCCTACCATGCAACATACGCTCCAAATAAGACACACACATAAACATATATATATATTGAAGGACACATCCAGACAACTCTAATTTCCAAATGGCCTATCCTAAATGGCAACCTATTGACAGAAATAAAGCTCAATAATTGGGGGAGCTGGACTGGCTGTGGCTGGCTGAATAAGAAGATAATGTCTTTAAATATTATGTCGGGTATAGGAATATATATTTAATAAAAGTTCAAAGTATTATCCTTGTTGGGTTGAGGACTTCCAAGGGCCATTGTATTTGGATCTGTTTTCATCAAATAATAAGTTATTCATTAGCTTATTGACTTTCTGTCTCTGCCATAGGCCTATATATTCTCTGTTGAGATTACATTCTCCCTTTCCCTATACACTTTTGCCTGTCTCTTATACCAAGAGCCCCCCCATCACCCACACCCAATAAGTCATTGCTTCCTCTGAGCAAACAGCAGTCATCGGGTGAAAATTATGTAAATATTTTGAAAGGGACACAGGCTCAGAAATTCATTTGCGCCGGCTCAGATGTAAAGCTGCCCCTCTGATTATTTTCAATTTATTTGCAAATCAAGACCCTAAAAGAGTAGCAGGGCCTCTGGGTATTTAAGAACAACTACACCACACTGGAATGGATGTTTTCCATTTTTAGGATTTAGATGTTCGTGTTATTGGGGGCATTTTCTCGTGCGTTATACCTATAGGCCCTATCTTGTAAAACAAGCTGTTTGAGATGTGAATGGTCTTTCCTTTCTTACCTAGACTTTAGATCTGGTCAACATTGCTAATATTGCCATGGCGCAGATGTCCCCGAGCCTGCACAGCATCCCTGGGGACCGCCAACCCTATTAGAACAAATGTGTTCTGCTATTGTAAATAGGCACGTTTGCTTCGCCCGTCCTATTACAGCCGACGCATGATCAATAGGCTGATAACACAGAAACATCAATGTAAGCGACAGAACAATGAGGGATATCATCGAACATCTATCTTAATATAGCCGGCTACAAGGGCCCTGACAAAGTGAAAAGCTCATGAAAATTCCGCCCCACGAATTCCCATCTCCTATCCAATATGCACAAACACACTCCCAGCTGCCGGGGCTATTATTTTCGTATTTCAATTTGACACCCCAGCCTTTCATGCTAATTCTATTATTCTTGGAAGTTTATGTGATTTCATATCACTAGAAATCGGTAATGTATAATAACCCTTTGGGCTAAAATAAACTGAATCCCTGCAGTAGCCACCGGGAAAATAATGACTTTCATATCAAACCTCTGCAGGAGTCGAGCGGGTCCTTTCGCCTCCGGCTCGTAACCTCATTTCAGTGAGGCTTATAGATGAATAAATTTGTTAAAGCAATACACAAAATACAACGTCAGATTTGAGCAGAAAGCGCTACCTATACCCACTATACGGGCTATTTAAGGTCTCACACGGTTTGGATGTATTGTATACAATCGATTTATTTATGAAAACCTTACATATATAAATTTTATAATACTTTTTACAGCCTTTGAGGATTTTTGTGGTTTTTATGTATTTTTACAGTTTGGTACACAAGGGGGCTAGTACTACTACCACCACCACCACACACACACGTGCACATATACACGCACGCACGCACGCAGCAAACACACACACAGTTATAACCCATCATCATCAGAAAATAGGCTATATATGTCATCTTTGAAATGAAAGTTTATATTCTAAGACGTGATTGAGCTTTGGGCAAATAAAAGGTGTTGTTGACGCTATCAATATTTTTTCTCACCTATAGGTCTATTATTCCATACCGACATCTTGAGTCTCTGTCTTTGTCTCTGGTGGACAGTTGGTTGTCACAGACTCGGAACTCTCTGGGTAGTCTTTTACAGACTGCTCTTTTTTGTCTAATGGCAGATACTTTGAATCATCATCATCTTGGAAATATGTTGCACTACAACTGGCTGAAGGCTGACTACAGTTGCTACTGGAAAAGGTAACATGGCCTGGGCTGTTCTGTGGGGAACTAGTCTTTTTCGCGGTAAAGTTGACCTGCACTTTGATTGCTGTTGCGTCGTTGAGATTGTTGGACTCCTTGTGGTTTTTATGTCCAGTATTGGCAGATAAGCTGCTGTCATTCACTGGGGTTCTTTGTGTGGAGTTGTCAGTATCTGAGTCTGGTGGTGTTGTCTTCAAAGCAGTCTGATGAACAAGGAATCCAAGCGGCTGGGTGATAGGATAGAGTAAGAAATGTCCTTTCCCTATCAAAGGCCGCGAAGAAGGTAAGGCAGAAAATCCATCTATGTTCGGTTTGCGCCTTGGTCTGGAGTCGGATAGAAGGCTTTCTACGCTGAATGGGTTCAGCTTCTGAAGGGTGGAGGCTCTGCTGTTGGCGCACATGCTTGACTGTTGACTGCTGTCGGACGAGTCCAGCTCGGATCCACCAGCATCTTGGTTCAAGTGTCTTTGGTTCTGGAGGGTTTGTGGTGTTTGGTCACAGCTGGATTGGGTTTGGTTTCGGCCTACAGAGTCACAATGTGGATTTTGTTCACTGTCTGTCACTTGTGACACTCCGCTGTCACTGTCAGATCCTGGGGTGTGAAATAGGTCCCCTGACAAAAGTTTATTCTGGGACCTCAACAGTCTTCGCTCCTGCTTCCTCTTCTTCTTCTCCATCCTCTCCAGTTCTCGCCTGGCGATCTCCTCCGCGTCCATGGGCTCTCCACTGCATGTTGTTGGGTGGGAGTTGTGAGCTGGTCGCCCTGGACCCTTCTTTGTGTTTTCTTTTTTCCTCCACTTAGCTCTACGATTTTGGAACCATACCTGCATATTAGAGAAACAAATCATGTTACCCACGTTCAAAAAGAAGTCCACTTTCTATAGTAATAATTCAGGATAATACTCGTGTGAACCATTGGAATAATGTTTTGTAGATGGTTCCAAATTACACAAAACCAAAGAGCAATGCCTCTTGCTTGTAGGCCTACAATTGTTTATTATCAGATGCGATGACAAAAACAAGCATATTTATTTTCCAATTCGACTAGGCCTACAATTATTCCGTGTGCTTGTGCCTTCTTCGTTATTCAATTAAAAGTTAAATGCTGTCTGTCTGATCTGGAAAATGCTCCATGAAAACATATATTTGTCCCAATAAAATGCATAATAATAAATGGTTTAATATGGTTACAAATACTCAAATTTCCCCCAACACTAACTGCCTAAAAATTGCTAAAGTGACATGCCAAATATAGGACTAGACCAGCATTTCCCAAACTCGGTCCTCGGGACCCCAGGGGGTCAACGTTTTGTTTTTTTCCCTAACACCACACAGCTGATTCAAATGATCAAAGCTTGATGATTAGTTGATTATTTCAGCTGTGTATTGCTAAGACAAAAAATAAACGCTGGTTTAGTCCTATATTTGGCATGTCACTTTTGCCATTTTTGGGCATTTTCTCTGTGCATAACACAATATACAGATGAGCTTTTGGCATCAGAAGTGCAAATGATCACAATAATAAGTCCACGTGCATGGACATTTGACTGATGAGGATAGATGTGGGAAAAGGTGTGTCCTTTATAAAAATGTACGGCTTGAAAATGTATCAATATTCATGTTCAGAAATGTATGTGTATACTTGGGTGTTCTATCGGTTTATATAGGAAAATATAAGTGAAAATACTGAATGTGCATACGTCGATGTATTCATTTTGAGTATGTTTGAGTGCAAGTAATATAGCCTTGCCGGCTGAATCTACACAATTTATATTGATATCAAGTACAGCAAATGAACTGACCATTCCATGGTTTAGCCATATTTAAAGTATTTCTCCTTGAACCAGAGGTCCTCTTTATACTCGGTTTGCTGCTCGTATCACCCTTGATTTCGAAGACTGTATCTCTATAAATATATCGTATATTGTGTTATCTAAATAAATATTCACGTTTGATAATGTTTTCCTTTTTTAAATAGTGAAAATGATTTGCTTTCATTTGCAGTTTTGAAGCATCGTACTGTATGTGTATATATATTGTGTATATATATTGAGGCATCGTACTGTATGTATATATATATATATACAGGCATCGTACTGTACATACTATAATAGGCCTTTATGTGCCTATATTACACGAGCTCCCTGTGGAGTTGTTGGTCACAGTACAAAACAACAAAGAGACAGGAATTACAGGACAGCTATATATCTAAAAGAGACTATTGTAACATATTTGTGTAAGAGACATGGGGAATAAATAGGCCTACTTTCCTTTGTTCAAACAGCCTATCAGTGTTTAAGAAACATTAGGCTACACATCATAACAAACCAACAACAGTGAATTCCAAAAAGTCGATATGGTTGATATTTACCTGTACCCTCGATTCTATCAAGTCCAATCTCAGAGCCAGTGCTTCCCTCATGAACACGTCGGGATAGTGACTCTCATTAAAAGCCTTTTCTAATTCTTCCAGTTGCCAACCAGTGAAATTTGTACGAGTTCGTCGTCTCTTACAACCAGGGCTATCCTTGTCTGGGTCACACGAATCTAGCATGAGAATACAAAACAAGAGAGTGTGTGAGAGACGAAAAAGTAGTCGGCATGAATTTTTGCAAGTTAACGTTCTTTCTGTGGTCCTTTATAAATAAATGAATTAAATATAGTCTAATAAATTGGACTATTATGTCCGTTTTCGATGGTAAGAAAATATCAGTAATAATAGACTATTAATCACACAATATTCATCCTATTAATAATAACAATAACACAGTAAAACATTCTACTAACAATAGAGAAATAGTGATGTTTCCCACCCTGTCACAACACAAGGGGGTTTCATGTTTGGAGTTGAGCTCCTATGCTGCTCTCCACTGAAATGAATTGCATAAAGCCTAAATTTGAAAGCAGAAGAAGCGTCTTTGTATGTTAGGATTTGGATTCCCTCTTTAACGCTTTATGGAGAGGATATACAGGATATACAGACACTTTCAGTTCTTTGTTTAGTCCTTTGATCTAGAGCCAACCTTTTGATAAGTATTGTATTTCGTTTTGCTTACCTGTCAACTTGTACTGCTGGTTATCTCCATTCATACCACAGCCAGACAAGAGGGGGTTTGAATTAACCACTGAAGCTGTGCAGGAACCATTAAGTAATCCGTCTATTGAAAAAGGAACTGCGGCCGCAGATTGAAGTTGATGACCGGCTAATTCGTAAACATGATGGTGGCTTAGATGGTACGGAAAGCCCACCATCCCGCCGAGAGAGCCTCCGAACTGGGCATGAGGTGGATCCAGTATCCTGCTGTCCATCATCTCCCAGGCAAAAGGAAACGACGTCTGGAGGCTGGTGGTGTGAATTTAAAAAGCATGCAGTGAGTGTGGCCAGCGAGGAGGGGACATGATGCGGAGGGAAGGATGAGCTGTACTTTATCAACATGAACCTTCCAATAATTAGCCTAGGCTTTGGGAATTTGAGACCAATGAGAAACGGTAATCGAGTATGACGTCAGAGGCGCGGTCTGCAAACGCTTTCCATATCGATTGCTAATTAAACCTGACATCCACCTCAATAAACAATATCAGAGCTGTCACAACAAGACAGGAGGGCTTTGATAAGAACTACATCACAACTACACGGGGGACCACCAAGAGAGAGTGATCAGATTGTATCCCAGTAAAAGGTGAAAGAGATGGACTAATTTCGAACGCTCGCTTCCACATCGAAAATGACGGAGGCTAGTCACAGTTTTTGGTCAACATGTTGTGGCGTTTTAAATGTTTACTCTCTCTAGTAATCGATGCCGAGTTACAAATACCCTAATTTTACACAAAGACATTTATCATCCAACGCGGTCAAATTTTATTCGAGACTATAACCAATTCGCGTGCAATATAACGGGATGTTGATGAAAGGGGGCGATCGACTCCTCAGCCTGCTGTCGATAGGCTGATTGAAAAAAGGCAGATGTTAAGTTATTAATTACATCACACACTAATTAATCTTCTGCTAATAAGAGGAACGATGTTAGGAAGAAATGTGAACCCTTATTCCCCAGCACTTATACTGTAATTAATGAGACATCATTTAGAAATGTGTGAGAATTTTTCCCAGGTTTACAAAGTAGCTTCTTGTGTATACGGTTTTGTAGTTATAGTTATATATATTTTTTGGAAGGCTAGTTTTGAACTCATGTAGGCAGGTAAATGCAAACAAATAAAACATTGTAGCTAGATGTGCAGCACCAGTGTGTCATCTGATATCTATCTCTCTCTCTCTATATATATATATACATATATATATTCAATAATTGTATTATATTTACCTTTATATGCCTAGAGATGATTTATTCTCGCAGTTCAAAATAGACTCATCTCCGGTGAAAACTGAGGACATTTATGATTGTGTAAAAGGTTAACAAAAATGTATGACCATAGTCTACTGCGGGGAAGCGCCGAACCATTCATTTTTGTTACATTATGCTATTTGTCCGGAGACCTTCATAGTACTAGTTCATGTTTCCACACTCGCTTATGTACAGAAATGTGTTGTGAATAAAGCGAATCAATCCTGTCTAGTAGTTATGTCTCTCTGCTCTTTAGGCTACAGAGAAAATTAATTCGACTTTATTTATCCCATGTCTGGTGCTGTCATAATGTTAATCTGAGTGAAATTTCGCTCCCCACTCACTCCCTGACCCTTGGCACCCGGATTGGCGTGTTGTAATAACCCGAATCTCTCAACAGAAGCCGTGATAATTGTTACCTTATTAGCATGCAAATTGTTTAATTAATATTATTATGAGGAAGTATATAATCCGTTCGTCACTTGACCTCAAGCCCAAATAGCACCCCTCTGCATTTCAATGTGTACATTTTAATGAACTCCTTAGAAATGTCTCAGGATCTGGCCGTTTTATCCCTCTCCCCTACAAAGATGTGGTTAGAGTTGCCTCAGATGCCTTTTAACTAAGTTTATCATGTTTTACAGATGTTTTATGAATAATTCCAACCATTCATTTATTTTTTGAACATCTAAAATTCAATAATTGCTTCTTGTCAATTCTGATCGTAACCCCATCCAGGCGCACGGGCTCAGTGAAAAGCAGCCCTTGACACGCAGTCCCGGGAGACATTGCATTTAAATCCGTTTTTCTACAACCGGGTGACATTGTCAGATCCTAGCTTTAATTAACCCGATAATAAGACGAACAAGGCTTGCATTCAGTGCCGCTACAGGCCTGTCTTTTCATTTGAATTCAAGAGTTTCATCAACAATTTAACTGGCCTTGGTCGATAGGACATAAAGGTTCAGTAAAATAATAGAAACGTGCCTCAGAGTCAGCACCCTAAACTGCAGAACAATAGACTCTTAGGGAAGAAAGTGCTATATGGAACCTAAAATGGTTCCTCGGCTGTTACCATAGGCTTTCTCTTTATGAGAGCCCTTTGAAGAACCCTTTTTGGTTCCAGGTAGAACCCCTTTCCACAGAGGGTTCTACATGGAACCCAAAAGGGTTTTACCTGGAACCGAAAGGGTACATGGAACCAAAAAGGGTTCTCCTACGAGGCCTGCCGAAGAACCCTTTTTTTCTAATAGTGTTTTATAGAGCTGGTAGCTTAGCCAATATGGCAAGTAGACATACATTGGTTCATGTGATATTTGTCTACCTTATTGTTGCCTTTACCACCTGATCTTAAATAGTGACTTTCTTGGATAAACAAACCCACATGCGGATGGAAAAGGTAGCTCCCTACACATCCATCCCTGACCTGCAGGTCAACCATTGGCATGAAAGGCCTGTCTTTTATTTCAGATTCATTGAAAGAAACTGGCTTAAATCACACATTTGAAGATCTCAAATCATAATTACTGGAGACCATCAAAGCAGCAGATGAGAAAACAAATAGGCCTATTTAGCCTACCATCTAAACTCAGCAAAAAAAACAAACGTCCATTTTTCAGGTCCCTGTCTGTAACGGGTTTTGTAGGTGGACCAAAGCGCAGCGTGGTACATGTTCATGATTTTAATAATGGAACACTGAAATACGAAACAACAACGTGAATAAACGAAAAAAACTAAACAGTCCTGTATGGTGCAGAAAACCACTAAACAGAAAATTAAACACCCACAACCAAAATGGGGAAAACAGGCTACCTAAGTATGATTGAATCAGAGACAACGAACGACACCTGCCTCTGATTGAGAACCATACTAGGCCAAACACATAGAAAATAGAACATAGACTACCCACCCCAACTCACGCCCTGACCAACCTAAAACAAAGACATAACAAAGGAACTAAGGTCAGAACGTGACAGTACCCCCCCCCCCCCTCAAAAGGTGCGGACTCCGGCCGCAAAACCTGAACCTATAGGGGAGGGTCTGGGTGGGCGTCTGTCCGCGGTGGCGGCTCTGGCGCGTGACGTGGACCCCACTCCACCATAGTCTTGGCCCACTCAAGTGGCGCCTTGGGAGTGGCGACACTCGCCGCCGACGGAGTGAAGGGCGATTCCGTCAGCTCCTGACTGAGGGGCGGCTCCGGCAACTCCTGACTGACGGGCGGCTCCGGCAGCTCCTGACTGACGGGCGGCTCCGGCAGCTCCTGACTGACGGGCGGCTCCGGCAGCTCCTGAGTGACGGGCGGCTCCGGCAGCTCCTGATTGACGGGCGGCTCCGGCAGCTCAGGACAGACGGGCGGGTCTGGCAGCTCAGTACAGACGGGCGGACCTGGAGGGAGGAGACGGAGAGACCTACAGGAGGCCTGATGCTTGGAGGAGGCACCGGATGGACCGGGCTGTGGGGGAGCACTGGAGCCCTGGTGCGCAGCCTTGGCACCACTCCTCCCGGCTGGATCACCATTTTAGCCCGGACCATCCAGAGTGCAGGCACAGGTTGAACCGGGCTGTGGGTGAGCACTGGAGATCTGGTGCATACCACTCGCACCTCTCCCTTAGGCTCAATACCCACATTCGCCCGGCACGGGTGGAGCGCACGTATGGGATGCACTGCACCCTCCCTCCCAGCGCCTTGGAGACACAGCACGAGGAGCCGTGCTGGAGACCAAACACGCTGGGCCGGCATAACACGCCCTTGCTGGATTCCCACTCTCGCATGGCACTTGCAGGGGGCTGGCCTATAGCCCACCGGGCAATGAGCGCGTACTGGCGACACAGTACTGACCAGTACTGACAGCTTTCGCTGCCTCCAGCTCTGCCTTGGGGTGGCGATATTCCCCAGCCTGTGCCCAGGGTCCCTTTCCGTCCAAAATCTCCTCCCATGTCCAGGAGTCCAGAACCCTCTGCTCCTGGTCGATACCACACGGCTTGGTCCTTGGTTGGTGGGTGTTTCTGTAACGGGTTTCGTAGGTGGAAGAAGGTGTGGACCAAAGCGCAGCGTGGTACGTATTCATGATTTTAATAATGGAACACTGAAATATGAAACAACAACGTGAATAAACGAAAAAAACGAAACAGTCCTGTAAAGGTGCAGAAAACCACTAAAACAGGCTACCTAAGTATGATTCTCAATCAGAGACAACGAACGACACCTGCCTCTGATTGAGAACCATACCAGGCCAAACACATAGAAAAAAGAACATAGACTACCAACCCCATCTCACAACCTGACCAACCTAAAACAAAGACATAACAAAGGAACTAAGGTCAGAACGTGACACTGTCTTTCAAAGATAATTAGTAAATATCCAAATAACTTCACAGATCTTCAATGTAAAGGGTTTAAACACTGTTTCCCATGCATGTTCAATGAACCATAAACAATTCATGAACATGCACCTGTGGAACGGTCGTTAAGACACTAACAGTTTACAGACGGGAGGAAATGAAGGTCACAGTTATGAAAACATAGGACACTAAAGAGGCCATTCTACTGACTCTGAAAAACACCAAAAGAAAGATGCCCAGGGTCCCTGCTCATCTGCATGAATGTGCCTTAGGCATGCTGCAAGGAGGCATGAGGACTGCAGATGTGGCCAGGGCAATAAATTGCAATGTCCGTACTGTGAGATTCCTACGACAGGGAGATAGGATGGACAGCTGATCGTCCTCGCAGTGGCAGACCACATGTAACAACACCTGCACAGGATCGGTACATCCGAACATCACACCTGCAGGACAGGTACAGGATGGCGACAACAACTGCCCGAGTTACACCAGGAACGCACAATCCCTCCATCAGTGCTCAGATTGTACGCAATAGGCTGAGAGAGGCTGGACTGAGGGCTTGTAGGCCTGTTGTAAGGCAGGTCCTCACTAGACATCACCGGCAACAACGTTGCCTATGGGCACAAACCCACCGTCGCTGGACCAGACAGGGTTGGCAAAAAGTGCTCTTCACTGACGAGTCGCGGTTTTGTCTCACCAGGGGTGATGGTCGGATTCACGTTTTTCGTCGAAGGAATGAGCATTACACCGAGTCCAGGACTCGGGATCGAGCGGGATCGATTTGGAGGTGGAGGGTCAGTCATAGTCTGGAGCGGTGTGTCACAGCATCATCGGACTGAGCTTGTTGTCATTGCAGGAAATCTCAATGCTGTGCATTACAGGGAAGACATCCTCCTCCCTCATGTTGTACCTTTCCTGCAGGCTCATCCTGACATGACCCTCCAGCATGACAATGCCACCAGCCATACTGCTCGTTCTGTGCGTGATTTTCTGCAAGACAGGAATGTCAATGTTCTGCCATGGCCACCGAAGAGCCCGGATCTCAATCCCATTGAGCAAGTCTGGGACCTGTTTGATCGGAGTGTGAGAGCTAGGGCCATTCCTCCCAGAAATATCCGGGAACGTGCAGGTGGCTTGGAGGAAGAGTGGGGTAACATCTCACAGCAAGAACTGGCAAATCTGGTGCAGTCCATGAGAAGATGATGCACTGCAGTTACTAATGCAGTTGGTGAACACCAGATACGGACTGTTACTTTTGACTCTCCCCTTTGTTCAGGGACTCATTATTCCATCGATGTTAGTCACATGTCTGTGGAACTTGTTCAGTTTATGTCTCAGTTGTTGAATCTTGTTATGTTCATACAAATATTTACACATGTTAAGTTTGCTGAAAATAAATGCAGTTGACAGTGAGAGGACGTTTCTTTTTTTGCTGGGTTTATAGACCTACTGTATGCTACTTGTTGTAGGCTACATGTCACATCATCTTCACAGCCTTGTATATGTCACATCATATTCACAATCTCTTCATACTATGTTGTGAGCGTTGAACCAGATGACATCAAATCACTCCTTCGATCACAGATGTTTAGAAATGTGAAGAATGAAGCATGTCCTGTGACCGCACACAGTGCATATCAAACTTGTGTGTCTGTGTGTGTAGGCATCTGTCTGTCTGTCTGTCTGTCTGTCTGTCTGTCTGTCTGTCTGTCTGTCTGTCTGTCTGTCTGTCTGTCTGTCTGTCTGTCTGTCTGTCTGTCTGTGTCTGTCTGTCTGTCTGTCTGTCTGTCTGTCTGTCTGTCTGTCTGTCTGTCTGTCTGGGTCTATGTAGGCCTTTGTTTATAGGGCTAGAATATGTGAAAGCATCATAATAAGGGCTATAACACTGTCATAACATATCATGACAGGACAGGTTATTATGAAAACAGATTTGACACTGTCTGAAACGATCCATTAAAGCCAGTTTTCTAGCTTTGAGCATAGCCAACTGACTGTTTGGTATTATAGCCTAGCCAACTGACTGTTTATAGCCTAGCCCATATGACAGAGTGTGCAAGTAAAGTGTACTGTTTTTGCATCACACTATCTTTAGGCTATAGAAGTGTGGAGGACAAAACATTACTGTGTTCACTGATCTTCCACTGGGGTTTGTTTTCCTGTGTTCACTCTTGGTAACTGCAGGTGACAGGGCAATGGTAATGATGTGGACAGGGAGTTCCCGGCACCTGAAAATACAAAATCAGTCCTTCAATTCCAAACTTTCCCCCTGACAGAAAATGAGCATGTGTGGGCAAGTAGACATGATTGACCCTATTAACATCAGGTATTCAAATGTACCACCCCGAAAACAAACAAACTAATCAAACCAGCCATCTAACACTGATGCCTACTTTACCAACATTACAGAAAATCAAATTCATGTTTAATTAGGCTAGCAAATTAATAGGCAGCAGTTGAGGAGTTTAATTACTCAATTAACTTCACGCAAGTACATTTTTAACTATCTAAATGAAGTTGCACATTATTCGATTTGATGATAATTATAGAATTAAATCTAAATGAATTGTTGGTGGATAATTTGATACGATGAACTAGATGCAATTCCAATTAAACAGTAGAAAGCATTGGTTGCCATGTTAAGCTACCAAATCCTTTGATTCGTTTTTAAGCAAGAAACTCTGCTTCTAAATTTTCTCTGATCCTGAAAATTCTCTCTCTCTCTCTTAATCCCCACAATTAAAAGTTTCCTCCATCTAATTATATGTAATTGTGCTGCTGTCAAAGTAGAATGGAGAAGTGAAAGCGATTGATTTGGACTTTTAATTCACTTCATTTCTGATAGAAGAGAAAGTAATTCCCTTCAAATTACCTCATTCAATTCTGACACCCTAATGCCCTTCAAAATCTTTTTACTCACCGCATTTATATATTAAAATGAATCTAAAATGAGTACTGCCTCGTAATAATAATAACCAAACTTCCATTAGAATAATAATTTCATTTCAATTAAAACTGACTTATCACCTTTGCTAAAACGTGCTTAATATGCCGAAAATTATCAATGCTTGAAGGAGCCCAAACTGGGGAGTCTAATTGTAATCAGCAAATCAGAGGTGCTTGTCGCTCCCGTGCCTTTGCAGAAAAGCAGTTCGGAAATAGAACTAATTTACTCAACTCCCCCGGGAAATCCGCTCAACAGATTAACATTTTCAAAATATAGTAATGATATAATTTGAGAAATGGTGACGCCAATTTGTGAGAAGCCTTTGTGCAGAATAATTTGCATTTTTTTTCACCGCCTGCATTTTCCCTGTTAATTACAGCTCCGCAGATGAAGGGTGTGCAGTTTGACTCATTGCTTATTATTCAACTTCAATCTAGTAATTTAACACTACAGGAAAAAAATGTCTCTCCAAATCTTCAACTAACCCCATTTAAATCCGAAAGTGCTTCCGATGTGAGGAAATTTGAATAGGTACCTTTTTAAATGTCTGGTAAGTGCTGATATGTATGTATGTATGTATGTATGTATGTATGTGTATGTATGTATGTATGTGTGTGTGTGTGTGTGTGTGTGTGTGTGTGTGTGTGTGTGTGTGTGTGTGTGTGTGTGTGTGTGTGTGTGTGTGTGTGTATGTATGAACAGTGTGTGTATACATAGCCTTATATGTAGGAGGGAGGTTGCAATGTATGTAGT
The DNA here is from genome assembly GCF_002021735.2 of Oncorhynchus kisutch. Taxonomy (NCBI): domain Eukaryota; kingdom Metazoa; phylum Chordata; class Actinopteri; order Salmoniformes; family Salmonidae; genus Oncorhynchus; species Oncorhynchus kisutch. The sequence continues at coordinate 55,686,550 of NC_034183.2, forward strand.
CTACTTGAAATTATGGAGTGAGAGACATAGATACATTGGGAGACACAATAAGTTAGTTTTACATTAATACGATTTTTGATTGCTTTGCTTGATACAATCAAACATTGCCGTATCATTGGCTGCATTTACACAGGCAGTTCTGATCTTTTTTCCACTAATTGGTCTTTTGACCAATCACATGAGATCTTTTCACATCAGATCTATTTCAGAGCTGATCTGATTGATCAAAAGCTCAATTAGATAAATCAAATATCCGAACTGGGCTGTCTGTCTAAACGCAGCCATTGCTCCCATACAAACTTGGGCCTACCAATAGGGTCTTTTTTTTGTATCCTTATCTAAAGGGAAGGGTGTCATAGGCTGGTTTATAAGTGAAACGTGAAACAGAGACAAACATTTGGTGGACAATACCGTGCATGTTTATGGCAGAGGAATGACATAATTAGATATTGATATTTGTCTAATTGAACCTCTCAGGGAGACTGCTAATAGTCAGCATTGAAATGGTTAATATATCTTCGATACAAGAGACGGCTGGATATGAATCCCCTGCTATGTCGGTAACTCACATTGTACAGATCGGGTAGAGAGAGAGAGAGAGCGTTAACTATTTTCCTCACCCCGGCCATCTGCTGTTGTAGAATATTCGAAACCCAGGAGATCTACTTATATCCACATCGTAAACGAGAAAAGATGTTTTAATTAAGAGAAATCAGGTTAACTTAGCGCTAATTTACAAGCCCCCTGCTTAATGAATTGTGTGTGCAGTTCTCCCTTTAAATAAATGGGATATCTCTCGGTTTCCTGCTATAAAGACTAGCCTATTAAAAAGTAGCATGTCATTTAATAAGTCCGCATTTCAATAATTTTCACATGAAATATGCATATTGTTTGACAATCAAGACCAAATGATTGATGAAAGATTACGTTTCTTGATTCTGATTAGAGGTTTAGGCATGCAGGCAATGTTAGGCATATGAATTAATTGCCGTGGATGAAGACCAGTATAATGTTGCAGCAATAGGCCAAAACGTGCATGGTGACAATTCTATTTCTCACTCTTCAGTGTGTCTTTACACTGGCCATTATCCATTCATCAGAGGCCAATGCAATGTCATTACTTACCATATAGGCTACTCGGAGGTTAGATCAATGGAAAGTGGCGAAGCGTTGGAGAGGCATGCCCAGGATCCCAGAGCAACTGCACCTGCTCTGCACATGGGCGTGGGCCTACACCTTGACCCCACGGACAAACCATGAAACGTTATTTGTTTTCAATATGGCGCCTAAAGTCTAAAAGAGTTGTGGCGCCAACTCGTGGCTATTCTAAGTCTTCAGCAAAGGCTTCGACCGCAAAGCTACTATATAACATTGTTAGGCCAATTTGTCCTTTCCAAAGTGATTAAAAGCACACAAACTGACATAGCAAATTGTAACTATTCAATGTAGCTCATTGCGTACTTAAATATTTAACTGCATCTATGAACTAAAATAATCAATTAACTGGGAATTTGTTTTTTCAATTGTCATGTTTGTTTGACTGTTTTCTTATTCAAATTAAGCCAATCGTTATTTCATATGCCCATCCTTAATTTCAGTAACCCTCTCCCCATTGAATTGTATTTCAGAGGCCTGCTCTCTGCTCCACTGACCCTGTCATTGCGTTAACTCCCCATTCTTCTCCATCTGTTCATCTTCGTCTCCTTTTCAGTTGGTGTGTGTTTTACCACATTCTCGTTCACACGTTTATTGACACCTCTTCTTCACGTGCACTCTGTTCGCCTTTGCAGGTCGCGAGCAGCCTTCTCATCTGGTCCATTAACTCATTGAGATGAAGTCTGGTTAAACAAAAGACAGAAATGTGATGCCTTGTATTCATAAACCGTTCGTACCCTCACGCCTGCTTCCCAGTCAGCCTCGTGGGCATGGGATCCATTCTATAATATATCTACTAACACACCATGAAATCTGTGAATAATCTCACAATGTTAAACAGACCATGTCTATACTAAATCAGGCTCATATATACTTGATAATATATTGACATGATAATGGCTCCCAACGTATTTATGCATTTAAAATGTCGATTTTAATTGCTATCATTGGTTGGAGAAAAAGTCCAAGAATGTTCTATATGCTTGGAAAGTTCTATATAGTTGTAATAATGAAACCGAATTGTGATCAATATTTGACATTAAAGACAGTGTTCATGCTTAATTGTGTTTTTGACCGAAAACAATACAGATATGGCCAGCCAATAGGCCTCTCAGATGTATGGATTATTAGGGACAATCCTCATGTAGGCAGCCTATCGGAATTGAATCTTGCATAAAAGGATTATTAACCAAGAATAATACTATCTTATAATAGAAAAAAAATAAGGCGGGTTTCTGCCCCCTAATTTGTCATGATGGCAATTACCATCCAATTTAGCAAAACCACCAATCTTGTACTTGTCTGGATGCTCCGGCGTTTTTATAGCAGGATAAATAAATCAACCAAATCGTTATTCAGTTCTCCTGGAAACGCACACCTATTGAATAAAAAAGGCATTCTGTCCCTGAAAAGCACAAGGGGCTATTTGAGTCGTTATGAAGGTTAATTCAAATGACTTGTATCTCGCTTCATTGAAACTTTTAAAAACTGGATTAGATATCAAATGGAGGAGACTTGCAAGAATTGGATTTAGAATCAACGGATTATATGCATTTGAAGTTAGGATCATCCATCTGATTAAGATCATATTTTTTACCAATGTAATTATGAAACTTTTTTGAAAGAGAAACTCAAATGAGTACAAAGATACTGGTTTAATAATAATGGTTTAGTAACAGTTTTAGTAACTGGTTCAGAACCTGTTTTATTGTGGTCTCTCATTCTAGAAAAAAAAAACATTTGACTCCTGTTTTCCAGGAGTGTAGAGAGAAACTACAGAGGTTATTTATATATTTATATATATATATATATATATATATATTTTTTTTTACATTGAATAGGCTTTAGGATACTGTTGCAGGGCTAGTTGTGCTATAGCTCTCACCTGAGAAATAGTGGCATCCTGAGATTGTCCAGAACAAAGTATGACCAAGGAGACTCAGAGGTGACTGGCACCATGAGGACAAACTGTCCGGAAGCCATGTCAAATGTGGCATCCAAAATATTGCTATGGCAATAAAGGGATGGGGGTTTGAAATGATTACAATAATCTTCTAATTCGAGCAGATATAGTGTGAGCAAAGGAAGAGGAATCCCTATGATGAACCAGGTGTTCAGCAAGCGATGCCATCTGGCAGCAGAATTAGCAGCTTATGAGCCAGGTGCTACAGTACAGGGGAAGAATCTAGACGAGTGCCTCTGTGATCCCTTCTCCCAGCCTCTGATCATAACACTGTACTGTTGCATAATGAGAATAGTCCATTTTGTGGGTTGACTCTACTATAGAACTACTATTTCTAGCTAGTTGACCTCTTGGTGATGGGGTTGATCCTGCTATGCTGTGTGTTCATGTGGATTCCAGTGCCTCTTCAACAGGGAGTTGCTGCTTTAAGTTAGGCTTTGTTTCTAGTAACATAATCATTAACAATCACTATCTATGTGTTTTTCATACTCATGTCGAAAGGGTCTACAATTTCATACTTTCAAAATCTGAAACTGACCAGGTAGGCCCAACCTCACTAACCCACCCAGTGACACTTCTGTACATATATATTGTAACTTTATCTTTGCAATGACAACTTTCCTCTGCAGTTACCCTTCTGTTAACGCATGCATGAAACATGAGATTAGAGGGTCTATTAACGGGACTGCCACAAAACAAAAACACAGTGGCCAGTCATAAACAACCAGATCTTGAAGACTGTATAGACGTCTGAAAGAGCTCTGCTGCCACTATCTGGTAATGATATGCCATTACATTGACTGCAGTATTGCACATTTTTCTCTTTAGACTCCACAATTGCTTCTAGTGTACACAAAGGTACCTAGCCCATGTGAGCCATTTCATCAGCATGAATGATTCACCTATATCATCACCTACAGGCTATATTGTGCTGATGAATAAAAGGGCACATTTACTTGTGAAACAAAGATATGTGCTCTGTGAATAACACATCTCTGTTATTCAGCAAGTAAACAAATACCATATCAAACACAAAAACAGTTGGAAGGTGATAACTATCCAAAATCAAAACTAGCATTATTCTGCTTATTTTGTGTGATTTGTTATACCCTAGTTATATAGACCTACCATGATTCCAGAAAAGCGATTCATTCTGACATGGCCTTTAACTAGTCTGGCGAGAGACTAGCTAGTCACCTTCATATCTAGTCACAGTGACACGGCATTATTTTGAGCTGTCCGTGGTGCTGGTTTAAGACAACCCAAAAACGTCTCAATTAGACGTTTCGTAAAAACCAGCACCATGGACAGTTCTCAACAACGCTGTGTCACTGTGATTGATCAAAACAACGCTTCACCCCTGCCTCGCGTGGTACATTCTGGAACTCCCTAGCTAGTACAACCGTGAGGAGGGGCGTAAACAACAGCGTCAGTGACGCTTCGATGTAGCTGGCTGTCAAGAGAGCTTGCTAGCCACTCGCTTCCTCAAAGTTCAACGTTAATCTCAAAGCAAGAGGGGAAAGAATAATCAAATATAGCTGTCTGGTTGAACCAGGTCTCTGGGTAAGTGAGAATAGTCGTCTATTTGTGCATGTATTTTTCAATTTACGATGGTTTGCTGTTAGCTATCGTATCTAGCTAGCTAGTCAGCCAACCAACCCAAGGCAAGGGCAGGAAGGGTGTCTCCAATCCAATATTCGTTTAGTGTTAGCTAACTAGCTAACGTTCGTGATGATAAACAATCGTCCCAAATATATTTCTGCTAAATATGATCCGTTTCGAATTAATGCTAAGTGAAATGAGTAACTTAAACGTTAGTTAACTACCAGTAACGACGTAATGTTAATGTTACAGACGTTGTCTAGAATGCTAGCTAACAACGTTAGCTTATCATCAATTTTGTTGTTGTTGGCCTGTAAACCAGGAACAAGCTCATCAATGGTATTCCATAAATAACTCAATAGTTAACGTTAGGTAGCTTAAGCGCAGACAATTCTAACATTGGTCTGCTAGGTAATTGCATTTATGTCCTCGAGCGATTGTACAGGGAGGAACTGGCCTAGTTACTAGTTAGCTAATTAGCCATGATACGTAGCTAGCTAGCTGACTGCTTGCAGCGAAGGAGACTGCTGCTAGATACCCCATAATAACTTAGCTAGTTAGCTAACGTTCGTCAACATGGCAAAATGTAAGCAGCAAGAGGCGATGGCATGATTCAGCATTCGTTATCATAGGAAGTCCAAGCTACCTACATCTAGATGGGTAGCTAACGTTAGCTACCTGTATCTGTCAGTGGACATTCTTCCACTGACTGTACACGTCCATAATAAACCTGTTACATAAGCATAACTAACGTTAGTTGAAAGGGAAGCACGTAAACAAAGGGACTTTTTAAATATCCTAAAATTGACATGCTGAATCTACTGTTCTTAAAAAATGAAGTGATGCGGACCAAGTTAGTTTTATTTAAATAACCTGTCACGGATCAACAAACATTGTTTATGCATGATCTTAGCTTATCTATGTATCTTTCAATTGAAGGTTGTATCACCATAGTGCCATGGAGTTTCCAAATCTAGGAGAGCATTGCTCTGAAAACTCCTGCAAGCAGCTGGGTGAGTGGTTGTTTATGTAATGCTGTCTCCTTTTACTACCTCAATGCCTCTGGGACCCTTCCAATACAGAGCATGTTGTTTGTGTTCTCTTCCTGTCCTTTCTAGTATGGCTTTGGTATCTGTAAATAGTTGTGGTTTAAGTCAAGTCCTCCACAACCAATTGTCATGGGCTGCACTACCCATTATCAGGATGGAAGAGGGATAGTGAGAATTGAATTGATCTACATTCATATGGATGATCTCTATCCTTTGCCATGGAATCAAGACCTTGACATATTTCTTATATCTGACAGATTTCCTACCAATGAGATGTGATGCCTGTGAAGAGATTTTTTGTAAAGACCACATAACCTATGCAAATCACAAATGCATGTCATCCTACAAGAAGGTACATTTTAAATAATTTAGCAGCATCGTATGTTTGAATTAAAGCAAAGTTCCTATAATGTGCAATTAGTATGTAGAAATGAATGTATGCTGTTCAACCTTATTAGTTGTCTATTGATCCAAACAGAGCTTTAATACGGCTCTCTGCTTGATTCTGCCCCACAGGATATCCAGGTCCCTGTGTGTCCTCTGTGCAACACCCCGATCCCCATCAAGAGAGGGGAAATGCCAGACATCAAGGTTGGGGAGCACATTGATCGCGATTGCCAGTCGGACCCTGCTCAGAACAAGAGAAAGGTATGGTTGATAGGCTTCTCTACAGGACCATTTACACAAACTGCCCATGGTTAAAGTGAAGTAGCTATGCCTAATCTAAGCTAACCAACCTTTTTTTATGGTAGATATTTACAAACAAATGCTCGAAAGGAGGCTGCAAGCAGAAAGAAATGATCCGAGTGACATGTGACCAGTGCCACATGAATTATTGTCTTAAACACCGACATCCACTAGACCATGACTGTAAGCCTGAAGACAAACCAGTCTCCAAATCTGGGTAAGTATTTCCCTCCACCTTATGCCATTTATTGATTGTGGTGCACATTGTGAGCTGTTGCGGTATAATGATGATTACATTGGATTTCTTTCAGATTTGCTGCTTTCATGCGGTCCCAAGGAGCATCCTCTAGCAGTGCCTCCACTTCAAGCAGTAGAGGAAGTTCTAGGCCTGTTTCTAATGGGAATGCTAGGACCCAGAGTAGTCGGTGAGGATCCTCATGTATTGATTTTCGAAACGCCACACTGAAGAACCACATGAAGCTTAAATAAATAAACAAGTGATATTGGCAAGCACAGTTTGTCCTCTAAATTCATGAGAGGCATATTGTCACTAAAACACATGGGATGGACGAATTGACAGGTTGATTTTATTGTCAGCGAAATATACTACACATGGAAAGGATGTGACATTTTTGTCCTTCACAGAACTGCTCTTACCTGTTACCGCTGTGCTTTCTAGAAAGTGTTGACTTGTTGACTCTATAACCCCACTGAGCATTATTGTTTTTGATTCTATCACAGCAGTGCTCAGGCCATTTATAATCCAGCTCCGGCCATGCGGCCCCCTCCAGCACAGAATGTAGTACCTGTTTCGGCATCCTTTCAGGTTGGCCTGGTATGCCTAACACTCTTACACCGCTTGATTGAAACTACTGTAAACTCTCTTCTCTGAATAATTCCAGTCCATTCATTCAGATTCTGTAGTCTGCTCCTGTTTATTCATTGAGATTCCAAGAAGAAAATATAGAACATCCTGTAAGTGTTTATCTGCATTTTGTGATTGCAGACTGAGGAGCAGGCCTTACAAAGAGCGCTGGAGATGTCCTTGGCTGAGTCGGCTCGCAGCACAGTCCAACAGCCAACACTCAGGTAATAAACAATCCCCAATAAATCCCATAATCCAGCATCACCCACACATAATATAGGCTGTTATCATGTCCAGATGCTATCAACACAACCCTCTTACCTATTGTTTCTCATCACTAGCTCTTATTGCTACGTGTTTGCTCTAGTTGAAACGCAGGCTATTTAGTTACTATAGGAGAACACAATATTAATAGGTTTGACATTCCACTATGTAGCCCATGGTGGGATGTCCATGATGACTTCATAAATGAAGGACAGTGGTGCCCACAATTCAGTGTTTCTTCACCTCATGATGTGTGTTGCTGCTCCTCAGACCTGTGTGTGTCGTTGTGCCTCTTGCTTGCTCTCTGCAGTGTGATGATGATGCATTCCTCTGTGTGACATAGAAGTGTTTATGTCTGTCTCAGCCCTCAGGAGCAGGAGGATCTGGCTCTGGCTCAGGCCCTTGCTGCTAGTGAAGAAGAGTACAGACGCCAGCAGCGGAGACAACAGGTATCCAGAAAACTTAGGCGTCAGTAGCATGCTAACAGGACAGGACCTCACCTAGGTACATTGCCTCCATGGCGTCCCCTATATTCCTTCATCATCCTCACTGGGTGTATTTAAAGATCAGCTAAGGAGAAAATTAGTGACACAATTTTGAAGTACTACTTAATGTGTATTTTATCTGATGGACCTATTAAATGATCCTATTTATTTTTTTCTCCCCATGTTGAATATATGCCATAAATGGTGAGACAAGCCTCTCACTAATGACTCTTTGTCTTGAATTAAATCGACTTTTGCCTGTACTAATATCTCACTTTCTATCGTAGGAAAGAGAGTCCGCCAAACAGTCTTCCTGCAGCCTATCATAAACCCAGATCAGTGTCTGAGCCCAAGCTGCTACCGCCAGTAATCAACTAGCAACTGTGCTACATCGATGGAACCCTCCAGCAGAACTCTTAACGTCCAGTATCACTTATCCCAACTAATGAACAGTCTGGGACTTTCATAGAGATATATTGAATAGTATCACTGCTTTCTCTCTTCTCAGCACATAGTCTAGACAGGCTTTCTGTCCTTTTTACTGATGGCTCTCTGTACATATTTTCTATGTTGATCATGGACATTTAACCTCAGCATCAATGTTTCTTGAATAAATTATTTTAAAGATGTATTCGTTTCTGAGGCATGTTCTATGTGCAAGGCATGTATACAGGAGGATGGATATAACTGGAGAGGAAGGAGGTTTGGAGAACTAGAATGCGATTACATTTCTATGGGTTAGAGAAAACGGTCTCAGCCCAAGCTTTGCCAATTAAGAATAAAAAAGCAAGGCCATTATTTAATCCAACATATTTAAATCGAAGATTATTGGTCTAGTACACAGTTTAGCAGATGTTATAACGGGTGTAAATGAAATGCTAATGTTACTAGCTAGTCAAAACAAGTAGACACTGAAAACCAACAGGTACATCATACACAATACGGAGTTGGTTTTATTATGCTATTGACTAGTCTGAAATTGGCAGTGCTTGGTAAATGGAATGAACACAAATACACTTGTTGATTTCCGTGATGTTGATGTGTATTATGTCCCCCAACACATCCATCAGGACCTTTGCAACGCAGTTCCAGCTTTGAATTCTCTCAGGGTAGGCCTTATCGACCTTGGCTGTTGAATTGAAAGGTAAGTGGATAGAAAGTGTCTTTTTATTGTCAACATTTCATTGGTAATGTCTGTTTTCAAGAATACTTTAGCGGTTATTAAGCACCAACCATAGAAAGAATTCCTGACAGAAAAAACAGCTGAGACAAAACCAACATGAGCAAGAAAGGAGTGCAGCAAACTGCAACTTCAGTGTTGTGCTGGTGCATATTCAGTACGCCCATTCTGTTGCAAAATGTTTCTTAAACGGAACGAAATGTGGAGGGACCTTCCTGAATTTGTCCAATAGAAACTCTTGTTTTGCTTCCGTTTGTTTCTTAAACGGTTTCCGTGATGAATACACCTTTTGTTATGCATTCATACTTTGTCCAACAGAGAGCAGCATAATGTTGCATGTGAAATCTTTGAGGGAGGCCAAAGAGGATCAAATAAAATTGTAACATTATGTCACATGCGCCGAATATAACATCTGTAAACTTCACCATGAAATGCCTTAACCAACAATGCCGAGTTAATAAAATATTTACTAAATAAAGCAAAACATACTTTTAAAATAACAATAATGAGGCTATATACAGGGGGTACCGGTACCGAGTCAATGTGCGTGGGTACTGGTTAGTCCAGGTCATTTTTACATGTAGCTAGGGGTAAAGTCACTATGCATAGATAATAAACAGCAAGTAGCAGCAGTGTAAAAACAAAGGGATGGGTGTTGTTGGTCAGGTTCACAAGAATGGTGTTTTTTTTTCTCTCCATATAAAGAAGGCTCATTTGTTGACTTTTTTTTGACAGATTGGGGAAGTGCTGCTCATGTTGTCATGGTTATGAATGAGTCAGGCAAGTGTGTCACTAGCATGATTGTGGCACTCAACAATAATTAAATTCCTTGAAATACATCTGATGCCATAAATGAAAGATTATTAAGGTAAATACATTCTGAGTAATATTTTTCACTGATAAAACATGACCAAGGAAGCTATGCATTACATAAAGAATTGATGGAAAGCAACCATGTTCATAAAAAAAAACTTTTAAAAAACATGTTAATTGGCAAACAAAGTTCATTTGCATAATGGTGTGCTTAGTCACCTTCATTTAGCTCCATTAGCTGTTACGACCTCTACACCCTCAAACACTGGAAAATAGCACATAATTGTCAATTGTCACAAAGTGACATTAGTTATAGGATTACTCATTTGGATCTAGTTTCATCTGAGCAAACAGAATAAAGGCACACTCTGTAGCTTCCCCCTGGGCACATCACATCATTTCAACATGGAAATGTGGGTAATATTTGATTGAGGTTGATCAATGAAATGTCAACCTTTATTCACCCACTCAAAAAGACAGCCAGAGGTTTGTTCAATTCCCAATGTGTTATCACTTTCAACCATCTAAAAGAAAAACCAAATTCCATTGGAAAAACTGTCCGATTCTTTATTTAGTTGTCATCATGTAAACGTGTTATCACTGCGCTTTCAACCATTTAAAAGCACAACAAAGTTCAAATGTAAATACAATGTCAGATATTTTTTTATTATACAAAAATGTCATGCGTTATCACTGTGCTTCATCTAATAGCACAACCAAATGACCTGAATTTCAGTTGAGACAACATTCAAAGTACATAGTGTAAGTACCGGGAATAATAGCACCAATGTCGTCCTAAAAGTTATATGTTTGAATCTGTTCATAGAACATTCTTCCAAGAGTCTTGATGATCATCCAGGTGCTTCCAGGTGCTTTTTTGACAAACTTGAGTCAATTTTTTGGATGACATTATGGCTGGCGAAAACCAAACACTGCATTCCACAGTAAGAACTTGTCAAGCATGGTGGTGGTAGTGTGATGGTTTGGGGATGCTTTGCTGCCTCAGGGCCTGGACGACTTGCCTTAATTGAAGGAGCCATGAATTCTGCTCTGTATCAGAGAATTCTACAGGAGAATGTCAGGCAATCCGTCTGTGTGCTGAAGCTGAAGCACAGCTGGGTCATGCAGCAAGACAATGATCCACAACACACAATCAAGTCTACATGAAAATGTCTGAAAAGCAACACATTTGATGTTTTGGAATGACCTAGTCAGTCCAGACCTAATCCCTATTGAGATGTGGCAGGACTTGAAATGAGCAGTTCATGCTTGAAATCCATAAATGTCGCTGAGTTAAAGTAGTTCTGCATGGAAAAGTGGTCCAAAGTTCCTCCACAGCAACTGATCAACAACTACAAGAAGTGTTTGGTTGGAGTCATTGAAGCTTAAGGTGACACAACCAGCTGTTGAGTGTAAGGGGGGCAATTACCTTTTAAATATAAACATTTAAAGAATATGACTAAATCAAATCAAACTTTATTTAAAGTGCATTTAAAGTTTGATTTGACTTAGTCCTATTCTTTAACTTTGGGTTTTGGTTTAGATGGAAATGTGAATCCAACATATCAATTATGAACTTGAAGATTACATTTGAAATCAACAAAAGCTTGAATCTTGATATTTATTGTAAAGTTTTTAGTTGAACCCTGGGTTGAATTGAAACTAGCTGTTGATGATTTTGCAAATGCTGTTTAAGCCAATTAATGATTGTTGATGATGTATGACTAAAGTATAGTTACATTTCATTTGCTCTGTTAAACCTACCATTGGAATAGTTATTAAGAGATCTCTCAATAATCATTCTCACAATAGCACATTAGTTGTAGTCAATCACAAATATCAAAGCTAGACAAGTCTGGCCATAGTTAAAACCCTGGATGCGAGACCAAATGGATAGCTGTAGATAGATCAACTTTCCAGGAGGAGGTGCTGCTGAACTTATAGTTTTTTTTTCTGATAGTGGATATATAATGTTGAACATCTGACATTGTTTCAAATGTACTAATTCAACATATTTTATACAAGGTTTGTCTGTTGTTGAAAATTGGTAATCATGATGACAATCCTGTTGCAATTTTTTTTAATCCTTGACTTTTTGCAAATCCAATGTATTTAATCTGTAGATTCCACATCACAATACATTGTGAAATTCCATTGAAACAATGTTGTGTGCTCAGTGGGTTATGTTTCCTGTCAACAGTGTGGTCCTGATTGGTGTAAATCAATGGTAGACTGTAGATCGGGGTAACTATGGTGTGGTGATGTCTATGGTATAAGAGGAACTTGTGAACCCATCTGTTGTTAAGTCATGTATTCTGGGAAATACAACCAAAATTCAGGTCCTCTCACATGTATCATTCGTCAGAGTGACAGAAGAACCATCCCTCCAATGCACCCTGTCTACACAGATCCTTATCAGTTGGGATGTGAAGCATATTCAGGGGGATGACAGCTGCACCTGTTACACCAGAAGCATGCGATTGAAAATATATCTGAGCATCATGAAAATATCCGTTATTAGGAATCAATATGCAAGTGGGTATCAAACAAAAATCTATCTTGTTGCTGCACATTAACCAAGAACAATCCATTTGATTACTAGTCTCTTTCACTCTCAGGAAAGCTGGAAGATCCTCCAATCTGTTTTGTTTGTGCTTTGCAGTGCTCTACATCAAGGGTTTTCAAACTGGGGCCTAGTATTGCAGGGGTTCCGCAATAAAAATACAATGACACTGGGAAGTCTACAGGAATAGTTATCATGCTAGCTGCTCCTGATCATTCTATTCTGGGAAAGTAGATAAAGGGCTTCATTGCAAAATCTCAAACTATCCCTTTAATACAGAGGAAATTACAGTCATTTGGAGCTAATTTCACTTTTTTTTCTCTATAGAAACATCTTATGTGGGCTGTCTAAGTGGTCATTTTTGGGATGAAAAACTCTTTCAGTGCCAACTTAAAAGACCAAAACCAGATAGAAATCGTTCAGAAAATAATTGAACTATATATCTTTTTTTCTAATACCATCTTTGATTTTGTTCTAATGTTTGAGCAGTGGTACACAGCGTTAGCCATGACAAAATGTATAAAATTGCAGGAAATTAGCTTTAAAACTGCAACATTGTCTCTCAGCTCATTGTCAAACTGTATGGAATTCCTGGAAATTAGCTTTAAAACTATAACATTTTCTCTCAGCTCAATGGAATATTTTTGAAAAATGTGCTTTACAACTGTGAAAATGGTCTCTACGCCGCAAGATACATTTACCATTTTAGCTGATAGACCATGTTAGAGTTTACATTTCCTCTTCCAATGAGCTGTGGGGAGATCAAAATAATGAAACTGTCTACCAAATCAATTCATTTCAAAATGATGATTACTTCTACTCAAGACATTTTTTTTTTTGCTAACATATGATGGGGGTCCCTGGGTCGCCGATTTACCTGAGTGGGGGTCACTGGGCAAGAAAAGTTTGAAAACTCCTTCTCTACATTATTCAGCAGCACCTCTTGGCTGACCTTGAAACAAGTTTCTCTCTGCATTGTCTGTAGTGCTGGTAACAGAATGGATCCTTTAGTTAACTGTGTGGATGGTAAGATTCAGTGAAAGGATATTTACCTTGAATCCAGTGGTATTCAAACTGAGATAAGATTTCAGTCATCAAAAAATAAACAGTGTGTGGGCAGGGTGTTTGTTTTTCTTGCACATAAAGCCCTCAGTGACTGAAATAATATAACATAGAAAACAGCAAGTAGAAAACATGTAGGCCTAATCTCATATCAACTACAAAGCCGCAAATTCAATGTATCCTATCCTCCTACCTCCTTTTTGAAGGATTTGCACACTTATTTTAATGCTCAGTCTCCAATGAGACAGCCGTTCCCAAGGTAGTGCTATGTTTTATTGCAGGTACATCTGGGTTAGCGCTGCTCCTTGGAAAATGATTTTCATCTCGAGTGCGGGCTGGCAGCCTCTCAGACGGGTGGGCGATTGTGGTTCAGTGTGGCTTCAGGGGGTTGGTGATGAATTTGTGGGCTTTTTTAGCTTCTTACAGAAAACAGGGCTTTGTGAATATTGTCAACCTCAGTAGGATGTGTCCTTAACCCTCGAGGATATGGTTTTGTGGTTTTGTAAAGAGGTCTGTCTTGCAGTGTCCTTTGTGTTCTCTAGAACATTAGATAGGCATAATGTTTATTACAGGCCATAGAAAAGGATGCAATGATCTGTATTTATTGGGTTGTACCTTCTTGTGCTCCGTCCAATACATCCAATACATTGACATAAGTAGGTAACACCAGACTCTCTGTCTGTTCTATTTCCTGAATTATTTCCTGTCTTTGACAATCATGTTAACCTTTTACCAGTCTCAAAAATAAAACAAATTAAACTCATATTCATCTGAAAAACAGTTGCTTTCGTTACCCTGAATGTCTTTTTTTGTTCATGGAAACTCACATGGAACAAATTCTTCAAAATTATATTATCATGCCCACATGAAAAAATACTTCAGTTTACTACAGAATACTACATTACTTACTGTATATTTGTATAGTAAACTTTAGTATACTGTAGAATACTATACTACAGAATGTACACTTTCCCTTTTACTTACTATAGAATGTTGAAGTATAATGAAAAATACTATACTAAATACTACAGTAGATATCTGCCAAAAGAAGACTGTAGTGTCTGCAAAGACTGTAGTGCCTGCTCATTCCACTCCCCCATATCGCAATTTGCCATATTGTGTTCCTTACAGCTTCTAGAAAAGAGCAGAAAATGTGCTCTTTTAGTATTCCTCCGGTAGGTTTCCTGAAATGTCCGCAATAACACTACAGTAAATACTACAATATACTACATTCTGCAAAAACACTACAGTATAGTACAGTCTCCAAAAACGCTACAGTAAATACTACTACAGTACTACTACTACAAATACTACTACAGTTCGCAATAAACATGACATTATATTACAGTGATTTTACTACAGTATTTGTACTATAGTTAACTGTAAATACTATACTATACTACAGTCGTTAGTCTGCAAAAACACTACTGTGAATACTACAGTAAAGTCTGCAAAAACACTACACAACAGTGTTGGAGGGCCAGTAGGAGGCACCCTTTCCGCTGGTCTAAAAATATCCCAATGCCCCAGGGCAGTGATTGGGGACATTGCCCTGTGTAGGGTGTCGTCTTTCAGATGGAACGTTAAACGGGTTTCCTGACTCTCTGTGGTCACTAAAGATCCCATGGCACTTATCGTAATAGTAGGGGTGTTAACCCTTGTGTCCTGGCTAAATTCCCATCTGGCCCATCTGGCCCTCATACCACCACGGTCACCTAATCATCCCCAGCTTACAATTGGCTCATTCATTCATTCACTCATCCTCTCTCCTGTAACTATTCCCTGCTGTAAATGAGAATGTGTTCTCAGTCAACTTGCCTGGTAAAATAATGGTTAAATAATAGTATTTATACCATAGTATACTATGATATTTTTTTTAAGTGGGTGGAAGTGGCATTCATAGTAGCCTATGTGCTGTCAAATATTTCAGACACTATTTCAGACACACTGTGCTGTATTCATCGCAAGCAAGGTCACATAGCATAGAATAGCACATAACTGTTATGTATTCAATTTCTTCAATCTAATTGGTTATCTGAAATGTGATGTGTAGGTTTCAAACATGCACTAGCTTTAACCAGATGCAGACCACCAAGTGTCACATAGGCTGCGTTTACACAGGCAGCCCAATTATGATATTTTTTTTCACAAATTGGTCTTTTGACCAATCAAATCAGATCTTTTCACATCCAATATTTTTTTAGAGCTGATCGGATTGGTCAAAGAAAAATCTGTGAAAATATCAGAATTGGTCTACCTGTGTAAAAGCAGCCATAGGAATTCAGACACTGTTGTGATCAAAGGATGACTTTGGGAGCTATTCATGTCTCTCAATTAATCCTCTGGGTCAGCAGCTCTTAAATATCACAAAGTAACGACTAACTAGCGAGGCGAGAGGTGCAACACATCCTGACTAACAAGGATGATACCAATCAGGGCAAACCACACCCAAACAGAACCAACCTCGAAATCAAAACTCAATTGAGAAAAACCTCAAATCATATAATAGCTGTCAAATATTTTAGACACCATTTTCTGTGCTCCTCTCATCGCAAGCAATGTCACATAACATGCGTGGACTGTTATGTATTCAATTTCTTCAATCACATTGGATATCTGAAATGTGTACAGTGACACGTGATGTATTTCCGTGACATGATACAGAGGTATTGTATGTTTGTTGTGTAAGGTTCAAACATGCAGTGGTGGAAAAAGTACTCAATTATACTTGAGTAATAGTGAGTCACCCTGTGAAGTACTACGTGAGTAAAAGTCTAAAAGTATTTGGTTTTAAATATACTTAAGTATCAAAAGTAAATGGAATTGCTAAAATGTACATAATTACCAAAAGTAAAAGTACAAACCATTTCAAATTCATTATATTAACCAAACTAGATGGCATAATAATAAAAAAATGTTTTTATTGGCAGAAAGCCAGGGGCACACACCATCATTTACAAACGAAGCATTTGTGTTAAGTGAGTCCGCCAGATCAGAGGCAGGAATGTAGTGGAGTAAAAGTTGGCAAAATTATAATTAGTAAAGTAATGTACAGATACACCACAAAACTACTTAAGTAGTACTTCTAAGTATTTTTAAGTACTTTACACCACTGGCACTAGCTTTAACCAGATGCAGACCAGCACGTGTCACATACAGCATTTGGAATACAGTACCATGCAGGAATTCAGACACTGTTGTGATCAAAGGATGACTATGGGAGGTATACATGTCTCTCAATTATTCGTTCCCCCCCCCAAAAAAAATAAATAATAATAATTAATACGAAAGCTACAAAGCAAGTTTGTGATTGTGTCAAGCTCTTTCAAGAGGCTGCAGTGAAATTCTACATGGAAATATAATTCGAAATGAAACCGTAAATAATTTCTCTTATAGCTCCATTTTATTTTCAAGATGGAAGTCATATTGTGTCTTTCTGGGTTTTAACTGCACGCTGACAGTCTTTCCTGTTCTAAATGGTTCCTTCTACTAGAAATACTGCCTTTGGGAAATATGTCTCATAAGCAATGAAACAGTATAACAAAGGGCTGCGTTCATTTAAAAATTCACCATAATATCTTTGAAGCTTGTGTTCTCTTATGTAATTCATTAGTGTCCATCAATGTTTATAAAAGCAGATATCATACAGTATTAACGCCTGTGACAGCTCTTTATCGTCAAATGATTGCAGGAGTTTCCCATTCTGCTTTGTTACTGTGTTCTCCTGTCTGTCATCAGGTAATGTTGAGCTGATTAATAGACAAGAAGGAGAGCTATTACCTAAATACACCTGGAATTACAGGTTGTACTGTTATCCTAATCAACCCCTCTGCAGGGGGACTATTCCGCATGCTCTACCAGCTCTCACAGTTTCACGTCAGAATCAGACATTCATCCATGTTTATCACACATCAAATTTCGAAGTTGTTCCAAATGTCAAATTTCTAAGTGTTTAAGGTTAAGTTTAGGCATTAACTCCAAATGTTTAAGGTTAGGATTAAATTCATGCATTAACTCCAAATGTTTAAGGTTAGGATTAAATTCATGCATTAACTCCAAATGTTTAAGGTTAGGATTAAATTCAGGCATTAACTCCAAATGTTTAAGGTTAGGATTAAGTTTAAGCATTAACTCCAAATTCTTATGTTTAGGAATGAACTCCGAATGGTTAAGGTTTGGGATAGGCTTAAAAAAAACAACTCAAAAACAACTTTCTATCACTGGATTCGAACATTTCGCACAAGAGGCAGATGTTGACGCCCTAGCAAACCCAAAACTTTCTTGAAGGTAACAGCACTCACTGCTTCTGGTGGTCGGTTTCTACATCATCTCCCGTCGTCCACAGATATAGATGTGACTCGTATCATGATTGAACTGGCTGGCGTGCTAGTGTTTCATCACAATGTGTCACAGTCACACATAGCAAAACACAGGGAGAACCCCATACTGAGCTCTTATTCCCGATATGTGCTGGAGCGTTCTAGTATTGGACGAAAATAGTCTGAATAATTAAGTGAATCAATATAATTCCCTGCAATTTGTTTCTCTTAGTCTAAAGACAGACTGCCAGGAGGTGTCAGGGCAACAGGTGGGACTGTTAGAAAAAGCATTGGTAGTGCTGCAGGCCCTGGATGTTCTTATTGGCTGCAGAGGCCAGTAGAAGCAGTGAAGTAGCAACATCTTGAAGTAAAGAGAGCTGCAACTCGTCTGTCAAAGACCAACCAAGCCTCCAGAGTACACCCTGTAAGAGTACACCCTGTAAAAGTACACCCTGTAAGAGTACACCTGGTAAAAGTACACCCTGTAATTACAGCTTTCTTTAGGTATTTGCTCTCCTTCTTGGCTATGAATCAAGGCCAACATCAGGTAGTGCAGCAGATGGCATCTCAGTGACATCAATATTTTAAAGCCAATTATCTCCACTGCTTTTTGCATGAAGCGATTCCTTAAAATAACTCCCAGAGCTCTAAAGGCACACTATGTTGATATCCACTAAAGTGGTTACAAGATGACATACTATATGCCAATTTCTCGAGCCTTTACTAGTGTTATAGCTGGCCGATATTGACGTATGTAGCGCAATCTCCACTTTCTTTCAGCATCTCCGCTTTGGCAACAAAGGTAGTTGTATAATTACGAACAGTATCTTGCAGGATTCAATTGTGGGAATTGTAAGAATTGTTGCCCCTGTCCCTTTCTCTGCGATTGTCATTCTAATGGAATCTAGAAAGAACAAAACCCTGTCCTCAAACACTTCCATCAAAAGGTACAGAGATATAGGCAAAGAAACAAAACATCCACATCAAAAGTAGTGCACTGGGCCTTTACTAGTCCTATATTAGAGGACCGATATAGACATCGGTAAAAAAAAATGTAGCACCCCCACCCCCACAATACTTCCTGGGGCTATGGACACACCACTGCGAAGTGACAATGGAGCTGATTAATAAATTGAGCTTTGACTGTATATTGTCAGGTTCAAGGCCCGCTCTCATTAGCCTGGCCAAAAAAGTTAGAGCATCTAGGTGAGAGAAATAAGACAAAAGTGCACCTTCATTACAGCTCACAGAACATCACTGTCTCCTTTGCCATTGAGATCTTAGCATAGGCTATTCCTGTGCAGTGTAGGAAGAACACGCAATCAGTGATATGCAACTAACAGCACACAGAATACCACAGTATGCTTTGCCATTTTCTTTGAAATATCGGCTAGCATATTATAACATAATATTATAATATATATTCCATTGAATCATCTGCACTAGGTACAGCGTGCAATCACTGACACAATCACTGACACAATCACTGACGCAGTCAATTTGATTAATCCTTAAGAGTCTATTGAAGCACCCGTGCCTCAATCTAAGTAGCATAATAATAAAAAATCCCCATCAAAGTCAGTCAGTTTAAATTACATTTATTTATCTTTGATGATTTTTCACACCAAAAATCGAATCAGTCTCTGAAGCTTTGCAAACTGTTGTACCTGGGTAGGAGAACTGGTTGACGATTTACTGTATGTCTGCTGGAGAGTCATCAAGGACATATTAGAGAATTTTGTATTAGGTCAGAGCAATTAGTCAACTCTATCTAACACCCAACAGACAACGCTGTCTGAATTCAGATACTTGTGTTTCCATGACAACTAGGAGAAAGACAGGATGTGATTTGTGTATTTATTGGAAGCTGGGACTGATCCCTATATTCCCGATTTAGGGAATAAACATGACTGATCCAATTGTGACTATTCCTGATTTAAAGCTGAGATCCGCAATAGGCGAAACAGCACCAATGGCTGCCCCAGGGGAATTCGTTATTGTTTTTGCTTAGCGGAATTGAGCATCCAGCATCATGGCAACAAACACAATTTTACTATACACTCTGCTTATCTATCGCTGGTGCAATGACGAGCAACGATGTCTGAGGGAAAAAAGCAGTGTTCATTGTTTGTAGTAACGTCTTTGTTGTTGTAGTATCGCCTACGAACCGCAATGGATTGCAGCTTTGAGGGAAAATATTTAAACTAAATGTAGAAGAATATTGACCTATCAACTCAGAAGCACAACTCTTTTCGATGACTTTTTAATTATGAAAAATACATTGAAAAAAAACATTAAATCGAAGGTGAAGACAGTAATTGTAGTGTATATTGAAAGTCTAGAGCGTAAATCTGGAACTGCACCCTATCCCCATGAGGCAATTTAAAAGATGCTAGCTCATCCTAGTGTCACTTACAATTTACAGCATAGGTCATCTCTTAACAGAGTGGTTTTTGCAGTTCTGGAGAGAACTGCTTAACTAGGTGATAGGTGAAAATTGTCTGTTAATTGAATGATTAGAATATTCCGCCCTGAAACATATGATTGTATGGAATTGATTAGAATGTATGAAATCAAAGTCAATAAATGTGTAGTCCTAGTCAGTATTATTGTAAAACAATATGCCTTTATGGTATTTCAAACACAGACTGTCTGAGCTTGGTGCCGACCTGACTAGAGATTTGGGAGAGAACGGGGAGTACGTCTCAAGGACAAGGTCACTATCTCTGTCGGATGGGAAGTGAGACAGACAGTGTGTGCGTAGCAGGACATGTGTGTGCGTATGTTTGTGTGTACTTGTGTGCGTATGTTTGTGTGTATGTGTGTTCGTATGTTTGTGTGTATGTGTGGACGTGAGGAGTCAGTATAAAATGAATTGATTTGTATTCTTGACTTCAGAACGTTCCCGTGAATAAACATTTAACTTTGGTAGACTGGGCCTCTTGTCTGTTTTCGTTTCTATCAGTATCAGTATCTATCAGCAAGTCTGTTAAGATCAAAATTTTATTTACAATGACGGCCTACACCGACGCTGGGCCAATTGTGTGCCGCCCTTTGGGACTCCCAATCACGAGTCCCGAAGGGACTCTGGGACTCCCAATCTACCAAGATGATTTAGGATAATATGTTCAGTGGTGTCAGATGATTCCTGTGACTCAATGTTCATGTAACCAATCTAACATCTTCAATTTAACCAAATAGTGTAAAATGTTGTGTTTCTCTTTCCACGCTTCAGTGGTCACATATCTTCTTCTAACACTTACAATTCCTTGGTGAGAGTGTGAGGTTAGTTCCTAAATGAAATCACATGATCTGAGCTGACACTGCTGTTGACCTCAGAGAACACAGGTTCAGCTACATTCCAAATGCGAAGAAACGTAATGAGAACTATATCAGGACAGAATTCTACTGTACAACATTTGAAGACAGAGATTGTGACCATTTGTTTATTTGATAAAACCTTTATTTACCCAGTCAATTGAGAACTCATATGCAGCAAGTTTCTGGGTGCTTGCCAAGGTACTGCACAATATACACTGATGTGAAAAGAGGTAATCAGCCTGTGTGTTTTCGCCACACGTTCTGTAGTAGTTTGGAGATTGGCCTGTCCTAATCAAAGCAGCTACTACTTCAACTTCCTGGGCTTTCATCATGATGGGGGAGAGGATCACCCTCTAACCACCACAGTGTTCTGGAAAATAGCCCCAATCCTGAGCCAAAATATACCTTTCTATGTGTTATACAATGACTGTGATGAGGATCCTTTTCAGCCTGCTTTAAAAAAAATGTCTCTGTGAACAGAATCCTCTGACATCTCTGCCTTAATGGTTTTATGGAAACGAAAGCTTGAGTCATATTAGTTGT
The DNA here is from genome assembly GCF_002021735.2 of Oncorhynchus kisutch. Classification (NCBI taxonomy): domain Eukaryota; kingdom Metazoa; phylum Chordata; class Actinopteri; order Salmoniformes; family Salmonidae; genus Oncorhynchus; species Oncorhynchus kisutch. Next base: position 55,708,421 of record NC_034183.2, read on the forward strand.
AATGTACCTCAACTGGCTAATCGACAGAGAATGTTTATCCCTGTCTAATTATTCTTATCCATTTTAGTGTTAGTGTGTTGATGTTGACTGGAACTAAAATAGTGAGACATATCATGTCAACCACTGGACATATCCAAAAATGTATTGTGATTATTTTCCTGATTGATATTACTGCATACAAGCAGGCACAGATCGGCATATTCCAACCATACAGTACTGGAATAAAATGAGCCGATTAAGGATTTACAGTACATACAGTACCTCTAACTACTCTGACAGATTGGCTCCTCTTAACCCCATCATTAGAGTGAGTATTATATGAGATGAGAACCTATGGGAGGTTGAAAGTTTAGGGAAGAAATAGAAGGTTGGAATAAATCCCCTATATGCTGTATCGCAGTGCTTTTGACAACGAGTGGGTACTTCATGTTAATTCGATTACACAGCACATGAATGTCAGAAGAACATCTCACTGATTGCTGTGCTCTTGGTGCCAAATCAATCTGAAGTGTCAGATAAATCCAGTAGCATAAAGTGCTAATGGCCACGGGCACAGCCAAGGATCTGATCAGTGTCCTGTGAAAATGAGCCTTCTTGGGTTGCTATGGGAACCTGCCCACGAAATAACCCAGGAGGCATTTCAGAATGCTGATTTACCAGTACCTTGCCACAAAACTTCATAAGCCATGGGCACTTTGATAGTACTTTAATGTATTTTTTCCCCCACCCACAGACGCCCATCTTACCATTCACTAAATACATCATGATACAATGTACTGCAAAGCTGCCATAGGACACATGGACTTTTTATTGAAAAGCTCTTTGCAGCCAACAAAAGCTTCCCTAGGCAACCTTGAGTCACACGTTGAATTGTACCTCATGACGTTTCTTTCTGAATATTGTAACAATGCTTAACAACAATACTCTCTGAAATCTCAAGAAGTGTTATGACGAAGTACCACTTATGCCATTGCTATTCAAATGCAGTGTGAAGCCCCTAGAGTCGATGTCCGCGGCCCCCCTGTGGAAATCTAATTAGCATAAACATCTGTCAGTTTAAACTAGAGACGTCAGATTTGTTGCATTGGATGCGTCTCAATCCACCACATCGACGATGCCGCACCTACGGTGAAAGGTGACAGAGCTAGAGCGGTGTTGGTCAGACCACGAGACATCCCGAAAATCTGTTTTCTCGCAAAATCGTCTAGTGTCAGAACCGTTTGGCCAACAAACTATTCTGGAAAGGTGAGACTCTCACAAATACGTACAGTGCCTTGCGAAAGTATTCGGCCCCCTTGAACTTTGCGACCTTTTGCCACATTTCTGGCTTCAAACATAAAGATATAAAACTGTATTTTTTTGTGAAGAATCAACAACAAGTGGGACACAATCATGAAGTGGAACGACATTTATTGGATATTTCAAACTTTTTAAACAAATCAAAAACTGAAAAATTGGGCGTGCAAAATTATTCAGCCCCCTTAAGTTAATACTTTGTAGCGCCACCTTTTGCTGCGATTACAGCTGTAAGTCGCTTGGGGTATGTCTCTATCAGTTTTGCACATCGAGAGACTGACATTTTTTCCCATTCCTCCTTGCAAAACAGCTCGAGCTCAGTGAGGTTGGATGGAGAGCATTTGTGAACAGCAGTTTTCAGTTCTTTCCACAGATTCTCGATTGGATTCAGGTCTGGACTTTGACTTGACCATTCTAACACCTGGATATGATTATTTTTTAACCATTCCATTGTAGATTTTGCTTTATGTTTTGGATCATTGTCTTGTTGGAAGACAAATCTCCGTCCCAGTCTCAGGTCTTTTGCAGACTCCATCAGGTTTTCTTCCAGAATGGTCCTGTATTTGGCTCCATCCATCTTCCCATCAATTTTAACCATCTTCCCTGTCCCTGCTGAAGAAAAGCAGGCCCAAACCATGATGCTGCCACCACCATGTTTGACAGTGGGGATGGTGTGTTCAGGGTGATGAGCTGTGTTGCTTTTACGCCAAACATAACGTTTTGCATTGTTGCCAAAAAGTTCAATTTTGGTTTCATCTGACCAGAGCACCTTCTTCCACATGTTTGGTGTGTCTCCCAGGTGGCTTGTGGCAAACTTTAAACGACACTTTTTATGGATATCTTTAAGAAATGGCTTTCTTCTTGCCACTCTTCCATAAAGGCCAGATTTGTGCAATATACGACTGATTGTTGTCCTATGGACAGAGTCTCCCACCTCAGCTGTAGATCTCTGCAGTTCATCCAGAGTGATCATGGGCCTCTTGGCTGCATCTCTGATCAGTCTTCTCCTTGTATGAGCTGAAAGTTTAGAGGGACGGCCAGGTCTTGGTAGATTTGCAGTGATCTGATACTCCTTCCATTTCAATATTATCGCTTGCACAGTGCTCCTTGGGATGTTTAATGCTTGGGAAATCTTTTTGTATCCAAATCCGGCTTTAAACTTCTTCACAACAGTATCTCGGACCTGCCTGGTGTGTTCCTTGTTCTTCATGATGCTCTCTGCGCTTTTAACGGACCTCTGAGACTATCACAGTGCAGGTGCATTTATACGGAGACTTGATTACACACAGGTGGATTGTATTTATCATCATTAGTCATTTAGGTCGACATTGGATCATTCAGAGATCCTCACTGAACTTCTGGAGAGAGTTTGCTGCACTGAAAGTAAAGGGGCTGAATAATTTTGCACGCCCAATTTTTCAGTTTTTGATTTGTTTAAAAAGTTTGAAATATCCAATAAATGTCGTTCAACTTCATGATTGTGTCCCACTTGTTGTTGATTCTTCACAAAAAAATACAGTTTTATATCTTTATGTTTGAAGCCTGAAATGTGGCAAAAGGTCGCAAAGTTCAAGGGGGCCGAATACTTTCGCAAGGCACTGTAAATGTGATATTTCAGTTTTTGATTTTTAATACATTTGCAAAAATTTCTAAAAACCTGTTTTTGCTTTGTCATTATGGGGTATTGTGTGTAGGTTGATCAGGAAAATAAACAATATAAAACATTTTAGAATAAGGCTGTAACGTAAAAAAAATGTGGAAAAAGTCAAGGGGTCTGAATACTTTCTGAATGCACTGTATTGACATGGAGACAAACTTCCTTTTGATATTTTAAGGGATTATCGGTTGTTCCATGTAGTGAATCTGTTGTTCAATGTGTTTGTATGGGTTAATAGCAGTAAGGCCAAATAAAATGTTTTATTCCCCCCCCAAAAAATTATATACTTCAAGGGTCTTCAAATTCAAAATCAATGACCTTCTTAAAACAATTCAATATAGTTTACCGTAAGGCCAAATTAAATGTTTAATCAAATAATTGTTTTTTGGGAGGATACTTCAAGGAGGATCTTAAAATCCAAAATTAAACTGCAAAATTATCCTTGGTATGACCTCCTTAAAACAATTCCATACAGCTCAGTAGTAAAAAGCTAACTAGCAGATTAACATCAACAATCAGCTGATAGCCCACCCTCTTTTCCCAATGTCAATCATGTCTTTAGGATGCACTGTAACTATCTTGCATTTACTTACACACTGTTATCCAGAGCGAGAGCACATTGACAGATTTTCACCTAATCTGCTCAGGAGTTTGAACCAGCGACCTTTCAATTACTGGCCCAACTCGCTTAACTGCTAGGCTACCTGCCAACTACCGCTAGGCTACCTGCCAACTACCGCTAGGCTACCTGCCAACTACCGCTAGGCTACCTGCCAACTACCGCTAGGCTACCTGCCAACTACCGTTAGGATACCTGCCAACTACCGCTAGGCTACCTGTCACCTTCTTACAATTTGTGATGAGTGAGTGTGTGTTGTAGAAATAAATGAATTTTGAGATATGAACTATGAAAATCAACAACCAAAATATCTAGCGAAGGGAGGAGGGGGAGAGTGGGAGGCATGCCTCTTGGGTGGCCTTTTTCTCCTCATTTTGAGCACCTGCCCACTGAAAGGTCTGTGAAAGGCTCTGGTAATATATTATGGTGTATTGTAACTGAGGACAGAAAGCTCTGGAGCGCTCAGACCAGGCATAAAGTGGTGCTGAGGTAATAAAAGGTCAATACTGTGAGTCTCATGTGAGTTTTCCTCTGAGGTTTGGCTTTCCTCATCTATCTCCTCACTGTAATCTCCCTGAAATTGTCTGGTTACTGCCTCCGTACGCATTGTATTCCCTAAACGTACAGAATAAAGTACAAAAATGTATCACAAAAAATCATGATGGCAGACTTTATTTTAAAATTATAATTTGCTAACATGTTATTGCTTAGTAATTACAATACATTTGTTTCTTTGTATCAGTTAATTATAATCCCAGCTAATTACCAATTGTGTTGAATTACTAGAAGTAGTATGCATTTTGACCACACCATTCCCTAGTAAATACCAAGGACATACCAGCTGGAACAACACATCTTCATCTTCAGGGCCATTGCAGTCAAAAACCTGATTTTCCTGTGTTATACAGTGGGGCAAAAAAAGTATTTAGTCAGCCACCAATTGTGCAGTTCTCACACTTAAAAAGATGAGAGGCCTGTAATTTTCATCATAGGTACACTTCAACTATGACAGACAAAAAGAGAAAAAAAATCCAGAAAATCACATTGTAGGATTTTTAATGAATTTATTTGCAAATTATGGTGGAAAATAAGTATTTGGTCACCTACAAACAAGCAAGATTTCTGGCTCTCACAGACCTGTAACTTCTTCTTTAAGAGGCTCCTCTGTCCTCCACTCGTTACCTGTATTAATGGCACCTGTTTGAACTTGTTATCAGTATAAAAGACACCTGTCCACAACCTCAAACAGTCACACTCCAAACTCCACTATGGCCAAGACCAAAGAGCTGTCAAAGGACACCAGAAACAGAATTGTAGACCTGCACCAGGCTGGGAAGACTGAATCTGCAATAGGTAAGCAGCTTGGTTTGAAGAAATCAACTGTGGGAGCAATTATTAAGAAATGGAAGACATACAAGACCACTGATAATCTGCCTCGATCTGGGGCTCCACGCAAGATCTCACCCCGTGGGGTCAAAATGATCACAAGAACGGTGAGCAAAAATCCCAGAACCACACGGGGGGACGTAGTGAATGACCTGCAGAGAGCTGGGACCAAAATAACAAAGCCTACCATCAGTAACACAATGCCGCCAGGGACTTAAATCCCGCAGTGCCAGACGTGTCCCCCTGCTTAAGCCAGTACATGTCCAGGCCCGTCTGAAGTTTGCTAGAGAGCATTTGGATGATCCAGAAGAAGATTGGGAGAATGTCATATGGTCAGATGAAACCAAAATATAACTTTTTGGTAAAAACTCAACTCGTCGTATTTGGAGGACAAAGAATGCTGAGTTGCATCCAAAGAACACCATACCTACTGTGAAGCATGGGGGTGGAAACATCATGCTTTGGGGCTGTTTTTCTGCAAAGGGACCAGTACGACTGATCCGTGTAAAGGAAAGAATGAATGGGGCCATGTATCGTGAGATTTTGAGTGAAAACCTCCTTCCATCAGCAAGGGCATTGAAGATTAAACATGGCTGGGTCTTTCAGCATGACAATGATCCCAAACACACCGCCCGGACAACGAAGGAGTGGCTTCGTAAGAAGCATTTCAAGGTCCTGGAGTGGCCTAGCCAGTCTCCAGATCTCAACCCCATAGAAAATCTTTGGAGGGAGTTGAAAGTCCATGTTGCCCAGCAACAGCCCCAAAACATCACTGCTCTCGAGGAGATCTGCATGGAGGAATGGGCCAAAATACCATCAACAGTGTGTGAAAACCTTGTGAAGATTTACAGAAATGTTTGACCTCTGTCATTGCCAACAAAGGGTATATAACAAAGTATTGAGATAAACTTTGTTATTGACCAAATACTTATTATCCACCATAATTTGCAAATAAATTCATAGAAAATGCTACAATGTGATTTTCTGGATTCTGAGTTGAAGTGTACCTATGATGAACAATACAGGCCTCTCTCATCTTTTTAAGTGGGAAAACTTGCACAATTGGTGGCTGACTGAATACTATTTTTGCCCCACTGTATATATAATTCCACACTATGAGGTTGGAATAATACTGTGAAATTGTGAAAATTAGAATAGCCTTTTAGTGTAAGAGCTGTTTTAAAGACTGTTTTGGTGGGATGGAGTTTGAGTGCCTGGTGTAATCACCTGGCAGTAAATGAGTTAATAGACCAATAAGAAAGAGAGTTCCAAATCTCTTTGCCAATAACAGATAGTTTTCAGTTTGCCCCTCCCCAGTCAGACCACTCCCAGACTGCCCTATCAGAAGTATTGCTTGAGAAATTGCTGTTTGCTAATCTTTGCTAAGAAACTATGTATGTTTTTTTGTTGTTGACAATTTTAATAGAAAACAATCACACTAAGGTACTTAATGGTTACCCAGAAATTATTTAATATTGAGATGTAATGTAAGTGGCTGCATTGGACCTTTAAAGCAACGCTTGAGCACGGGGTATGATCAAATATGCATAATTCACAGTATTTGTAAGCAAGAGCATTAAGCCTCCTTCTCAACTGGTTAAGAGGCTGCTTTGGGAGGTCAAGCTTTCATTCCTGTTCAGCTGAATCATTTCCCACTTAGATGTGCTTAATGTGCTGTTGTCATTATTACAAAGAAAACTATAATACTATTTTTGTAATGCATAATAACACACACCAAGCCAACTGTGTGTAATTACGAGCTGGTTGTGAGTGTTTCTCGCAGGCTACAAGGTGGGAGTAATTATGTTTTCAAAATGTTGGAAGTGAAAACAGAGCAAAATGTTAGGAAGATTGGAGACTGAACTCTACAAACAGATGTATACATCTAAGGCTAACAGTATGGATGATTTAGATCAAGAGAGCCCGTACGGATGACTGAATATCAATATCATGTCACCCTAGATGTAAACACTCACAGGGCAGACAGACACGCATACACGCATTGACGAAAAGCACACACAACACAAATCTATTTGACCAATACATTGAAATGTAATATATGTGGATGAGAGACCTCGTTTCAATAGGGGCTAACTTTATCAAGCTGCTGTATATAGTCATCCAAAAGGTTTAGAAAAGCATAAAGCATAAGCCATATTCCCTAACGTTGCAACTTGATCCCACAACCAAACAATTCATATATCATCTTTTTCTGAGTTCACAAGTTCAAAGCCCCTAAAGACAAGCACCCCCAACACATTAGTGAGAACAATCCAAGAGAGCTGCATTGTGCTACTGTTCACAATAAGCTACCAGTCAAAGTTGCCATAATGATGCATTTATGGAAAACTTTGCACCACATTAATAGCTGATGAGTTCCAGCCGTAGTGCCGTAGTCTGGGTCCAGCAGGGGCTTGACTGATTGACAATATTGCTTGAGGTTATTCCTTTATCCCACTAGCTGATAATAAACAGTGGTTGTTAAGCCTTGCTCCAGTACGGACGGCAGTGTGTAAAACACAATGCACCTCTTCTGCAGTGAAGTGTGAACATTCAATTAAATGTGGAGGAGGAGCCTTTGTGAGAGGGGGAAAGGGAAGGGTTGAACTGAGAGAGAGAGAGAGAGAGAGAGAGAGAGAGAGAGAGAGAGAGAGAGAGAGAGAGAGAGAGAGAGAGAGAGAGAGGGAGGGAGGGAGGGAGGGAGGGAGGGAGGGAGGGAGGGAGGGAGGGAGGGAGGGAGGGAGGGAGGGAGGGAGGGAGGGAGGGAGGGAGGGAGGGAGGGAGGGAGGGAGGGAGAGGAAGAGAGGGAGAGAGAGATATCCAGGCAGAATATCAATGTGCAACGGAGGAGAGGGAGGAGAGAGAGAGCTCAGGCTATGGAGCAGATATTAGCATGAGCAGCATTGTTTTTCTGTTGAGGGTAGCAGGACACAACAAACATAAACAGGACATTTGAACAACGGATATATAGTTTGCCAGTAATCCTGGTAAGTAAAAATCACCCTAAATACATCTACTTCTAATTTGCATGATGTGTCTACATTCATACACAAACGCCTTCAAATATTTAGAAAGCAATTCTTCTAAAGGTTTCAAATGCATTTACCATATTCTGTTGTGAGGAGGTGCATAACAGCCGACCACTGGAATGTGGGATGCTAGATGGAAATGAACTACTCTTACTGTTACAATGAGAATGTGCTTCAGAAGTTTGGTTACATGTTGTCTGTGTCTTCACCTTCATTTTGTTTAATTACATTTGTTCATTATAAACATATTTATTCCACTGATCTACACTCACCGGACAGTTTATTAGGTACACCCTTCTGGTACCGGGTCGGACCCCCCTTGCCTCCAGAACAGCCTGAATTCTATGGGGAATTCTACAAGGTGTCAGAAACGCTCCACCGGGATGTTGGTCCATGCTGATGCGATGGCATCACGCAGTTTCTGCAGATGGGCCAGCAGTATACTCATGCTGCAAACAGCCCATTCCATCTCATCCCAAAGATGCCCTATAGAGTTGAGCTCTGGGGACTGAGCAAGCCACTCAAGTAAACTGGACTCGCTGTCATGTTCCAAGCGACGTATTTCCACTCCTCAATTGTCCAGTGTTGATGATCACATGTCCACTGGAGCTGCTTCTTCTTGTTTTTAGCTGAGTGGAACTCGGTGTGGTCGTCTGCTGCAATTGCACATCCGTGACAAGGAAAAGCAGAAAATTGTATGTTTATTATATCCTGTCATTTACCCTCCTCTTATGGTCCAACACTGCTGTAATTCCACACAAAACCATCATCATGACTCAAGATGAGAGGCAAATTCTGCATCCTCTCCAACTGTTGGTTCACACACGCTAAGGGATTAGCTCGATAGCTCTTCTAGCTCGTCCTCTCTGCCTGCCTCTCAGGCTGGCTGTCATGCTGCTCTTCCTGTCAGCCAGCTCAAATGACATGGCTGTCATGCTGCTCTTCCTGTCAGCCAGCTCAAATGACATGTATGTCAAGATTGTTTCCCCCTGGGAGTTTGGCTTGCTGAGGAGCTGAGTCTGGGCTCTGACTCTTGACAACAGGAGTGGTGAGACGCCTCTTGGAAATGGAATATAGATCGTAGCGGTAAAGCTAAAGTGGTAGGCTAGAGAGCATTGATTTAAATACCAGAACTACTTACTTATTGTTTCATACAACTCCATTGAGGATACCTCAGAGTTTATTTTAAATAATTTGGTGTATTTCACATAACCGCCCTCCCTCTTTTGGTAATCGGCCATTAGCCACAGAGTTATGTTGACAGTTTGCTTTTTCATTATTATTCAAGGTCACATATTGGCAATGTGTGGAGAACAGTGGGCAAAGGCAGCCTACTGTGATTACAAATGTGATGTTGTGTTAGGAAAATCTATGTTTTCATTATTGGGTATATTCAATTTAATCCTGTTCTCCAAAAGCCTCATTTGGAATAAAAGGGCACAATACTGTACATGTAAAATTCCTATTTTCTTTGTATTTGATTATGGAAGATTTGAGGTATGTTTGTGACGTGTTTGGATGTGCTCGTTCCACTATGTTTGCTTCTTTGTGTTTGTGTTCCCAGGTTGAGTCAGTGTTTGCCACTGTAATTGTCATCTCCCAGATATTCCAATTAGATTTAATATGGAGTCTGTAAGAGATTTAATAGGTGGTAGAAAGACAGTGTTTAGAGAGAGACTGTTTCCCATTCCTATCAGCCAGAAAGCATTCAGTGAATGAGACCTTTTAAAGGGGGTTTCCTGTATGCTATAGTACTGCTCCAAGGCCAATATGAGAAATATGTAAGAAGAGTCAACCATAGTAGTACATCGCCCCTGGAGCAAATTAGGGCACATCGACAGATTTTTCACCTTGTCGGCTCAGGTTTTCCGACCAGCAACCTTTCGGTCACTGGCTCCAACGTGCTAACCGCTAGGCTTTCAAATACCTGACTTTCAGCGGATGTAATAATAATTTGACAGTGATTTGACAAAATATTATTTTTAAGGCTTTCACGGTCCCGAAATTAACCCACAGAGATCAAGCCAATGGCATGCAATTGAAAGGGTGGGAAAGGCAGGATGCTGCACACTGACAAATCACCAGATGTACTTTCATATCACCCTTAATATAGTAGGACTTATGAACGATTTGGGAAGAATCCAAGTCGTTTGTTTTAAGACAATATGAATGCGCTACGGAGCCTTTACAGTTGTCGTTATTTTAACGTGGGACTTGAATCCTCTGTCACAAATATGTAAAACTGTAATAACAATAATGTCGCATCAGACCAATCATGACAGCAGATGACAGCTTGGCAACCGACTTAGCAGTCATGTCACAACCTAATAGGATCCCCAGCCAATTAGTTGGCTGAAACAATACTCTCTGTCATGGCTATTTAAAGTTGGTTACAGCACCTGTCGTCTTGACATCTGACTTGTCATGTTCATGGTACGGTAGAGATCAGTCAGTCCTGTGCTGGATCAGGTCCAGTTTTGTTATGAGGAGCGATGGGTCTGGCGTAGGCTGATGGAGATCTATGAGGTGGAGGTGTATGGCGGTACAGCTCTGCTTTGAGAAATGTGGGTTTTCTAAGAGCTGTCAAGTTGATGCTAGACAAGTACAATCCAAGCCAACAGATTTATTGTAACCTATTTTTCCTGTGGTTTAATGGTATAACTGATAACAAATCTCTGATAACAAGTAGGTTTTGGACCTCAGTGGAAGTAGAGCAAACTAGCTTAACCGAACCCTACACAATAACTGTAAAATCTACAACACCATCAATGTTTTACTCCTTTCATGATATATCCCGATAGTGACATAGCGTAGCAAAAATATGAATTACAGTGAGTGAAATGGTGGATTGCACGAGCAGCTTCTGCTGTATTTTGGAGGATGAGCCATACTTTGTCCAGAGTGGCACTTACAGCAAGTGCCAATTTACCAACACTCATCGTTGGTCCAACATGAACATTGAACAGGAAAAATAGAGTGAGAATGGTCCAATGATGTCAGTATGCATGGTCCTCATATATAGACTGATTTACTATCTGCATGGTGTTAGGAAGTACAGTATGCATGTTTATTTCTAGTGTAGTTCACAAATAATGACTGCAGAACTGTAGACTCAAACAAGCCTCCACTGTATAGGCCTACCTTAAGCTTTCATACAGTACAATGTAATCACTCTCATACTAACAAATCAACTTCTGCATCATCTTTCATGGTTTCGTCTGAATCTGCATTTGAATAATATTAGTGATTGTGTATGTGTGTCATGTCATTTCAACCATTTCCATTAAAACGTGGGCATCGTTGAAACGTTATTGAGGCACACTCCAAAGCCATTGTGCTGGCAAGGCCTACTGTAATCACATGTGATCTGATATGCTGATTTCATCAGTATGTAAAACCAAACTCGTTTTGTTTTTTTGCCCTAGCACTACATGGCTGATTCAAATAATCAAAGCTTAAATGATGACTTGAATATATCAGCATCTCTCCCTACTCAATTTTTAATAGACCTTGCTGCTGGTATGGCTTAGCAGCCAATGGATGTGTGCATCTTCATGCTATGAGGATAAATGCAAGAGGATAACCAGGTCACTTTGGGTGGGAAGGCTATAGAAAAGACACAAGCGGAGTGGACAGGTCTCTTGGGTAGTCTGAGCATGCATCGGCTCCCTGTTATGAAAATACATGGTTGTCTTTTTAAAATTTGTATCCTCACAGTTGGAACACAATCCACCATTCTTGTCAAATAAAACATCCAAAAGGAAATAGTTGCTCAAATTTGCGCAATGTGGGATTCAGGACATGAGACATAGTAGAAATTTATGTGTTATGAGAAATATTTAACGAACTTTCCTCCCTATCCTCGTGGTTTGAACATTTGAATGAACTGGTTTTAAAACATTTGTGAATATATAAGTTTATAAATGATCAGTATTGTGTTCCCTAAAGTCCCTGTAGCCCCATTGCAGTCATAATTCAACAGCATTAACCACATCGTGTACTTCTCTCATTCTCTTCCAGAACTTCTAAAATACTCTCAAAATGTCAGATCTGGAAGACTTCAGCAAAACAGCAGGGCACTGGAACACATCGGACAGCTACCAGCTGAATCCCACCAGTGTGATCGTGCCCGTTGTGTTCTCGCTCATATTCCTGCTGGGGACCATTGGGAACAGTCTGGTTCTGGCCGTCCTCCTCCGCAGCGGCCAGGTGGGATACAACACCACCAACCTGTTCATTCTCAACCTCAGCGTGGCCGACTTCTTCTTCATCATTTTCTGCGTGCCTTTCCAAGCCACCATCTACTCCCTGGAGGGCTGGGTGTTCGGCTCCTTCATGTGCAAGGTGGTCCACTTCTTCATCAACCTCACCATGTACGCCAGCAGCTTCACGCTGGCCGCCGTCTCGGTTGACAGGTATGTACACTGTAGCTCTTGTTGGCTAATGTCTCATTTAACATTTAAAAAAATTCAAAACATTGAAATACTCTATACAAATGTTTCTACATGCATACAAATTCCATAAGGAAGATCTTAATGATCATTTAGGGGTTAACTACTTCTTTATGGCTCATAACGAGGAGCTGATAGGAATATACTTCATTTGTGAAATATTTTGTCATTTATATTCAGTTGAGTTCTAACCGAAAGCACAGAGACATAACCTGTGCTGCAGCTCTAAAGGTCAATGCCAATTATAGTACAGAGTTCTATTGCCAAGGTCACTATTTCCCTCACCTCATTAAAGTCCAGCACACTTCCTCTCTATACAAGCGCCCAATACTCTCTCTACAGAAGAGGATGGACGCTCATTTAGCAAAGCACACGGCAGTAACCTATACTGTAGTCATCCACTGGTCATTATTACAAAACCACCTTAACATTTTCACAGGGAGATAGGGAGAATGCTGTTCAGGCATTTCTTTTTTGGCAACCCTGTTGGTCACGTTAATTGAAACCCAGTATTCATGTGATCAAGGGAAGGGCATTTTATCTGCATTAAAATGTGGAAATGAAAGAGTAGGTCTTGACCTGAAATTGAGGCTGAATCTGTGACTGAGTACAGTAAAAGACCACTAATGTGTTATCCCTACATGAAATGTCTTTCCTGCATAAATGGTTGATTCTGCAGGGCCCTCGCTATGCTCAGACTAGTGAAAATAGCTGGTCTTTTTTTTCTTACATTAAATAAGGGAGCAGAAACCCTGGTGTTGTTTACCTTTTGTAGGGGAACATTCATTTGATAGATGTCCTCTATGTGAAAAAGCATCAGCATCCACTCAGGCTTCAGCTGAGACCTAGAATACCCAGCAGCAATTATTTCACTGCCAGCTTGGGATGAGCAATATACACACACACTGTTTGCCCGTTCATTAGTTCCATTTGCAGCACCAATGTGCTTCTTGTCTATTAACCCCCAGAAGCAAGCGCTCATAATATTTGTATGTCTTTGTGCAAGCAACACAACAGTAAAAACAATTAATTCCATTTAGAAGGTGGAGTGTAATGAAATCCCAGTTGACTTGCAATTACACATATAAAGCAAACAATATACAATGAGTGTACAAAACATTAGGAACACCTGCTCTTTCCATGACATAGACTGACCAGGTGAATCCAAGTGGAAGCTATGATCCCTTATTGATGTAACTTGTTAAATCCACTTCAATCAGTGTAGATGTAGGGGAGGAGGCAGGTTAAAGAAGGATTTTAAGCCTAGACACAATTGAGACGTGGATTGTGTGTGTGCCATTCAGAGTGTGAATGGGCGAGACAAAATGTTTAAGTGTCTTTGAATGGGATATGACGGTAGGTGCCAGGTCCACCGGTTTGTGTCAAGATCTGCAATGCTTCTGGGTTTTTCATGACCATGAGTTTCCCGTGTGTAACAAGAATGGTCCACCACCTAAAGTACATCCAGTCAACTTGGCACAACTATGGGGAGGATTGGAGTCAACATGGGCCAGCATCCCTGTGGAACTCATTCGAAACCTTGTAGAGTCCATGTCCCGAAGAATTTAGGTTATTCTGAGGGCAAAATGGTGGGTGGGGTAAAACTCAATATTAGAAAGGTTTGTACACTCAGTGTATATTGATTCATGGCATTATGTTTTAATACAATATGTAACTAAGTCTTTCTGTTTGGTCTAGGTATCTGGCCATTCGCTACCCTCTTCGCTCTAGAGAGTTGAGAACGCCCTGTAATGCCGTGGTTGCCATGGTAGTCATCTGGGGACTATCATTGATCTTCGCAGGACCGTATTTGAGCTACTATGACCTCATAGATTACGCCAACAGTAACGTTTGTGTTCCAGGTTGGGAGGAGTACAACCGCAAGGTGCTGGATACTTGCACCTTTGTGTTTGGTTATGTGATCCCTGTGCTCATCGTGAGCCTGTCCTACACCAGAACCATCAAGTACCTGTGGACTGCTGTGGACCCTCTGGACGGGATGTCGGAGTCCAAGAGGGCTAAGCGCAAAGTCACCAAAATGATCATCATCGTCACAGTGCTCTTCTGCTTATGCTGGCTGCCCTATCATGTGGTGATCCTATGCTATCTGTACGGAGACTTCCCCTTCAACCAGACCACATACGCATTCAGGATCCTCTCTCACTGCATGGCCTACGCCAACTCCTGCCTCAACCCCATTGTGTACGCCTTGGTGTCCAAGCACTTTCGCAAAGGTTTCAAGAAGGTGTTCAGCTGCATTCTCAGTAAGAACGGCAGGAACAAAGTGCATGTGGTACATGTGGCCAACACAGTGCCTGGGTTCCAGGCGGGGTCCACAGAAGTGTCACAAATGAATGAGGACAATGTACGACAAAATGACTGTGAGATGAGCAGCCGGCCCATCGCCGAGCCGAGGGAAGCAACTATAAGCCATTTCCAGAAACAGCCTTGAATGATGAGGCCTATGGTAAAGGACTGTGCAGATTGCCTTATCACAAATACTTTGCTTTCCAACCTCAAAGGGAAACTCAATGATGACAGTATCTCGGTTTTTGAGATGGTGACAACTGAGAATTTGATGAGAGGGTAAAGAGAGCATGATCCTTAAAAAAACAAACATGAGAATGGTTCAAATAGAGAATTATAAATTAGACTACTAGTCATTTAATTTATGGGTTGCACCTATGTTTCATCACAATATTGGTTTGAACATTTGTTTTAGAACTGATGCCGACTGAGCATTCTACTCTATGCATTATCAATGAGCGCTGAGGAAGATATCATCAAGTGCATTACAATGGCTTGGAAATACAATTACATTTCAAATTAATTAGTAGGAAAACCTTTTGTCATCATTTTGATGTCATCAGATGGACTTGCAGAATAACGTTAGCTAGCAAGCTAAGATTGAGTGGAGATCACCGGATTTTAGCTAGCTAAGTTTAGCATTGCTAGCTATTTTCAACAAACTTTGCTAGCTAATGACAACATTACCCTCTGTCTAAAGTACATTTTATGAAATGATAATGATGGCATAGTTGTGTCCTACTAAATATTTGCAACGTCATTGTAATTTAGATGAAGCAGTCATTTCCCTACGTTCAGAATGAATGTGTTTAATCTCAAGAGGGCGGCTTGAGAATGCTCATAACAATGGCATGACGCGACCGAGTGATGGAGGTGCAACCTACAAATAGGATCTCTATAGGTTCAAATGTATTAGGCTGGTGGTGGTATCTTTTTGCTTTGCACATATTTGTATTTTTCGCATGATTCTCTCTGATGTTTACTGAACTCAGTCACTTAAGAGTTGTGTTGCTGTTGTAAATGCCATGCTGCTACCTATATTATCCTTTATGGCCTCTATTCACTTGTATTATCTAATCTGTCTGTTAAACTCTATGAAGTCAAATGTCTCTTTTCTCTGTTTGCTTTCTTCACTTTCCTAGTTTCCCCTTTTCTAGTTGAGTCTCCTTAAAAGCTTGTATACTACCTCACTGCTGTGTTAAACTACCCTGCCTCTCATGTTCTTACTCTCCCTCTCATTTAGAAATTCCAAGAAATGCAATTTTCCACCAGCAGGACTGATTTTCCTGCAAAAGGCCAGAACAGAAAGGTGTATATTTTATATTTAGAACTCTCCTTTATACCCTGCAATTTTGTCAAAATGCAATGTGCTTTCTGTATTATTTGTTTTCGCCTTTGTGACACTTCCTTATGTCTGTACTTTATGTACTTCTCTAACTTGTTTATGTGTATTGGATGAGATTATGTATTTGGTTAAATATTGGCTAAACATTTTAGAAGTGGATGTAAATATCAATTAACAAATAAAATGTTTTTTTTTTGTCGCGGTCTTTAATGCTATTATTGGTAACATATCAAACCCTAATCCTAGCTTCATGTGCACAACCCTGGGTTCAACCCTAAACCTAGACATATCCCTATGTAGTTTTTTATGAAAGGTACGTTCGTGTAATGTAGCTATTCATAAGCAATGCGTTTAAACTAAGACAAACAAATATTGTGTGTTCTAAACATTCAAGCTCTAACAGACCATGCTTTAAAAGCTCAATTGGTTCAGCTTATTAACATGAAACAAATAGCTTACCACCTCATGGGTATCTTAGCCCATATGCTGTAGATTTTCAACATCTCTAACTTCTCAGTATGACTAATTAAAAGCAAATTCCGCCTGGAGGAATAACAATTGCTTTCATGGGAATTGCTTTTTATCCCTACATGGGATTTCAGTCCCTACATCAGTATTCATAAGTACAGTACTGAGATGTTTAGAAAAGCAATAAGGAGTTGTAACAGTCTCATTACAGCTCATTGTGTTCTTTGCTATGCTAGGTTTGGCAACATGCACACTACCCCACCTAAAAGCCAGGGTGGAGTATGTGTCCTTTTCTTGTTCACCCATTAATAATAGGAGGAAACACACGTGACACACACTTCACATTAGAAACGCTTTGTGTGTTCGTTTTGAGAACCTTCATTGGTAAAAAGGTAGAGGGACAACAATGCTCTAAAGTGGTCAGTATCACACATCATGTATTCTGAAGGTTGGAAAATATAATGAGCTAATCCGATCTCAATAGAAGACAGCAACTATTATCATGCCAAGAGTAGAACTAATTTACATTGCAAGACATGAGGAGCCTCAATTAGCTAAATCCCATTTCAGGTATCCTATATGTCTAATAAAATGACTGTTATCATAGTAACAGTCACAGGTTCAGTCTCACCCAATTCTGATGAAGCGTTTTCTAAGACCTTTCTAGTCTGGCTCACCATCCTACACATTTTATAATTGTCTCTCCAAATGGTGGTTCGATACATCCACCTACTCCATTGATCCTATTCTTCCGGTGGCAGGCAATAATTTTCCATGTTTCATTCACTGGCATTACAATGAGTACAGACAGTAAATATAATTATTGAACTACAGGCTCTCTGTTTGCACTGATATGATTACAGAAAGGCATTGTTTGTTTTTTGAGGATTTTTCAATGACGCTCTATAAGGCTCAGTACTTGTTTCTGAATTGTCGTGGTAACCAATCAATAAGCCTGCAGCCTCCCTTGTCCTCAGAGCGCTTACCCTCATCTGTTTCACACCTTGTAGCGTTACATCCTTGAATGCATCTGACCACGTTTGTACATGGAATAAATATGAAGCTGTGTGAAGATAGAGCACACAGTGCTGTGCGTGCACACAAAATAAGATTATTTTTCTCCATTAAAGCCAGTTGAGGCTGCTGAGGGGAGGACGGTTCATACTAAAGGCAGGAATGGAGTCAACGGAATGGTATCAACCACATGGAAACCACGTCTGATACCATTCCATTGACTCCACTCTAGCCATTATTATGAGCCGTCCTCCCCTCAGCAGCCTCCACTGATTCAGGCCTAACTGTTCTTGGCAGATAGTTCCTTTTCTTCTAGGAAGTAACTCATACTGTAGTAGAATATCAAGGAAAGCAGCAAGAGAGAGTGAGAGAGCAAGAAAGGGGAGAAAGAGGGAGCCCCCAGAGATCCTTGCATCTCTGGAATTTGATCTGGGAGCAGGCAGCATTTGCATACAGGAGTTGCCTCTGCTTCACTTTGAAGGAGCTCCTGATTAAAGAATAAAGCTTGTAAAGAAGAAAGTCAAATGTAATTATCATGCATAGACATTACAGAATGACTCTGGCCAATGTGTGCTACACGAAAGCAACGTTATGCATAAACAGCATGATTTTGACTCATTAGTGTATCATCATCATGGTGGGAGTGCATTCCTTAATGTAATCACGCTGTAAGGCATTTCAATCGGAAATGTAGCTTGTCACACCCAAAACTCAAAGCAAGCAATTAAGACTGGGATGAAAGCTTTTATTTTGGCACACGGTAATTGACAAACATCTGCCAATTGTACAGTGGTGGTACAAGATGTGAAGTTAAATAGAGAGTGGTTTGTCTCTACGAATTCGTCCCTGAGATGTGTTCCCTGACTCATTGTTGGGATAACTCTATTGTGCGTGAAGACTTCCTCCATCCCAGAATGACGCAGCTCGGACACAATGTCCTGGATTTGTATATTGAAAAAAGACAGAGTTTCAAATCCATGTCCACCGCACCAGCTGAGTCAAGAATCAAGTGCCTTACTGTTTGACATTGTCCAACTTCAATCTGTGGGCAGATGATACAACTACAATGAGTTATCTTTCAAAGACAACTTCATTGGTATCCTAAAATGTCCAATATTACCAAACTAGAAGCAGGATAATGAAACATTTGTGACAAACAAATTAAATGTGTTCCCGACAAACTGGCAAAAGGTCTGGTCTTTCATTTTATGAACTGTTTTATCTTCCAGCAGGTCAATACTCCATCTAATTGTCTTTTTAATTGAAAAATACGTCATTGTCTCTCACCACAGAGAGTTACTAACTCCTCAAGACCCTTATTTAAGACACTTAAAGTTTTAATATCAGGCTACCCCTTATTGCTTTAAGCCTCAGACACTGTTTTCTTGAAGAAGAATTTAGTGGTTAGTGATTAATAGTTTCATTTGTATGGTTTCAGGCTTGTACTGAATTGAATCTGTTCTTATGTAACAGTCTCTCCTCTCTCATGAGCATTACAGACATTATTTAGCTTGGGTGATAAAGTGTGGGCCAACTGGGTGGATTACAAACATACCCTAAGTGTATATAGGGAATATGCTGTTAGATTATCTCTTGAAAGAAGATGTGAAATACGTAGTAATGTGTTGTAATTACTGATGATCCAAGGAAAAGTCATAGAGGTGAGTGGACAAACCATAACCTCCATTTCCCCCAGAACCCATCTGCAGTGTAGACACTTCCTGTGAAGATGATCATAGCAGAGCAGAAAGTCTAGAGGAGTGGAGTGCTTTAGTCATGGCCTTGATGCTGTTTAAACCCCTCCGTTCCCAAAACCTGTGGGTGTCAAGCAGCAGTAAACGTGATCCATGAGACTTCAGCCTCCGGTTGCTATGACTCAGGGTAGAATTAACTCTAATAACAATTTGGAACATAAATAGACGTTTGAAAAAAACTCACCCCAGTTACTTCTTAGCACGATATAGACTGTTCTTTTTAAAGCCCTTTTGCTTGACATGGATCTAAGAAAGTCAGGCAGAACAGACTACACACACGCATGCACGGACACACACACACTTTCATTCTCTAAAATAAGGGACTTAATCATTTCCAACACTCAGCAGGCAGTTAGCAAGCTCCATCTCTGCTTTTGATATATCCTATATCTGGTATATGACAGTTTATAGCGGTCTCCACTTGGTCATTTTGTACACATGTATACATTCGATTTTCTGTGACTACTACATGTGTCTGTCTCATTGATATCAAATTATTAGAGGTTTGCAAGTTGTTTTTTGAAATAGGTTACTGTAATTATGTCTACGACCACTGCGCATCCTGCGCGTAATGGTTATATGAGCAGGTGTTCCAACAGTTTCCAACACAGGGCCTAATATTTCCACTCTGGTTGTGTCTGTTCATTAGTAATTCCAGCTCAGGGCTGGTGTCTGCATAGGGGATGTAATCCACACCCACGGATTCCATTTATTATCCTCCTCGCTCCCTGCAAAAGAAGCCTTGTCCTACTGCAACAGATGTAGGCCTAATTAGAAAGGCACCAGGCATATTAATGGTAGGAAACATTTACAAATTAAAAGGTTTCTCTGGGCAAGAGTGCTTGTTCAATCCAATATGTGAAATCAAACAAGGACTGTGGAAACATCCAACAACAATCCAACAAGAACTACATGGCTGGCTGAAGGACGGAGCTTGAAGAATGTGCTTAGGCTTAAAATGCTGCCAAGTGTGCCTACGGACCCTTAAAGGAAATACAGTATACTTAACCCCTACTTCCTGATAGTGGTGCTGTGAGTCCCTCTTGACTATCAAATATCTAGAATATTGAAAACACCAATAGGCAAGGTTGGCATGGACAGATCATCTATTAAAGGGAAATCAATGGTTGGGTCAAGAGAGGGTAATGCCAGGGAGTTGGATATATGGTTTGAGATTGACAAAGCACAGGTTAATCTAAGGACCGTGAGGAATTAGCTTAGAATTAGGAATTAGAATACTAGAATACTAGGTCATGAACCTCCTTATGATGATATAAAAGGTCAGACATTTTGGTAAGGGAATTGTTAAGCCATTGGTCAGCCAGTGCTGTAATAAGATGCTATGTAAAACAACTCATGTTTATTTGCTAGCTAGCCAGAAGGTTTAAGTGGAATGATTCCCCCCCCCAAAATAAAATCAAATGACCTACATTCCATACAAACAATGGAGTCAATTCACAGCCATACACTGCTGAAATTAGTTGACAGGACTTAGAAAACTTGTAAATGCAACCAGTATCAATATTGTATCATAGTATACCACACAGCTTTTCAAGAAAACAAACATTGAGACATTTATAGTCTGTTTACATATATTTTACAGGCTATTTATACCAAACATTGGTATAAAAATGGTGTAAACCGTACGTATAATGATATGACAATATTCTGGCTTGACAATAATTCTGTTGCACAATTTCTGTTACATCGCATGCCCAGGGGTGTCACTTCGGTATGGCAGAGTATGGCAGTCGCCTTACCCTAGCTCAGCACCAACAATTTAAAATAGGCTACTAAAATCATTCCAATCCCGATTAAAAGGCAAATGCAGTTTAGCAGTAATAGTGGGCTGGTTTATGGACCATGCAGATAACTCAGAGCAGGACAGGAAGGTTGTTTGGCCGGCTAGCTGGCTTTAGGCCTATGGACAGCACATTGACACAGCTCTGCAGTGAGTGAACTTTTCTCTCAAAACAGTGCAGATCTGGAAGATGTCTCTAGATGGCTAGATAACTGCTGTTTGACTTGACATGAAACTAGACTTTTTGATCCCGGTGCTGAGCTAGTGCGCATAGCAGAGAATTGCTGTATGACGGGTTTGTAGAATGTTAAGTCTCCTGTCGACTGAGGTGAAGAAAGTTACAGTAGCCAAGGTGATAATGGCTGGAGTAAATTTGGGTTGTTTTTTTTTGTTCTCCAAAATGCATTTTAGAGTTTTGAATTGTGTAGAAATGCAGTAAATGAGCTTGAACTTTATAAACCCCACCCCCTGCCATACCCTAGGTTTAGCTGAAATGACACCCCTGCACATGCCTTGCTTTTATTTCCCTGCATCAGTAAAAGAAGGAATGCATCACCTATGCCTCTACTGCCATTCATTCCAATTAGACTGGTTTGGATTTCTGCCTGACCACAATGGCTGCCATTTTCATACCATTCTGGAACTTTGAGGGTTTATAACATAGCGCCTCTAGTAATTTAATCGGATCTTTATAATAATAATAGCACTTTTCGTACAGATTCTCAGTCACACACAAAAAAAAAGATGTCAGGGAGCTGGTCTTCCACAGCTGGATGATGATGCAGTTCTGTACAGGAGAAGCTTGAGTCAAGCTGGTGTCGATGGGCCAGCTAGGGAGTAAGATTATTCAGACAGGCAGGACCGGAGCTATTCATCAGGCACCTTTGTCTCTTCACAGCGACTCCTCCTCCGCGGTCGGAACAGATTCACCACTGAGAAGTGTAGCACCCACCTGGGTGATGCTTCGTCAGCTATAAGCGCCTTAGAGACCACCACACGTCAGCAGTAATCAGCAACAGTCTCCTACAAGGCGAGCCTCTGCCATCCCCTCACAGTCCTTCCAGAAACCTGGGCAGGTGGAACAAACAGCCGGTGCATCATTGAAATTTAGATTAGCCAGCTAATGTTAGCTAGCTAGCTATAGCTAAGTAAACAGACTTGTCATAGTCAATCCTGTAAATCCATGGGTTAACACCAGATATTGTAGCTCAAGGTTATCAACCACCCCCCAAATAAAAATAAAAAAACATTCTTCAAAAATCACTTAAAAAATAACAACAGTAGGTACAATATTGACAGAGCTCTCCGTTGTACAAGGCTTTGGATTCTTCTCGGCATGATCCTGCCATCGCTGTTTGATGAGCATTGAAACGTATTCTTGTTTAAAGAGAATTGAAAAGAGTTGCGTTAGTAGGTGTATTTTCTCTATTTTATATGGTGAAGGCTGCAGTCTTCACAGGGAGTACGAGTTACTTACAGGTCCACAAATCAATGATTATGCATTTTTTATGCTGCATGTGGTCTTTCCCTTTCACCTCTGAGCAAGATAACAGTGTAGGATTACTGTATACTGAGGACAACACATAGGCTGATAAAAATCTAGTCACAGATTAGAATTTTGAGCAGATGTTACATTTTATATAGACCTCAACATTTGCAAAGAAACCCAGATGAATGCAGTTTACGGCTGGAGTATCAATGTTTTAGACAAGCAGATTTTTGGATAATGTTAACTTTTCCTAATTCTCCACTTTACATTTGTTACTGTTCATTTTTCGCCTAGACATGGCTGTGACATCCCAAAGCCCTTGATTGCTTTCTGTCTGGATCTCTAGCACTGTGAAAATCAAAGGCAGCGGCATGGTGAGGAAAATACACACACACACACACACACACACACACACACACACACACACACACACACACAATGAATGAATGCATTCTGCAGACAACAGGCTGGAAGCCATATCTATACATTTCTGATGAACGTGAGGAAAGGCCTCAATGGGGATCCACACAAAATAAAATCTGAAAAGTATGCATTAGTATGCTTTACCATAACGCCGCTATTTACATATGAAGGCCACATGCCAAATACAGCATATAAAGGCTGTGTAGTATAATTGACCTCCATATGATTCCTAGAGTATTGTTTGGTCTCAAACAAACACGTAACAAAAACACAGGGTTGAAACCCAAACAAAAGAGCAAGGAGTACCTTGAATAAATAACACACGCACACGATGATTAACACACAGACCCGTAATCATCTGCGCAGTCCACAAGGGCACGAAAGCCCAAAACACACAGCACAGCTACTCACATGCACCAACGGACATTGTAAAATAATCGACAAGACCATGGAAACCAAAGGGCACATATATACAAATATGAATCAGTGGGAATAGGGGACAGGTGTGCGTGATGAAAGTTCCGGAGGGATCTGTGACAGTACACCCCCCCCCCCCCCCCCCCCAACCAGCAGTGCAATGACACCGGCCTCAAGGCTGATCACAGGAACGTAGTGTGGGTTGATCAGGACCTGATGCAGCTGCTGAAGTTCCGTTGTCATTGGACAGATCAGTAGCAGTGGCGTCGGACGGTCCGGTTGTGGCGGCATCGGACGGGTCAGTTGTAGCTGCTGAAGTTGCGTCGTCGGACGGACTCGTTGTGGTGACGTCAGACGACCCAGTTGCAGGGTCGTTGGACAGGCCATTCCCGCTGTCTCCCTCAATGGTCGATTATTCTGTCACGTTGGTAACAATGATTCAGGAGACAGGCGCAGGAATGCGTATAGGGTTTTTTATTCAGCCCAGTATGCCATGTAAAGGCCAGCAGCATACCACCCTGCTTACCACTGCTGGCTTGCTTCTGAAGCTAAGCAGGGTTGGTCCTGGTCAGTACCTGGATGGGAGACCAGATGCTGCTGCTGGAAGTGGTGTTGGAGGGCCAGTAAGAGGCACTCTTTCCTCTGGTCTAAAAAAATATCCCAATGCACCAGGGCAGTGATTGGAGACACTGCCCTGTGTAGGGTGCAGTCTTTCGGATGGGATGTTAAATGGGTGTCCTGACTCTCTGAGGTCATTAAAGATCCCATGGCACTTATTGTAAGAGTAGGGGTCCTGGCTAAATTCCCAATCAAACCATCATGGTCACCTAATAATCCCCAGTTTTCAATTGGATCATTCATCCCTCTCCCCTGTAACTATTCCCCAGGTTGTTGCTGCAAATGAGAACGTGTTCTCAGTCAACTTACCTGGTAAAATAACAGATAAATAAAATAATTCAAAAGGCATGGGGACTTCCACCGAAGGTGGCTCCTCTCCCTGTTCGGGCGCGCCGGTTGTTGTCACCGGTCTACAAGCTGCCACCTTTTTCTTTTCTGTTGGTTTTGTCTTGATTGTTTTCACCTGTTTCTTATTTTGGTTCATCAATGGTCTATTTAAACTTCCAGTGCCCGCCTGCTTTTGTGCGGGCTTATTCCTACTGTCAGTGGTGAAGTTGTTTTTCTCCTGGGTAATTTGTTGTATGTTATTTCCAGTTTTTTGGAGTCATACCTGATTTATGGTCATTGCCTGATTGTTGGCTAGACCAAGCGAAATAAACGCATCCATTGGAAGTATTGCTCTCTGCGCCTGACGCTACACCCACCATTCCTATACACCCACCATTCCTATACACCCACCATTCCTATACACCCACCATTCGTAGAATTCCGTGACAGGGACAAAGACCAAACAAACACGTAACAAAACACAGGGTTGAAACCCAAACAAAAGAGCGAGGAGTAGCTCAAATGAATAACTCAAGCGCACAATGATTATCGCAGAGGACGAGACCCGTAATCATCTACGCAATCCACAAGGGCAGTAAAGCCCAAAACACTGCACACGCACCAACGGACATTGTAACGATAATCGATAGCACCATGGTGAACAAAGGGCACTTTTTATACAAATACTAATCAGTGTGAATAGGGGACAGGTGTGCGTGATGAAAGTTCCCGGAGGGATCCATGACAAGTATATTCAAGACAGACTATGATATAAGAACAGAAAGCATCTCTATATCTATAGAAACACTGGCTACACATTAAGGAGCAAGACTGAAAACCAGAGCTTTGAGAGTAAAAATGTTGAAGCCATTCTGTGTGCCACATGGGAATATCCCAAGGCCAAGGAAGAAATGAAAATGAGAGGAGATGG
The DNA here is from genome assembly GCF_002021735.2 of Oncorhynchus kisutch. Classification (NCBI taxonomy): domain Eukaryota; kingdom Metazoa; phylum Chordata; class Actinopteri; order Salmoniformes; family Salmonidae; genus Oncorhynchus; species Oncorhynchus kisutch. The sequence goes on from NC_034183.2 coordinate 55,733,753, forward strand.
ATGGGGTAAAAGAAGATAGCTCTTGAAGTTCAGTATTCTGAAGCAGAAAAGTGTGGTGAGGGCTGAGATGGAGTGGAAATGAAGCATGGAGAGCATTGGAATACTGCAGCTCAAGTGCTGAGGGATTGAAGAGAGAGAGGCAGAGGGAGAGGGAGCGAGAATGAGAGTGAGAGAGAAAGAGAAGGAGAGTGAGAGCGAGAGAGGGAGTGAGAGCGAGGGCGAGAGAGAGAGTGATAACAGCTCAATCAATATTCTACAGTGGTTTAGGAAGATGATTAGATTGAAAAGGGATACCATGCACACTAAAAAAAGAACAGCAAAAAAATTAAACGAAGCAAAAGGTGTAAGAGGCCGGATGTGACACTTCATCAGATTACAAACATTACCCCTAAACATCCAAATATGGCAACATCAGTGCGAAAGATCATGTGGAACGAAGAGGGCAAAATTCTTAGAACTCACAACCCTTGAAGAGCACTCAAACACACCTGTGGTTTAGATGCTGTAGTCTGGATGAAAGCAAAGGAGTAGTCTTGATTCTGTATCGCTTCAATAGCCTGCAGCAGCTAAGACTGATACAGAAGCAGCTATGACTGCAGGAGTGATCAGAAAACCAAAGAGTCTGAAACAAAGTGATGGCCATCACTGTATGAAAAACATAGCGGAGGTGAAATGTCAGTCACAGCCATCACTTCCATCACTAATGACATCCAGTGACTAAAGCCCTTTTGATGTGATATGTTGGTTTATAACACAATTATAAATGTTTTACATGACCTCTCTAAGAATCGATGGATCCCTGAGAATATCTGACTCAACTTCGATCCGATCCCCGATATTACGAGGGACCTGATTTCATAGACCAGTGTTTCCAAGGGCTACAACAAAACTGTATACTGTTGGGGGTACTCGATGACCAGGGTTGGGAAACACTGATACAGACCTTCCACAATTTGCTTTCTTTATTAAAACCTCTCTAGGGTACGCTAGCGTCCCACCTGGCCAACATCCAGTGAGATTGCAGAGCGCCAAATTCAAATACAGAAATACTCCTTATAAAAATTCAGAAAAGATACAACTATTTTACATAGGTTTAAAGATTAACTTCTTGTGAATCCAACCACAGTGTCAGATTTCAAAAATGCTTTACGTTGAAAGCATACCTTACAATTATTTGAGAACATAGCTTAGCAGACAAATCATTACAAACAGTAACCAGCCAAGTAGAAGAGTTACACAAGTCAGAAATAGAGAACAAATGAATCACTTGCCTTTGATGATCTTCATATGGTTGCACTCAGAAGGCATTAATTTATTCAATAAATAGTCATTTTTTCAATAAAGTCTCTCTTTATATCTGAAAACCTCCGTTTTGTTTGCGCGTTTTCTTTAGTAATCCACTGGCTCAAACGCAGTCACAACAGGCAGACAAAAAATCCAAATGGCATCCGTAAAGTTTTTAGAAACATGTCAAACGATGTTTATATTCCATCCTTAGGTTGTTTTTAGCCTATATAATCAATAATATTTCAACCGGACAATAACGTCTTCAATATAAAAGGTAAACAAGAAAGGCACTCTCTCGGTCGCGCGCATGAAAAAGCTCTGTGACACGGCAGGGTCCACTCATTCAGACTGCTCTTACTCCCTCATTTTTCAGAATACAAGCCTGAAACAATTTCTAAAGACTGTTCTAGTGGAAGGCATAGGAACTGCAATTTGAGTCCTAAGTCAATGGATACTGTAATGGCATTGAATAGAAAACTACAACAAACAAAAAAATCCTACTTCCTAAATGGATTTTTCTCAGGTTTTCAGCCTGCCAAATCAGTTATGTTATACTCACAGACATTATTTTAACAGTTTTGGAAACTTTAGGGTGTTTTCTATCCAGATCTAATTATATGCATATCCTATCTTCTGGGCCTGAGTAGAAGGCCATTTAATTTGGGCACGCTTTCCATCCAAAATTCCAAATGCTGCCCCCTACCCCCATGATGTATCCAGGACACCAGTGGTGTTTTTAATTGATTTGACATTTCTCAAGCTGTGAGAAATGTGTGATATGCTGGAGCGCTGCACTTTGAACAGAGTATCCTGAACTGAGAGTGTTCTGAAAATGACTTGAGAGCAAGTCCTTGGTCAAATGAATATACAACAAAATCTTAACATGTTCATTTTCATCAAGGCAGGTCCTACAGGCCCTAGTTTTGTCGCACCTGGACCAGTGCCTGAGGGCACACACTTAATGTATTGTGAAAAATGTTATGACATGTAGTGTCATGTAATATTTGTTATTGTATATAACTGCCTTAATGTTGCTGGACCCCAGGAATCCACAATAAACACAAATACAACAATCCATGTTACAAGTCTCGTAAATGGGGAGGAAATGAAGGGGCTGAGCTGAGTCACATTAAGACGTTTCTCACAACAATTAACACAACCCCATGCAGTGGGAAAATATACAGCAGAAAATAGCTCAACTGAACCTACTGTTACTATGGCCTAGTTAGAAAAGATGCATGTTGCAATTAGTTTGACACATCCATTGTGTTATTGTACTGGTTTTACCACATGGAAGTGGGCTCACGGTCTGCCTGTTTACATTGTGGTTTCATCAACGCTGTTTTTTTACACCCGAAAAGAACCTGACTGACATGTCTTCATTCCTTTGCCCACTTTTCTTTTGTCATATCCATGGTACATGGAACACAGTTCGTAGACAGTTGACAGTTTTACTGACACCTATATGATGATTATCCTACCTACATACATTTGCATGGTTCTATTTAGCTGCCCACAAACGTTAAGCAGAATATGTCATAAACAACAAGTACTGTAATTGTGCATTTTCTACACGAGGGACATCCTGTATGTGCTGCTGGCTGCGCATTCCTCTCGGCCATGCACGGTGAATTGACTGAGTCTAATTAGGCATACTGTTTCTGTTGGGTGGGAGTAACATGCCCAGCTGCTTTTTTATGTGTGCTTTAGACTCCAGTGATTATCAACACTGGATACACCCCCACACACAGCAACAGCCACTGTATAACTGTCTGAATGTAGAATGGGAGTCTTGGCACAGTCTAACGAAAAGCAATAATTGATTCAAGGGGAGCATATCTTCACCCTGGTATCTTGATGGAGGCCATATTGACGTTTACTTCTAAAGGATGTATCGGGATTAAATAAAATATGAGTGTTTAGATTTGGTTACCATGGGGATTTCAGACTCAGGTTCAGTGGGATTTATTGACTGCTGTGCTGCAATCTAAAACATGTATAAATTAGTCAGCAATACAAGGACTGCATGCAATTAAAATATATTATCCCTCCCTCCGTTTCTCACACACTGCTCCCAGTTAATACAGGTTTCTCCGTCAGACCATTGCCTTCTTGGGTGTTACACACAAAGGATATGTTCCATTTATAGGTCTATGACCCTGTAAAGTACGCGAGGCAGTGTGGTATTGTGTGGAAGGTTATGCATGAAAGGAGGTTGGACTGGCATTTACCTTCCGCTAGCCTGGGACATTGCACAATAGTGACCTGACAGGCTGACATTCATTTCTGACTTTTGATGTACAGTCCAGTGCAGGTCTCCATACTAAGCACAGCATGTACAATGTGTACAATGACGTACTGATATAGCTGTATCTGAAGTCACCAACCTAGCCAAAGCTTCAGTGTAGCCTTTCTTTGAGTACAGGAAGTGCATGTTCATGCTTTAAGCAGGTGCATCCTGCTGCTTGTGTGCATGTGGCAAGACAATGAAGAACACTATGGTCTGACAAAACGCAGTAGACTTACACTAGTGCATGTTAAAGAACCGAGGATGCTGGAAAAGGACATAACACCATCATACAAAGCGAGACATCAACAGGGATGGTGTGAAGAGAGATCAAACCGGTTTGGGAAGTACACAGAGTCTCCATCAGAAGTGAGAAGAAAAGCACGCGTCTGATCATTACAGACAACCTCGAATTGATGTTCATTGCAAAAGGGTGCGAAGAGCAAAGTTTTTGCAAAAACAACAGTATATTTATATATATCTTGGAGCTGTGGCGACCACTAATGAAGGCCTATTTCTTTTGATTTGGTCTGGCTAGTTTTAGGCACTGCTGGAGAACACACTAATGATCTTACTTTTTCAATTAAGCTGCTTGCTTCTCTAAACGGAGCCCAACATTGTGTTCCAGAATTAATTACAAGTCTATATGAGCTGGGGGCCTGTTGGGATGAAACAGCAGGGGCCTCACAGTACTGCTATTGGATTGGAAAGAAGTGAGGGAGAACACAATTAACCAACAGTGTGCTAGCAGCAGAGTTTTTAACACTTGTCTGGGACTAAGCCTCAAACTAGGGATTGGAAGACAAAGGAAGATATTTCTGAGCAGTAACAGTAGCTAATGTGCAGATATATGAAGAGCTCTCGGTGCATAATCACCCACACGGCAGAGACTTGAAGAGTGTCATTGAAGGTTAATGGAGAACAAAATGTACTAATCAGTTTTGATCTTAAACCCCTGTCATTTCTGAGAACACTTGTTTTAAATGTAACGTTGCTTCCGCTTTATACAAACGTCCAGCATTTCCACAAACCATCTTAACCTAATAACATTTATTCACATACAAACCCATCTTGCAAATACTTGAATCGGACTCTTATCACAACATGATCCCTTCGTAAGTCTACATCAAAGTGAATCAATCAAGTCTGTCATTCGTTAAATGTTACCGCTTACGTCTGACTTGTGTCTGTATGCGCAGCTATTTCTGACGTAGCCAGTAATGGGCCAGGTTAACCTCTAAAGGTCGTTGGGGTATAAAGTTAGCATATGCAATTGTTTTAAGGTGGTCATTACCATAGATCATTTATTTAGCTATTTTAGGACCCCTTTAGGTATCCCCCCAAAAATATATACTATAGCCCATAGAAATGCATTGAATGGCACGATCCTAAATGTAAAAAAAAAAATGTAATCATAAGGAATAAGGCTTTGAAGTGTCTGTCCTATATCTAGGAGATATAAGAAAGCTCTGGATTTTTTTTCTTCTCACATAATTAACCCCATATTTTTGGGACACAAATCTACCTCCATACTTCCATTCATTTGTATGGGTTATCTTCAGACTAGTGCCGTGACACTTGTGGGGGTCATAGTTTGTAGGCCAAACCGTAGCTCAACTACATTCCACTGCAGATGCGGAAGGCCGACACAGGCGCAATCAGTGGATTGAGATTCAGCCCATGCAAACTGTTACCTCAAGCTTAATTTTACGGATTTTGATGGGGATTTTTTAAATGATGTTACTTAGATTGACTCACGGGTGTCAATAGACAGTTAAGGATTGTTAACTGACAAGAGTGAGCTGCAACATCTTCCTTTGTAGTTAGACTCGAAATACTTCAAACTCATTAACAAAAAAAGCAAAGCTGTTCTAATACAATCCACAAGTCAATCAAGAGTTTGATTCTGATTCTCAAGATTTGATTCTGTAGTAATGTTCCAATTAATCACCTCAATCTGGAAGCCTGAACCGTTATTCAGACAACAGCCACACTCTCCAAAGTCCACCTCCAGAACCATTATCAAAGGCTTTGTCTGAAACTGCTGTCATCTCAGCCAGGTTTGAGAATCTACTCCTCACACGAGCAAATGCTTCTCTCACTCTGCTGGTCATGGACTGCAGTACTAGGTAGGTTACAGTACTGATTTAGGTGTCCTATTCTAGAGCCAATATTCTAGAAGAGGTTCCCAGTGGTCAAGCAGTAGAACACTTGAGGTGCAGGTACCAGTACGGGTGAGAACCAGCCCACTTCAAGCAACGCTCACAATGCCAGCTGATCAAGACTGCCACCTTCAGTTGAAGCTGTGCCAGTCAAACACTGCAGATGTTTTATTTATTGTAACTCTACTTTGTGGGTAACACATTATATAGTGAAGTATAGTTTAATAGGATATTAAGTATTTCATAACGTGTTAGTTTATAGTGTTAAAGTGTTAGTTTTAAAATCAGTTAACACATTTGAATGACTACAAGTAATGGAGAAGTTCAGGTTTATTACATGTATTCATTGTTGAAGTACCTTTAAATGATAACCGCACAACTCAGCACAAAGAAACAGGTCCGGGGTAATGAGTATCTCCTAAGTGAATTGCTGGTTGATGACATGTACAAGTATTTTTTATATATTTTTTAAACATATTTACACAAAAGGTTTCTATCCAAAGTGAGATGTGACATAGGAAACAGTTGAACGGAACATCCTTTGTAAGACGCTAAATAAAAATATAAAAGCAAGGCCTTGGTAACACTTGAGAATCACATCGCGGATGACATGAGAGGATGGCAATAAAAGGCACTCTGTGATGGTCGTTATATACATTTCAATGACCATAAGTAAGTGTGTGTGTGTGGGGGGGGGGGGGGGGGGGGGGAGTTCACTTTGGGGCTTTCACAGTAAGGATCACTGCCCTCCATTAGTAATACATACAGACAGTGAACATCTAATGATAATTATAACAAGTGAGCCAAATTCTACATTGTAGCGTGACAGATGATGGCTGAGTACCAATATTGTCAAAGATCATGGAGTAAATGCCTCTCGCTATAAAAACATAAAGTACGGTTATTCAAATCTTTAAACAGGAACAATAGAGGGTTGTCCACTACGTATGTTAACTTCATACAGATTCTTAAAAAATATCCATCTAAATAAATACAAAAACAGCATCTCAGAAAAGGAGATCGTCCTCTTATACGTGGTGTTGATACAGAACAACACCCAGCAATACAGCACTCTGATGAAAAAGGTCCTTACCATCCTAATTCACAACGGTTAGCACATTCCGCCTTGCACTGACCCCCGGCACAACGCCCTAGAACAGGGCTCTCCATCCCTGTTCCTGGACAGCTACCGTCCTGCAGGTTCCCCCCAACCCTAATCTAGCGCAAACGATTGTAGTCATTTGCTGATTGATGAGCTGAATCAGATTAGCTACAGCTGGGGTTGGAGTGGAAACCTACATGCAGGGTAGCTCTCCAGGAACAGGGTTCGGAGAGCCCTGCCCTAGAAAATTGTACAAGAGAATTCCACTTCAACACAGGGATTTGGAGAATAATCAAAGAGTACCCATGTGAATGAGGGTAAATAAAGAAGAGAAAAGGGGATGACAAACATATCGACTTCTACTGTTCTCTTTGGTGTATTGTGACCTATCAAAAAAAAAGTAGATCATTTCATACTAAAGTTATTTCTAGAGACAATTTCTGCCAGGCACCAAATTTAGCTCTATAGAGCTATGAAAGGCTACAAGTCATTATTCAGCTGTATTTGTGATATATTTACTAGGTAAGCTATGTCCTTTCATTGTCCAGTGTGAAACCATGGGGTCAGGAGCCTTTCTGAAGGCATGTGAACACACAGACGATCAACACTCTATTGAGCGCGGTAGTTACTTGGTGACAAACTTCCGCACACAGACACAGACCCTTTCTCTACACAGACACCCGTGTATGAACCTTCAGGAGACTTTTACTATGGACCCTGGTCTTAAATGCCTAACAAAAGCTCTAGGCTGTAAATAGAATCTGAACTGTCAGTAGCATGGACACAAATGGTTGTGATTATCTCTGATCAAAGACGTTATTTTCTGCCCTAATCTGCTACAATTAAGACGGAAATGTAGCAAAAATCTAAGTTACTGGACATAGTGGGGATCAATTTAAGTTGGCAGATGTCTGCAGGTATGGGAATAATAATGTATTTAATGTGCATACATACGTACACTATGGGGAAAGTTAAGAGACCTCAGAGTACATTACATTGGACACAGATCGAGCTACTGCTGGGGATGTCCCTTCCTAATTGAAAAACGCAAAACATGAAGGCAGAATCAGTTAAGGGCAACCTCAAGAAGGCATTCCTTTTTCATTTTGCTCCATTGACACTAATGCATAATACAGTGATAAGTGCAGCACGACAACCCAATGCCACTTAACTTTAGAGGACTGGCAAGGTTGAGTGTTCCTGTTAAAAGCACTTGGTAGAACATGGGGCTGTATAATAGTTCCTACAATACTTGAAAAACAGCCCTGTCAAAACACTTGGATCTCGTCGAATTGGAACAGCGCCACTGCTTTAATAGGATTAAAACGACCGCTTTTTCAAATATTTAAATAGATAATATAAAACTTTATCGTTATGTTTTAAAACAGACAATCTGTACACATCTGGTACCAACACATATGAAAATGACACGCTTACATTAGAAAGGATACCTTCTGATACGCCATATCAAAAATAATATGCTGCTTTAGTAAGCAGATTCATAGCATTTTTCTTCTAGTCAAATTGTACAATGTTACATTACATTACACTCAGAAAGACACTGAAGGAGAGAATGTCAGCTTTCTTTTTTGTTGTCCAATGCTTTCCTACTCTGCCTGCACAATGCAGTGGCACAGAGCAGATATGAAAGCCTTGGAGTCATAAGGGTCTACCACAGTGACCACTATGCACTCGTCTCCTCATTCTCTCATCCCTTCATCCATTCCCTCCTGTAGCGACTTACTCCGTACCTTTTCTTCCCCTGCCAATCCTCCCTCTAATCAAACACTTTCTCTCCGTCTCTCTCAAAGTGAACAGCTCCATCCGTCGATAGCGCCATCGCAGGCCGACTTTGTGAACGTCTCCTTCCTCTCCACCTCCATGTCAATCAATCAATCTTTTCCACTTTCCCAATGATCTTCTCCTCGAAGATGGGCAGGACGGCGTCATCTTCGCGTACCTCTTCAAACACCACCCCAAAGTCATTGCTTACCTTCTTGAAAAAATACCTAGAGTCGGTTGGATAGAGAACAGTTGGTTGTTAGTTCAAGTTCATTGAAAAAGCTTGATTTATTATGCACCAAATTGACATAAGACGAAAAATGTTTACTTTGGAATGTGGTTCATCCTTTTCCAGATGACCATAAACACAACAAAAACGTGATATTCAATTTCAGAGTTTAATAGACTAAAATGTTACATAACATCATCCTGTAAATCTAGTTCCCTGTGCCTCACCAGGTAGAGTAGTGACCTCACCTGTAGCTTCCTTTCTTAGTCAGCAGCTCTTTGAACTGGCCCAGCATGACCATGCGACCTTTGACCGACGTCCTGTACGGGATTGGCTCCCCACAGAAGTAGTAGGCCACCGTAATGTTCTCACACGCGGGCTTCTTCGTCACTTTATGTCTGCAAACAAACAAAGCAAGAGGTTCATTCAATTTGTCAGGTCACGTTTTCCTTTCATCTTGTGCATGAGATGTTTCAAAGACCTCAGCAGAGGGGGGGGATTCTGACATCCAGAGGTATAATTTCCTCTCAGTCAGAATCTGATGTAAGAAAACAAGATTTCAAGTCACTCATCCTCCCTCTTTACAACGTAGAAATGTTTTGTCTGTGAGCGCCACCAGAGTTGCTATGCAGTGAATGACTGTTTAGGGGGCGAAGCATAATCAACCAGGGGGCCGGGGACCCCTAGTGGGGGGCCTTAGTTTGATTTCCAGAGGTCTGCCAAAAAGGAGACAACCAATAAAAGCAAACATTTGTTTGACAAACAAATTCAAAGAATCGGTTTCATGATTGGAATACTTCATGAACCACAATGTGAGACTTTACAGCATTGATTTCCTCTAAAATGCTAGCAAATTGAGCACTCCCGGTACATGTAATATTGCCCTAAGGACCTTGTCCAGGGAAAGTATTCATTTATCAATCAGAGTTCTTGGGGGTAATGTTGTTCCAGCAAGGAAATGCTCACAAGTTTAAATGAGATTGTGATGAAGAGGTGTTATGCCCAAATGCTACCAGCAGGGAGCAGGCTACTACAGTAAGTAGTGTTCCAACTGCATGCCCCTGGGCCTGTTGTTGGGTTTGATGGTGTGGGGTGAGGTGGTGGAGGCCCAGTGATAGGATGGGGTTGTAGAGGCCCAGGGGCTATGCCAGGATAGCCCGGCTTTCATCTGCTCCTTACTGCAGCCTATCCTGTCCCCCTACATCACTAAAAACTGTCCATCGGAGGAAGAAGCCACGGGACATCAAACAAACAGCAGCTTCACACAGAGAACATCAAAGCTCTGCGTTCTCGCCCCACGCAGCTTACAGTACACGCCTCTCCCTAGCTGCTGCCTCCTACTACCTCCCTCCCTGTCTTCCAGTTCTATCTTCCCCATCTCTCTCCACTTAATGTCATTCTAATCCCTCTCATCCCACCAGTGTGAAGCCAAAGGTATGATCATTCTCATCCACTGTTTTAGCCCTCACCCTGCAGCTATGGATTACTGTCTGACTAAGAAATGGCTGAAGAGGTGAGACTGACTTTTCTAATCCCCACCCATACGTAAGCAAATAATCAGATCAAATATGAATTTCTAATTGACAAAAAACTAAACTACACACATATGTTATTGTACAGGAAACTACAACTAGATTATGGGGATACAAGTATTAATGCCAGTAATCAAACATATACGCCTCTGTTAATCTCTATGGAGTCTAGTCATACAGACAGGCCTCTGCTTGGCTGTGCAGAAACAGAGCAGTCGGGTCTGGATGCTGCTGGTGATAGACATGGAAGGAGGTGGTGAGGTGGGGTGCTGCTGTGACCAATGGGGGGGGGGGGAGAGTGCTGCTGTGACCAATGGGGTGGCTGTTAAGGGCTACTGGGGTAAACCAGACTGGACGTACTCGGACAGCTCCGTGTCAGAGACGGCAGGCACCACGCCGAGCGGCGGGAACAGGGCGGGCCTGGCGGCAGCGCGCCCCCGCTGGATCACTTCCATCACATACCTGGAGGACCCAACAACTCTGGGAGTTAGACACAGACCAGCCACAGGGCCACACCAACCAGGATACACACACCAGGGATCATGCACCGATGTGCAATGAAAACGGCAAACCAGGTTGGTCAGTGCATCACGCTACTCAAAATGGGGTTTGATCAGTGAGAAATGTGAAGGGGAAAAAAAGGGAAGAATATTTCATTCTTTAGAGGTCTGAGGCCCTGTCAGGCCTCAGCTCACCCCAACATTTGCTGTTTTAGCACAAACATTACTTTTCGATAACATTATTCCTTTTTTCCTGTATTATCAAAAGGATGAGTTTGGTGATTCAGTCACATGGCTGCCACAGTCACTACAACAATACAACGGATGGCTAGACACGACATGAAGAACCAGGCTGTGACAGAAACATCTCCCTTCCTCCCTAGGTAACGCCGACTCACCTCTGTTTGGTCTGTAAGGTCCCCGTCTTCTTCTTCTCCTCCTCCAGTCTCCTCCTAGCCTCCTCCAGCTGGGTGAGGGGATTGGGGGCCGGGTTGGGGGGCATGGTGGGGTCCTGGATGAAGGGGTGCGAGGGCTGCACATTGTTCCGCAGCTGGGCGCTGACCCACGGGTGCACTGCCCCGGGACGCTCCACAGAGCTGGGCCGCGACACTTCGTGGCTCGACGGGGTCTTCTTGGACCCTGTGGTGCTCCTGGGAGACATCCTTGTCATTGTTTGACCCAAATGTACACATAATTCAAATGACTTGCATCACTGCGGTTGTACGTTACCGATTCCCTACGTGGGAAAGACCCATAAAGCCGGAACTCACCCGTAGGGGCTCTTCTTGTTACGGACCGCCTCTCCCTCCATCATCCACTGGAGGATCTTCTGGTTCCTCTCCACATCCTCCGGAGGCACGGGCACCTCAAAGGTCCGCACCTCCTCAGCCTTCTTAAACGGCCGCTTCGATAGCGTGCTACCTTTGCTACTACGGAAATTGCGTGATAAATATGACAATGACGTTAATGGCAAGTGTAAAAAAAACTAAAATTTCAATAAATAAAAAAGAGACATGGAAAAACTTAAAACATAATTCAAAGAGACATGAAGAGGCTGTGTGTTTCTGTGTGTACCTGTAGCCCATAGGATCCATTGGGCTGGGGCCCATGCCGTCAGCATAGTTGCGAGACTTGGACCCATAGTTGTGCTGCTCCATCCCCCAGTGGAAGTTACCATTGACCCTCGTGGCTGCGTCAGCCTCCACCTGCTCTTTGGGCTTCCCTCCGGCCGGGTGGTGGATGTGGTGCACGTGTTTGTGGTGGTATTGCTGGCTGGCAGCTTCTCCCTTGGGCCCCTGCCGAGCTGGGTGTTTGCCCGGGCCTGTGGGCAGTGGCATCCCAGATCCGGGCACCTTGCCACCTGCAGGGAAGCCGTCGGGTGAGCGGGACTTGGGAGAGTGGCGGCCGGTGCCCGGGGACTGGCAGCCAGGGGTCTTCATGACTCGCTGGACGTGGTCGTCCAGGATGCTCTCGGGGTTCTCCTCGTGGGCGTCAGGACGCAGCGCCAGGCCGTTGTAGCCGATGTCAGAGTAGCGGGGGTTGTTGTAGTGCTGTGGGTGGGCTCCAGGGGGCAGTCTGTGACTGGAGAACGAGGTGGATGTGGAGATGTCTGCATCCTCACCCTCTTCCTCCTTCCAGAAAGAAAAAGAAATGATCATTAAATATACTGCAGATGGTTACTACCCAACTCAACAGCAATACTACAAGTTGACATATCAGAGATCACGTCAGTATATAATACCCAAATATATCCTACACATTAATTTGTGCTGTACATTGAGACATATCTCAATTACAACCCACATGTATGAGCTTCAGTGTCTGGTCATTTCCCAAGAAAATAAATGGAGCCCGAACTCACCACATTGTGAAAGAACAACTGCTAAAGTCATTTCAAAAGGCAAAACGCAATTTGTTCCAATCAGTCACACCAGCAGATGGCACACTTCCACGAGACCATGTGTTAACACGTGCCGTGGCATTATCACGGCTCTGCTGCAGAGGCAATGTTCTTCCTCTGTGGTGCAAAGCTATTTCGCTCTACATCATGTCTGCCAGCATAATCTTACCGCTCAATAGACCCTTGATTTTTACTACAATTAAATAGCTCAATATATTTCAAGCTATTATATTGCTGTGTACTAGTTCCTAGACAAAGGCGCAGTCCGCCATAGTAACTAAGTGTATGATGCGTACAGCCATAGTAACTAACTGTATGGCGCGTACAGCCATAGTAACTAACTGTATGGCACGTATAGCCATAGTAACTACCTGTATGACGCGTACAGCCATAGTAACTAACTGTATGGCGCGTACAGCCATAGTAACTAACTGTATGACGCGTACAGCCATAGTAACTGTATGACGCGTACAGCCATAGTAACTAACTGTATGACGCGTACAGCCATAGTAACTAACTGTATGACGCGTACAGCCATAGTAACTAACTGTATGACGTGTACAGCCATAGTAACTAACTGTATGACGCGTACAGCCATAGTAACTAACTGTATGACGCGTACAGCCATTGTAACTAACTGTATAGCACGCACAGCCATAGTAACTTACTGTATGACACCTACAGCCATTTCACCAGGTCTGTCTCCGTCTCTGCAACTAACTGAATTGCTAAGGATTTGTGGACTCGGTAATCCACTCCCCTAACTAAAACACATCAGCCCCCACTGGCTCCTCACCGCCTCACCCTTCCCACACACCTTTGATGGCATTTCAACATGGGAATCATTGGCAAATAACAGTGGGCAATTTATGTGGTGGAGGCTTTGATGCTCACTCCAGGTAGAGGAATCCTGGGCGGGAGCTAAGGACTTTTTGATGAGGATCTGACTGGCGCGAGCAGATACTGGCCTGCCTCTCGGTCTCTGGCTCAGAGCAGCTGTGCAGGCCATTGCTCTGCACTCTCAGTTACCCTGTTCGTGCCAAAATGAGGCCAGATCCAGACCTGCTGAGCCCATCCTGCTAAAAGGCATCTACTAATGAATGTGATGTACTGAGTCTCTCTCACTCACTCTCACCTCAGGGAAGTGGAACGTACTGCTGCTATTGAACATGTAAATTATACATTAGGTGGGCCAATATTCAGAGCGTTGAAAAGTAAAGTGAAAAGCGCCTATTAAGTTATTTCTCTCTCAGTGGCAACAATGCATTGATCCTAAAGGTTCTGTATAATTTACAACAAATGATTTCATCAGTCAACAGCAATATGACAGGCTATCCTGCTCTATTGATCCGTTCCTGTCAGACACTACTGAGGGAGTATGCCTAGACCGCATGTGACCTCTCCATCAATCAACATTGGATTGAGGCCACATTCAGTGAGATCAGGGTGTAAGTCTGTGGATGAATACCAGGTAAGAGAGCAGTAGAGAGGAATGGAAGGGGGGGGGGGGGTGCTAGCTTATCTTTGATTTAGGTAAGAATATCAGTTAATAGAGTCACTATTTGTCACTCCCGTCTGCCACCAGCTCTTAATAAAGAGAAACCTACTGTTCCATGATGGCGGCTCCTCTTACATATGGGCCAAACGACATAAAATATCTGCCTTGAGACTTAAGACCTGGCTCTGTGTACCGAAAGAGATTCCATTTGCGGTGAGCGCAGGCATTTCTTCACGCTCCAACTGACTTCAAACAAAGTCATTACAGTGCGCCAGGCTCAAAAGTGGCTCAGGCTGTCTCCAGGTGTTCCATCTGATGCCAGAGACAAAAGGGATCCAGGATAACAGTGGGATGGATCCCCGATAGGCCAGAGCCACACTTCTATCAATGATTCATAATGGAATAATGTCGGTTTCCTTTGAATGAATCAACCCGGTCCTTTCAAACAGAGATATTACAGTGTACCTTCTGATAGACAGCCAGACAAACAGCTGTAGAGAACATGGTAAGAGTTTGTTAAGAGGATGATGGGGGGCGTATAGAGTAGTATAGCGCCCCACCAGGGAGAGGGATCACACCGACAAGCATGGTGGTACTTCTGTGGACAACAACGTACCAGTCGGACTCTCTTCAGCCGCTCCTCCAGTTTCTCCTGGGCCTCCCTCTCCCTCAGCACTCCCTCCAGCCGGCTGATCAGATCCGCCGCAAACTTCTCCGGCTCCACGTGAATGTCCTTTGGTATCCGGTTGGTGCGCTAACAGAGGGGGAAACACACAATTTCCAGTTCATTTCAAATTGTACCGGTAGCAATTCGCCGATAACATTGTGGCCGTTTTCTCCTGAAAAAAAAGGTCAAACCCGTGGCCACTACGCTGTTCACTTCTGTTGATAGAACAGAAGGGAGAAAATGAAAAACGGGGAGGAAAGACACGTCTACAGTTTATCAGGAAAACGCTAACAGGGGACCTGTAATGGAAATGAACGTGCCAAAACAATAACCTCAAACCAAAGTCAAGAAGACTACTGCTTAGCAGCTAATGTGGTACCTACAAGGTCTGATTTGACATGGTTTAAGGCTTTGAATAGGCGGATATAGGCTGCTACGCAGAATGTACGACGTGAGCCGCAGGCATTCAACACAGGGTACTTCCAAAAGGTAGAGAAAAAGCATAAGATATTTGACTAACTATCAGCCATAAACAACTTTTGTTGGTCAGTGACTTTTATAATAGCCGTTTAAAAAAAAAGAAAAACACCGGAATCAATCTCCAGATCGACCCGTCGCAGCGTGACACCGTGCCCCACTTGCCTAGATAAATAAAGGTTAACAGCGTCTGAGCTACACGCCACGTCTGGAAAAACACAGTGAAAGCCCACTGGTACACCACAGACCAGACCAGAAAAAAAGGTGATTGGTCCATTCAAAATAATCCCCATCATTTTATGTTTAATCACAGGCAGCAGAGTGAAGTACATTTTTATCAAAAGGAAGATGCTGGGAATATGCAGCTCTTAGCTGGTATTCCCAACACAACTCAAGCCTGTAAGGTGCATTGTTGTAGTAATCCAGCAAAGAGAGATTAAAGTACGTTCTGGGTATAGCCTAAATATTGTAGAGGGCCGTTTTACTCAGGGCCCCACCAAAGCACACAAGATATGTCCACATGCTGATTACAAAGCCGGAGATTTCTCCAGCTCTGACTGCTATTTTCTCTTTGAATTTGGTTTCAGTTGGATTCATATTCATTTTACCCAACACAGACAAAGCTTTACACACAAACAGCCCAGAGTAGCTTTATGGCCATTAGAAGACCTGGCTGTAGAAATTATTTCTCTACTGTGGCTATTACCCTCGATTAGTGATGAGTGTACACAGAGCGTACAAAACATTAGGAATTACCGTCCTAATATTGAGTTGCACCCCCTCAATTCATCAGGGCATGGACTACAAGGTGTCAAAGAGATCCACAGGGATGCTGGCCCATGTTGACCCCAATGCTTCCCACAGTTGTGTCAAGTTGGCTGGAGGACAATTCTTGATACACAGAGGAAACTGTTAAGTGTGAAAAACCCAGCAGTTCCTGACCCAAACTGGTGTGCCTGGCACCTACGACCGTACCCTGTTCAAAGGCAATTCAATATTTGTCTTGCCCAGTCACCCTCTGAAGTGGCACATATACACAATGCACATAATCTATAGTCACCTTCATCTACACTGATTGAAGTGGGTTTAACAATGACATCAACAAGGGTTGATCGCTTTCACCTGGATTCACCTGGTCATTCTGTCATGGAAAGAGTAGGTGTTTAATGTTTTGTACACTCAGTGTATGCAGTGCATTCAGAAAGTATTCAGACCCCTTACTTTCTCCACATTTTGATACGTTAGAGTTGTTATAAAATGTATTACATTTTTCTCATCAATCTACTCACAATACCCCATAATGACAAAGCAAAAACAGTTTCAGATTTTTATCATTTATTTATTTAAAAAAATGGAAATATCACATTTACATAAGTATTCAGACCCTTTACTCAGTACTTTGTTGAAGCACCTTTGGCAGTGATTACAGCCTCGATTCTTCTTGGGTATGACGCTACAAGCTTGGCACACCTGTATTTGGGGAGTTTCTCCCATTCTTCTCTGCATATCCTCTCAAGCTCTGTCAGGTTGGATGGGAAATGTCGCTGCACAGCTATTTTCACGTCTCTCCAGATGTTCGATCGGGTTCAAGTCAGGTTCTGGCTGGGCCACCGAAGGACATTCAGAGACTTGTCCCAAAGCCACTCCGGCGTTGTCTTGGCGGTGTGCTTAGGGTCATTGTCCTGTTGGAAGGTGAACCTTCATCCAAGTCTGAGGTCCTGAACGCTCTGGAGCAGGTTTTCATCAAGGATCTCTCTGTACTTTGCTCCGTTCATCTTTCCCTCATTCATGACTAGTTTCCCAGTCCCTGCCGCTGAAAAATATCCCCACATGATGCTGCAACCACCATGATTCACAGTAAGGATGGAGCCAGGTTTCCTCCAGATGTGACGCTTGGCATTCAGGCCAAAGAGTTCAATCTTGGTTTCATCAGTCCAGAGAATGTTGTTTATCATGGTCTGAGCGTCCTTTAGGTGCCTTTTGGCTTCCGTCTGGCCACTCTACCATAAGGCCCGATTAGTGGAGTGCTGCAGGGATGGTTGTCCTTCTGGAAGGTTCTCCCATCTCCAGAGGAACTCTGGAGCTCTGTCAGTGGCCATCGGGTTCTTGGTCACCTCCCTGACCAAGTCCCTTCTCCCCCAATTGCTCAGTTTGGCCAGGTCGCCAGCTCTCGGAAGAGTCTTGGTGGTTCCAAACTTCTTCCATTTAAGAATGATGGAGGCCACTGTGTTCTTGGGGACCTTCTATTCTACCAACATTTTTTGGTACCCTTCCCCAGATCTGTGCCTCGACACTATCCTGTCTCGGAGCTTTACGGACAACTCCTTCGACCTCATGGCTTGTTTTTTACTCTGACATGCACTTTCAACTGTGGGACTTTATATAGACAGGTGTGTGCCTTTCCAAATCAAATCAATAGAATTTACCACAGGTGGACTCCAATCAAATTGTATAATCATCTCAAGGATGATCAATGGAAACAGGATGCACCTGAGCTCAAAGTTCAAATCCCATAAGCAAAGGGCCTGAATACTTATGTAAATAAAAGTATTTCCGTTTTTGATTTTTAATACATTTGCAAAAATGTGATTATTATGTAGATTGATGAGGATGTTTTTATTTAATCCATTTTAGAACATGCCTGTAACGTAACATGTGGAATGTCTGAATACTTGTACGTCTCTCCATTACCACTGCAGTATTTGTCAGGGACTAATCCATTAGACAAAAATGGAACAATCAAGGACAAGACAGCCAGCGTTTCCATTATTCTGCTATGCATAGCTTGTTTCTTTTATTATTCTGTATACCGAAAAATAGAAGTCGATGAAAAAAATATATTCTACACAAAAGCATACATGCATCCTAATGTGAGGGAGAGAGTCTTGTTAAACAGGACTCTTGACTCCCGAGGCCCAATTAGGATGGGAGTTCTCCTGTAGGGAGCTGCAGAGGCATGCAAGGAGGTGGGACTGGCACAGTGGAGAAACACTGCTGTCTGATGGGCTTCAACACAGACAGACAGCTGAGGGCGGGGGACAGCACCAGGCACAGTTTAGAAAGCACAAGCCTCACTATGAGCTATTCACACAACCTACACGGGCCCAGAGAGAGATGCAGTCAGGCATCTTACAAATGCAGGAAGGTGGAGAGATGGGAACATTTGAGAGAGACTGATGGTTCTAGAATACCAGGTTACAGCCATGTCAGCAGTCTTTGATGAGTGAGTGGGGTTCTGGCAGGTATGTGTGCGTACTTGTTTGTATAGGGGGGGTGTGTGTGTGTGCAGCTAAACCAAGGTTAACTTACAGGAATATGAGGTAGTGGCACACGGCCATTTGCTTTGGCACTTTCGTGCATCTCTCGTCGATGCTGTTTGCGATATTTGTATGGTGGAACCCCATCTCTGGAACAAAAACAAAAAGGACAATTTTACACACATATTCAAAACTAGAAAACTCATAGGTTACTTTGAAGCTGGTGTGGTCGCTGACACCAACACGAAGAACTGTTTTATCCCAAGTCTCAGTCGCCCTGCTGGGTTTGCCCCGTCTGTGCCAGGAGCTGTGGAACAAACAGCAGATAATGGCCTCTAATGTAACCTGCTTCAGACACATGTTTTTGTAACAGGTCCATGCCTTCAGATGACATACTTTGGCCCTGTCGTACCTCCCAGTTTATAGCTCTATAATTAGCATAAGTAATGACATTTAGCAGCGATCATTCGCGTGGGTAATGAACAGACGGCTGTTCTCTGAGGAGAGGAGCAGAGAGAGATGTGTTGCTGCTCCCAGTGACAGACAGCGGGAAATGGCACCATGGCACCAGTCTGCGTGCAGCAGGAGGCACTACAGTCAGACTAGGGCCCTATTCATTCGGCACCAAACGGAAGAAAACACTCAAAAAGAGGGACTACCTGAACTTGTTCAATGAGAAACCGGTTTTCTGTGGCAAAACGTTTTGCTACTGTGTGCCCTAATGAATACGACCCAGGTAGAGCTCAGATATACCGGGCATGGGTGAAATTGAAAATAACACACCCTCACTATTGTTTTCTATACCCACACACTCACATGTCATAAAATTGTTTGTGAAGGTCCTCATGCTGAATAGCAAGGAACAGGGAAGCTAACCTTCATTCTCGAAGGCATTCTGCCCTTACTTCTGGTATGTACTATTACAGTTTGACCGATTGTGTGTGTGTGTGTGCACGTGTGTGTGCACGCGTGTGAGTGGGAGGTGATGCGGAGGCTGTGCGAGTACGTACACACTGCTGTCGGTCAGGGAGAGTGTGTCTACGTCGCTGGCACTGGACATGCTCTGCTGCTCGCTGTCGTTGGCGCTGGTGGCAGGGGCCATGGCGTAGCCCGAGTTGACATAGTACGGGTTGACAGGCTCCCGCCACGGCACGCGTCTGGAAGAAACGCCAACATTCAGAGAGATAGCATTAAGGCAAAGTCATTAACAATACATAGCACGTGATATAACACAATCAATGATGTCAGAGTGTATTAGCACCATTAAACAATAGAGTCAGGTTCACATGAGACACACGCAAGTACATTTTACGAAGATTATTGCACTGTATTATCATAGCATTAAAAGGGAAGGACGTTGTTAGTTATTCTAGACAAGAGCCGATAAGAACTGAGTGACAATGTAAATGTAATTTAGATATAAAACAAAGAAACATTTCCAAATAAGACTACTGTAGTATCTCTGTAGTAATACACGCATTTCACACCAAACCACCCACATTGACATAATGAATATCCTTCAGGGGGTTTCTAAGGGTAGGTACAGTAGAGATGCTGATTTAACTCTTATTGGAGGCATCGCATCACCACAGCCTCCATCGTTGACTCAACCTCCCTCAACTGCTCCCTTCACATGCATTATAGATCTGGGTAGGCCTCTGTTCTCTTCATCTTTAAACTGAAAAAGTTCCCTCCCTGGGAACTCTGAAGCTCTCAATCTTACCAGAGACCAAACCAAACCCAGGCTACTTCTGACTGGCTATCAGTCAGCCCATATTCTAGCCAAACAAAGAGAAAGAAAATGTTTTGCGAAGTGGTTAAATCAGTTTGGGATTAAGAGAAGATTGGAGAGTGGTTGAAGAATGTCTTTTAGTTCTACATCATGTAAGTAAAGGGATGAGATTCTAATATGTCTAGAGATGTCAAATTACAATTGGTTCTCTTTGAAAAGCAATGGCAGTCGTAATGGAAGATGGCATATGTGTCATAACTAGACTGCCAATCTATCGAATAAAATGACGATATAAACTAGATTTCCATGCGAATATTCCTAAATCCACAAAGTGAACACGCGCATTTTCCCAACAGTGGTGTTTCCACCAAGCTGAATTGTCACGGATATATATATATTTTTTTATCAGCGCATGATGACGTAGTGCACACAAAAAAAATGCCATTTTCAGCTTACCGAATAAAATGTGAATGTTTAACATGTTTCCCATCGCATTTTCAACTCTACCGACAGTTTCACCACAAAAACTTTTTGCGTTAAATAGCTAAATGTGACTAGTCTGGTCTTGATGCTTTAGCCAACAGCTCACAGACACAGATCGAGTAGGCTCTGCGGTAGGCTACCACACACCATGTGATCGAGTGACTCCAAGTTTACTTCGATATGATGGCTATTACATATTTGCGCATAAAAGGCATTTCCACCACCATTTCTCACATAATAACATTTTACCGAAACAAAAAAGATCCCACCATGTCAAACTAACAACTTATCTGTCAGCATTTAGAAAATTGTACTGAAACTTCCTGTTTCCATCACAGCTGTTATTAGATTTTTTTATACTGTATGACTTGACTCACATACAATGTATGGATGGAAACGTGGTTATTGGCTATAAATGACAGGACCGGGGCTAGTGGTACTGCCGTCACATTCAGACAGGATCATATCAAGGTGGTGTTCAACTATTCGGCAAAGAGCAAGAAAAGTGAAAGACTATTCCTCGACAATCCCGGAGGCAAGACAGAAACGTGCCTCACTTCCTATTCAACATAACATGGAAATAAATACAGGTCTAAATCTTCGTAAAGAACAGGTGTACAGTCGTTCTTTCTGAACAGAGTCCTGTCCATAAACCATAAGTCCTATCAGCTTTTATCACTGGAAAAGAGATGACAGTTTAATACTAAAGCAATCTAGTCATTAAATGATGCTTTTATGGCCTTTTTGCATTTTTGGTCCATAAGCACTGTGAGCAGTAAGCCATTACATAATCTGCCCTTCAAGGGAAGTCTACTGAATTACCCATGGCGAACATGCATGACATTTGCTTTCAGCTTACAAGCCAAATCTAACAAAAACATGAAATGTCATAACGTGAACAACTAAGAAAAGAAGGGAAAGAGCTCAGATAAGTACTTCATTTGGAATAGTCAGCAATCTTGCAAAAAAAAGTGAGTTTCCATTGAAGTGAAAAATGACTCAATATAAAAAATAAAATAAAAAAGTTGAGTAGTAAAAATCGATTCACTTCTCAAAACAGAGGCTCTGAGGAGAACACTTCTTTGCTCCGGATGCTCTAAAAAAACTGCTTTGAGGAACAAAACCCGCACCATGACGGCATCCCTCATGCTACATTTATCAAACAAAAACAAGTCCAACCAATACGAGCCGTCAATGCATAGAAATGTACATTTTGTGGCTGCGGTGCAACGTGGTTGTGGATAACGACAACGTTATATGGCCAAGGTTTCAAATGAGTGGGATTCATTTACAAGAAGGAGCGTTACGAGAGGAAATGCAAGTGAAAGGGGCAGCTGCAGGAGGCCACAGTGTTTTAAGGAGTGTGCACGGCATGGGAGCAAGTGCCAAGCAGGAAGCCTCCTTTCTACCAGGGTTTCCCCTTGACCTGGAAGCCTGCTTCCCCTGCTGCCTCCTAGAAACCAGGGCTTCCAATTCTAAAAACCTGGCTGTGTTCTCTCTTCAGGGCACCACATGGAAAATGGCAGCCTCCTACCAGAACCTGAACCATGGCCATCCATCCTACTGACTGGTAGTGAGGCATCTGTTTATGAGCCGAGCAGCTCTCGGATTACTGCAGCCTCTGATGATTATTCCCAGGCAGCACTCAAGCCCATGATCTAGAATCTTCTCATGATTGAAGCAGCAGCCATGATGTCAATGTTCACAGACTCACAGAGAGAGAGCAAAGAGATGGAGCCGGAGGTGAGAGATGCTTTCAAACCAACACTGGTTTCATCACGGTTGATTTTTTTTCTGCTGTTTAGCTATGAGTGTGGGTGCACCGCTGTAAATGGATGACATTTCATCACGTTTCTTACGGCCCGACGAGTAGGCCAGATGGCTTTCGATGAACATGAGGAAATACCCGAGTGCAACAACAGCAGCACTGGCCAAAACATTACTCATACCTCTCAGAAAGCCCATCTCAGAAAGCCCATCATCCGTACCTTTGAATACCCTTGTCCTGAAAAACTTAATGAAATTGTCCTCCTGATGCACAGTGATCGAAGCGCTCAATGCCAAATCATTAGATGTAGGGCCTTTTGTTGTTCCAATGACTTGGGCATTTCTTTGGAGCGAGAGAATAATTACTGGTCCTTTGTCACTCCCCTTTACATTGGAGTGCAGCAACCCCTGGATCACCACAGATTGGCAACATACAGTTGAAGTCGGAAGTTTACATACACTTAGGTTTGAGTCATTAAAACTCGTTTTTCAACCACTCCACAAATTTCTTGTTAACAAACTATAGGTTTTGGCAAGTAGGTTAGGACATCTACTTTGAACATGACAAGTAATTTTTCCAACAATTGTTTACAGACAGATTATTTCACTTATAATTCATTGTATCACAATTCCAGTGGGTCAGAAGTTTACATACACTAAGTTGACTGTGCCTTTAAACAGCTTGGAAATTTCCAGAAAATTATGTCATGGCTTTAGAACCTTCTGATAGCCTCAATTAGCCTAATTGATATTATTTGAGTCCATAGGAGGTGTACCTGTGGATGTATTTCAAGGCAATCCTTCAAACTCAGTGCCTCTTTGCTTGACATCATGGGAAAATCTAAAGAAATCAGGCAAGATCTCAGAAAAAGAATTGTAGACCTCCATAAGTCTGGCTCATCCTTGGGAGCAATTTCCAAATGCCTGAAGGTACCATGTTCATCTGTACAAACAATAGTACACAAGTATAAACACCATGGGACAACGCAGCCGTCATACCGCTCAGGAAGAAGACGCGTTCTGTCTCCTAGAGATGAACGTACTTTGGTGCGAAAAGTGCAAATCAATCCCAGAACAGCAGCAAAGGACCTTGTGAAGAAGCTGGAGGAAACAAAACAAAAGTATCTATATCCACAGTAAAACGAGTCCTATACCGACATAACTTCAAAGGCTGCTCAGCAGGGAAGAAGCCACTGCTCCAAAACCGCCATCAAAAAGCCAGACTACGGTTTGCAACTGCACATGGGGACAAAGATCGTACTTTTTGGAGAAATGTCCTCTGGTCTGATGAAACAAAAACAGAACAGTTTGGCCATAATGACCATTGTCATGTTTGGAGGAAAATGGGGGAGGTTTGCAAGCTGAAGAATACCATCCCAACCGTGAAGCACGGGGGTGGCAGCATCATGATGTGGCGGTGCTTTGCTGCAGGAGGGACTGGTGCACTTCACAAAATAGATGGCATCAGGAAAAGTATGTGGATATGTTGAAGCAACATCTCAAGACATCAGCTTGGTCGCAAATGGGTCTTCCAAAGTTGTGGCAAAATGGCTTAAAGACAACAAAGTCAAGGTATTGGAGTGGCCTTCACAAACCCCTGACCTCAATCTTATAGAATATGTGTGGGCAGAACTGAAAAAGTGTGTGCGAGCAAGGAGGCCTACAAAACTGAGTTATGAGTTATATCAGCTCTGTCGGGAGGAATGGGACAAAATTCACCCAACGTATTGTGGGAAGCTTGTGGAAGGCTACCCGAAACATTTGACCTAAGTTAAAACATTTAAAAGGCAATGCTACCAAATACTAATTGAGTGTATGTAAACTTCTGACCCACTGGGAATGTGATGAAAGAAATAAAAGCTGAAAATAGTCACTCTACTATTATTCTGACATTTAACATTATTAAAATAAAGTGGTGATCCTAACTGACCTAAAACAGGGATTTTTTTACTTGGATTAAATGTCAGGAATTGTGAAAAACTGAGTTTAAATGTATTTGGCTATGGTGTACGTAAACGTCTGACTGTAGGTGAAGGAATCAGACCTGCATTACATTCTCTCTACAATTACTCTGAAGATGATATGGTTATATAAAAATGGAGGTTATATATCTAACCTGTTCATACCAGAAATTGTCATTGAGGTAAACCATCTAAACTACTTTCCGAGGGAGACCTGGAGAGAGGAGGGGCACCAGGAGAAAGGTTCCCGGTGGAAAATGAGTCAGGTTGACAGACAGGTTGAAATGAGTCTTTCAGAATGAACAGGTTCATATAAAATGTGTATTCATGCTCGTCATAGCACGTACACATATTCAGAGAGCTTTGTCTCTACAAGAACAGTGACTGGATGAGGCCATCACCTGCTTGTCTGAGAACAACGCACAAATATCCCACAACATTTTTTTTGTGCATTACTACACAACCGGCGAAGAAAATATGTTTTTCTCCATATTCATCTTCACTACAGGGCTGCTCCCTTTTAATTCCCTGGCTTCTGGTCTTCACACATTAAAAGACATCTGACTGCTGCAAAATTTAGTTGCACAAAACCCCGAAGGGTGATGCTAAAAGGCTATTTAAAAATGGAGGGTAATATTTTTTGTAATTTCCGCCAAATACTAGACCTAATGAAATAGTCATTTGAAAACAACCTCAAAAAATGCACTGCTCTCACTAATTAAAGCAAATCATATCCAGGGGCCATAGAATACACAATCAGAAGCAGGGTGGAGTGGGGAGTGTTTGTGGTTTTAAAATAGCCTAGTCTTTAATTTTGTCACATTTATAGGCCAGCTGGAAATGAGAAAAGGCAACATAAAGGCCTATACACTATAACTATACTAAAAACACTGTTCGGAGCATCCAAATAGACTGAAGTCAGACAAAACAATATTCCTTAGCATAGGCCAATAGTCTAAACAATGTGCTATTTCTGAGTAGACCTATTTCCAAAATCACAACACTAGTCCTAAACTAAAACAAAGACTTGGAAACGTTACTTTTTTAGTCAGGCTAATTGAAGACGGATTTCAAGTCCTTCAGCCCTGCAACCACAACTCTTCAACACATTCTCTGCACAGAGTGCTACTGAATCTTCTGCATATGGCAAGGTTTGTCGAAGACTGTTGCTAGAAAAGTGGGTCAACTTCTAGGGATAGAATTCTGCAATCTTCAATCTCTGCACCAGACAATGCCAACAGTGAATATACTTAAGCCCATCTGAAAAGTAAAAATGCTGTGTTCTTACATATTTCAGAGCAAGGCTAAATAAATCTGGAAAATCCCTCCGAATATCCTTCTCACAACTGGTGATGATAGCAGCTTTGCTTAGTGACCAATATGGAACAAATTCAGAGATGTGTGAATATGTCTTTGAAAAAAAAGATTGATATTTAATTCGCAGACTTTGGCAGGAACATTTGGAGGCCTAATCCTTTGCATAGTGGGCTAAAAAGCCCAGAGGCGCTGTTTCTGTTCCAACAGGACGAGGATTAGAGTTTTAAGTAGTCAGTCACATCGCACAATCCCATTCTGCGCAAATGAAATGACACAAGGCTGTGACACAAAGGTTTCTGTCAAATATAACATAAGCATCATATTACTATTGACTAAAGAATGGAAGACAGATAAACAAGACCGTACTTTTACAATCCTATTTTAGTCATCCAGAAGAGAAATATGGGGAGTACTTCCTTTGACTTTCGGCTGCAGTTAAACCAGACTTCTCCATTTTCCACAGTCAAAAGAGAAATCATGTTGAGCTTTTCTCTGAGAGAACCTTTCTTCCACTAGAAAAGCCTGCCATTCACGGGACACCTGCGTGGGGAACACAAAGAGCGTCTGCCTCCACCTTCTAACAACCAGCAAATGCTCTCCCTTCGACCCCTGCCTCGCCATCACAGGTACTTAAAGGCCTCTGCCTGCACTGCATTCCTCTCACCTTAAGCTGTCCGCTGTGCTAAACTCAGAGCCACGTTTCATCTCCAACTTCAGGCAGCACTCGGACAGAGGGGGGAGGACAAGTTTATTTCTAATTCAGCACTTGCACAGAGAAGCTAGATAGTTATAGAGACTGGAGAGAGAGAGAGGATTTACCTGTACTCGTGACTGTCCTGGAATCTCTTGGTGCTGGTGACGCGTTGGGAAGCGGTCTCCTGAAGCAGCTTCTGAGTGAGCCGGTTGCTGGGAGTGGGATCACTCTCCTGCTGCTCCTCCAACTCGTGGTCACATCTCCACTCCTCATCCTCGTTCAGCGTGGGCAAATACCCTGGTAAAACCTTCCCACCCCCAGAGACAGAGCTCTGGTCGCTGTAGAGCTTAGGGCTCTCCCCCCCAGTCCTGGTGTATTCCAGATAGATATCTGACTTGAGGAACAGCGGGTAGGTGTTCTCCTCCATCATAGTTTGAATCTCAGTCTGAGCCTGGTCAAACATGGCCGGGTCAATGTGCAGCCTCATCACACAGTCCTTGATGAAGCTCTTGGTGGCCGGTTTGATCTGTCTCGAGACTATTCCATTGTTGTCCAGGATGTACTTTTTATAAATGGCTTTCGCCAGTTTCAGCTTCTTCTCCCCGCCCTGGCCCTCACTGGCCTCGAGCTTACGGAAGCCAGTGCAGGCGAACCAGAAGTCCAACATGTCGGCACATTCCTCCTGCTTGAGGAACGTCCGGAACAGGTGGATACCATCCTGGTCGTCCAGGAGAGAGTGCAGGGACTCTGCCCACTTAAGGTAGGGCGGCGTGGGGGAGGCGCTGCCCTCTGGCTCATAGCCCAGGTCCAGGTCAGGTCGTCTTGGCGTGGCCGTGGAGGCCTCGTTCTTGAGGCTCTTGAAAGAATAGAAGCCGTGGCTGTAGGGCCGTCCATCGCTGGACACCAGCTCTCCTTCCTCCCCAGGGACCGGGGGTCTGGGGGCATCCTCAGTGAAGCTGCCCCCCAGATCCACCAGGTAACCCCCCAACTTGTCGCCCACGCTCATGTTCACAGCGTCCATACACCCCGTCCCAGTACAGCCCACAGTGCAGAACTATCAGATCCACCCCTCTACTTATGCCACCGTGAAATAATTTCTCCTGTAAGAAAAATACAAAAATAAACAATGAGTGGAAGCTTTAAACACACGTTTAAATGTATTCACAGGCAACGATTCAGACGTTTATTATCTCATTTTGACAACTTAGTATAAAAAGAACAAACGTTTGAGACAAATTGGAAATCCATTCAATTACAGAGAAAATAAAAGCAGATTGAATATCTATGTCTAAGCATAGAATTCACACACACGTCTAATATTTCAAGAAGAAACCCTGCCAAAACAGAGATGCCATAAATTATTTCATTGCTCACATCGATAGCACCCATTTAAAAGGTTGAAAAAATATTTTGACTACTAAGAAATAAAATTCAATATCCCCTAAAGCAAAGGGCATTGAAGAAATCGCTACTCACAAAAAAAAGTGATCTGTGTGTCATGTGTTCACACAGATTAGCACGTTCCATTAATGACTCCCTACAGCAATACCTTAACATCAGAAGATTCTAGAATATATTTTTATTGTTGGGTTTCTGAACTGCAGCTAGGCTATATGTTAGTGTGAATGAAACCTATTCTATAAAATACAGCGATAGCGAAAATAAAGAACACTAATTTCAGATATAGCCTAACTGCTTCATCACAATCCTATTGAATGTATTTCTGACTTGGAATGGTTGGCTGAAAATAACTGAACGGAAAAGGGTTATGGACACCGAGTAGTAGGGTGCCTCTTCCTTCCATTCTTTAAAACTGTCAGGTTCTTATTTTGTTGTTTTTTCCTGTAAGTAGAGGCAGATGTGCACATCGACCCCTCTTCACTATTGAAAATAAACGTGCATGTTTGACATGTGTCATGTCATGTGAAGGACACAGAGAACAAAAACTCCACTTGAGGCCACTGATGACAGACACAGATCTGAGCAGTGTACTACAGGAGCCGACCCTGAGCATGAAATAGAGCGACAAGGGCAGAGCATTCTGGAGGTTAAAAGAGGAACTGCGGGGTGCAGACAGAGCCCAATCTGCCATGACTGTGACCATGGCTGCTGTGTGTGGTGAATGCAGCCAGGCAGGCACTCCGACTGATCATATCAGAGGACGACCTTGAGTCAAATATTTTCAGTCCCTGCTGAGACCTGGAGGAAGTGGCCCTCCCCTGTGGCTGTCCGGGAACTATAGAGTGGACAGACAGGGTATTTTACACATCACAGTGCAAGGAAACACTAACTATACTCAATCTCTCCTTTTCACGTTGACGGAGATGATGAATCTACAAAACAAATGTGATACGCTCAATTCTAGTAGCAGGAGTAGTACTTCTCTTTAAATGTTACATTTCAAGGATCTCAATATCTTTAGAATGTCCTCATCTATCTAGACACCAACTGACCTAGAATGTCAGCTCATACAAATACCTGGGTATCTGGCACTATCGTTCCACACACAAATCAATAATCTTCAAGCAAAGGTCAAGTCCAGACTGGGCTTTCTCTACCAGAACAAATCTTAATTCACACAGAGTGCTAAACACACCATGGTCCAAATGACAATACTCCCATGCTGGATAGTGGTGATGTCATCTACAATATGGCCCCAAAGTCCACCCTCAAACTGGACGTACTTTACCACTTTGCCATAAGCTTTGTCACTAGTGCCCCATTCCAAACCCATCACTGTGACTTATAGTCATTCATTAACTACATGTATGACATAAAACCCACTGGCTCACATTCATATACAAATCCCTCCTCGGCAAGATCTCCCTTTATCTCAGCTCACTATACTAAGACTCCACACCACCAACAACAACCTGAGATCGAGCAATTACATCAACCTGGCAATCCCCAAGACACTCAGTATCTTTGGTGAAAATGCTGTTCAATTACCTGCTGCTAGAGACTGGACCATGCTACAAAAAAAACACTAAAGCTATGCTATTTTGAGCCAACTGGTACTTTAAAATAAAAAACAAACTGTCTGAGAATTTAACTGATAACTGCATGTGTTTTCCCAGTGCCTCTTAATTAAATGCTGCACATTACTCAATCTCTTGCTGACTGGGCATTGTGTGTACTTTTAACTGTTGTATCTATGATATTGTTTCACCTATTTGTGTGTTATACGTGCTGCGCCTGCTACCTGAGAGGTCTCATTGTAAAATAAGAATTTGATCTTTATAGACACAGTAGGTGTGGACGTTAGCTAATGGCAACTGCTTTGACCACTGGGCATTAGTTCAGGCAACTGCTCAGAATGATTTGTGTAAATCATCAACATTATATGCAATCGGTCATGTCAATATCAAACCCTAAATCTAAGTTCCCTTCTTCACTGCATTAATTAAACGGCTCAATTAAAAATTCAGGGGGAAAAGCTTAGGTGTGAATTCGTTGTGGGATTCGTTTTTCCATTCTCAACTTTCAATGTGTACAATACCAAAACAACACAGTTGGAATCAATTAACTTAGCAACATAGCCTTCCAGCAACAACGTAACAAACACGTTAGGAAGCTGACGTTATACTGGAACAAAATAAAAGTAACAATATTGATGCTGAAATTCTGTTAAACCACAATGTAGCCTACGTAGTAGGACATTTACCAAAATAGCAAGATCACGTTATCAAGAACAGGCTGTGATATGATTCCAACAGTGAACACGTAGACCGTGCAAGTATTATCATGCGCACATTCACAAATACTGTGTTGCGGTCTTCAGTTTCGTAATATGCACGTACATTTCCAAAGAGTGTAATCTGTCGCTACTATAACTGTATTACTACACCCATTCCCTACCATCCCTAATGCTTTGAAGTGATCACCACATTCACTGCATTCATGTCTTGGCCTCTGAGTATGAGCAGCACAGCAGCAGAAACGGATGGGGGAGGGGAGGCAGAAACAAACTCCGTACACACAGCCAGGCCCTTCCGCAGCCGACCGACTAGTACACAACTTTGCAACACTATTTGCCTACTAAAATGGAAGTATCTTAGGTAATGAATGTTCAGAGTTGTTCACGACCAACACCCCACCATCATTCAGAATCGATAAAAGACGCAGCAGAGATAGAACACTCGATATCGGAATTGACTAGCGCACACACACACACACAGCAAAGCGATGGCACATATCATCTCCGGCTACCGCAATCCCAAACCGTGAGCTGAAAAAAAGTACTCTGTACTTCACCTGTGAAAACCTACTTGCCGTTTTCGAGTGCATCGGAAATCTTTGCTTGTACAGCTCACTATGAATCGTGTCATAGATGCGAATGGGAAGAGTTTAAAAATAACAAAGAAAACAGTCCGCTCTCCACCTCTCCATGGCTGTCTTTCACTCCTGTCTGTGTGGTGGTTCAGAAGATGTACAGCGCCACGAGCGTTCAAAAAACATACTGCCGCGGTGTAGAAGAAATGGGGGGGACCTGAACGGGGAGGGGGGACCTGAACGGGGGGGGGGGGGCTGAACTGGAGGGAGAGGGATGATGTGCATTCTCTTCAAATATGTTGATGGTAATAAAGACAACCTGATCAAACCATCTAAACAAATCAAAAGCCTCGAATGATAATGCTACATCTATACCATTACTTGGAAATCCTTTGGCAGAAAAGGGTCGAATGGGGGGGGGGGGGGGGGGGGGGGATGTATAAGCGATATTCTTACAGAGATAAACATAACATTTGTGAGGAGAGGAACAATGCCGCATGTAAAAGCAGATGATGTGGCAATAAGAGACAGTCGACCACCTGTCTCTATACGAATGCTATTTACAATATTTTCACAAGAACTGTTGCCAAGGAACTGTTTCGAGAATATAGATTCAAAAAGGCAAGTAATAATGTAATGTGGTTGTCCTTTGCCCCTGTTCTTTTATGTATATAGCTGGAACAGAATAATGAAGAATGTAGTTATTGTGTTTGCCTGCTGCCACTGTACTGTGGTTAGTTCACTTTGAAAATGTCCGTGAAACATCAATATCAACACACGGGGAATATGAACGTGGAGTGCAGCTTATCTACCTTGAATGTCACACAAGAAGAGAGCCAGAGAGAGGTCTATTATCACCATATGTCCACTACATTACAACAGCCAATGAATTATTGTATCTTATCATTTAATTCTATCAGCTCTGTCGGAGTTTACCAAAGAGAAATGCAGGGTGGTATGATGTTACTCTTTAACTCTTCCAGCTCCATTCTCACAGCTTGTAAAGAGATACAGATCAAAGCTATGCCTGTGATTGTATTCCTCCACCTGAACCAAAGGAGAGAAATGCTTAGACAAAAGTTCATGCAGGTGCCTTTCAACTTGCTATTCGAATCTTTAGCCCCGTTTAAGAAATGAAATGTCTTAAATGTTAAGAATTAACATGTATTTTTACTGGAATGTATATTTGCAAGGGCAATGTGTGTTTTGACTGTGTATCACACGCGGTGTGTTGATCTAGACCTGCAAACTAGCTGCACATTCCTGCAAACAATCAGGTCTGTAATCTCAAGGCTTTACTGTACTGAGATCAAAGGCCATTGGAATGCAGAAAGCCATTACTGGTCTTGATGGTTTGATTAGATTAGATCGTTCAAAAAGTACAGAGAATGACTGTACATATTTTTCAACTACATTATATTTTAGGGGGGATTTGACACCTGCACTGCAGCAGAATGAGCCAACACAAATCTGGCATATGTGCAGCCCTTCAAGATTTGGAGGTCCTGGTGTTGTGTAAAATGATCAGAGTAAACAACATCTTGAGGTATACTTAGTTACACCCAGTGTTGTTGTAACCTGGTTGAGGTTAGATATGACTGTATGTGCTTCAAGACACATTTTATTAAAGAGATTCTCTGTGTACTTTTGTATACTTTTTAGCCAGTAGTTCTGAAAGTATCACTCAGGAGCCAAAAGTGGTCCCCGAAAATTGCGTACTACGTCACATATGTGCAGATATGTGCACCAAGTAATTGCTCTCTCTCTCTCCTGTGTCCACTGAGCCTTTGGGCATGCCCTGCAATCTCATTGGGTAATGCTGGGCAGGCCTCTTCCTAGCTGTCACTCAAATGCAAGGGGCTAGAGCTCATTGGCTAGAACTCTAATTGGTAGTGGGCTGGCCCACGTGGAGGGAAATGTGCAGTTGAAGTCACAAGTTTACATGCACTTAGGTTGGAGTCATAAAAACTCGTTTTTCAACCACTCCACACATTTCTTGTTAACAAACTAAAGTTTTGGCAAGTCGGTTAGGACATCTACTTTGTGCATGACACAAGTAATTTTTCCAACATTTGTTTACAGACAGATTATTTCACTTATAATTCACTGTGTCACAATTCCAGTGGGTCAGAAGTCTAAATTGACTGTGCCTTTAAATAACTTGGAAAATTCCAAAAAAGGATGTCATGGCTTTAGAAGCTTCTGATAGGCTAATTGACATCATTTGAGTCAATTGGAGGTGTGTATGTGGATGTATTTCAAGGCCAACCTTCAAACTCAGTGTCTCTTTGCTTGACATCATGGGAAAATCAAAATAAATCAGCCAATACCTCAGAAAAATTAAGTGTAGACCTCCACAAGTCTGGCTCACCCTTGGTAGCAATTTCCAAACGCCAAAAGGTTCTACACTCATCTGTGCAAACAATAGTACACAAGTATAAACACCATGGGACTATGCAGCGATCATAACGCTCAGGAAGGAGATGCGTTCTGTTTCCTAGAGATGAACGTACTTTGGTGTGAAAAGTGCAAATCAATCCCAGAACAACAGCAAAGGGCCTTGTGAAGATGCTGGAGGAAACAGGTACAAAAGTATCTGTATCCACAGTAAAACGAGTCCTATGTCGATATAACCTGAAAGGCCGCTCAGCAAGGAAGAAGCCACTGCTCCAAAACCGCCATAAAAAAGTCAGACTGCAGTTTGCAACTGCACATGGGGACAAAGATCGTACTTTTTTGAAAAATGTCCTCTTGTCTGATGAAACAAAAATAGAACTATGGCCATAATGACCATCGTTATGTTTGGAGGAAAAAGGAGGAGGCTTGCAAGTCAAAGAACACCATCCAAACCGTGAAGTACGGGGGAGGAAGCATCATGTTGTGGGGGTGCTTTGCTGCATGAGGGACTGGTGCACTTCACAAAATAGATGGCAGGAAAATTATGTGGATATATTGAAGCAACATCTCAAGACATCAGTCAGGAAGTTA
This sequence comes from Oncorhynchus kisutch, assembly GCF_002021735.2. Taxonomy (NCBI): domain Eukaryota; kingdom Metazoa; phylum Chordata; class Actinopteri; order Salmoniformes; family Salmonidae; genus Oncorhynchus; species Oncorhynchus kisutch. Next base: position 55,767,647 of record NC_034183.2, read on the forward strand.
AAGCTTGGTCACAAATGGATCTTATAAATGGACAATGACCCCAAGCATACTTCCAAAGTTGTGGCAAAATGGCTTAAAGACAACACAGTCAAGGTATTGGAGTGGCCATCACAAAGCCCTGACCTCAATCTTATAGAATATGTGTGGGCAGAACTGAAAAAGTGTGTGCGAGCAAGGAGGCCTACAAACCTGACTCAGTTACACCAGCTCTGTCAGGAGGAATGGGCCAGAATTCACCCAACTTATTGTGGGAAGCTTGTGGAAAGCTACCCGAAATGTTTGACCCAAGTTAAACAATTTAAAGGCAATGCTACCAAATATTAATTGTGTATGTAAACTTCTGACCCACTGGGAATGTGATGAGAGAAATAAAAGCTGAAATAAATCATTCTCTACTATTATTCTGACATTTCACATTCTTAAAATAAAGTGGTGATCCTAACTGACCTAAAACAGGGAATTTTTACTCGGATTAAATGTCAGGAATTGTGAAAAACTGTGTTTAAATATATTTGGCTAAGGTGTACAGTTGAAGTCGGAAGTTTACATACACCTTAGCCAAATATATTTAAACTCAGCTTTTAACAATTCCTGACATTTAATCCTAGTAAAAATTCCCTGTCTTAGATCAGTTAGGATCAACACTTTATTTTATCTTCAAAATTTTCCAAACTGTTTAAAGGCACAGTCAACTTAGTGTATGTAAACTTCTGACCCACTGGAATTGTGATACAGTGAATTATAAGTGAAATAATCTGTCTGTAAACAATTGTTGGAAAAATTATTTGGGTCATACACAAAGTAGATGTCCTAACCGACTTGCCAAAACTATAGTTTGTTAACAAGAAATTTGTGGAGTGGTTGAAAAACAATGACTCCAACCTAAGTGTATGTAAACGTCCGACTACAACTGTCATTTATATTCAATTAATGACACATTTGTCAACCAAAAATAATTATTTTGAAAAAAAGAATGTTTCAAAATAATTTCTCATCGGGCTGAATTTTGTGTGAACTTACATAATACAAACGTGCTTTGACCTTGCTCAAGCTATTTGCTGGTATTTCTCAAGTGATCTTTTCTTGTTCATAAACTCTTTCACCTCCAATGGCAAAAAAAAATGTAACAGTAAGGTGTGGGTCATGTACTGTAAATGATCTACTTTATATGATTGGCCTGGAGCCATCTTCTTCTGAGAATTCAGTGACCTCATCTTTTTTTTTCTTTGACTCTTCTTATCAGGTCAATTCATTTTTTATTGTTAAAAAAAAAGTAAGATGGACAAATACGAAAGACTCTGAGAAATAAATTGTATGAAGGTTCAATTCTTGTTATATTCTTTTGAGTCTTGTCTTTGAAATGTAGATTTTATGGAACAGTGGTGTGCTTCAAAACACACCACTGTGCAAGACAAATAAGATAAGGGTGATTCTATGGGAAGGTCAACCTGAGCGTGTACAAATAAAGTTAGTCATTTCCAAATGAAACCACGTTGATAATTATTCTATATGTTGGAGTTCAAGCTTTATTTGACCAGTTAATGAAGGAAATTGCCTGAATTTGGACCATTACAGAGTAGGCTGCCAAGTCTCAAAAAAGGCTTTTCAGAAAGGGCTCACAGAGCTTATTTTTGTTCCACTCACAGCTGTCCTCCATCGTTAGTTATGAAGATGTTAATGTAGCAATACAGACCAACGTTTTATTTTATGTTCTACTATCTTATAAAGATAGTGGGGTGACTGGGACAGGCAATGTAACATCCATCCAGGATTTTTTGTTGTTGTAAAACATGCACCATACATTGGATCATCTTGAAACTTCCTCTGTTAAAGCCAACTTTCAACAAGGTTTCATATGGTCTATAATTGGGTTCTTACATTTCATTAGGAGTATCCTTTTTCAGCGCAATGATATCCTTAACATCCATAACGGTTGTGGATGGGATAGATATTGATGTTCACAGCCTTAGCTTCAGAAGCTTGTGAATTCACCACATTTTGTCTGCTTGTTCTTCAGACTTGCCCTGAAGTGATTGTTGATATCTTGAAAAAGACGTGTTCTAGATTGTCTTGGAAAATAAAATCTGATTTCTCATACAATGCAGTGCTGTTTTTTTTTTAGGTAGAAAGATGAGAAGAGTGTATCAACCATTTTTTTTTGTCTTTTTCAAATGGAATATTGTTTCATGTGCATATTTTGTTACAATATTATTTTTTATTTTTTTTAATACAAAAACATCTTATATTTGTGTCGACATTCAACGGGTCTGTGTTGCTTCATTAACATCTCATCTTCATAACTAACACTGGAGGACAGCTGTATATGTTTAATGATTAAACAAATCAAATAAAAGTGGTGCCTGACCTTGTATTCTATTCAGGCTGCCTGTAGTTATGTTTGTTTTTTATTATTATTATTATTATTTTTTACCCCTTTTTTGTGATATCCAATTGCCGCACTGCTTCTTGACACAATACTCACTTAACCCGGAAGCCAGCCACACCGTACAGCTGGTGACCGTGTCAGCGTGCATTGGGCCTGGCCCGCCACAGGAGTCGCTAGAGTGCGATGGGACAAGGACAAGCCGGGTCTAACCTGGACAATGCTGGGCCAATTGTCAGCCACCTCATGGGTCTCCTAGTCACAGCCAGCTGCGACACAGCCTGGGATTGAGCCAGGATCTGTAGTGACACAGCTAGGCACTGCGATGCAGTGCCTTAGACCGCTGTGCCACTCAGGATGCGCAGCATCAGTCTCCCCAAAAAGTGTGTCCATTTCATTTAACATCCATAACACTTCTTATTATCTTTATTTCTCCAACATGCCAATATTTAGAAGTCCACTTTTAGAGGATGTATGCTCACCTCAAGGGGTACTACACACACACACATGAAACGTTTCATTTATATTTTGTTTGTCCCTTCTGTGAGACATTAAAGTTGTTGATTTTTCATGCAAATGTAATTTCCATCATGCTGGAACCAGCCATGAACAGTGAGGACAAGTTGTAAACTACAGTGACATACATTTCTTCAAGTTAGAACTTTCTCTCTCCTCCTATAGAGAATTGCCTTTGTGAACATTTCCTGACGAAGCCCTTGCAGTTTCACTCAAGTGCACTATTATTCAACTGTTGTAGCCACAAGGGCACACAGCATGCCAGAGGTCTCAAATGACACAGAATGTCTGACTAGAGGAATTGTCTGTCAACATAGAGTGACTTGGAGTGCAGTGCCCCGGTGCTAATCACGCCTCCTCTATGACACATGTACATGTATTCATTATGTAAGGGATAGGAGGCTATGCACTCTATGGAAACGAATGAACGACACACTGGCGGAGTGGAACTGACCTTCCACGGAGTTGCATTATTTTCAAGAGAACGCATAGAGCAATGAGTTGATTGCCCCTTCTATACCATGGCTGTAATTTAAGACATTTGCCCGCTAGATGTGTTCATTTGCTGCTAGAAATGTGTTTAACATCCACGGAAGTAGCTAGCAAGTCTACTAGATGGTAACCAAACAGTATTCTTAGTTTAGCTAACCAAACCATCGGTCCTAGCTTTCTATTATGAAAATCAAATTCAACAATGCCATTCATGTTTTCAATTCACTTTTGTTTTCAAAATTCTACCGCGGGCCATAGCGAAATAATGCACACTCTGGAATGCCCTGCAAGCCAATCAGAAACGAGTATTCAAACGTTGCCATGGTATAAGCAGTTATTACATGGAGTGTCTACATGGAGTGTCTACATGGAGTGTCTACATGGAGTGTCTACATGGAGTGTCTACACATGACTGCACAGCAAGCAGTGTGCAGTGTGTGTAACATTTCCAAGAAATATGTTCAGAAGAGATACAGAAACAGCAGCAGAGTGGTGTGCTAGTAATAGAATGCTCTATTCTCTCGGTGAAGAAAACCATTTGAAAGACCACACCTAAACCATGGGCTATTCTATAGAGAGGAGGACATGCAGCACTGCTCACAGACATGCTGTATCTGCCTGACATCTGTGTCTCATTATAAATAAGAGCTCAAGTCTTAGGCTGCAGACCCATGTGACTGAAGACATAACATGATGAATAGGCTCGATATTGAAAAATGCCACACGTTCTGAAATAAAATAAGAAAATATATGTCTTAATTATGTAAAGCAACATGCCTTACCTTCAGTAAAACGTTACTCCATTGTTTAATGGATTTCTCTCCTCCAATTTGACACCCATTTGCTGAGGCTCCCATTGCAATCTCATTGGATAAATCAGGTGCCAGTAAAGACAACATCTCTCTCAATACTAGCAAAATGAAGGTGCCTGCCCATGGAGAATCTTGCCATACCAGGATGTATTTTTTATCCATTCGGTTCTGAAACAGAGGAACAAGAAAACATTTGGTTGCATTATCACCAAATATAAAATATTTTCAATTTGTCAACAATGCTCTGAGGATGTGAAATGGCAAGTAAAATTTTATTTGTGCTTCTATTTTTCAAAATTTTGACACCTCACTCAAATAGAAATTGAAGAAATGCATAAACATCACATGAATTTATGCCATTATTTAGAGAATAAACCAGCATCTCAAAATAATATCTAAAACCTGCCAGAAACAGCACCTTGAAGGAGACGTACTGCTGTGCAGAAGCCCCCTACCCTTTTTTAAAAACTCAAGACTGTGTTTATTTCAATATTTCTCAGCTATGTAGCACTGTCATCCAGATAAGGAGCTATTTCAACATTACCTGGTGAATAATAACACAAGGTCTGTAGCAGTGTTCCCCAATTGAATGGAAACGGCTGAGCAGATCTCCCATCAGATGCCACCAGCAGCTGCATATACAGCCCTCTCCCTGGCCTTCCTGGGCCCTGGCTTTGATCGCTGGGCCCCCCACGGCGAACAAACCCCAGGCCTCCGGGATTCCAGGGAATACCAATTCAGCTCAACACCAGCTCACCAGCAAGAGAAAAAAAACGGAGAAGTTTGGGCGTAGTGCCAAGTGAATGGATACGATTTACACAGATTGAGGAACTACCTTTGCAATTCTGCTCAGTCTTGCATAAAGTATTACATAAAGCCATTGAAGTGGCCTTCGAATAATCGTTAACCCTTACATGAATTTTATTTGGCTTGTGGCCACGTTCATTTGACATTATATCGATGTCTGCACATAACGTATGGACATCATGTTCCTCCCATAGAGCAAACTATTAGAATCATTTGACAGCTGTGTTTTGCAGTTTTCCTCTACTATGATGTGTAGGGATTGCGACTAGCAGCTGTAGATGCCAATCAACTACCTGTTGATTGGCCTTGGGACTGATTGACAAATGACATGACAGGTGCAGGCTGCTAGTACCTGCCCCCTCTACAAGGCAGCTGATAAGCTAGTGAGGGGTGGGTGTGTTATTGACAGTAAGGGCTGTCTTCTGTCCCGCCCTCAAGGCAGAGCTGCCCTCAGAAAAAGTTTGAAAAAGGAAAACTCCACTGAGTTTGTAATCACAAGTATAACCGGCATCAGTCTAACTTTTCTGACCAATGCCAATTCCTCAGCAGCAAAGGTACAGTGAAGGTCCAACAAACCCTTGTGTTATGCGAAATCACATTTGCTTTGCAGGTATGGCAAATCTTGTCATCTGCCTTACAAGGTTTGGTTGGAATATACAGTTGATATGCAAGGGAAAGCACAGTGCAGTAACAAAAATAAAGATGGGGTACACATCAAGTTTGGGGTGGCAAAAGATTTTACGTACCACCATTACCATGTACAGTGGGGAGAACAAGTATTTGATACACTGCCAATTTTGCAGGTTTTCCTACTTACAAAGCATGTAGAGGTCTGTAATTTTTATCATAGGTACACTTCAACTGTGAGAGACGGAATCTAAAACAAAAATCCAGAAAATCACATTGTATGATTTTTAGTAATTAATTTACATTTTATTGCATGACATAAGTATTTGATCACCTACCAACCAGTAAGAATTCCAGCTCTCACAGACCTGTTAGTTTTTCTTTAAGAAGCCCTCCTGTTCTCCACTCATTACCTGTATTAACTGCACCTGTTTGAACTCGTTACCTGTATAAAAGACACCTGTCCACACACTCAATCAAACAGACTCCAACCTCTCCACAATGGCCAAGACCAGAGAGCTGTGTAAGGACATCAGGAAAAAAATGTAGACCTGCACAAGGCTGAGATGGGCTACAGGACAATAGACAAGCAGCTTGGTGAGAAGGCAGCAACTGTTGGCGCAATTATTAGAAAATGGAAGAAGTTCAAGATGACGGTCAATCACCCTCGGTCTGGGGCTCCATGCAAGATCTCACCTCGTGGGGTATCAATGATCATGAGGAAGGTGAGGGATCAGCCCAGAACTACACGGCAGGACCTGGTCAATGACCTGAAGAGAGCTGGGACCACAGTCTCAAATAAAACCATTAGTAACACACTATGCCGTCATGGATTAAAATCCTGCAGCGCATGCAAGGTCCACTTGCTCAAGCCAGCGCATGTCCAGGCCCGTCTGAAGATTGCCAATGACCATCTGGATGATCCAGAGGAGGAATGGGAGTAGGTCATGTGGTCTGATTAGACCAAAAAGCTCTATTTTTGTCTCAACTCCACTCGCCGTGTCTGGAGGAAGAAGAAGGATGAGTACAACCCCAAGAACACCATCCCAACCATGAAGCATGGAGGTGGAAACATCATTCTTTGGGGATGCTTTTCTGCAAAGGGGACAGGACGACTGCACCGTATTGAGGGGAGGATGGATGGGGCCATGTATCGCGAGATCTTGGCCAACAACCTCCTTCCCTTAGTAAGAGCATTGAAGATGGGTCGTGGCTGGGTCTTCCAGCATGACAACGACCCGAAACACACAGCCAGGGCAACTAAGGAGTGGCTCCGTAAGAAGCATCTCAAGGTCCTGGAATGGCCTAGCCAGTCTCCAGACCTGAACCCAATAGACAATCTTTGGAGGGAGCTGAAAGTCCTTATTGCCCAGCGACAGCCCCGAAGCCTGAAGGATCTGGAGAAGGTCTGTATGGAGGAGTGGGCCAAAATCCCTGCTGCAGTGTGTGCAAACCTGGTCAAGAACTACAGGAAACATATGATCTATAATTGCAAACAAAGGTTTCTGTACCAAATATTAAGTTCTGCTTTTCTGATGTATCAAATACTTATGTTGTGCAATAAAATGAATTACTTAAAAATCATACAATGTTATTTTCTGGATTTTTGTTTTAGATTCCGTCTGTCACAGTTGAAGTGTACCTATGATAAAAAAAATGACAGACCTCTACATGCTTTGTAAGTAGGAAAACCTGCAAAATCGGCAGTGTATGCAATACTTGTTCTCCCCACTGTACTTAGGGAGTTTAAAGGTCTCTCCTTGACCTTTAAAATCATGACACCATATCACAGTCGATCTGTCTCAAGGGCATCCCTGACCATAAACCCAGCTAAGGAACAGAATGGTACGTGACACAGCACATGTCACGATGACAGCCTCGTAATGGTGTAGGGCTCTATTTTCGGGTGCAGTTAACCCAGCACAATTCTCAAATGCACAATATTTTGCCATTTCAACCTCTTAAAGCAGGCACTCTGCTCTTTTCAAAGCATTGCGCCAGGGTCGGTAATTTACCTGTCTTATATCAGCTCGCTTACGCTGAGGTGATATTAGAGACAGACCAAAAGCTGGTTTTAGCAGTAGGGCTGTTGTCTATGGCATGGATTTAGCCTGCGGAGGCACCCGGTATCCTAATCAATAGAATAGCATATCGCCAATGGTATATTAAAATATCACTTTTGGGAGCAGTTTTTCGATAATATTTATGTCCAGCTCCTGTAAAAAAAACTTTGCGTGCGATGCCCATTGAATGAAAGATGTCAGTAAGCCTATTTAGAAACATCAAGTTATGTGTAGGAAGCCTATTTAGAAACATCAAGTAGTTAAGTCTGCTTGTTTCTCGTTTATCATTTTGTTGAAAAATGAATCTTCCACTGTCCTCTGCTGAAGTCAAATCGCAGGATTTCTGAATGTTGTCCGTGTTGCTGAATCCGCTATTGTATTCATATTTGCATAGTCTGGTAACCCCGACCCTAGGTGGTTACATTGTGGGAGGCAACCCACCCCGCTGCCTATAGGGAGGCTAATATTTGACTGTTTGTTTGTTTACCTGTAAAATTCTTCACATGGCAAAGTCACCATACAGGCCATATCACTGCGAAGGTAGGCAATGTCTCTTGTTCAGATATGCAATGCAATTTGGGCTATAGGCTACCGAAATTTGAATGCAACATTCCCACGTTGAAGGATATTACTTTTTTTAAAAGGCATATGAAAATGTGGATACATAAACATGTGTTATAACTAGGACTATTATAGGGTTACTATTGTATGTTATTTATACTCTATGCTATTTAATAAACTAGTAGCGCTATCTTTCACGGATAGGACGAACATCCATTTTCTCCCGCAGGAGTTTATGACAACAGAACACCAAACACCGTAAATATACAACTTAAAGCAACCACAAAAGGCTTTGGAGCAGTTTTTCATTGGCCAGTGAGTGGTCAAGCCATCATAACACCTACAACATGCGCCCATAATTCCCACTGTCAAAATATCAAAAATATTTCTGACACACCCACAACTTGAGTGCGCTTAGATTTATGTTAGAGGTTAGTTTGTCAAAATAGATCCCATCGTGTACAATGATGGCATCCACTGCAGTGTATTATTATCTAACCAAAAAAAACATTCATTAACCAAGCACTTGCTCTCTCTTTCTTATTGACACCATGCCATCCAGCTATCTCCACTTGTAACTAATGATGTCACTTCCTTTATAAGTATTCACATAACTTCACATAACAATATTACACATTATTCTCATAAGTATAATTGGAAAAAGTTATCCTTTTGGTGCTTGTAATATAATCACTTTAAGATCAACAAACAAGTTAAATCGTCAAATATCCTATCATTGCATGTAGCAGAGCTAGAGCATATCATGAGTAAGGAGGTCAGGACATCAGATACAATGTTCAGGGTGGTAATCCCAACCCTATCATACCCTCTACGTTACACATTAACCTGACATCATTACATCGTGGTGGTAGTTAGCTCCTAAAACAGGGACATGTACTGTTCATAAGAAGGATTTCCTTTTGAATCCCTTTGTTCAATGATGTCTCAAATGTTGACGATTCTTCTGTACACATGAAACAATGCAAAGTGATGCAATACAGAGGAATATATCTTGGTTTCAGCTATGCTTTAATTTGTCTTCCTCTCTGAATTATCAGGAGACAAACCCTTGGGTACAATAATGCAATGTTTATATTATACCCATGGATGATTTCTTCAATCCATTGTAACGGTCCAAGTAATATGTATTATCTGTAGGTACACTATCAACATATTGTATGCATGCGGTGTGGAAAGTGCAAGGTTTACAAAGTTGCTGTGCTGTGCATGCAAAATACCATACTGCTTTATTGCAAGAGAATATTCATGGACAATTAATCATCCTACTGCTTTACCATCAACATAGTACGTGTTATGAGTTGAGTTATAATTTAACATGGGGCCTTTTAGCATTAGTGGAAAAATCAAAGTAAAACTTGGGACTCAATCAGACCGGACATTGAATTGCATCGTTTTCTTCTCCACCAAAGACTACAAGTCTTGTTTTGAAAATTGTAAACATTTACCTGTATGGGGGGGGGACCTAAAGTGGAAAAGCATGTTCATGCTACTGCAATGTGAGCTTGATTGAATTGAGCCCGTTGTCAGATATTCACTGAACTAAGATCCATTGTTACAAGTGAATAGAACGAACAGGCACACACAATGGAATACTCCATCTTTCCATCAACCAGGAGTCAAAATGTTCATATCTGAATTAACAACAGCTTAAACATTTGCCACCTACGGGCTATGGCGCACTTGATTTCCTGTGCTGCAATTCACAGCTGCCGAAGATGATAAGGTAACCTAAACCAAGCCTCTAGGTGTCTTTTACGTTCTCCATTGTCTGTGACCCAGCCATCTGCTCACCTACAGCAGATGAAAATGCTTCTACATGGATCCCTCCAGTGAGTTATATCACACAAGAATGGAGCCTGGGCCACGCAGGGAATTCATGCACTGTCTTAGACTGTGATTAAATTAAATGAGTTTTCTGCATGCAAGTGGTATTTCAATTTCGTCTCCTCCTCCTCACCTCCTCTCCTTAAGATTGCTTAGCTTCTCATTTTCCAGAGACATTTCCTGTAAATCCAAAATAAATCTCAGGGCTCTCCCACGGTCCTGCCCATTTTATCTAATTTGCACATCTGAGAGCTGTGTTTGCTTAAAGACAGTAAAGTCTCCTTGGTGAGGGGAAAAACGACCAATGTGCAAGTTTGACAGTGACTATGTTAAAGGTCACATCCCAGAATAACAGCTCATGAAATGTAATGAAGCAACAACGGGCCTTTCTTTTGCAATTTCACTCCTTTTTGGGATAATTTACTGACTGCAGAGTTATTTCTCTAAATGACTTCAGCATGTCACACATTATTCACTGCTGTAGAAACGTGGATAGTACTGAGAATAGGATCTGAACTTACATGATGCTTGCCAACCCAACATGCTATATACCACTTTGCCAAAAGTCCAGACACATAAACTCCTATTTTGTGTATGGCATTTACGACGATACTGTGCACATGTGCTTTACACTTATGCCTACTTTGCTTGATTCATTGCTTTTTATTTCGGAGTTTCTTACTTCCGTTGAGGACATGCTGGACAATCACTCCTACATCCTAATCAGCAGGAACGAAGACAAATGACATTCCGATCTCTCAGCTGTATGTCACGAATTCATGTACCCGTTCAAAATGCTCAAGTTCTGTTCCAACTATTTCAGTGGCTGTTGACTGAATAATATGCAGCTCAAGCTTTCAATAAACAGGCAATGACAGCCATAACGCCCGATTGAGATTGAGAGGGAACAGAATGCGACCTGCAGATGTTCCTTTGACTTCCTTTCACACTGCTCTGGAGAACCACTGTTGGCTGTAGAGAGATCTTTCGAAATAGGCATCGATGCAATACTACTGTAAAATAGTAATTGCCACCATTCTAGCTGCACTAGGAACAGTTTTAAGATGCAGCGACGGATGGGCGAAGCATACATACAATGGATACACAGTCATTTTTTCTTAATAAACGTGAATAAATCCTTAATTTCACATTTGTCACTTGACGTTATTAATTTGTTTGCATTATCATCGGACTGAATCAGGATAACCAAGATAAAGGATGGGGTTTTGAGGTTAAAATACAGACAATGAAAATGAATGACGAAGAACTAAATATCACCTTCATCAGAATGTTTTGTGTTTCCTCTCCTTCGTGACAGGATAAAAGATGATGGCAATCAACAACAAAAATCGTCAATCATCTAATTGAATGATGCAAGCTTCCTTTCATAGAATAATCTTAACAACTTAATACATCCCCAGTTCTTCTTTTCTATTTCCTTTTGTTCCAGCTGCCAATGTGGATTTTCACTCCCTTTGTAGGCCTTGCTTGAAATAGGCTTATCTCTGGAGAGGCCTCTACACTTGACAATAGCCCATCTATACGTTAAAATGAACGCTCTATTTCTTTGTACACACACAAGGCGGTATCATGTTTCAAAACCAGTAGTTTTCAAGTCACTCACAAAAAAATGAAGTTGGCATAAGAACAAAAGCTATAAAAAAAATATGTATGTCTCAAGGTTCTCATTTAAAAAAGTATGGAACAAGACTCAATGAAATAAAACACGCACAAATGTTTTCAGCGGCTGAGTTTTTTTTCTTCAGCTGAGGATACTGTGAACCACAGTGCAAGCTTTGGTCAAGCTTTGGTTAAGAATAATTAAGTTACTTGAATAGAAGGGACTTAAAAGAAAGAGTGTCTCTTTGGTGTATTGATATGCTGCTCTTTTTAGTGCTTGAACGTCTTAAAAGAGCAATACCCCAAAAGACTGTCCGAAAATGTATTCTGGAGTCCTGCTGATGTTCTTTGTCATTGCTGAATATATCGTGACTAACAAACCCAAGAGTGGATTAGGCACATAGGATTAAACGATTTGCCGCCTTGAGTTCATATTACTACTTATAGTTTCTACTCTTCGAAACATGCATATAATATAACTACATATTCAGGCTGCTTTTTGTTTGTTATGGAATGGAACCCTGAAGTGACATGCAGCGGTGGCCGTGCACCCAATGGCGAAAGTCCTCTGATCATAGAAGATCTGTTGGGTTGGACAAATGCACATGAAATTAGGCATGAAAGCTTGTCATTATGCCCAGTATTTTGGGCTTGGGATGCACTTCAAGCAGTCAAAACAATTGATGTGCTCTGCCTTGGCAAACAAGGAGGCCCGTGACAGTAGCGAGATCATCTGAGAAAGAAAAAACGGAAACGGTTTCGAAATGACAAAGAAATGGACCGATAAACAATGCAAAAGCAGCCATCGCTCTCAAAGGTTCAACGCTGTGCAGACAGTATAACTACCACTTCCATTTGAATTTACCTTGTTACGCGATGCTTGTTTTTGTTCTGCTGAAATGCCGACGGCTCCGATTGTCTTGCTGTGGATCACGTCCCGCGCTGCGCAGTCTGCGGTATGCAGAGCCGCCATCTTTAATCACAACTGAGTTCATCTGTCGATGGTTCTTTCCTTTCTCCCCTCTCTTACTCTGTTCTTGTCTCTCCGTCCCGGCCCCCTCTGCGATTGTTGTGGGGGTTCTTCTTTTCTGACTGACATCAAACCGCCATATCGACAGGCTCATGTGCCGCCTGGTAGGGGGGCAGCTCAAAACAAGCAGCATTGGCCGCTCTCCTTTACCTCGCCGCACATTCACTGACCACATTTCTAGTTTTTCTCCAAATAATAGCGATTCCAAACAATAATTAATCTTAGCACTGAGGCCTTTGATGTGTGGAAGGCCAAATTCAAAGCTCCTCAATAGAGTCTATTGAATACATCTTTCTGTCAGATGTTCCGAGTAATGAGATTTAGAGGACTTTGATTGATCTAGGCCAATTTGTTGTCACCCGTACTGTCGCAGTCACATATTTTACGGATAACAAAGGTATTAGAGACACAAACACTTGATCCAACCAATCCGACTTTGTTGTTCTTCCGTTCTTCCGATGTACAAAAATCGAGAGCAAAAAAACATATCGTAAGTAAACAAGGGCTCAGCTGGAGTTCTATGATCGCGCCATTTGAAACCAAAACAATTCTGAGAGGCCTTTGACTACGTTTTTGTTGCTTTCATCCCGACGATGCTCTTCATCCATTCTGACACCCCACTGACATGACTCGTTTCCCCCTTTTATGGTCGGAGACTAGATTTTAAGGCTAATCTTGTTTACTGTCACAGTTTTTTGTTTGTTCCGTAAAGTACTTTTTTCGTGCAATAACCAGTTAAGACTCAAAATGGTCGATGCTCTTACCTGGCTCTCCTGCTGAGTGTGTCGTCGGTTCTGATTTCTCTGGTCCGCCATGACTGGGCGCAGTCGCCTGCTTGCCACTCTAGATTACTTTCTTATACTCATGAACCTGTTTCTGTTTCTTACTAGTGGATAATGGAAAGATGTGCATCTTTACTTCATGTTGCAGCTTCTTCACTGCAACCCCATTGGAGGATGCGAGGACCAGATGATAGTCTGCAGAATCCTATTGTAACTATAGCAACAGACCCCGCAGGCATGAGTGACTTGCTCCTAATTGCTGGGTAAACATTAGAAATAGCCCACTTACTATTAGCAGATATGATCACAGTTTGTGACGAGACTTCGGGGTGACAATTACAAAAATGAAAGAGGCTTTGAACAAACAAAGCTGAACGGAGTCCTCTTCCGCAATCCAGTCTGGTTAAAAAATAAACTCTCTAGCCATGGAGAGTGGTGGAAATAGCTGTGCTTTGTTATAAAAACCTGAAGTTTGGTTCTTTTTAGATCAAAGCTAGCATGTGTTTAATGGATAGTGAAGATTGCGAAATGCCACAAAACACACAACAGCCACTGAGAAGAGGTATAAGCAGATGAGAGTAGTGAAAAGAACATTGGGGAAAAGGGGGAGAGATGATTATTGCCTTTGTTGTATAGCGTTATCAGCTGCTTACCTTCATATGAATTTCACACTTGCTTGTCTTGTAGCAGCCAGGGTCAGATTTAGCAAACCCTTCCCACAATGACCGATTTTCCATTCACACTACCCCAACGAACATCCATGGTATCGCCTGCCACTTGCATTTGCCTTGATTGCGCCACAGTAACACAAATTTTACTTTCAGATTTTCGCTTGATTTCAGTGGTTCTCTTTTCGCTCCTTCGGGCACATTGGCCAGCATCTGTAATAGAAACAAGAGAAGCTACAACACTCAAAGACATGTAACTCTTAAAAAGAAGAGAGCATCACAGGACAAACAGCTGGCCAGTGGTATCAAGGAGAGCCAGGATTAATGTTTGGGAGGGGTGAAATGTTGGAGCAGTCAAGTCCTGGCTTGGGGAGAAAGATTTGATTTACCTCGCTCTTCATCGAAGATGAGTTGTAAGTTGTCATGGACACAAGGATTTTGTGTTATTTTTTTCTTATCCTGCAGATTCTCTCTGACGCTCCCCCAGGGGAACGCAGACCTGCAGAGAGGAAAATTGATCGAAAGTTTCGCCTGACATTTTTTTGTATTTTTACCTGAACAGATGGATTAGAGAAGAAAAAAAATCTAGAGCCAAAGTACAGTCTACAAATCTTTCATTTGGTGGAAGTGACCATTATAGTAGATGCACATTTTTACAAAATAGTCTGTGTGTGCATGGGTGTGTTAGGAACATATTGTCCTCTCTATATTGTGTTCGATTTTGTTCATATTGCCACCTTCCAGCATTCCCTGCACATTCTCTGACTATGACGTTCTCACTACATCAGAGAGACTCGTCAAACAGATCCACTATGGCAAAAATACAAAGCAAACATTACCCCGCCACGTACACAAATTAAGACATCGACATTGTCTGACCACAGAGACAAACACTCAAAGACCTCCGTTTGGACAAAATAAACTACAAGTGCTAAGACGTCTGGCCACACAAGTGTTTTATATTGTACTCTGTGAGTGTATCAGGTAATATTCCATAGTGGTGGATTTCTCATTTGAAGCCGACTGTCTTTTCATGGACACACTCACTCCCATATTTCCACTCATGAACAGAAAAACAAGCGCTGTTTGTAAAAGAGAAGTTTGGCCAGTGTGTCTATAACAAGGAGCAATGCATTATTAAAAAGATAGCTGCATTAAATAGTTGTCTTATTCTCGGAGGGAGAAAGTGAGTTTCTTGGTGTTTCACCACATGAATAGAAATGCCTCATAATGATGTAATTTCAGGCTAAGAAATAGCTCTCAGGGTTTACAACTGAATTGATTTACGATTCTGTTTACGGATCTGCGGGAGTTGTTCTGAGCACAAAATCAATGCTGTATGACATTACAAACTCCATACTATTTTAGTTTCAGGGATACAAGTTATTTTCATAAAGATTCAAACACGGGAGCAGACACCATTGTTTCAGTCTCATTTCAAATGTTCCCCTTCATTCTCCATGCCTCAGATACCTGTTCTTTACTATAAAGCCTAGATGTTCTGCGGCCTTTGTTCTTCATCCATAATGTGCAGTAAAGCCTAGTTAAAGTCACTGAACAAAATCCTATCAACAGAAGTGCCTAGATGGATATGGCTGGTAATGACTGCTAGGATGAATGTCCTCATGTGTGGATCAGGATGTCCAAGGCCAAAGCCTCATTTTCTGTACCAACTGAGCTCTGGACAGAACCTTGAGCTCTGGCTACTGGAGAGTGTGATATATTATGGATGTTATAGGCAGGTGTATGTGCTTGGCATTTATAATACAGGCCTGGCAGAGCAGAAAAGTAAGAATAACCCAACTTGTGTGTTGCTGTGTTTGTTGATTCTAGCTACTGGGCACACACTGGTTGAATCAACGTTGTTTCCGTGTCATTTCAATGAAATTACGTTGAACCAACGTGGAATAGATGTTGACTGAGGGCCCTGTGTGGCTCAGTTGGTAGGGCACAGCGCTTGTAAGGCCTGGGTTGTGGGTTTGATTCCCATAGGGGACCAGTACAAAAATGTGTACAGTCACTCTGGATAAGAATGACTCAAATGTATTGACGTCTGTGGGTAGTCACTACTGAATACAGTAATATCCATCCTAGTGACTTTCTTATACCGAATTTGCTTAGTAAGCTACATATTTGTTACCAATTTTAATTGTTTTAACAATAGTTTTTTTTAGCTCAAGGAGCATCATTTAGGCCTCGTAGAAATGCTTTGGGTTGTGGTTGATGAATATTGTAATCCACAAATTCCATAACTTTCCACGCTTCACTGTATACCCTGTATTTATGGATTTCATAATTCTTGTGAACCAACAAATAATCTCCTACTATTGGTGTTGTTTTCACCTCATTTCACTAACTGGGCAGCCCTGCACCTATCAGCATCCCCAGACTACAGAACATGGAACCCTGAGATAAACCGCACACAATGAAATTCCACCAATGATCAACAGAGGACAAAGTAGCAGCCAGCAGCTGCAGTCACTTTTAAATCTCAACCTACAATTCAGTCACAAACAAAACAATGAGCACGGAAAAAAAAAACAATAGACACCCTCCACAACTAATCTTGACAGACACATTCTGTATGTCAAAGACACTACGGCAGGAGCAGAGCTCATTCAAACCATTTGTGTCCTGAACATTGCATCATGACATATTGCATTTCCATTGTCTTTCTCAAATCACTCTGCTCATGTTACTTCCGAAACAATTACAACTATTTGGGACTTCATTAGCTGTGATGGCTGTTCCATTTATGTTGGCCATGCCTGTGCCGTGATGTAGCAAGCAAAGACAAACTAAACACAACTCATCTTTTTCATTGAGTGCTTTTAGATTTACATTTTTGATTTAAACTTTCAAATGTTTTGTTTTAAATATGGCTCAGTATAGTCGCTTGCTATACTTACAAAGCATAAAAGGTAACACTAGTTTAATAAAGACATTGTTAGCACCAGCAAACCTCAAGAATAGTTTAACATAAAACAGAGCAAGCTTTTGTTCGTCTCTGGGTACTGATGATTAGGGATAAGCAGGTCAAGGTTTCATCCACAACATCTGTTGGTTTTCAACACTGACTCATTCCCAATGGTAATGAGTCTTGTTCATTTTGGAAAGCCTTTGAAACAACCCCTAGGATATCTGATCAAATGAAAGCCCTAAGGCAAGCATTTCTCTCTGAGGTTTTGGGGAAGAAGAAGATAGTGAGAGCTCCACCAGACTCATGCATATTGTATCACAAAATGTAGAGGCAATACAAATGTACTGACTATCCATATCAATACCGTAGAGCAGTTCAACTCCAGTTTCCTTTTCTGGGGTGCATTTTCCCAGTAGACTCAGAAATAACACATAAATATATCTGCAGTATTATAAAATACAGATTTGTACTTCTATAACCATACACCCTCAGTAACAATGTAACATTCCCCCCCCTAGAAAAGGCAATTCAATTTGAATGTTAGTCCTTCTGTTCCCAGTGTTCTGCAATTAACAGTCTGAAAAAAAAGGATACATCTCAGGCTTACATTTCCTGTCTCATGACTCTCCTTCTCCTCTCTCCCCTCCCCCATCACTAGCAGTCTGTCTCCTTTCTCTCTCTCTCTTTATTTCTTTCTTTCTCTCTCCTCTCTCCCAAAGGTGTTTGTTTATTCCTCCCTCCAGGCTGTAGGACTGAAGCCCACTCCCACTGTCAAAGAAACCACCGACAGAGAAGAATAAGGGACCCAGTACAACTGGTGTAACTCTGCTGACCAAACCATCGGTGCCTCTAAGAACACATCGGAAACAGCATAGAACACACACTGCCGTTAACAAATCATTCCCCCCCCCCCCCCCCCCACAGATCCCGTTAACAAAACATTTTTCTCCCCACAGATTATATTGCATTTCTGCTTAGGCGTCTTGTCGTTTCTGCATTCCTGTTTAGGCCTCAATAAGAATTTTGAGCACAGTTTGGATGGACGAAAATGACAGACTTGTTAACGTTGGGCCAGCAACCCGGAAGGTCGCTGGTTTGAATACCTGAGCCGACGAGGTGAAACATCTGTCAATGTGCCCTTGAACAAAACATTCAAGGGCGCCGTAATACTATGGCTGACCTTGTAAAACAACATATTTCACTGCACCTAAAAAATATATAAATGGTTGGCCATTCGCAATTACATTCATTTTACATTACTAGCTTGGTCATTCTTAAAATGTTGTGACAAATGTGTCCCATGTCTGCAACAATGAAAACCTCACATTTTTGAAGGGCCATTTAAATGTAAAAAGCTGTTTCAATAATAATTTTAATTGTTCTGTATATTGCATAAATTGTGTGTGTGTGCGTGTGTACTAGCTAGTCTTGTGAAGCTTTGAAAGACAGTGCAGTGTAATAGCCTCCCCCTGTGGTTCATGCAAAACATTTATTTTTCTCATTCTTTTTTTTATTACTCGCACCTAATGTCACTTCCAAAGTGACAGTTCATTTAAATAGGCCTAATGCTAAAATACATTATATTTTACATGCATTGGTGGGGTCCTTACTAGCTACTCCCTTTCAACTGAAATGGTGTTACTTCTGTCAAAACATCACCTATTTCCAATTTAAATACATGCACACGGCATAAGCCATGAAAAAAAAAACATTTCAGGGTCATTTTAACTGCATATAGGGCCAGGGCCGCCACGAGATAGCTGATACTACTTCGTCTACATGAGATATGGAACACTCTTTCATGCGCTAGCCAGCGCAGGCGCGGTGGCCAAGTGGTAAGGCGTCGGTCTCGTAAACCGAAGATCGCGGGTTCGAACCCCGTCCGTGCCTTTTACGAGATTATCAATAGCATTTCTGCTAAATCAAAAATCGATGTACCATTTCCGTAATCGAAATATAATTTATAATAGTAAGCGTGATCAGCCACAACAACAGTCATATTTGTGTTGATTTTCACTTCGACTGCATACCTGACTTTTGAAACATTGTGTGTGACTACTTTACCATCAATAGGGGGCAGCAAACACTCAAGTTTTTAATGCGTGCATACAATCTTTCCTTTACAATTAATGAGTACATAACATTGTAGCTACCTTAAGAGTGAAACGTGACATATAGGCAACAACTGACTAAATTAGTGTGCTAAATTGCGCAATATATTCATATTTTAAAAGAGACATGGGGACTTTTGTAAGAATTTTACAAAATAACGCAATGTTGTGTTTTTCTTACATCCCATTTCATCTGCATTTTCAAACCCTTTCACCAAGTCTTATTGTGAATTCCTTTTGGCGCGCGCGGAACCCTGTTCTGGGCACCATAAACGCACAAAACAGTGTGACGCTCCATGGATTTCGATGAATCCATTTCCCAGTTTCAATATTGGTATAATACTTTTAGGAAAATAAAACTCATACTTCCATTTACAGTAGGCCTAGCATATGCCAAACTTTCCCCCCAATAGCTGCAGAAAACAACGCAGGACAACGCCATATCTGACTCTGATACGAAACCCCCCCCCCCCCCCCCCCCCGAATGATTCTCTGAATTTCAACAGCCTATAATTAACAACAAAAACTAATTTATTTGGATAAATGCCATTTTGCTGTTGTCTGTTTTTGAGACTGCATCACCCCCTTCACAGCCTCTCTTACCTCGTGGCGTGACCATGAAGCAATGTTAGAGGCAATGTATCGAGATTTGATTTGAATGCATTGAGTCAAATCCGCCAGACACTGCTGAGCTCACCACTAGGTGCACGGATACTTAAAGAAACAACAACACATAAAATCAGACAGTCGTTCCTTCCTATCCTGCTGACTGGTCTGATATTATCATGGTAAGTTTAAAGCGACGTTATATCCATGATACACGGAAGATGTTTTGCTTGAGAGTTCGGAGCGGCTGTCATGTCGTCTGTCTACCAGGGCTGGGAGGGCCAGCAGGTGTGAGGGGGATTCTTATTGCTGTCACTCCGATTATCTAATAATTATAGGCCTATGTTATTGATCATTTTGAATAGCACAATGAACGCTAAACTTGTCTGTGAATGTTTAGATAATGCTATTGTTTTGATATTAGGTATGCATGATTAGTTGTCGTATTAAATGTGCTGTTTTTTTTTTCACGGAGTGGTCTCTCAGAGTAGCAGACAGATTGTGTCTGAGAGTACCTGAACTCTCTAGGGACCACCAGACCATGTCTGGGACTCAACTAACGCCCACTGAATTCACTAAATGCACACAAGACCTGTATATTAAAACATGTTGTTTTACATTCAATACAGAGGGACATATTGCAGCAATATGATATTAATGTGCACGTTATAATCCAGTTGTTGTACAAGGAAATGTCAGCTTGATGCTAATCAAGTGTGTAGTTTATGAAAGGATATGTTCAAGGATTGCACAGTGATTCAAATCATGAGGATTGAATAATCAGTAATCACATCATTTGTATAAAATACACAGGCTACTGTAAAGCCGTTGTTCTTATGAAACCAGCCTTATTGTAGGTCATGTAGGATGTAGCTAGATTAACTAATTATTATAGCAGGCTGACACTGACACATTGTCAATAACAGTGAGTGGAAGTGTGTTATCGATTTTATAGCCAGACAAAACCCCTACCTTGACCATAACCCAATGTCAGTTATGCAATAGCCTACACACAAACTGCACTCTTTGAAAATGAGTTGAGGATAAAAGCTGAGGATGATGTAATATTGTATCCATAAGTAATTGTAATGTGTATGAGAATGTCAGGTGGCCTTAGTGTGGTCTCAGTCACGGGATCTTGTGGGCGAGATGAGTTTGATTAGAATCCAACTGGCCCGCAAAGTCCCGCTTCTGTGATTCACCCTCTCATCTTAACCAATTAGCCCAACTTTATGTTTGATTGTGTGATACTGTGGTTATGTTGGGACAGAATAAATTGTCAAACTAGTGGCAGGCAGTGGTGCCCAGTGAAGTTAAAATCTAATGCCGCAGGGAGAATGAGGGGCTTTTGGGGGCACTTGTGTTTCAGTTTCACCATCATAATGCCCCTAAAAATCCTTATTGCTCTTGCACTGATCTCCTATCGCTGTGCTTATGGGGGTGTATAAAATACATATCAGATTAAACTAAAACACAAATCAGATGAAACTAAAACACATATCAGATTAAACTCATATATATATATATATATATATCAGATTATACTAAAATATATATCAGATTAAACTAACCCAACTCTTTCCCCTCTATACATTTCACAGTGCCCTTGGATTAATGTCCTAACTAGCTTTATTGTATTGGATTCCATTACATGGGCTGATGTTGATGGTGATGATGATGATGTTGAAGATGATGATAATGTAATCATCATTTTTTATGTTTAGTTTCAGTTCAGCATATTTTTGATGATGATGTTGACTTGATGTATTTGATAAGGTACTTAACTTCTATCTAGGTTTTACTTTGTACTATTAGTGGGGCTAATGTTGATCATAAATATTGATATATTTATATTGATGGCTGCCCACCCATGACTAATGCACTAGCATTGTATGTACTACCTTTGCATTCAGTATCTTTGTGATTCATATGTGTTTTTTAAAATGTTTCTACATCTTATGTGCTCCTTGCTGCAAAACCAATTGCCTTCTTGGACAAATAGAGTTGAAACATGAACTAATGTAGACCACCGTTCAAAAAGTTTGGGGTCACTTCGAAATTTCCTTGATTTTTAAAGAAAAGCAACTACGGGATGCTGGCCTTCTAGGCAGAGTTGCAAAGAAAAAGCCATATCTCAGACTGGCCAATAAAAATAAAACATTAAGATGGGTAAAAGAACACAGACACTGGACAGAGGAACTCTGCCTAGAAGGCCAGCATCCCGGAGTTGCCTCTTTACTGTTGATGTTGAGACTGGTGTTTTGCGGGTACTATTTAATGAAGCTGCCAGTTGAGGACTTGTGAGGCTTCTGTTTCTCAAACTAGACGCTCTAATGTACTTGTTCTCTTGTTCAGCTGTGCGCCGGTGCTTACCACTCCTCTTTCTATTCTGGTTAGAGCCAGTTTGCGCTGTTCCGTGAAGGGAGTAGTACACAGCGTTGTATGAGATCTTCAGTTTCTTGACAATTTCTCGCATGGAGTAGGCATAATTTCTTAGAACAAGAATAGACCGATGAGTTTCAGAAGAAAGTTCTTTGTTTCTGGCCATTTTGAAGCTCTAATCAAACCCACAAATGCTGATGCTCCAGATGCTCAACTAGTCTAAAGAAGGCCTGTTTTATTGCTTCTTTAAACAGAACAACAGTTTTCAGCTGTGCTAACATAATTGCAAAATGGTTTTCTAATGATCAATTAGCCTTTTAAAATGATAAACGTGGGTTGCTGATAATGGGCCTCTGTACTCCTATGTAGAAATTCCATTAAAAATCTGCCTTTTCCAGCTACAATTGTAATTTACAACATTAACAATGTCTATACTGTATTTCTGATCAATTTGATGTTATTTTAATGGACAAAAAATTTGCTTTTCTTTCAAAATCAATGAAATTTCTAAGTGACCCCAAACTTTTGAACGGTAGTGTACATCTCTGTCAAATTGTTAATTTCATGTCTAAGGATAAAGAAAAGGTTATACCTGTATTTTGTTTATTGGTCATATATGCAAATAGGTCCACGGTGTAATGTTTGTAAATAGTATTACATGTACTGTAGGTAGGAAACAATTTATACTTTTATAGATTGTTATCTCACTTCTAATGATGAATAAATAATGATTGCATTGCATAAATCATAATTCAGTATGGTTATTGGCTTTATATCAATTGTGAGAGGTTTTGCGTCAATTAGAACATGTAAGGAGGCGTTCATGTTCCTCAAAATATTAACGCAGGGGACTTCTTCGAATTTCCCTGTAAAGAAAGGAGCCGTGTCTTCTTTCAAAGCCCAGATTGTTCCATCCTAGTCCTGAGGCAAAGGCCAGAACACACTCTTTCAGTGCTCAGAGCATGTGACACAAACACAAGCCACTGCTCAATATTTGTTTGTGTTAACATTGCCAATGTATCCTCCTTGGCTTGAACAAGCCCTTTGGTAGGGAGTTCACATAATGTCATGCCTACAATTTGTACTTCTCACAGATGGCCTTGAGTGCACAATTACGTTGTTTTGCACCAAGGTCCGCTCACAACCCCTGTGTGTGTATCACTTTCCTGTTAAATTCCAGCTGACTGGGATCACTGAATTACTATACACTGTAAAAAGAAACTGTTTGCCTCAGCTTTTTGAGTATTTCCAACATGAGGTATTACTATGTATAATATACAATTCCAAAACAGTTAGATCTACTTCATCTTTGGATCAGTTACTTTCAGTGATCATGTCAAATATCTTTTTATGTCTTTTATTATTTGCCATTTTAACCCATTGCTGAACACAATGTGCATTCCACTAGCAGTCAGTGGAGGTAGAACTGCAGGCATTGTAAGATGCTGCATGTGCCTCTAGCATTAAGGGTTGTGTAACCTTGTTGATGGTGGGAATCTCATCGTTGAACGTCAATTAGCCCGATGCTTTTCATCTCAGTTCATCATTATCCATTATAACTCATGGCACAACAAGCTGCTTAATACTGATGCAGAAACATACATATGAAGTTGTGTAAAAGTATCATAAAGTCAAAACAATTTTGAATTACCCACAATCCTCTAAAAATGAGGGCACATGGCAAGTTGTTGAAAAAAATATATATTTATTAAGCTGAGAGTAAATATTTTGAAAATATAGTAAATTATACACTGTATATTAAATTGAATTGACATTTTCAAATGTAATGCTTTTTGAAAACATACAAATGAAGTAAGATATTACAAATATTGAAGTAAAACCCGAAACCTGAATTTGTATGTGAAAATCATATATTTTTGGGGATAGTATTTACTAAGCCCCTGAATATATTTTTTACAGTGTTATTAGTGCAGTCACAGCAGCTGTGGATTCATGATCAACTAATTGAAATACCAAACCGATGGTTTAGTTGGATTACCAAAATGTTTTGCAAATTAGATGAGGGTGAACAGATGAAGACCAAAGGAATTTTGATTAAAAGAACACTTTCAGTAGGCCATTTGCAATTCTGCTCATCTTCATGAAATATGCTGCACAGCAAGTGGGCTAAGACATAAAACAGGTGATTAGTGGTCATTCAAACACATCAAGCTCTCTGTATGTCCACAAGCCTGTAGCTACTGCTATCAGGAGAGCACTTCCTTCTATGTGGGATATACTGTGAGTGAGCAGAATAGATATTTAGCTCTCTTCACCTTTACCTTGTAATTGATGATGGAATCAGAATGATCTTGACAGAATGTGTCATGAAACAAAAGTCTTTTGGATTTCATTGTTGTATTTGCATTCATAGAATAATATCAGTGGAGGTGAACCCTCTTCAACTAAGTCCATCTAAATAATCTCTCAAAATATCAGCGCATAAACACACCTATATCATTGTAAACATATCCTAGCCATGGACATATGGAATCAAAACTGTAATAATCTGCATCGTGAGATGTGATGGTGGAGTCGTAAACACCTTCCCTTGCTGTGAAGGCGCTGTGTGTGAAGAATATGGTCAGGCTGTGTTGAATCACACAGCATTTGCTGGCTTTCCAGACAGGTTTGTCTTTGCTTATCGTGAGGGAGGCAGTTACAGCTGGGGAAGTCATTATTGACACCCTATACCTTCAACGGAACGTTCCAGTCTAAATGACATGGCAGAAAGGATCTGTACCTTTATTGATTTTAAATAAAACATCACAGCGGATGCCTATGGTAATAATATTGAAATATGAATATTGAAATATGAGTATTTAAAATATTAAACTGTGAATGACAAGACGAGAAAACAACAGATAAACTATTAATAGACTGATTAATAATGATAGTAGAAACTCTAATTGTTGGTATAATTTCTGCATCATGTGGTGCCTGGTGCCTCAGGAAGTAGATGATGAAGTGAATGACTGTTCTAGTTGAGATTAGAGGTCGGACGATTATGATTTTTCAACACCGATACCGATTATTGGAGGACCAAAAAAAGCAGATACCGATTAATTGGATGATTTTTAAAAATTGATTTGTAATAATAACAATTACAACAATACCGAATGAACACGTATTTTAACTTAATATAAAACATAAATAAAATCCATTTAGCCTCAAATAAATAATGAAACATGTTCAATTTGGTTTAAATAATGCAAAAACAAAGTGTTGGAGAGGTAAAAGCGCAATATGTGCCATGTAAAAAAGCTAAAGTTTGAGTTCCTTGCTCAGAACATGAGAACATATGAAAGTTGGTGGTTCCTTTTAAAATGAGACTTCAATATTCCAAGGTAAGAGGTTTTAGGTTGTAGTTAATATAGTATTTATAGGACTATTTCTCTCTATACCATTTGTATTTCATATACCTTTGATTATTGGATGTTCTTATAGGCACTATAGTATTGCCAGTGTAACAGTATAGCTTCCGTCCCTCTCCTCGCCCCTACCTGGGCTCGAACCAGGAACACATCGACAACAGCCACACTCGAAGCAGCGTTACCCATGCAGAGCAAGGGGAACAACTACTCCAAGTCTCAGAGCGAGTGACGTTTGAAATGCTATAACTAGCTAGCCATTTCACATCGGTTACACCAGCCATTAGGCTGGTAGGCTTGAAGTCATAAACAGCGCTGTGCTTGCGAAGAGCTGCTGGCAAAACGCACGAAAGTGCTGTTTGAATGAATGCTTACGAGCCTGCTGCTACCTACCATCGCTCAGTCAGACTGCTCTATCAAATCATAGACTTAATTATAACATAATAACACACAGAAATACGAGCCTTTGGTCATTAATATGGTAGAATCCGGAAACTATAATTTCGAAAACAAAACGTTTATTATTTCAGTGAAATACAGAATCGTTCTAGTCTAAATATTCTTGTTACATTGCACAACTTTCAATGTTATATCATAATTAAGTAAAATTCTGGCAAATTAGTTCGCAATGAGCCAGGTTGGCCAAACTGTTGCATATACCCTGACTCTGCGTGCAATGAACGCAAGAGAAGTGACACAATTTCACCTGGTTAATATTGCCTGCTAACCTGGATTTCTTTTAGCTAAATATGCAGGTTTAAAAATATATACTTCAGTGTATTGA
Source organism: Oncorhynchus kisutch (assembly GCF_002021735.2). Classification (NCBI taxonomy): domain Eukaryota; kingdom Metazoa; phylum Chordata; class Actinopteri; order Salmoniformes; family Salmonidae; genus Oncorhynchus; species Oncorhynchus kisutch. Next base: position 55,794,027 of record NC_034183.2, read on the forward strand.
TTTTAAGAAAGGCATGGATGTTTATGGTTAGGTACAGTCGTCCAACGATTGTGCTTTTTTCACAAATGTGCTTTTGTTAAATCATCCCCCAGCGTTGCATTGATTATATGCAACGCAGGACAGGTAAACTAGTAATATCATCAACCATGTGTTGTTATAACTAGTGATTATCATTGATTGATTGCTTTTTATAAGATAAGTTTAATGCTAGCTAGCAATTTACCTTGGCTTCTACTGCATTTGCGTAACAGGCAGTCTCCTTGTGGAGTGCAACGAGAGGCAGGTGGTTATAGCGTTGGACTTGTTAAGTGTAATGTTGCAAGATTGGATCCCCCGAGCTGACAAGGTGAAAATCTGTCGTTCTGCCCCTGAACAAGGCAGTTAACCCACCGTTCCTAGGCCGTCATTGAAAATAAGAATGTGTTCTTAACTGACTTGCCTAATTAAAAGGTAGATATTTTTTTTTTACATCTGCAAAATCGGCGCCCAAAAATACAGATTTCCGATTGTTATGAAAACTTGAAATCGGCCCTAATTAATCGGCCATTCCGATTAATCGGTAGACCTCTAATAGAGATATCTTTAAAGGGGACGAGATATTCATCTGAGACATTTGATGTTCAATATTATGAGATAATAGCATAAGCGTGTTTGACTTTTTCCAATGGATGTAATCCTTTGAGTAATCTCTATTAAATGATCCCTCAAATCCTAACGACGTAGAATGTTTTCTGACACATTGCTGTGCATAAACCAAAACTATGTTGATTAGATTCTGTGATAAACTAGTAAACTTTGCAAAAATTAATCCCCAAAAGCCTCTTGCTATGACAAGCTCACGTCAGAGGAGAGGAATGCACTGGAGTACATCATTTTTTGTTGAATTAGCAAAGTACATTCACAATGACCTACAAAATGGTTTTGATCGTCACAACCACCTTTAAGATTCCAGATGTGACCAATATTTCCTGGTCCTTGCAGTCCTTAGACTGTTGTTTTTCTAATTGTATAACCTTCCTCTATAGAGGCTTCTTCTACATCAACGTATAGTACTCTACTACACTGAGTATACAAAACATTAATGCCAGCTCTTTCCATGACATAGACTGACCAGGTGAATCTAAGTGAAAGCTATGATACCTTATTGATGCCACTTCAATCAGTGTAGATGAAGGGGAGGAGACAGGTTAAAGACAGATTTTTAAGCCTTGAGACAATTGAGACATGCTTGTGTATGTGTGCCATTCAGAGGGTGTTCTTAATGTTTTGTACACTCAGTGTATGTGTCTGTCGTCAAGAACCTTCCCTCTACTCATCATGGGGTGAATGGATCTGTATGTATGAGTGAATAGAAGATGGTGGCATGTATTCTTTCACTACGCTCATGCACATGAGTCTTCCTAGTGTTATTTAGTGGTCTTCAGACAAGGCAGAGCGGAGTGAGAAGGACACACAACCCCAGTTTAATGTTTAATCATCTCTGCTCGCAGGTCTCCACACTGACAGCCTGCCAGATACAACAAACTGAGGGGGTGAGAGTTAGCAGGCCAAGAGCGCACACACACACACACACACACACACACACACACACACACACACACACACACACACACACACACACACACACACACACACACACACACACACACACACACACACACACACACACAGAGCTTTTAAACAAAATACCAGGTGGCATAGCAAGATGAAATGTGCCTTTTCTTGTCAATGCACATAATATTTGAACAGGACCACAAGATGGGATGACACATTTAGTTTCAGTCTTTCAGCATACATCAGATGCTGATCTTACGTGTAAGCAATACAACAAGTATTGTAATTACAGTAATTACAGTAATCATGACCCTAAATACAGCGTAAGAACAATGTCATACCAACACTTGTTACAATGTTAAGTGTAAGATAAAAAAGTTTGGAATTGTTCCATTTGGGAATGCTTTATAACAATGTTAGTGAGGAAAAATATATATTTCCTTGTCCAAAAAAATCAAGACATGTGTGATGCAATAGGCACGGTATGAAACCCTTACAGCCAAGACTCCCACCCACATCTAATCCTATTGTAGATATGGCCATATTGAGTGCTCTACAGTTGCTGATGTCAGATTCCTTTGACATTCACACTGAGCTGCACACACGGTTGAAGTCCCATTTTGAAGCAGGACTACTTAGAGAGGGACACACAGAGATCTTGCAGGGGAACTCTGCAGGGTAAAGTATATTGAAAAATCTCACATGACAAGCCACCCTCACGCAGCGAGGGGGATACATTTACCCTTTCTGCCTCAGCAGTTATATTTAGAGCTTCAGTATAAATGGTGAACAGAGGACATCATGATGCATTTGAAGCTAAATGGGAAGGAATTTAGATGATTCTCTTGATTCTTATGCCCGAATCAGACACCAAACATGATTAACACAGTAAGATTAATGAATGTAGGCTGTGCTCTCTTGGTATGACAATGTAATAACGACAATAGAAATTTGTCCAGACAAATATTACCAAGTTGTCGCTCTCACTTAAACAAAATTAATATATGGCCGTCCAATATGTCAATATGGAGCTGGCTCTGAGTCCGGTAAGTAGCTGTCTCCTGGGCACATGTGCATCCAACACTGTCATTAAACGCTGATTTCTCACATAAATGCACATTGATTCAGGTTACAGACCATGTAACTACGCCTAGAACCCATAGATAAAGCAAGTGAAACAATATGTCAAATCAAATGTTATTGGTCACATACACATAGTTAGCAGATGTTAATGCGAGTGTAGTGAAATGCTTGTGCTTCTAGTTCCAACCATGCAGTAATATCTAACAAGTAGCTTCAGTAAGCTAGTTATTGGGTTTGTAACATACATTTGTGTAACTACTGTGCCGAGGTCCCATTTGAATCACGAGAAATTATAATATGGCCAGTGTTGGAAAAAGTACTCAATTCTCATACTTGAGTAAAAGTAAAGATACCTTAATATAAAATGACTCAAGTAAAAGTCACCCAGTAAAATTATACTTGAGTAAAAGTCTACAAGTATTTGGTTTTTAAATACACTTAGGAATCAAAAGTAAAAGTACAAATAATAGAAAATTAATTATATTAAGCAAACCAGACAGCATAATTTTTTAATTTACGGATAGCCAGGGTCACACTCCAATACTTAGACATAATTTACAAATAAAGCATGTGTTCGGTGAGTCCGCCAGATCAGAGGCAGTAGGTATGACCAGGGATGTTCTCTTGATAAGTCTGCGAATTGGACCATTTTCTGTCCTGCTAAACATTCAAAATGTAACGAGTACTTCTGGGTGTCAGGGAAACTGTGTGGAGTAAGAAGTACATCATTTTCTTCAGGAATGTAGTGAAGGCTGTGTAAAAGTTGTCAAAAATATAAATAGTAAAGTGAAGTACAGATACCCCCCAAAAAACAACTTTACTTAAGTACTTTACACCACTCAATATGCCTTTGGGGAGTGCGGATCATATGACTCATCTCACATGTCTCGTTTTCTAAGACTGCTTTGTGAAGGCAAAATGTGTTTAGCATTGAGCATATTTGGACAACATTCATTGTAGTAATCACATCTATAAACCATACTTGAACGTTGTCCTGTGACTGATGTGAACACATCAAAAGTAGACCAATCACTAGACATATGGGGATGTGGACTGCTTTATTTCACTGTCATGCTGCTAAGCACGGTTTTTAACCACACAAGTGCATGGACAAACCACACAATTGGACAAGGTTATTAAAAATCTAAGTGCATGTACAATTCCCAAACAAAACTGGGGGCGGTTTAAAAGTTCCAATTCACAGCAGAGCACATTTTCCTCACTGAGCAATAAGTAGGATTTACATTAACTGAATCTATGATTCTTGTTAAATCCAGAATCCTTGACAGGCATCCCTGGAGACCAGCTCTGTGCAGTAGAGCTCAGCTTCCTCATATGACTGCCAGGCCTTGGAGAGAAGCCCCCAAATTAATCAGTATCAGGTCCTGCTGACTGCATTCTGGCCCAGTGCTCTCTAGCATGCAGACCCAGGAGTAACAGCTTAATTAACAACCACAATAGACATGTACGGTACCTAAAGATAAAACAACATTAGGCAAAGCTGCCAGAAAATAAATGCAGGTAGTGATGTTATTGTCTTTAAATAGGCAGGTAAAAACACAGGCAAAATAAGATCCTCCTGTTGATTCAGTGGTTAAGAAATCACTCAGAGATATTTTGGCTGGTTGGGTTATGACTTTGGGTTGTAGCCATGTGGTTGTGGGTCAATGACAAGCTGCACTGCCAGCTATTATGAGTCCACCAAAGTCTGAACATTGTGGAAAAGAGGCAGGTAATATGTCTCTATGCTTCGGGCCTCTGGCAGAATGTCAACAAACCGCTTAGTGTTTCAAGGATGCTGTACTGACAGGGTTCTGAAAAATGACTACTCACATGACAGACATGCTCCATTTTCACCAGGATCTATGCTTTGTCATCTAGCCCCAACTCAGCACAATGGTACTTATTTGACTTTTTCTTACATCAAATGACAAACAAACTCCCTTTGTTCAATCCATCATTGCAAATGATCATGTCTCTTACCTTTGCGAGGCCTTTTGTCTAAGGGAAATGCTACTGTAAGTTGAATATAAAACCATATGGGGTGCGTTCTCTCCTCCCAGTTGAAAAGATCAAATAGGATTTAAAATGCTGAACAGTTGAAACTGGAGCAGCAGCACAGCCAGGTGGACTGGGGACAGCAAGGATGCCAGGTAGTCCTGAGGCATGGTCCTAGGGCTCAGGTCCTCAGAGAGAGAAAGAAAGAGAAAGCATACTTAAATTCACACAGGACACCGGATAAGACAGGAGAAGGAGAAGTCGCCAGATATAACAAACTGACCGTAGCCCCCGACACAAACTACTGCAGCATAAATAAAATCTGATCATTTATCACTCCAGTGTTAATCTGCAAAATTGTAATTATTCACCTACCTCCTCATGCCTTTTGCACACAATGTATATAGACTCACACAATGTATGTAGACTTTTTCTACTGTGTTATTGACTTGTTAATTGTTTACTCTATGTGTAACTCTGTGGTGTTGTCTTTTCACACTGCTATGCTTTATCTTGGCCAGGTCGCAGTTGCAAATGAGAACTTGTTCTCAACTAGCCTACCTGGTTAAATAAAGGTGAAATAAAAAAATAAAAATACTGGAGGCTGAGACAGGAGGGGTCAGGAGACACTGTGGCTCCAGCCGATGATACCCCCGGACATGGCCAAACAGGAAGGATATAACCCCACCCACTTTGCCAAAGCACAGCCCCCACACCACTAGAGGGATATCTTCAACCACCAACTTACCACCCTGAGACAAGGCCGAGTATAGCCTACAAAGATCTCCACCATCTCCACTCGCACAACCCAGGGGGGGGGGGGGGGGGGGGGGGGCGCCAACCCAGACATGAAGATCACATCAGTGACTCAACCCACTCAAGTGACACACCCCTCCCAGGGACGGCATGAAAGAGCACCAGTAAGCCAGTGACTCAGCCCCTGTAATAGGATAGAGGAGAACCGGCCAGGCAGAGACAGCAAGGGCGGTTCTTGCTCCAGAGCCTTTCCGTTCACCTTCACACTCCTGGGCCAGACTACACTCAAATCATATGATCCACTGAAGAGAGTCTTCAAAAAAGACTTAAAAGGTTGAGACAGAGTCTGCGTCTCTCACTTGGGTAGGCAGACCATTCCATAAAAATGGAGCTCTATAGGAGAAAGCCCTGCCTCCAGCTGTTTGCTTAGAAATTCTAGGGACAATTAGGAGGCCTGCGTCTTGTGACCGTAGCGTTCGTGTAGGTAGGTATGGCAGGACCAAATCAGAGAGATAGGTATGAGCAAGCCCATGTAATGCTTTGTAGGTTAGCAGTAAAACCTTGATCTCAGCTCTTGCCTTAACAGGAAGCCAGTGTAGGGAGGCTAGCACTGGAGTAATATGATCAAATTTTTTGGTTCTAGTCAGGATTCTAGCAGGCGTATTTAGCACTAACTGAAGTTTGTGTTTTATCCGGGTAGCCGGAAAATAGAGCATTGCAATGTTACGTAGATGGAAAAAAGCTGTCCTTGAAATAGTCTTAATATGTTCGTCAAAAGAGAGATCAGGGTCCAGAGTAATGCAGAGGTCCTTCAAAGTTTTATTTGAGACGACTGTACAACCATTAAAATTAATTGTCAGATTCAACAGAATCTTTGTTTCTTGGGACCTAGAACAAGCATCTGTTTTGTACGAGTTTAAAAGTAGAAAGTTTGCAGCCATCCACTTCCTTATGTCTGAAACAGACTTCTAGGGAGGGCAATTTTGGGGCTTCACCATGTTTCATTGAAATGTACAGCTGTGTGTCATCTGCATAGCAGTGAAAGTTAACATTATGTTTTTGAATGACATCCCAAAGAGGTAAAAAATATATATAGTGAAAACAATAGTGGTCCTAAAACGGAACCTTGAGGAAGACCGAAATATACAGTTGATTTGTCAGAGGACAAACCATTCACAGAGACAAACTGATATCTTTCCGACAGATAAGATCTAAACTAGGCCAGAACTTGTCCGTGTAGACCAATTTGGGTTTCCAATCTCTCCAAAAGAATGTGGTGATCGATGGTATCAAAAGCAGCACTAAGGTCTAGGAGCACGAGGACCGATGCAGAGCCTCGGTCTGATGCCATTAAAAGGTAATTTACCACCTTCACAAGTGCAGTCACAGTGCTATGATGGGGTCTAAAACCAGACTGAAGCATTTCGTATACATTGTTTGTCTTCAGGAAGGCAGTGAGTTGCTGCGTAACAGCCTTTTCTAAAAGTTTTGAGAGGAATGGTAGATTCGATATAGGTTGATAGTATTTTATATTTTCTGGGTCAAGGTTTGGCTTTTTCAAGAGAGGCTTTATTACTACTACTTTTAGTGAGTTTGGTACACATCCGGTGGATAGAGAGACGTTTATTATGTTCAACATAGGAGGGCCAAGCACAGGAAGCAGCTCTTTCAGTAGTTTAGTTGGAATAGGGTCCAGTATGAAGCTTGAAGGTTTATTGGCCATGATTATTTTCATCATTGTGTCAAGAGATATAGTACTAAAACACTTGAGTGTCTCTTGATCCTAGGTCCTGGGAGAGTTGTGCAGACTCAGGACAACTGAGCTTTGAAGGAATACGCTGATTTAAAGAGTCCGTAATTTGCTTTCTAATAATCATGATATTTTCCTCAAAGAAGTTCATTAATTTATTACTGCTGAAGTGAAAGCCATCCTTACTTGGGGAATGCTGCTTTTTAGTTAGCTTTGCGACAGTATCAAAAATACATTTCAGATTGTTCTTATTTTCCTCAATTAAGTTGGAAAAATAGGATGATCGAGGGCAGTGAAGGCTCTTCGATACTGCACGGTACGGTCTTTCCAAGCTAGTCGGAAGACTTCCAGTTTGGTGTGGCGCCATTTCCGTTCCAATTTTCTGGAAGCTTGCTTCAGAGCTCGGGTATTTTCTGTATACCAGGGAGCTAGTTTCTTATGAGAAATGTTTTTAGGGGTGCAACTACATCTAGGGCATTGCGCAAGGTTAAATTGAGTTCCTCAGTTAGGTGGTTAACTGATTTTTGTCCTCTGACGTCCTTGGGTAGGCAGAGGGAGTCTGGAAGGGCATCAAGGAATCTGTGTGTTGTCTGAATTTATAGCATGGCTTTTGATGCTCCTTGGTTGGGGTCTGAGCAGATTATTTGTTGCAATTGCAAACGTAAAACATTGTGGTCCGATAATCCTGGACTATGAGGAAAAACATTAAGATCCACAACATTTATTCCATGGGACAAAACTAGGTCCAGAGACATGTTGGACACAACCCACTGAGTCGATGATGGCTCCGAAAGCCTTTTGGAGTGAGTCTGTGGACTTTTCCATGTGAATATTAAAGTCACCAAAAATTAGAATATTATCTGCTATGACTACAAGGTCCGATAGGAAGTCAGGGAACTCAACAACTAGCTATCTAGCTAAACCGCAACCCCGGATGATTACCCCTGGCTAGCGTTTCCACCCACTTAGCTTGAAGCTAGCCCGGCCTGCGCTACCACCGTAGCATACTCCTGAGCTACAATACCCGGGCCCACGACCGGTCTATCGATGTCACCGCATGAAGAGGAATAAACAGACTCACCCCATCGCGACGTCCCCCAAAGGCTAACTCTCTAGCCCTCGCTATCTCCCTGCTTGCTAATTCGGCCTGCTAACTGCTAGCTTGTCCAGCTCCGGTCCGCTAACTGCTACCTTGTCTAGCCCGGGCCTACAAACTGTTAGCTTGTTAGCACAGGCCTGCTAACCGCCTGAATCGCCGCGTCCCAAACGCCCACCGGACCCATATTTACTTTCTATCTCTTTTGACTTTTAATTTGTTTATACCTTCCGGAAACCTGCCTCACCCAATGTGATACGGAATCGCTATTATTTTTTATTTATTTTTAGAACACACTCAAGAAACTCCAGAAGCTAACTAGCTACAAGCTATTTAGTCATTGTTAGTTTTTTTTTTATCCTGGATAACACTCGCCAGTCCAGCTTCCCTGCCCCATCCACCGCTGCCCCCTGGACACTGATCTCTTGGCTACATAGCTGATGCACGCTGGACTGTCCATTAATCACGGTACTCCATTCTGCTTGTTTGTTTTATCTGTTGGCCCCGTTGCCTAGTCTACGCCATTTTACCTGCTGTTGTTGTGCTAGCTGATTAGCTGTTGTCTCACCTACTGTTTTAGCTAGCTTTCCCAATTCAACACCTGTGATTACTGTATGCCTCGCTGTATGTCTCTCTCAAATGTCAATATGCCTTGTATACTGTTGTTCAGGTTAGTTATCATTGTTTTAGTTCACAATGGAGCCCCTAGTTCCACTCTTCATACCCCTGATAACTCCTTTGTCCCACCTCCCACACATGCGGTGACCTCACCCATTACTACCAGCATGTCCAGAGATACAACCTCTCTCATCATCACCCAGTGCCTGGGCTTACCTCCGCTGTACCCGCACCCCACCATACCCCTGTCTGCGCATTATGCCCTGAATATATTCTACCATGCCCAGAAACCTGCTCCTCTTATTCTCTGTCCCCAACGCTCTAGGCGACCAGTTTTGATAGCCTTTAGCCGCACCCTCATACTACTCCTTCTCTGTTCCGCGGGTGATGTGGAGGTAAACCCAGGCCCTGCATGTCCCCAGGCACCCTCATTTGTTGACTTCTGTGATCGAAAAAGCCTTGGTTTCATGCATGTCAACATCAGAAGCCTCCTCCCTAAGTTTGACTTACTCACTGCTTTAGCACACTCTGCTAACCCTGATGTCCTTGCTGTGTCTGAATCCTGGCTCAGGAAGGCCACCAAAAATTCTGAGATTTCCATACCCAACTATAACATCTTCCGTCAAGATAGAACTGCCAAAGGGGGAGGAGTTGCAGTTTACTGCAGCCTGCAAAGTAATGTCATACTTTCCAGGTCCATACCCAAACAGTTCGAACTACTAATTTTGAAAATTACTCTCTCCAGAAATAAGTCTCTCACGGTTGCCGCCTGCTACCGACCCCCCTCAGCTCCCAGCTGTGCCCTGGACACCATTTGTGAATTGATCGCCCCCCATCTAGCTTCAGAGTTTGTTCTGTTAGGTGACCTAAACTGGGATATGCTTAACACCCCGCCAGTCCTACAATCTAAGCTAGATGCCCTCAATCTCACACAAATCAAGGAACCCACCAGGTACAACCCTAACTCTGTAAACAAGGGCACCCTCATAGACGTCATCCTGACCAACTGGCCCTCCAAATACACCTCCGCTGTCTTCAACCAGGATCTCAGCGATCACTGCCTCATTGCCTGTATCCGCTACGGAGCCGCAGTCAAACGACCACCCCTCATCACTGTCAAACGCTCCCTAAAACACTTCTGTGAGCAGGCCTTTCTAATCGACCTGGCCCGGGTATCCTGGAAGGACATTGACCTCATCCCGTCAGTTGAGGATGCCTGGTCATTCTTTAAAAGTAACTTCCTCACCATTTTAGATAAGCATGCTCCGTTCAAAAAATGCAGAACTAAGAACAGATACAGCCCTTGGTTCACCCCAGACCTGACTGCCCTCGACCAGCACAAAAACATCCTGTGGCGGACTGCAATAGCATCGAATAGTCCCCGTGATATGCAACTGTTCAGGGAAGTCCGGAACCAATACACGCAGTCAGTCAGGAAAGCTAAGGCCAGCTTCTTCAGGCAGAAGTTTGCATCCTGTAGCTCCAACTCCAAAAAGTTCTGGGACACTGTGAAGTCCATGGAGAACAAGAGCACCTCCTCCCAGCTGCCCACTGCACTGAGGCTAGGTAACACGGTCACCACTGATAAATCCATGATTATCGAAAACTTCAATAAGCATTTCTCAACGGCTGGCCATGCCTTCCGCCTGGCTACTTCAACCTCGGCCAACAGCTCCGCCCCCCCCGCAGCTCCTCGCCCAAGCCTCTCCAGGTTCTCCTTTACCCAAATCCAGATAGCAGATGTTCTGAAAGAGCTGCAAAACCTGGACCCGTACAAATCAGCTGGGCTTGACAATCTGGACCCTCTATTTCTGAAACTATCTGCCACCATTGTCGCAACCCCTATTACCAGCCTGTTCAACCTCTCTTTCATCTCGTCTGAGATCCCCAAGGATTGGAAAGCTGCCGCAGTCATCCCCCTCTTCAAAGGGGGAGACACCCTGGACCCAAACTGTTACAGACCTATATCCATCCTGCCCTGCCTATCTAAGGTCTTCGAAAGCCAAGTCAAAAAACAGGTCACTGACCATCTCGAATCCCACCGTACCTTCTCCGCTGTGCAATCTGGTTTCCGAGCCGGTCATGGGTGCACCTCAGCCACACTCAAGGTACTAAACGATATCATAACCGCCATCGATAAAAGACAGTACTGTGCAGCTGTCTTCATCGACCTTGCCAAGGCTTTCGACTCTGTCAATCACCATATTCTTATCGGCAGACTCAGTAGCCTCGGTTTTTCGGATGACTGCCTTGCCTGGCTCACCAATTACTTTGCAGACAGAGTTCAGTGTGTCAAATCGGAGGGCATGCTGTCCGGTCCTCTGGCAGTCTCTATGGGGGTGCCACAGGGTTCAATTCTCGGGCCGACTCTTTTCTCTGTGTATATCAATGATGTTGCTCTTGCTGCAGGCGATTCCCTGATCCACCTCTACGCAGACGACACCATTCTATATACTTTCGGCCCGTCTTTGGACACTGTGCTATCTAACCTCCAAACAAGCTTCAATGCCATACAACACTCCTTCCGTGGCCTCCAACTGCTCTTAAACGCTAGTAAAACCAAATGCATGCTTTTCAACCGGTCGCTGCCTGCACCTGCATGCCCGACTAGCATCACCACCCTGGATGGTTCCGACCTAGAATATGTGGACGTCTATAAGTACCTAGGTGTCTGGCTAGACTGCAAACTCTCCTTCCAGACTCATATCAAACATCTCCAATCGAAAATCAAATCAAGAGTCGGCTTTCTATTCCGCAACAAAGCCTCCTTCACTCAAGCCGCCAAGCTTACCCTAGTAAAACTGACTATCCTACCGATCCTCGACTTCGGCGATGTCATCTACAAAATGGCTTCCAACACTCTACTCAGCAAACTGGATGCAGTCTATCACAGTGCCATCCGTTTTGTCACTAAAGCACCTTATACCACCCACCACTGCGACTTGTATGCTCTATTCGGCTGGCCCTCGCTACATATTCGTCGCCAGACCCACTAGCTCCAGGTCATCTACAAGTCTATGCTAGGTAAAGCTCCGCCTTATCTCAGCTCACTGGTCACGATGGCAACACCCATCCGTAGCACGCGCTCCAGCAGGTGTATCTCACTGATCATCCCTAAAGCCAACACCTCATTTGGCCGCCTTTCTTTCCAGTACTCTGCTGCCTGTGACTGGAACGAATTGCAAAAATCGCTGAAGTTGGAGACTTTTATCTCCCTCACCAACTTCAAACATCAGCTATCTGAGCAGCTAACCGATCGCTGCAGCTGTACATAGTCTATTGGTAAATAGCCCACCCTTTTCACCTACCTCATCCCCATAATGTTTTTATTTATTTACCTTTCTGCACACCTATATCTCTACCTGTACATGACCATCTGATCATTTATCACTCCAGTGTTAATCTGCAAAATTGTAATTATTTGCCTACCTCCTCATGCCTTTTGCACACATTGTATATAGACCCCCCCTTTGTTTTCTACTGTGTTATTGACTTGTTAATTGTTTACTCCATGTGTAACTCTTTGTTGTATGCTCACACTGCTATGCTTTATCTTGGCCAGGTCGCAGTTGCAAATGAGAACTTGTTCTCAACTAGCCTACCTGGTTAAATAAAGGTGAAATGAAAAAAAAAAAAAGAGGAACGCTGTATATGGCCCAGGAGGCCTGTAAACAGTAGCTATAAAAAGTGATTGAGTAGGCTGCATAGATTTAATGACTAGAAGCTCAAAAGACGTTAATTGGTAAATTGAAATTTGCTATCGTAAATGTTACCAACACCTCCGCCTTTGCGGGATGCACAGGGGATATGGTCACTAGTGTAACCAGGAGGTGAGGCCTCATTTAACACAGTAAATTCAGGCTTAAGCAGTGTTTCAGTCAGGCCAATCACATCAAGATTATGATCAGTGATTAGTTCATTGACTAACTGCCTTTGAAGTAAGGGATCCAACATTAAGTAGCCCTATTTTGAGATGTGAGGTATCACAATCTCTTTCAATAATGGCAGGAATTGAGGTGGTCTTTATCCTAGTGAGATTACTAAGGCGAACACCGCCATGTTTAGTTTTGCCCAACCTAGGTCGAGGCACAGACACGGTCTCAATGGGGATAGCTGAGCTGCCTACACTGACTGTGCTAGTGGCAGACTCCACTAAGCTGGCAGGCTGGCTAACAGCCTGCTGCCTGGCCTGCACCCTATTTCATTGTGGCGCTAGAGTTAGAGCCCCGTCTACGTTGGTAAATAATATGAGAGCACCCCTCCAGCTAGGATGGAGTCCGTCACTCCTCAGCAGGCCAATTCCTCTGTGTACACATCACCGACGATCTGAAATCGTCCAGCCACACAGACAGTGTGGTGAAGAAGGCGCAACAGCGTCTCTTCAACCTCAGGAGGCTGAAGAAATCCAGCTTGGCTCCCAAGACCCTCAAACTTTTACAGATGCACAATTGAGAGCATCCGGTTGGGCTGTATCACCGCTGCACTGCCCACAACTGCAGGGCTCGCCAGAGGGGGTGTGGTCTGCCCAACACATCACAGGGGGTACACTGCCTGCCCTCCAAGACACCTTCAGCATCCACTGTCACAGGAAGGCCAAACATATCAAATCTAATGTTATTGGTCACATACACATGGTTAGCAGATGTTAATGCGAGTGTAGCGAAATGCTTGTGCTTCTAGTTCTGACAATGCAGTAATATCTAACAATTCCCCAACAACTACCTTATACACACGTCTAAAGGGGAGAATGAGAATATGTACATACAAATATATGGATGAGCAGCACAGGCAAAGTGCAATAGATGTTATAAAATACAGTATATACATATGAGTAATGTAAGATGTAAAAACTTTTAAAGGTGCATTGTCGAAAATGACTGGCGAGCACTTTATTAAAGTGGCCAGTGATTGGTCTCAATGTAGGCAGCAGCCTCTGAGTTAGTGATGGCCTTGAGATTGAAAACAGCTTCTGTCTCTCCCAGTTCTGACGCACCTCTACTGACCTCGCCATCTGGATGGTAGAAGCGTGAACCGGCAGTGGCTCGGGTGGTTGTTGTCCTTTGAATGTCTTTTTGGCCTTCCTGTGACATCGAGGGCTGTAGGTGTCATTCACATGCAAACCGCACCACCCTCTGGAGAGCCTTGTGGTTGAGGGCGGTGCAGTTCCCGTACCAGGCTGTGATACAGCCCGACAGGATACACTCGATTGTGTATCTGTAAAATTTGTCAGGGTTATAGGTGACAAGCTAAGTTTCTTCAGCCTCCTGGAGGTTGAAGAGGCGCTGTTGCGCCTTCTTCACGACACTGTATGTGTGGGTGGACCATTTCAGTAAGTCAGTGATATGTACACCGAGAAACTTAACTTTCCACCTTCCCCACTGCTGTCACTTGGATGTGGATAGGGGGGTGCTCCCTCTGCTGTTTTCTGAAGTCCACGATCATCTCCTTTGTTTTGTTGAGGGAGAGGTTGTTTTCCTGACACCACACTCCGAGTGCCCTCACCTCCTCCCTGTAGGCTGTCTCGTCGTTGTTGGTAATCAAGCCCACTACTGTTGTGTCATCTGCAAACTTGATGATTGAGTTGGAGGTGTGCATGGCCACGGAGTCATGGGTGAACAGGAGGAGGCTGAGCATGGACACCCGAGCCACGGCCTGTTCACCCCACTACCATCCAGAAGGCAAGGTCAGTACAAGCTGGGACTGAGAGACTGAAAAACAACTTCTCTCAAGGCCATCAGACTGTTAAATATCCATCACTAGCCAGATACCACCCAATTATGCAGCCCTGCATCTTAGAGGCTGCTTCCCTAAATACATAGACATGGTCACTTTAATAATGGAATACTAGTCACTTTAACCAAAAACAATACTCACAGGTGAGGACAAAGTGATATGGAGGTGCTCAAACAAAAGAGAGCTCTATACATAAATAGAGATAGAGAGACATAGTAGGAGAGCGTAAACCAGCAAGATCTACAGACATATGGCATTTACAGAGAGATTGAGCTCTAGAGCAAACAACTGACAGGGTTTTAAACCAAGGGAAAGGAACTGTGATTGGGTAGGAAACAGGAGGAGGTGTGTCTTCTGATTGATGATTGATTGGTGACTGATTGGGGAGTGATGATTTTCACCTGTGAGGGGAGAAGGAGAGAAAAGAACACAGGATACATATATACACACACACACACCCACAGGATACCTGTATCCGTAACACATTGCTCATCCTAATATTTATACATTTCTTAACTCCATTCTTTTAATTTAGATTTGTGTGTATTGTTGTGAATTGTTAGATATTACTGCACTGTTGGTTCTAGAAACACATGAATTTCATTACACCCGCAATAACATCTGCTAAATATGTGTATGTGACAAATACAATTTGATTTGAATTGATATCTGTGCCCAGTGGGACATTTCATGAACCAGAGCCAAGTGTTTTTTTCTCTCGCTCCCTCTTTTTCTGTTATAGGATAATTGCGTGGCGACTTAGTCGTCTGCATTCTTTGTTTTAGTATTGCCTGACTGAGAGAAGATCATTGCTAGTCCACACAGAACCATGCTCCTAATTTTCACGAGTCATGGGGTCAAGGAAGAGGAATGGGGAGATAGGTCGGGCTGAGCTCAACCACGCCTCCTCTGCTGATTAATGCAGTGCAGCACAGCCTCTAACCAGAAGCACATGCAGGCCTTTTGCAGCCAAACCAAATGAATGAATGTCTATTATGAGACAAGTAGAGGACAGGGACAGAACAGATAAAATGTTTTTGACAAACAACTTTGTTGCATGGCCTCTCGTTTGGCAGAATCTGTTTGGGCCGTCTATGTTTGCGTCTATAGTGTCTCTAATTAAAAGTGCAATAAAATAGAGCCGAAATGCATTCTCATGGTGTACACATGATAAAAAAAAGGATGCTATATCCACTTAGAGGTGTCATGGCCATAGGTGCCACAAGGGGACCTCATATTTTTCCTGTTTTTGTTCAAATAATTACTAAACATTTTATTATTATGCGTGAATTATTTCTAAAAAGACCTGTCAGCGGTATTTTGCAGAGCGGGCACACTGATTGGACCAGGCAAAGAGTACTCCTACATCCTCCCAAGTAAGTGATTCCTTCCAAGGTGCATCATGAGCAAAGATATGCTAGGCAGGACGTTAGATACTCTAGTGTGTGCAGACAGTATCGCCAGTGAAGGAGGAGAGAGAGTGTTGATTGACACACAGCATTTGATTCGATTTTAGCTGCTGGTGATGAGCAGAACTTGCAGGAGGTATGTTTGTAAATTAATTTGAACAAGCTTTGTAGCCTATTGATTTCTTCTTGATGAATACATAAGACAAAAATGTTTGTTTCTCTGTAATACTAAACTCAGCAAAAAAAGAAATGTCCTCTCACTGTCAACTGCATTTATTTACAGCAAACATTTTACAGTATGTAAATATTTCTATGAACATAAGATTCAACAACTGAGACAAACTGAGCAAGTTCCACAGACATGTGACTAACAGAAATGGAATACTGTGTCCCTGTCAAAATGAAAAGTAACAATCAGCATCTGGTGTGGCCACCAGCTGCATTAAGTACTGCAGTGCATCTCCTCCTCATGGACTGCACCATATTAGCCAGTTCTTGCTGTGAGATGCTACCCCACTCTTCCACCAAGGCACTTGCAAGTTCCCGAACATTTCTGGGGGAATGGCCCTAGCCCTCACCTTCCGATCCAACAGGTCCAAGACGTGCTCAATGGGATTGAGATCTGGGCTGATGACAACAAGCCAAGTCCAATGATGCTGTGACACACCACCCCAGACCATGACGGACCCTCCACCTCCAAATTGATCCCGCTACAGAGTACAGGCCTCGGTGTAACGCTCATTCCTTCGAAGATAAATGTGAATCTGACCATCACCCCTGGTGAGACGAAACCGCGACTCGTCAGTGAAGAGCACTTTTTGCCAGCCCTGTCTGGTCCGGCGACGGTGGGTTTGTGCAGATAGGCGACGTTGCTGCCAGTGATGTCTGGTGAGGACCTGCCTTACAACAGGCCTACAAGCCCTCAGTCCAGCCTCTCTCAGCCTATTGCGGACAGTCTGAGCACTGATGGAGTGATTGTGCATTCCTGGTGTAACTCGGGCAGTTGTTGTTGCTATCCTGTACCTGTCCCGCAGGTGTGATGTTCGGATGTACCAATCCTGTGCAGGTGTTGTTACGCGTGGTCTGCCACTGCGAGAATGATCAGCTGTCCGTCCTGTCTCCCTGTAGCGCTGTCTTAGACGCCCTGGCCACTTCTGCAGTCCTCATGTCTCCTTGCAGAATGCCTAAGGCACTTTTACGCAGATGAACAGGGACCCTGGGCATCTTTCTTTTGGTGTTTTTCAGAGTCAGTAGAAAGGCCTCTTTAGTGTCCTAAGTTTTCATAACTGTGACCTTAATTGCCTACCGTCTGTAAGCTGTCTTAACGACAGTTCCACAGCTGCATGTTCATTAATTGTTTATGGTTCATTGCTTCTACACCTGCATTGCTTGCTGTTTGGGGTTTTAGGCTGGGTTTCTGTACAGCACTTTGAGATATCAGCTGATGTACGAAGGGCTATATAAATACATTTGATTTGATTTGATTCATTGAACAAGCATGGGAAACAGTGTTTAAACCCTTTACAATGAAGATCTGTGAAGTTATTTGGATTTTTACGAATTATCTTTGAAAGACAGGGTTCTGAAAAAGCGATGTTTCTGTTTTTGCTGAGTTTAGCTATAGCTCTGCTTTAACTAGCCAACTAGATAGGGTCCCAATGCCCTCCCCCTCCATCATCACGTACTTTGTGAACCCTCTAAAATAATGGGTGCACGACGCCCATCCTGTATCCACATACAGGTTATACTGAGCTGAATTGCATGGCTCCATCCCTCTGTATTTTAATGAGAAATACTCTTCTAACCCAACCTTAATTAATCAAAAGAACTTACATTTCGCTCCTATTTAGCTAAAGTCATATCCCACAAGACAGGTTAATACATGTTTCACTGCACATAGCAAAACCCTCAGTTGCTGCAAAGCGTTTTCACCTTCTTCTGCTGCAAGTCAGGACATTTCCTTGTGAATCATCACACATTCCCCTTTGTCTTTTCTCAGAAAAGAAGTGAAGATAAAAGTCCTTCATATCCCTCATTCGGTTTAACCCGCTGGTGATTAGAAATACAGTTTACTGAATGATTTTCATAATCATTGTATAGGTATCTACAAGAGAGCTACTTCCTCTCCAAGTCATGACAGAGAGGAGACGGATCCCTCTAATTTCATTATCAGATTACACACACTCCAGTCATCGGTTGATTACAGGTGTAAGTTGCCATGTGACTGATGGTCAACATGGTGACTCAGCAGGCTGAGTGGACCTGAGTGGTAGGTTTGTTGGGTGATGGTAGCATTAATGATCACAGCTGCTCCTCATCATGTCTACATCAGTGGAGTCTCCTCAAAGGAGGAAGGGGAGGACCATCCTGAAAAATAAAAATAGTTAAACATTAAAAAAAGTTTTTGTTTTTAGATAAACCTACACTAAATATATTCATGTCACCAAATAATTGATTAAAACACACTGTTTTGAAATGAAGGTCTACAGTAGCCTCAACAGCACTCTGTAGAGCAGCACCATGGTGTAGCCTGAGGATATCGAGTTTCCGTCTTCCTCTGGGTACATTGACAGAGAGGAATGCTATGTTAGCTAGCTGGCTATCCAACACTGGAACTCTTCCAAATCAAGGTAAGCGTTCGTTTGAAAAAATGTCAGATGTAAAGAGCTTTTCAAGACAGTGAAACATTGTGTTCACTTTTATGAGAAACAGCAGAGCCTGCCAAACAGCTACAGTAATATTCAAAACATTGAAGCACATGAGAAATGTTTTCCAGTTCAGCCTGTCTTTGGTCATGTGACAATAGGTGTTGTGATGCAACACCACATTTCCCACAAAGGGCTGCTCCGCTCCAAGAAATGAACTCCTTGGCAGTCAGAGGCTCTTTTCTTGGCTTGGCCTGTGAGGTGGGAAATGGTAGAACAGGAGGCCCACAAGGCAGCAGCCGACTCTTAGAAAATCTAGTAGATTTTAACTACTGTGGTTCCTCATACTTGCTCTTGTCTTGTTAAAATATCTTACGAACCAGTGCCACCTTGAATTACAGGTTTTATAGCTAAAGAGAGATTTTATAGCTAATAATGTTATTTGACATATTGTATGTAATTGTCAC
Source organism: Oncorhynchus kisutch (assembly GCF_002021735.2). NCBI lineage: Eukaryota > Metazoa > Chordata > Actinopteri > Salmoniformes > Salmonidae > Oncorhynchus > Oncorhynchus kisutch. The sequence continues at coordinate 55,813,136 of NC_034183.2, forward strand.
GCCCTGACCTTAGATCCTTTTTATGTCTCTATTTGGTTTAGTCAGGGTGTGATTTGGTGTGGGTATTCTATGTTCTATTATTTGTTTTTCTATGTTTTGGCCGGGTAGGGTTCTCAATCAGGTACAGCTGTCTATCGTTGTCTCTGATTGAGAACCATACTTAGGTATCCCTTTTTCCCACCTGTCTTTGTGGGAAGGTGACTTTGTTTATGGTACATAGCCTTTAGCTTCACGGTTTGTTCGGTAGTGTTTATTGTTTTGTTTGGTGTCTTTTTCCTAGTAAAAAGAATGTACACTAACCACGCTGCGCCTTGGTCCTCTTTCAACGGTCGTGACAGTAATATGAATATACATATTGTATAATGTAATGAAGAAATTGTAGCAGTAAACTCAACATTTGGGTTGCAAAGCAAAAGGATAGAGTTAAATGATGCACCAAATTATGTCCTCTTAGTCAAATTAAAGTGAGAAGTTAACAGGCCCCTGTACCTGGACTTTGAATTACTCCCCTCTGGGCACAGGTATAGGGCACCCCTCAGCAGGAAAAAACAGAACGAGACAATCATTTGTGCCAGGTGTGATATCCCTCCTGAATAGCTTGGGTGGCTGTTCCCATTGACTCCGTAAGGCCAGCAGGCTAGTCTTTTCTTCTTTTTTTTATTTAATATTTTATTTCTTATTTCTTTACTATTATTATTTTTATTGGTGTGTAACTTATGAAAGTTGTATTGTCAATTTTGTTTTGTATTTAAATGCCACTTTAAATGTGTACATGACACTGCAACAGAATTTCCCCATGGGGACCATAAAGTCAGTAAGTAAGTAAGGCCAACATGAAAATTAGGAATTAAAAGCACCCTCTCTCCTCCTGCCTTGCCATGTGACGACCACAGCATATGACTTCCATAACTTCATCGCTCATTACCCAGTAAAGGGCTGGACACAATTGAGTGAGTGTTGTTTGGGTCATGCCCTAGATACTTGTTTCTCCTAGTCCTCAGCTCTATCTGGCCACTGTGCAGAAGCATCCACTACCATTTCAGGCCAATTTGCCACTGGTCACACTGTCTGCAGGCTGCAAGGGGCTTTACATGATGACAAATACATTTTAATATATTTAATGTCATGCGAAATGCACATATTTCAAATACATATAGATACATTTGCATCTTTGCTCAAATGCATGTAATGCCTGACAATATTCCAGAAATGCATGGCTATGACATCTAGTCTTAAGGATGGCCAAAGTGGTTCCTAATTTTTTGGGCCACCAAGCCAAAACTTTGGCAGTGATATCATTTAAATTGTGATGGTGAGTAAAAAAAATGTAGGATTTCACTGAATTAAAATTATTTAATACAAAGCACAATGTTCAACTTCATAAAACACATATTTTCCGATCTCTCCCCCCAAAAATATATAGTAAGTTCCTCTCTTCAGCGTAATTAAATAATTACAAAAATTGAGTTGTTTTAGTTAATGATTTAAACAAAACAAAAATACATTGTACAACGCTCCACAATATGTCAAAATGTAGATCTATGTGTTGTGCTTCCAATGAGTTATATTATACAGCTCTACAGTGGATGGTTAGCGGTATTTTGGTGCGTTCGTAGCCAAGTGGGAATTTAACACATCTGGGAAAAATCCACCTGTACAGCCCTTCAACTGGTAATTACCAATGATGTACACAAACTCTGGATTGTTGATGCCATGTATTGGCCATTGGGAGGCTTCGAAGCCACCAGTCGTCCATATTGGCTCGTCGGAGCATTCCTCCATATTAATGAATGTAATTCTACAGTATTTCGATTAAATGTTTTAAGGACAATAACATGTATTTTTGTCGTGGGGACAGTAACATCTATAATTTATACTTAGGGAAAATGTTATGTATTTTTATGTTTAGCTCGCATAGTACAATGTAAAACTATGCATCACGTTGTCTATAATATAATACAGTCGGCAAACCCGAATGTAGACATTTAATAAATGCATTTCTATAGTTTCTAAAATATTTTCTACAGTGGGGGAGTTGCAAGATTGAGACACAGTGGCTTCAACACAGCTCCCCCTATCAGTCACCTAGTGTATACAGTGCCTTCAGAAAGTATTCACACCCCTCGACTTTCTCCACATTTTGTTGTGTAACAGAGTGGGATAAATGTTTTTAATTGGCATTTTGTGTCACTGATCGACACAAAATACTCTAACATTACATTTTTTTCATGAAAAATAAAATACTAATATCTTGATTAGATAAGTATTCAACCCCCTGAGTCAACACATGTTATCACCTTTGGCAGTGAATGCAGCTGTGAGTCTTTCTGGGTAAGTCTCTAAGAGCTTTCCACACCAGAATTGTGCAACATTTGCCCGTTATTGTTGTCAAAATACTTCACAATCTGTCAAATTGGTTGTTGAGCATTGCTAAACAACCATTTGCAGGTCTTGCCATAGATTTTTAAGCAGATTTAAGTCAATCCTGTAACTCAGAACATTCACTGTCTTGGTAAGCAACTCCAGTGTATATTTGGCCTTGTATTTTAGTTTATTGTCCTGCTGAAAGGTGAAGCAGGTTTTCCTCTAGGATTTTGCCAGTGCTTAGCTTCAGCTAATTTTTTGTTATCCTGAAAACCTCCTCAGTCCTTAACAATTACAAGCGGGTATGGTCAGCCTACCTATGTGAGACACAGACTCGGTCTCAACCCATACCATGGAATGGTCTGCCTACCTATGTGAGAGACGCAGACTCTGTCTCAACCTTAAGTCTTTACTGAAGACTCATCTCTTCAGTGGGTCATGTGATTGAGTGTAGTCTGGCACAGGAGTGTGAAGGTGAAAGGAAAGGCTCTGGAGCGACGAACCGCCCTTGCTGTCTCTGCCTGGCCGGTTCCCCTCTCTCCACTGGGATTCTCTGCCTCTGACCCTATTACAGTGGCTGAGTCATTGGCTTACTGGTGCTCTTCCATGCTGTCCCTAGGAGGGGTGCGTCACTTGAGTGGGTTGAGTCACTGACGTGATCTTCCTGTCTGGGTTGGCGCCCCCCCCCCAGAGATACTCTTAATGATCGGGCTATGAAAAGCCAACTGACATTTACTCCTGAGGTGCTGACTTGCTGCACCCTCGACAACTACTGTGACTACTATTATTTGACCATGGTGGTCATTTATGAACATTTGAACATCTTGGCCATGTTCTGTTATAATTTCCTCCCGGCACAGCCAGAAGAGGACTGGCCACCCAGTCACCGTGCTTCTACACCTGCATTGCTTGCTGTTTTGGGGTTTTAGGCTGGGTTTCTGTACAGCACTTTGAGATATAAGCTGATGTAAGAAGGGATGTATAAATAAGAATGTATAAATACATTTGATTTGAACATTATGCAGTCACCACTATGCTTGAAAATATGGAGAGTGGTCCTCAGTAATGTGTTGTATTGGATTTGACCAAACCATAACACTGTATTTGGGACACAAATTTAGTTTTGCAGTACTACTTTAGTGCCTTGTTGCAAACAGGATGCATGTTTTGGGGTATTTTTTGTTTGTTGTACAGGCTTCCTTCTTTTCACTCTATCAATTAGCTTAGTATTGTGGAGTAACTACAATGCTGTTGATCCATCCTCAGTTTTCTTCTATCACAGCCATTAAACTTGAACTCTTTTAAAGTCACCATTGTCCTCATGGTGAAATCCCTGAGTGGTTTAGTTAGGAAGGACGCCTGCACCTTTGTATAGTGACGCCTGTACCTTTGTATAGTGACTGGGTGTACTGATACACCCACCAAAGTGTAATTAATAACTTCACCATGCTCAAAAGGGATAGTCAATGTATTTTAGTTTTACCAATAGGTGCCCTTTGCGAGGCATTTGAAAATGTCACTGGTCTTTGTGGTTGAATCTGTGCTGGAAATTCACTGCTCGACTGAGGGATCTTATAGATTGTTGTATGTGTGGGGTACAGGGATGAGGTAGTCATTAAAAATTCATATTAAAGACTCTTATTGTACACAGAGTGAGTCCATGCAACTTAGTACATGACTTGTTGAGCACATTTTCACTCCTGAACTTATTTAGGCTTGCCATAACAAAGGCATTGAATAGACAGTTCTTTTCAGCTTTAATTAATTTGTAAACGTTTCGAAAAACATAATTCCACATTATGGAGTACTATGTGTTGGCCAATGACAAAAAAAAAACTACATTTAATTGATTTTAAATTAAGGCTGTAACACAACAAAATGTGGAAAAAGTCAAGGGGTGTGAATACTTTCTGAAGGCACTGAATATAAATGATTGGTAATTACTAGTTAAATCAGCCATGACAGGGGGAATGGAAGCTTGTTTTGTGCAACAGGGAGGGTCAATTGAATGCAAAAGCTACCCAGTACACATTAAGTTGGACGTTGGTTGCAATGCTCTCGTTAAGTTTTTGTCACACACTGTCACTACATGACCGATAATGTATCGTATGTAGTCATTTAAATGCTTCTTAGTGCTTTTGGTATGTGTCAAGTAAAATAATTGGCGGCAGCCTATTAGAAGACTTGGAGGCGTGGCTTGTTGGGAGTGTAGTCTCCCATGAGACGGTTTGTCATGCCAGTTAATGTGTTAAATTGTGTTCTGTACAGGTTAAACTGGTGGGGAGTCGCAAGATGAAGGGGTACACCTGAACGGTTGTCGGACTTGGGAACCCATTGAAGTGGGTAGGAAAAAAAGGAATAAAGTGGAACGTATTAAGAGTAAATAGAGTGCTGGACAATGAAATTGAACATGACGAGATTGAGGATTAATTGACTGCGGTGGCAGGTGTCGGGAAGACCGCCGAGTTTGAGCCTCGTCCGATGAGGATAATTTGTTTTTTTGGTAAGTGTGAGAGTTGGAGAGAATGTGTCATTGACTTCTGGCTGATCCACATATGGTTTCGGGTTGAGTGGAGAAGAGGTTGGAGAATGTTGGGTCGGTGAAAGTGACTTTGTTTTGCGTTTCTGCCATCCAGAAGGACAAGAACTGAGACTTGCTTTCCTCTCCATTGCAGGGCGCCGTTGAAAGGAGTGATAACTGGAGTTGAAGATTCCTGGTGTCTGTGACACCTGCCGTTTGGTGCGATGCACACCCGGTGGAGAGCGTGGTGAAACAGAGAAGACACTCTCTGTAATACTGAGTTTTGATGCAGAGTTTTTCCAGATAAAGTCAAGTTATGGTCATGTGGCAGCTGTAAGTATGAGGGAGATTCCTAGACGTGAGAAGTGTGCAGGAGGAAGGCTTAGTGTCGTCGGGAAAAGTTGTGTGTGTAAACTGTAAGGGTACCCATGGTAGGGCTACACATTGCTTTGTCTCAGATGTGTCAGGTGAGAGAAAGGCAGGTTTAGGTTGCCAGGATCAGAGTAGAGCAGAAGGTGTCATATGCTGAAGCAGTGACGAGAGTAGTCGATGAAGATGGGTCCAGGGTGAGGGATCCTAAGAGGATCCCTGTGAATATGGCAGAGATCAATAACGAGTGATAGGAATAACATGCTTCAGTAAGGTTTTCTTGGCGTTCATGGCCAAGGTTGTCATCTGTACCTTAGGAATGAAACGAAAATCACAGAAGATAGATGTTGTGGTTGCAGCTGTAGAGAAATACTTTGGTGTACAAGATTTTACATCAGAAAGCTGAATGATGGTGCCATGACCTCATAGGCTGTTGGCCTGGTGTAGGATCAGATGGGGCCAAAGTAGTGGAATATATACATACATTAATGGTTGTAGGGTTAGTTGGTAGGGCAATTTCTTTACCATGTGTAAAGAATTTGTACTACAGAATATTAGGCTTATTTAGAGCCAATACAGTTGGTGGCGGCATGCACCTGGAACATTTGTTTGCTGACCGCCATAATACCAAAGAAGAAGAATGGTTAAGCTTGTACAGTGCTAGTTCTACAGTCTTAATGACACTGACAAAAGTGCATGTGATACTAAAGAGCCTACTAAAGTTTAATTGTTAAGACACTCACCATTTCATTACTATATGATATGGCCATTTAAAAAAATAATATTTGCCATACATTTTAATTTAAGAATGTATACATATAAATACATGTTGGAATATATTTTACAAAACATTTCCCCCCCCAAAAAAATATATATTTACCAAGTACATCAATAAATACTCTTTAATGTGTTTCAGAATGTATTTTGAAATACATTAAACATTGATGCAAATGTTTACATACATTACAACATATATTACGGAATGTATTTAAAAGTTATAAAATATTTGGGGGCCAATTTCAAATATTTCACGTATATACCCCAAAATGTAGCTAAACAAATATATTTTAAATTTTCTTTTTTTTCTCGTATGGGGAGTGTCCCGTGTGAGCTCGAAAATGGGACACAGGCTTAGCTACTTCACTGTGCTCTGTGAAAAGTGGATGCACTTACTGAAGTAATCAGATTACACTAATATGGTTGTTTACATTAGTTCTCATGATGAAGACCGTTGTACTTCTGAGTTTACTGGTCAGTAGTGTAATACAGTATATAGCAACAGAGATCATCGGGTCATATAAGTGGGAATGAATTTATGTGCAATATAGTTGGGGTTCAAAATAGGAGTCAGACATTATCTCTTGACCCTACTGCTCACACTTATTGGAAAACTATTTTAATTCATTTTGGGTCCTTGTGCATTACACAAGGTACAACAGTAGACAAAATGTTCAGCCAAACTAAAGTACAACTATTTATTTCTTATCAATTGAATTGAAATATGATTCAGACACAATAAACATCTGTGTTGTCTTGTTTCTTCTCCCTTCAGGTCTAGTTAACTATGTGTATGACACCACCTACTGGTGCTAAGTACTCGCTGACACTACCTACAGCAGATTATCAAACAAGGAAACCATTCAGCTGGGGGAAGATCTTCCACCACCACACCACTAACACACAAACAGATTTACTTCCTAACCTTATGTCCTCAAACTCAGGTCTGGAAACTGAGGCCATCTCTGTAAGGAACTCACTGTTGGTCCATGTGAGAGTGAGGTGGGAAAAAGCATCATACCAATGACTGTATTGAAGGAGGAGGGCCTTCTTCTAGCAGCCTGTGTTTCCTGTGCCCATAGGGGGAGCCAGATTCCTTTCATGAGCATCTGTAGAGCTGCATCTGCACTGCTGAAGGAGAATGCCCAACATTCCCAGAATACGAACACATACCGCTGTAGATCAGACTAAAGCAGGACTTCTATACAGACTACTTATAGTCATGGCATCTGTATGATATATCCAGCTTATTACAGGAGTTTGGGTTTCTAATGAAATGTCTCTCTTTAAGGCTATTGTTGTCATTAATCATTTCAAAGAGCCATGCCCCAAAAAACAGAAACACCAAAACATTCTAAACAGCTTCATCTTTTGAAGTTAGGAATGTAATTTCTAATGCAGCGGTGCAGGACAAACATGCCCAAATAAAGTATAAGACAGACTTCAGTTGCCTCAAATTTGACCTTCCCTATGCTGGTCATATGTCACAAATGTAGACAAGAAATGTATCTACCTCAGAGCAGACCTGGGTTCAATACATGCATATCTGTGTATTTTCAAATGATCTCACCAAAACAACTCCTTTAATTTGAAGTATTCTTTAATAATTATATTAATAGCCATTCTCAGTTACTTCAAATACCCCTAGGACCAAATGGACAAATGCAAAGAGTATTTTAATATTTGTATTCGAAAATACACTTCTGTGTATTTAAGCATTTAAGTACATGCCAGTACTTTTAAAGTGTATTTCCAAGTACATTGCAATATTCAACTACTTGTATTTTCAAATAAAAAATATAAAAATACTCACTTCAAGTGTTTTTGTAAGTAATTGTGTCACGTTTGTCATAAGGAGACCAAGGCGCAGCGTGATATGAATACATACTCTTTAATTAAACGAAGAAACACTAAACAAACTTACAAAACGAACGTGACGCTATATAAACCGATTGCTGACACAGGCAACTACACATAGACAATAACCCAAGGAATATGGCTACCTAAATATGGTCCCCAATCAGAGACAGCGATAAACATTGTTGGTTTGAGAACCAATCTAGGCAACCATAGATATAAAAACACCTAGACTAGAAACATCCCCATAAACATACAAAAACCCTAGACAGGGGCAACACATATCACCCTCGTCACACGCTGACCTAACCAAAATAATAAAGAAAACAAAGAATACTAAGGTCAGGGTGTGACAAATTGAAATACCCTAAATAGTATTTGCACCCAGGTCTGCCTTAGAATTCATTAGGCTAGATGTAAGTATACAGTATGCTACTAATAGTGTTTGCATCTTTACTGTAAACTGTAACATGAACATGCATCTTAGCTTTGCAGTAAACATTCAACATTGCCATCTGTTGGTCACGTGCTGTCTATTATAATTTACGGCTACTGAGCTCCAGCAAAGTAAACATTAAGTTGAAAACGTAAATCCGGTGAAAACCTCAGGATGCTTTTAGAATCCTTTTTAAGAGGTGAAATATCATGCTGGGTTAGTTAGAGAGGATTAGAGCAGTGGAAAAGAGACCTCGGCAGAGCCTCAGGGAGTATGAGGTAAGGCACAACACACCCGGGTATAAGTACACTATTGTAAGTACTTAGGCTACCTGATCTCACCTTGGCTGCAACATTTCACACCCTAAGAATAAACCCTGGGATGTTATGTAACCACTACTGAGCTCTCTCTGTTTTGTACACTAGTTTGTTACCTGTGCTTGTAATTTCTGGTCACTATGCTCAATTTGGAGAGCCTCATCACACAGTTTGTTTATCTAATGACATAGTCACACTGTGATAGTGTTTCTCCCTTTCATATAAATGGAAAAAAGGAGATATCCATACAAAATGACCTGAACTATTACTGCTGTTACATGTCATTATAAAGTTGTGAAGGAGAAATAAATGGACACACAGCAAATGTAAAAATCAACAAGTGTACATTTATTGAATCAGTAGATATTACATGTTGGCAGTGTACACCCACAGAGAAAGTCTGGCCACATAGCATATTTCCGTATGAAAGGTGCCTTTCTCAAGCATTTGGCTGCCTCCCTGTCACATTTGCAGAGAATCTTCTCACATTTGTCCTTGAGATCATCTGGAATGAAAAGAGGGGAAAGTGGGTGAGTAGTTTCCTTAAATGACAGCTGATGTGAAAGGAGTGGTCTGTGGAGGATGTGAAGGAAACACTCTGAGGTTTAGAAATGTTAGAAAATGTCTGATGCTCAAATAAACACTGTAAACATCCTGAACTGTGTTGCTTGTCCTATGTGCTTTTGCGATTAGCAATTATGGTGAGAGCTTAAAATACCTGAAAATGTGGGTGAGAAATTATTCCTTTCGTGCCCATTCCCTAATAGCCCTCCTGTCCCCTATAACACATCTGTTATTTTCCATGCACTGAAAAGACCCATTAATTTTCAACAGCAAAACTATACAAAAATGACAAAGTCCTAGCATGTAGTATTTTCCTTCTCTAAACGACCACACCTCTGTAAGGGGAGGGATAGGCTTACTCAGCTTGATTTAATCATTATGTCTCATTCATGTGCATAAAACTGAGATGGCATACCACATTCTGCAGTCCTGTCTTCACATGTCCATTGATACTTTCTTGTCTTGGTTCGGCAACCAGCAATTTCTGCATCTCCGTAGCAGCAGTCATGTTTGTGACAGCACCTTAATGAAGGAAAAAAAACACTACCGTAACACTTAAAACAGCATTATAAGAACTATTTGCTGTCTCAGTGATGCACTACATAAGTAATACAGTCCCTTTTTTTAGTTTAAAAAAGACCCAATTAAAACTATTATTGTATAAATAATGTTTGAGAAACTATTAACTGAAAAGGCAGAGACTGGGCATTTTTCCATATTATTGTAGCTTGGACCAACATCAGCTCTATTTAACACAAAGGGAAATGAAAGAGGATGGGCTCAACTATTGTTAGTAGGCAGGCATATGAGAGATCTGGAGGCTGGAGGTTCTGTAGTTTAATGGTGTTGTGGGCATTCATGTCTGTGATTAGTGGACAGAAGGAAGTTATGGTTAGGATTTTGAGTGTGGGAGTGCTGGTTGTGCATGTCTATTTCCAAATATCCAATTGACAAGAGGGCAAAACCTCAAAAGAAAACCCAAAATGATACACTTTGCAGTTTGAACTGCATCGCATAATGCAGGTTGTTATTGTGGCCTACCAGACTGAACAGTTGATTGAGGGGTTTTTCATTCAGTGGTACTCTAAATGATCTGAGTTTGTTATGACATGACACTCCCCCTCCAAAAATATATATGTTTATAACATGTTTATAACACATCAACTATATAGCTCAGTAATACATCATCAGCTTCACAGAACATGCCAGACTTTTACATGCTAGAACATCTCATTGCGCCTCTGTCCTACTGCCTCACCAGTCTGCTTTATCCCTGGGCCAGCCCTGACCCCCCAGTCCACAGTAGCAGCCATACATCATATAAGCCAGGGCTGATCTGCCTGTGCTGCACTTGATGACTCCTGCCAGCTCCAGTAGCCCTCTCTTAGTTCGTGGAGGCCTCTGCAGTGCCATAGAGGCTATTACCACTGCAACAACAACAACAACAGAAGAAGAAAATGAATCTCAGCGCAACACAGATACACCAATGACGTGTGCACACATCTTGTTCAAAATGTGCACTTGCTTATACTTGTATGGATGTAGCAGCCTTGCTTAGTATGTGCCATTTGCTTCATACTATCTCTTTAGTCATATGTCCTGTCATCAAGTGAATATTGAGAAGTGTAGCTCTGTGATTAGTCTCTCATATGAAAATGATTCTGAATGTCTAAGTGTTCAAAGTGTATGGATGGACATGCTGTATTATTACAAGTCTATTTATGAAGTGACAACCTAATAATGCAATTGTAAGTCCCTCACATTTTCCAAGAAAGATGCTCTTTGTAATGGGGGAATATTTAAGACGAATGAAGTTCATATTCAGTTAAGAGTAATTAAAACAATGCTGAGCAAATGTTTATGTTTTCCCTTTCTGTCAGACACATGATTTCTAGTGTTCTATTTGTGACACTCATTTGTGTACGGGTTGATGGTCACTAGACTTGTCACTGAATGTTATGGATTGTTCTCATATCGTTTGATAGTGATTGACGCCAGAGCTACTGAAGGTACAAGGACTGAGGTCACAATGACATTTGGAGCACCGTGATTCTGTAGCAGCTGGCAAAGTCACTGTCTTTTGTTTGACTTCGTACAAGCCTCTCAGGCTGATGTTTAGAGAACATTTGATACTGTCTGATTAATATATAAGTATCTTCGCAGAGAAGGCCCGTTCAAAGTTTTCTATGCTTCTATGCTGGGGTGTCTCCTTTTTGCAACTTGTATTAAACCAAATATGTGTATGATTGACTATAATTTCTCTGACACTGATATTTTTAGACAACCATAGCTTATGAAATTAATACAATACAAAACAACTTCACACGTTTTATAGCACTGCTCTCCTTTTTGTTCAGCTGGAAATTCCCTTTACACTCTTATACTCTGGTCTAGTTCTTTAACATCTTTTCCCAGATCAGATTAACATTAATTTGTAACGTGCATATTGGTTGTCAACATACAAGACATGGGAATTGACATTGGTAGTGATTTGTTAAATCATTAAACATGCATTAAAGTACAAATTTAACCATAAAATGTGCTATATATAAAGATCACAAGATTATTGAAATAAAAGATTAAACCATTTCAAGATAATACAGTTGTATTGTGTGAAATGAAGGAGTTGAATCATCAGACTATAACAGATCTAAGTTCCTTTCATGTTAGATCTCTGAAGGCAATCATAACATTGTCCTATAACATGACTTCACTCCCTCTCAATCCCTCTTAATCATTCCCTGCAAAATGTGTTAAAAAAGGTAAAGAAATTCAAGCAGCAATTTACCAGAGAACAGTAGAAGTATCCGATAAGGCGCAGGCATGGTGTGCAAGAGGGAGTCTGCATGCACTGCTGCTTATTTACACTGGTGGACATAGGCTTTCAGTGCAGTGGAGAGTTTTTTTTAGAGTCTGGTTTGAATAATCTCCTGAGCATCATTCCCTCCTCCTCTCGAAATAATCTGCTGTAAACTAATCCTTGAACACTTATCTGAACATGGTTAGAGTTCCCTCTCTGTTAGAATCACCCCAGAGTCCATAATTTAGTATAACTTAAAGCCAATTGCTAAATTTTTATTTATTTATTTACCTTTATTTAACCAGGTAGGCAAGTTGAGAACAAGTTCTCATTTACAATTGCGACCTGGCCAAGATAAAGCAAAGCAGTTCGACAGATAAAACGACACAGAGTTACACATGAAGTAAAAACAAACATACAGTCAATAATGCAGTATAAACAAGTCTATATACAATGTGAGCAAATGAGGTGAGAAGGGAGGTAAAGGCAAAAAAGGCCATGATGGCAAAGTAAATACAATATAGCAAGTAAAATACTGGAATGGTAGTTTTGCAATGGAAGAATGTGCAAAGTAGAAATAAAAATAATGGGGTGCAAAGGAGCAAAATAAATAAATAAAGTAAAATTAAATACAGTTGGGAAAGAGGTAGTTGTTTGGGCTAAATTATAGGTGGGCTATGTACAGGTGCAGTAATCTGTGAGCTGCTCTGACAGTTGGTGCTTAAAGCTAGTGAGGGAGATAAGTGTTTCCAGTTTCAGAGATTTTTGTAGTTCGTTCCAGTCATTGGCAGCAGAGAACTGGAAGGAGAGGCGGCCAAAGAAAGAATTGGTTTTGGGGGTGACTAGAGAGATATACCTGCTGGAGCGTGTGCTACAGGTGGGAGATGCTATGGTGACCAGCGAGCTGAGATAAGGGGGGACTTTACCTAGCAGGGTCTTGTAGATGACATGGAGCCAGTGGGTTTGGCGACGAGTATGAAGCGAGGGCCAGCCAACGAGAGCGTACAGGTCGCAATGGTGGGTAGTATATGGGGCTTTGGTGATAAAACGGATTGCACTGTGATAGACTGCATCCAATTTGTTGAGTAGGGTATTGGAGGCTATTTTGTAAATGACATCGCCAAAGTCGAGGATTGGTAGGATGGTCAGTTTTACAAGGGTATGTTTGGCAGCATGAGTGAAGGATGCTTTGTTGCGAAATAGGAAGCCAATTCTAGATTTAACTTTGGATTGGAGATGTTTGATATGGGTCTGGAAGGAGAGTTTACAGTCTAACCAGACACCTAAGTATTTGTAGTTGTCCACGTATTCTAAGTCAGAGCCGTCCAGAGTAGTGATGTTGGACAGGCGGGTAGGTGCAGGTAGCGATCGGTTGAAGAGCATGCATTTAGTTTTACTTGTATTTAAGAGCAATTGGAGGCCACGGAAGGAGAGTTGTATGGCATTGAAGCTTGCCTGGAGGGTTGTTAACACAGTGTCCAAAGAAGGGCCGGAAGTATACAGAATGGTGTCGTCTGCGTAGAGGTGGATCAGGGACTCACCAGCAGCAAGAGCGACCTCATTGATGTATACAGAGAAGAGAGTCGGTCCAAGAATTGAACCCTGTGGCACCCCCATAGAGACTGCCAGAGGTCCGGACAGCAGACCCTCCGATTTGACACACTGAACTCTATCAGAGAAGTAGTTGGTGAACCAGGCGAGGCAATAATTTGAGAAACCAAGGCTGTCGAGTCTGCCGATGAGGATATGGTGATTGACAGAGTCGAAAGCCTTGGCCAGATCAATGAATACGGCTGCACAGTAATGTTTCTTATCGATGGCGGTTAAGATATCGTTTAGGACCTTGAGCGTGGCTGAGGTGCACCCATGACCAGCTCTGAAACCGGATTGCATAGCAGAGAAGGTATGGTGAGATTCGAAATGGTCGGTAATCTGTTTGTTGACTTGGCTTTCGAAGACCTTAGAAAGGCACGGTAGGATAGATATAGGTCTGTAGCAGTTTGGGTCAAGAGTGTCCCCCCCTTTGAAGAGGGGGATGACCGCAGCTGCTTTCCAATCTTTGGGAATCTCAGACGACACGAAAGAGAGGTTGAACAGGCTAGTAATAGGGGTGGCAACAATTTCGGCAGATAATTTTAGAAAGAAAGGGTCCAGATTGTCTAGCCCGGCTGATTTGTAGGGGTCCAGATTTTGCAGCTCTTTCAGAACATCAGCTGAATGGATTTGGGAGAAGGAGAAATGGGGAAGGCTTGGGCGAGTTGCTGTTGGGGGTGCAGTGCTGTTGTCCGGGGTAGGAGTAGCCAGGTGGAAAGCATGGCCAGCCGTAGAAAAATGCTTATTGAAATTCTCAATTATGGTGGATTTATCAGTGGTGACAGTGTTTCCTATCTTCAGTGCAGTGGGCAGCTGGGAGGAGGTGTTCTTATTCTCCATGGACTTTACAGTGTCCCAGAACTTTTTTGAGTTAGTGTTGCAGGAAGCAAATTTCTGCTTGAAAAAGCTAGCCTTGGCTTTTCTAACTGCCTGTGTATAATGATTTCTAGCTTCCCTGAACAGCTGCATATCACGGGGGCTGTTCGATGCTAATGCAGAACGCCATAGGATGTTTTTGTGTTGGTTAAGGGCAGTCAGGTCTGGGGAGAACCAAGGGCTATATCTGTTCCTGGTTCTAAATTTCTTAAATGGGGCATGTTTATTTAAGATGGTTAGGAAGGCATTTAAAAAAAATATCCAGGCATCCTCTACTGACGGGATGAGATCAATATCCTTCCAGGATACCCCGGCCAGGTCGATTAGAAAGGCCTGCTCGCAGAAGTGTTTCAGGGAGCGTTTTACAGTGATGAGTGGAGGTCGTTTGACCGCTGACCCATTACGGATGCAGGCAATGAGGCAGTGATCGCTGAGATCTTGGTTGTAGACAGCAGAGGTGTATTTAGAGGGGAAGTTGGTTAGGATGATATCTATGAGGGTGCCCGTGTTTAAGGTTTTGGGGAGGTACCTGGTAGGTTCATTGATTATTTGTGTGAGATTGAGGGCATCAAGTTTAGATTGTAGGATGGCTGGGGTGTTAAGCATGTTCCAGTTTAGGTCGCCTAGCAGCACGAACTCTGAAGATAGATGGGGGGCAATCAGTTCACATATGGTGTCCAGAGCACAGCTGGGGGCAGAGGGTGGTCTATAGCAGGCGGCAACGGTGAGAGACTTGTTTTTAGAGAGGTGGATTTTTAAAAGTAGAAGTTCAAATTGTTTGGGTACAGACCTGGATAGTAGGACAGAACTCTGCAGGCTATCTTTGCAGTAGATTGCAACACCGCCCCCTTTGGCAGTTCTATCTTGTCTGAAAATGTTGTAGTTTGGAATTAAAATGTCTGAGTTTTTGGTGGTCTTCCTAAGCCAGGATTCAGACACAGCTAGAACATCCGGGTTGGCAGAGTGTGCTAAAGCAGTGAATAGAACAAACTTAGGGAGGAGGCTTCTAATGTTAACATGCATGAAACCAAGGCTATTACGGTTACAGAAGTCGTCAAAAGAGAGCGCCTGGGGAATAGGAGTGGAGCTAGGCACTGCAGGGCCTGGATTCACCTCTACATCGCCAGAGGAACATAGGAGGACTAGAATAAGGGTACGGCTAAAAGCTATGAGAATTGGTCGTCTAGAACGTCTGGAACATAGAGTAAAAGGAGGTTTCTGGGGGCGATAAAATAGCATCAAGGTATAATGTACAGACAAATGTATGGTAGGATGTGAATACAGTGGAGGTAAACCTAGGTATTGAGTGATGAAGAGAGAGATATTGTCTCTAGAAACATCGTTGAAACCAGGAGATGTCATTGCATGTGTGTGTGGTGGAACTAATAGGTTGGATAAGGTATAGTGAGCAGGACTAGAGGCTCTACAGTGAAATAAGCCAATAAACACTAACCAGAACAGAAATGGACAAGACATATTGACATTAAGGAGAGGCATGCTTAGTCGAGTGATCAAAAGGGTCCGGTGAGTGGAGAGGTTGGTTGGTGATTTAGACAGCTAGCCAGGGCATCGGTAGCAAGCTAGCATAGGATGGAGGTCTGTTGTTAGCCACCTCCTGCGCTCCGTCAGTAGATTAGTGGGGTTCCGTGTGGTAGAGGGGATCAATCCAAATCACACAACAACAAAAATAAAAACAATAGATATAGTTATAGAGGCCCAAGTGACTTTTGTTCAGATTCTGGAAGACCAAGGACTTCAGTTCAGGACTAATGCCACGTAGAATACTAGAAGTAGGTCTAATTGATCAATACATGAATGTCTGTGGTCATTGTTTTATCATGTCAACAGCCTTATTGCATGCAATTCCTCACAGAAAACATGATCATAAAGACCCAGCAAGTCAACTGTGTCAAAATGTTGTATATAATGCTATATTTCCGTTAATAATGAATATGAATTATATTTATTTGTTGACATTTCAAGATCTCATCATGTACATAGATAGCACTGTAATTTCATAGTTTACTAAAGTAAAAAGTCAGAACACAGTTTGTGGTCAACAGGGGGCCCTGTTTCCTCGAATAAGTATGGAATCTAGCAAACATGAAAAACGTCAGGCCAGAGATCAGGCCACATCATGATTCGTGTCCCCAACACTCAAGAAATCACTGATGCTGGCCAGGGAACAAGTCATACATCTTAAGCTGTACTCATTTAGGTGTGGACTTTTTTATTTTTTTACATATACACATTTCTTAAGGGTGAGCATATTTTAAATGTCATTATTTGTAAGATGGCTAACTAGCTAGTTTGCTATCTAGCTGCTAGCTACACCGCTAACAGTCGTGTACTGTAGCTAGCTCTCTTGCATCTCCCGCCCGACATATTGATAACTAGCTTGCTAGGAAGCTAGCTAACGTTACTGTAGAAAAATGTACAGGTACTCTACTAGTGAACGTTATCTTTGACAAGCATGTAACTGTAAACTCTATAGCTATGGCTATCTAGCAATCACATTGCATACTGTTTGTGTTTAGAATATCAATATCTTTCTCGTGCCAGATCGGTTAGTCTAATTTAGTTAAGCTAGCCTACCTAGGTTGAGGTATTTGTTCGACCTAGACGCTAACTAGCTAGCTACATATGTCAGTGGGTATCGAACATTTCCTCTGACGTTATGGGGCTAATTTGTGATAATGTACACTTTATAACGTTCGTCCAGGATCAACTCTCCCAACTACTGTACTGTAGATTTGTATAGCCAGACTCGTTGTCAGTCGTAAGCAGACTCACTTCAGCTAGTTAGATTTGTATCTTCTCGAAATATTGACCGATTACTTTGAACTAACTAGCTCGTGAAGACGACATACAGGAAGTTCAAGGCATGACGAATTTTAAAGCCATGGGGGTTTTCGAGGCTTTCGCATGCTTTGTTGAGTCAGGAGCACATGAAGCCTGAAAAGTAATTTTCACCTGTTTAACGTTATACAAATTCACGATGTGAATTGTCTCGTCTTTATTTGAGTAGTTAATGAGTGAGTAACTTAATGAACATGTATGTTTGGACGTATTCTTACTGTATGCAAGGCCTACGACAAAAAACGGTTTTGACAATGATACAATTATACCCCGAGAAGGCCTAAACATGTTAAGTAGCAAGCTAACTAACTTTTAAAATGACATATTGTGTTGACAGAGACCAGGACCTAAAGAAACAGGTGAACATGTCAACCCTGTGTCAGGACCGAAGCAGTCGCTGGCAGGATATTGAGAATGGGCTGCAGTTCATCCAGTGAGTATAATCAGGACTCCCCAGTCCAAGTCAGTGTACCTAGGGAATGTTGATTGGTTGAGCGCATTGGGAAATCAGGCTACAGAGCTGTTGTCAGCCACCAAGGGCTGGTCTTAGGGGAAGAGAATAACAATTAATTTTTGCAGGAGACAGCCTAAGTGTTTGCATAGTGGTAACTGCCTCGAACTGTACAACAAGTCAGATGTTGTTGAGCTATTTCTGGATCTTGTGCCTCAATGTGAGTAATATTGAAATTGTATTATTTTGGAAAAGATTACTCTATGATGTCCTTGAATGGTGTAACACTTGAATGTTTTCAGTGTCAACGGAAGGAGCTCTAAGTTTGAACTTGTTTGTTTCTAGGTCAACTCTGCCCTATCCTGGAACTCAGGAACGATATGAGGTGATTATGCAATCAACCCAAATGGCAGCACCTACATTAATGACATATGAAGCTCAGAATGCACCTCTTATTTGGGTATTTAGAAGTTGAATTTGTTTTTTCAGGTGTTCATTCAGGACCTTGTGAGGAATCTGTTTGGTGAAGGAAATGACGTGTTCAATGAAGGGGAATGGATGCGGTCTATAGAAATGTACACTGAGGCCTTGAGCATAGCAGAATATGCAGATTCGGAAGACATCAGTGTACCTACTGGAACGTTGGAAAAGCTGTATGCCAATCGAGCTGCTGCTTACTTGAACATAGTACCGGTAAGTCAGGTTTAAGAAAGTGGTGTGTTTTGTCTTACATTTATGAATGAAGTATTATTTATTCTCTGTTCAAAAAGTGGTATAATTTGGGAATTTTATTTCAGGGTCTGCATGATGAAGCATTAGTAGACTGTGAGAAAGCTCTTCAATTGAATGAGGGAAACCATAGAGCTCTTTATAGGAAAGCCAGAGCCTTGAAAGAGCTGGGCAGGCATAAAGAGGCCTATGAGGCTGTAGCGAAGTGCTCCCTTGCAGTGCCTCAGGTGAGACCGCAGAGAAAATACACCACGTAATTTTTTGTTGTTGTAGATTGTTCCCTTTATTGTCCTAAGTTCATAATCCTTATTGTCAATATGTGATTGTTTTTTTCAGGATCCCAATGTCATACGATTGACTCAGGACCTGGCCAAAATGTTGGGATTGAAAATCCGTAAAGCCTATGTCAGGAGTAAGGTGAGGGTGTACTGTGTGGAGTATGAATTATGGCACATGGGCTACTTCAGTATGTGGCTTAGTATCTAACCTTGAGATATTTCTTTCAACAGCCTGCCTTAAATGTTTTACCTGGATCGAGCTATTCAGGTGCATCCAATGACAAGGTAAAGGGAGTTCCATGTCTTTGTGGGAATTCCCACACAAGACAGATTACTTGCACCAAGTGAACGTGGTGTACCAGCAAGTAAAGGTGTTAAGATAATTCTTTTGATTTGTTTCAGTCTCATGGATCTACATCTGTGGAAGATATAGAAATTGGTAAGACATTCTGTGATTTAGTTTGAGTAATTTACTTGTGTTTTGTATACACTGAGTGGAATGGTAGAAACCATGTTTGATATGTGTTTGATCCCATTCCATTAGCGCCGTTATGAGCCGTCCTCCCCTCAGCAGCCGCCACTGTTTTTAAGCCTTGAGATGATTGCGACATGGATTGTGAATGTGTGCATTCAGAGGGTGAATGGAAAAGACAAAATATTTAAGTCCCTTTGAACAGGGTATGGTAGTAGGTGCCAGGCTCACCGGTTTGTGTGAAGAACTGCAGCGCTGCTGGATATTTCACGCTCAATAGTTTCCCGTGTGTATCAAGAATGGTCCACCACCCAAAGGACATTCAGCCAACTTGACACAACTGTGGGACGCCTTGGAGTCAACATGGGCCAGCATCCCTGTGGAATGCTTTCGACACCTTTTAGAGTCCATGGCCTGACGATTTGAGGCTGTTCTAAAAACAAAAGGGGAGGTGCGCAACTCTATATTAGGAAGGTTTTTCCAAATGTTTGGTTTACTCTGTGTATATTTCTACCATGAGGTTGGAATAATACTGTAAAATTATTTGTGAAAATTATAATGCCCTTTTAGTGTAAGAGCTGTTTGAAAAGTCTGCCTGAAATTTCAGGCTGTTTTGGTGGGATGGATTTTTGGACTGCCTTGCTAAATTAGTTAATAGACCAATAGATGGGTTGGCTGACATCACGTAAATGATGCACGTGCATTGACATGGCTGGAAGGGGTGCGTTGTTATGATTCTGAACGGTCTGATGGCTAGTAACAATGACAAGAAGCTGCCATGTGTGGAATTGTAGTAAGCTCGCTTCAACTCACTGTATGTTGTTATTGATACCATGTCTTGTTTTGACTGTCATATCTATGCTGATATGGCGCAAATTTCCTAGCTAGCTAACCAACAACTGTAACAATGTATACTGAGCAAAAATATAAACGCATCGTACAACAATTTCAAAGATTTTACCGAGTTACAGTTCATATAAAGGAAATCAGTCAATTGAAATAAATAATTTGGGCCCTAATCTATGGATTTCACATGACTGGTCAGGGGTGCGGTCAGCATGCCAATTGCACACTCCCTCAAAACTTGAGACATATGTGTTGTGTGACACAACATGGCCTGTTATTGTCCCCAGCAACAAGGTGCACCTGTGAAATGATCATGCTGTGTAATCAGCTTCTTGATATGCCACCTGTCAGGTGGATGGGTTATCTTGGCAAAGAAGGAATGCTCACTAACAAGGATGTAAACAAATTTGTGAGAGAAGCTTTTTGTGCATATGGAACATTTCTGGGATTTTTTTTAGTTCAGCTCATGAAACATGGGACCAACACTTTACATGTTGCATTTTATATATTTGGTCAGTGTATTTGAGACAATTGCTCCTTGTGCAAATGTATTTGTTTTCAATTAACATTTTGTGTCAAAATAAGCCAACCCTGTCTGTTTTGCCCCATAGTTGCACACGCATCAGTTTTGTTGATTAACAACCAACCCATCCATAAGAGAGATTTCCAAACCTCTGCCAATAACAGCAATTTTTTCTTTCACATTTCCACTCCCCACTCAGACCACTCCCAGACATTCCTAGCGAAATTCTTAGTTGAGAAATTGCTGTTTGCGAAGAAGTTATTTTAATTGAAAACAATCACAGTAAGTTACTTAGTTGTTACCCAGAAATTATTTGATGAGAGAAAAACGGCTGCATTGGACCTTTTAAAGGGGGAAGGTCTTGTTGCAAAAAATAATATTTTTGCACTTTCCCATCTGTGTTGTAGAAGTGAATCAGCCCCCTCAGGAAACTGATGGTCCAGACCCAGCCCCCCCGAACCTAGACCCATTGGCCGCCATGAAGGTGCACCCCCCTCTGAATGAGAGAATAGAAGCTGAGTCCCCCCCTGTCAGCATCATCCCTTCGGTCTCGCCTGTTGAGGTTCACACCCCAGAGCCCATTCATGTTCTGGTGCCCCTGCCTATGCCCATTTCCATGCCTATGCCTACGTTGGTCAATGGTGCCAGAGCCAGCCCTACGCAGTCTTACCATTTGCCAATGCAAAAGTCTCGCCCGGACTTCGATGCGGAAATTATTGGAGATGACCTGGATGATCTGCTGGACCAAGCTGGCCCCGGGCCCACAGAATCTCCCTTGGTAGGTTCATGGGAGATTGCTGCTAATGTAGGAAAAATGTTTTTATTTATAAAATAAAAAAAATGCACATTCAATTATAGTTCTTTATCTGTTTTTGTTTTAAATGTGGCCTTTTCACTATCATGTTAAAGCATTATCTAATGTAGAGTGTATTGTTCTCTCTCCTCTAGATCATCCCCACCATGAAGGGCCCTATCCCTTTTCCAACCAGTGCCCCTTCAAATTCCATGTCTAGTCCTTTCCTTATGCCATCTCACATGAACCCCTTTATGCATGTGACATCACAGTGCACAGTGACTCTGCCTCCTCCCTACCACAAGCCACAAGCCAGCGGGTACTCTTTAGGTCTGGACACCTTCGGGGTCTCCTCTCCATTGGATTCACTGGATAGTCTCTCCATGTCAGAACCTCAGACAGGTATGCAAGGAGTTGCATACAGCCAGTTTAACGGTAATACCTCTCGAATGTGTTGAATATTTGTTACTGTCCTTATATCTTATATTTGGGGCGGCACGTAGCCTAGCTCTTGAGAGCCAGTAACCAGTAAGCTGGTTCGAATCCCGAGATGACTAGGTGAAAAATCTGTCCATATGCCCTTGAGCAAGGCACTTAACCATAATTGCTCCTGTAAGTCGCTCTGGATAAGAGTGTGCTAAAAGACTAAAATGTAAATAACTTCATATTGGATAGTGGAATCTCAATGGTTAACAAATTTGGATTTTGACAAACCAATCAACTGAAATTTGATTTTTTGTTATTTACTTTTCATAAACTTTTTGTCAATGTTGTCTCTGATTTGTATTTTTACCCCCCCCCCTAGGATATAGTCAGCATCCATTCATGCAGGTGAGTCTAGCTTGTCTAGTCTTCATGTCCCACTGATATTTTCACAACAGTACCTTGCGTTCATATGTTTGTTGATATTGACATTTGTTTCCCCTCCAGTTGACTGACCATGATAAGCCAATGGGAATGGCCCTGGGGATGCCAGATGTAACCCCCCTCCCTGCAATTGTGGATCTGGCCAAAAATCCCCTGGCTGATACTCATGAATTCAAACAGGCATGCTCAAACTGCTATGTCAAAACTGGTAAGAACATGCTTTATGTAATATAAACGTAACATGCAACAATTTCAAAGATTTACAGTTCATTCAAGGAAATCAGTCAATGGAAATAAATGATTTAGGCCCTAATCTATGGATTTCACATGACTGGGCAGGGGTTTATTTCAGCTCATGAAACATGGGACCAACACTTTACATGTTGCGTTTTATATTTTTGTTCACTGTATATGAATACATCTATTTTGCTTATTGTGCGACATCATCTAAGAGTATGAAACTGGGTTGATGTATGGCACATGATAATTATTGTATGTGAAAGCTCATGTTGATATCCTATCACTAGGACTTGGAGTGTTGGATTTCACACTCTATACCGAAGAGCACAAATGCAAGAAGGACATATTACTTGGAAGGGTAAAAAATCAACAAGACAAGTCATGGAAGCTGATCAGACCCAGACCGACAAAATCCCAGTATGTTGGACCATACTACATCTGCAAAGGTAAGCCTTGAAAATACTATTACAATAATACTACTACTACTCCAATACTACTACAATGTGCTTCACGGTCCGTCTGTGCCAGTGTTCAGCTGCCTATAGGGATTATTAACTAAAACGATGACCTTGTAGATGTTGCCATTGGAGAGGGGTGCAGGTACCCTGGTCACTGCACATTTGCCTACTGCCAAGAGGAGATTGACGTTTGGTCCCTGGAGCGCAAAGGCTTCATCTGCAGAGACTTTCTCTTTGATCCATTTGGGCCCACCAGTAAGATCAATCTGACTGTCCCGAAGATCCTACAGGAGCATCACGGGATATTCATGTTCCTCTGCGGGGTAAGTTGGGCGTTTTAATGGGAGGGGGGGAAAAAGTGATATGTTCCTTCTGTAATGGGGTGTCTTCATTGATACGTCTGTCTTATTGCATTGCCATTGTTGTGCTAGAGCATCAAGGGTGCACAACTCTGGTTCTTGAGTGATGTAGTGGATGCTAGGTTTTGCCTTTTAATCAGCCCAGAATAATAGTGTGTGGACTCTAGACAATCAAAATGATATTAAGTGTCAGCGAGAAATGAAAACCAGCAGGACTGAGGACATCTGAGTGGAGCACCACTGTGTTATAGAGAGAAGGCTTGACTTGAAGTTCCGCTGACCTGACTTTAACCACATCTTGTATCCTCATTCTTCTCACGAGCAATAGAATTCCACGGTAACAATGATGCTGAGACTACGATTCTTTTCTGTTTTAAACGTATGCCAGACAAAAAAACAATTATTGCCAAGTTAAACCATACAAATCTATGCACTAGAACAACGTTTTACCAATTTCCACTTACTTGAAGAGCAGTGCAGATACAAAGTTTGGTAACAGAATTACGGTTTGTTGTTTTTGCGGTCATTCTGTTACCGTGGAATAACCCTAATACAACACTAACGTTGACTGTCACATTACTGCCTCTGGTATAACCTTCAGCGTCAGTTTTATGAGTGGGAGCTGTGCCCTTTATTAAAACCTGTACTGTGTGTAGTGTCCTGTAAGAGTTGTTCATCCCTCTAATGTATCTGGTCTGATCTCCAGGTGTGTTTTGATCACAAACCCAGAATAATCAGCAAAACCAATAAGGACAACCCATCTCTTTGCTCTCACCCTGTAACAAAACATGCCTTTGAAGATCAGAAGTAAGCCATTTCACTTGTTTACACATGCTGAGAGATGCAGAGGTTTTTAAGTGAATTAAGCAGCGGTCTACCTTGTAACTGATGGTTTGTGGCTGACCGCTCTGGTTCCTTTAGTAATTAAAAACTTTCTTATATTGTAAGAATGTTCATTTTGGAAACACATTCGACTAAACATTGTGTATAGTTTTGTGGCATAACTGCATGTGAATTCAAACAGACTTTTTTTCTCTGAATCTTAATTTTGTGAAGAATGTAGGTGTGTTTTTTGAGTTTTGGCAACTGCATTTTTTGTTGTTGTGTTAAGCCCACTAGTGTATATTGTAACATGATTCTATGCTCTGCACAGTGGGGTTGTGAGCTTGATATGAGTTGTTGTGCTTTTCAGGTGCCTGGTCCACATTCTGAGGGAGAACACTGTGCGCTACTCCAAAATCCGTCCGTACAGTCCGCAGAACCAGATGGACATCTGTCGGCATGAGGTGCGCTACGGCTGCGTGCGGGAAGACGAGTGCTTCTATGCCCACAGCCTGATCGAGCTGAAGGTGTGGATGATGCAGCACCAGCTAGGTAAGATGACTTTTCCCAGTTTTAAGATGGTGCCGTAGCTCACAGCCGTAGCTCATGGACATGGCAGCTCTGCTTCTAGCTCCTAAGCAACTTTTCAGTATTTTGTTTTTGTGCGTGTTATTTCTTACATTATTAGCCCAGAACATTTTTATTATTTAACATTTTTGTTATTACATACAGCCGGAAAGAGTTTCTTATTTTTTTTAAGGACCTTCTTGTAACTTTTGTGGGTTTTCTAAGTGAACATCCCTCTTAAAACTCTTTGCAATCTGTTTATGATCATATAGGCATCACTCCTGAAAATATAGTCCATGAGGCCGGTAGGTTTTGGAACATGGAGGCAGGCTCCCAAGGCTCCCTGGTAAACAGTCATTGTACACAACACTATATTCAGAACATGCTTTATTTCCTAAATGTATTTCTAATGTTCATTTGACTGCAGATTTTCCACATGACCTGACACAAACCATTTATTTTGTGTCTTTCCAGCAATTCAACACACCACTGAAGAGGTTTGGACCCCCAAATCTGAAGATGCAGTTTGTGTGTGGGCAGTGTTGGCGAAATGGCCAAGTTAGTGAGGCAGACAAGAACAAGAAGTACTGCGCTGCCAAAGCCAGGCATTCGTGAGTAGTTCTCTCCCCTGAAACCATTTCAGGATAATTTGAATAATGAAGCCTGGTCAGCATAGTGAATTTCATCTGACCTGTGTTGCAGGTGGTCAAAAGACAAACGAGTGGTGCTGGTGAGTTCCATCGAACGCAAGAAGTGGACAACGATCCGCCCTCTCCCAACAAAGAAGCCCATCCCGTCTCAGTTTGAGGTAGGACTAGGAGGGTTGCAAATGCTCCTAGAGCAACTGGTCTGACCACATACTCAGCTGACTCGTATGGGAGTCTCCCAGAGAGGATCATGTTTTGTCCTCGTGTAAAGTGCTTATGTTTTGTGTGTGTGTGTTTTACTTACAGATTTGTATGCACGTGTCTACTGGCAAAAAGTGCCAGTACATCGGAAACTGCACATTTGCACACAGCACAGAGGAAAGGGACCTGTGGACATACATGAAAGAGAACAACAGTGAGTTCATGTTACAGATGGACTGTAAGCATTTGTACAGCAGTTCATGCCTGTGTGATGTACAATTAATGTATTATGGTGAGTAATACAAACTTAATCAGATACTAAACTGTGTGTGTCCTTTTAGTTCCTGACATGGAGCAGCTGTATGAGCACTGGCTGCAGTCTCAGAAGCCTGGCTGGAGCGAGGAGGCCTCCAACAGCGCCATCAAGGAGAACGGGAAGCAGATCCACATGCCCACAGACTATGCTGAGGAGGTGGTAAGCAATCTCTGTTTTAACCACGCCCAGGTGGTTATATGACCGTCAACATGCTGTAAGTGTCATGCTAATATCATCTTGATGATATCTGTTATGCTAGGCTGGCAACCACTGTTGGCTTTGTGGTAAGAACTGCAACAGTGACCGGCAGTGGCAGCAGCACATCACCTCAGAAAAACACAGAGAGAAAGTGTTTAACTCTGAAGACGATCAGAACTGCTGGCAGTATCGCTTCCCCACTGGCACCTTCAGAGTTTGCGAGAGGTAAGGTTTCTATGCTTATTCAACGTTTATTTAGGTCACTGGTGCCTAATTTGGTTACTGGAAATGGTGTTATTGGTGACTGACATTTCTGATACTGCATCCATTTCCACAGATACCTTAAAGGCACTTGCACAGAGGAGGAGTTGTGTAAACTGGCTCATGGAAACGAGGAACTAAAGGAATGGACGGAGCGCAGGGAGTTCCTTTTGATGAAACTGGCCAAAGCAAGAAAAGACCATCTTATAGCCCCAAATGACAATGACTTTGGCAAATATAGTTTTCTGCTTAAAGACATAAAGTAATGATTTGATGACCATGATTATGTTGGGATGCAATATATTTTGCAGTGTTAAGTAAAAGAGGTACAGGTTCAGGTTAGCCTTTGGGAGGCTCTAGTCTACCATTAAGAGGAGAGATGCAGATCACAGCTTGATTTTAATGGAAAGTACAAAGTTGGCCATGTGTTCCAAATGATCAGAGCTGTGTTCCTTTTATCACAGATAAAGAGATGCACCATTGCCTTTTACGTAAACGTAGCAATCATTGACGCGTCACAAAGATTGCTTGTCATGAAATGGATTGATGACCTGTTCAGAGAAGCCAAAGCATGGGTAGACACTATCAGACTAGCTCTTATGTCAAAAGGTGACTTAAAAGGCTTGTTTTGTAGGAGTTTTTAAGAAAGGTTCTTATGACGTCTCCTTTTTGTTTTATACGATTCATACGTCTGAAGATTGGAATGTTTGAAATGGAATTCTGCGTCCATTCACAAATTATGTTCATGTAGGTCTTTTTCATTATTTCCATAATTTGTTGCATTTATGCCTGTTGGTTTTGGAAGATGCTGACCGACCAAAATAAAATCTTGATTTCTTGTTGCAAGAATTGATTTTGTACTTGTTCATCAATGTAGCCGCCTAAAAAATGTAGGTTGACATTCTATGCAATGTGCTTAGTTGTCATGAAGTCTAAAATGGAAGAACTTTAACAAAGTTTCATCAGTGGTTGCATGTGGTATGAAGAATACCATGGTTTGTGGGATGACGAATAGTTGAGTTCCTGCCTGACTACATTGCAGATGCATGCCAGATCTTACAATTCCTGGATAGGTATTTTACGTATCAGCTAACCACACACTATATATACACAACAGTTTGGACACGCCTTCAAATTGGTGTATTTGACTATTTCAGCCACACCCGTTGCTGACAGGTGTGTAAAATTGAGCACACAGCCATGTAATCTACATAGGTAAACATTGGCAGTAGAATGGCCTTACTGAAGAGCTCAGTGACTGTCAACGTGGCACGGTTATAGGCTGCCACCTTTCCAGCAAGTCAGTTAGTCAAATTTCTGCCCTGCTAGAGCTGCCCCGGTCAACTGTAAGTTGGAAACTTCTAGGAGCAACAACAGCTCAGCCCCAAAGTGGCAGGCCACACAAGCTCACAAAATGGGATCAACGAGTGCTGAAGCACATAGCTTGTAAAAAATGATCTATCCTGGCCTGCAACGCTCACTACCAAGTTCCAAACTGCCTCTGGAAGCAACGTCAGCACAAGAACTGTTCGCCGGGAGCTTCATGAAATGGGTTTCCATGGCCGAGCAGCCGCACACAAGCCTAATATCACTATGCACGATGCCAAGCGTCGGTTGGAGTGGTGTAAAGCTCGCCGCCATTGGACTCTGGAGCAGTGGAAACTCGTTCTCTGGAGTGATGAATCACTCTTCACCACCTAAGAGTCCGACTGACAAATCTGGGCTTGGTGGATCCCAGGAGAACACTAAATCTTGGCTGATTTCTTTTGATTTTCCCATTATGTCAAGCAAAGAGGCACTGAGTTTGAAGGTAGGCTTTGAAATACATCCACAAATACACCTCCAATTGACTCAAATGATGTGAATTAGCCTATCAGCAGCTTCTAAAGCCATGACATTTTCTGGAATTTTCAAAGCTGTTTAAAAGGCACAGTCATCTTAGTGTTTGATAACTTCTGACCCACTGGAAATGTGATACAGTGAGTGAAATAATCTGTCTGTAAACAATTGTTACTTGTGTCATGCACAAAGTAGATGTCCTAACCGACTTGCCAAAACTATAGTTTGTTAACAAGAAATTTGTGGAGTGGTTGAAAAACAAGGTTTAATGACTCCAAACTAAGTGCATGTAAACTTCTGACTTCAGCTGTAGGTGTTCCTTTTGTCCAGGTGGGAAAGGGCAGAGCAGTGTGGAGTGTAATAGAGATTGCATCACCTGTGGATCTGTTGGTGCGGTATGCAAATTGAAGTGAGTCTAGGGTTTCTTGGATAGTGGTGTTGATGTGAGCCATGACCAGCCTTTCAAAGCATTTCATGGCTACAGAGTGCTATGGGTCGGTAGTCATTTAGGCAGGTTACCTTAGTGTTCTTGGACACAGGGACGATGGTGGTCTGCTTGAAATATGTTGGTATTACAGACTCAGAGGTTGAAAATGTCAGTGAAGACACTTGCCAGTTGGTCAGCGCATGCTCGGAGTACACGTCCTGGTAATCCATCAGGCCCCTGTGAATGTTGACCTGTTTAAAGGTCTTACTCACATCGGCTGCGGAGAGCATGATCAAACAGTCATCCGGACCAGGACCAGATGATGCTCTCATGCATGTTTCAGTGTTACTTGCCTCGAAGTGAGCATAGAAGTTATTTAGCTCATCTGGTAGGATATACACTCAGCAAAAAAAGAAACATCCTCTCACTGTTAACTGCGTTTATTTTCAGCAACTTATCATGTGAAAATATTTGTTTGAACATAACAAGATTCAACAACTGATTTATAATTGAACACTTTTATGAAGGTTTTACACTATTGTGGAGAGATGTACTGCTGGGATTCTTTACCTACGATAGGAATAAGATGAAATATTTTTATGTAATTAATGTCATTATTCTTTTGGCCAAATGTCATATTCACAAATGTAAATTTACAAACAAAAAACACATTTTGTTACCCTACAAAAAGAAATTGAACTGTATTTTAAGACAATTAAATACTCTACTAACAAAAAAGCTGTTAGTACAGCATACATACACTGTTAATTATAAGTGTATGTATGTCCCTTAAGGTCTTTGTGTAATGTGATATTGTACCCCCTAGCTCAATTGTCCATTGTATATAATCTATATATACTTGTGTTCCCTCAACAACAACAAAAACTATGATAAAAGCTAGCTGGCTGCAAATAAATCGCAATGAAAATGCACTGAAACCTCTGGGAAAAATAGACTTTGATGATTGTAATTTAGCACTTACCTAGAAAAGATGGAAAGAGGAATTCAATTTGTACATGCTCTTACAATGAGAGAAAAACCTGAGGATTACAAAGTGAAGCTACTGTATTATCTCATTGGGGAAAAAGGCAGAGAGATTTGTGAGACCCTATGTGTGGGCAGTACAACAATCTCTCTGTTGAGGAAGTAATTGCAGCACTAGATGCATTTTCTTGATCCCAAGAAATGAAACAATTGAGAGATATTTTTTTCATGCGAAGTCAGGGCCAAGATGAGAGTTTAGACAAATATCTCGCTGAATTGAGGACTCTAGTGGCCATCTGCAACTTTGGAGTAATCACAGACTCTCTTATCAGGGACAGGATTCTGTGTGGCACGTGTGACCCACACTTAAGAGAGCGCTTACTCAGAGAGACTAATCTAAGTTTAGAGAAATGCATACATATTGGAAGAGCTGCAGAACTGTCCAGAGAGAGAGAGCTAAAGTCATAAATGTGCAGTGCCCTGTAGCAGTGCATGCAGTAACACAAAAAGAAAGACCGAGAGGGAGAGGAGACCCTACAGAGGGACAGAGCATTATACAATGCAGATACTGTGGACGGACACATAAGAGAAAAAAGGAAATATGCCCTGAATATGGACAAAAATGTAAATCCTGTGGAAAAAACAATCACTTCTCTATAGTTTGCAAAGGGACAGGGACCAGCAAGAGAAACAGAGACCTGGCAATGGAAAATGTGTCAGCTGACTCAGAGAGCGGTGAGGATATTCTCTGCATCACACTAGGGACAAAGTCAGAGAGCATCAATGTGGTGCAAGAGAAAAAAACACAGACCCCAATGCAGCTCTCTGTAATGTTATCCCTGCAAACCTCACAAAAGCCAGTCACCTAGAGTCCTGCAGTCAGGTATTGGTGATGTATAACAAGAGTACTCTGACGCCACTGGGGAAGTGCACACTTAAAATGATCAATCCACACAATAAGAAAACCTACCGAGTTGAGTTCATCGTAGTCAACAAGAATGTGCACAGGCCCATTCTAGGCAGTAAGGCTATCCAGGCAATGGAGTTGATTACTGTGCAGCATCACAACATCCTGACCATTGAGAAAACAACAGGATCCTGGACTCAATAGCAAATTAAACAGGAGTTCTCTGATGTATTCCAGGGAGATGGATGCTTACCCGGCAAAATGAAGCTGGAAGTGGATGAGCGAGTGGAGCCCATCCAGCTGCCAAAGAGAAGAGTGCCAGTAGCACTATATAAACCACTCAAAGAGGAGCTCAGTGGTCTAGAGAAAAGAAGGATGATAAAAGCAGTTGAAAAAAAGCACAGATTGGATTAGCAGCCTGATTGTAGTGAAGAAACCATCTGGAAAACGAAGAGTGTGTATTGATCCGAAACCTCTCAACAAGGCGCTAATGAGAAGCCATTACCCACTTCCCAGTAATTGAAGACGTGCTGCCAGATCTGAACAGAGCACGCGTGTTCTCTGTTTGCGATGTAAAAAAAATATTTTTGCATGTGGAACTGGAGGAGGAGTCCAGCTATCTCACCACGTTCTCTACTCCCATGAGACGCTACAGATGGCTGCTCCTGCCAATGGGAATCAGTCCAGCCCCAGAGATCTTTCAGAGGAAGTTGAACCAGGCAATGGAAGGTCTTCCATGAGTCAAAATCATTGCAGATGACATCCTGATTGTGGGAGAAGGAGACAACGATGAAGCGGAGACTCTGGACCATGACGAAAACCTGAGAATGCTCCTGGACAGATGCAGGAAGCTCAATATCAAGCTGAATCCGGAGAAGCTGCAGCTCAGGCTGAAGGAAGTGCCCTACATTGGCCACCTGCTGACATCAGAGGAGTTGAAAGTGGGCCCAGGAAAAGTGACAGCCATCAAACAGATGCCTAGGCCTACAGATGTGCAGGGGGTGCAGTGCTTCCTGGGCATGGTAAATTACCTAGCCAAGTTCTGCAGCCACGCCACGGAGCTCTGCGAGCCACTGCGTCAGCAAGCACACAAGGACTCACTGTGGGAGTGGTCAGAGAGACATGAACAGGCTTTCAATAAAATCAGGGATACCATTGCACAGACCCCTGTGCTGAAATACTACAACCCCACAGAGCAGCTCGTAGTACAGTGTGATGCTTCAAAAAGTGGATTAGGAGCAGCCCTGATGCAGGTAGGACAACCAATAGCATATGCCAGCAGAGCCCCGACAGAGACTGAAATAGGTTATGCACAGATAGAGAAGGAGCTGCTTGCAGTGGTGTTTGGCACGGAGAGGTTCCACTAATTCACATATGGACAAATTGTGGAAGTGCAGTCCGATCACATGCCTCTAGAGAGCATCATGACAAAGCCTCTCCTCAGCGCAACAAAAAGACTACAGCGCATGCTCATGAGACTCCAAAACTACGAGGTCACTCTTCTTGGAAAACATGTGGTGAAGGCCGACACCCTGAGCAAGGCATACCTCACAGAACAAGACAACAGAGGCCCTGTGGATGTCGAAGTGGAATCAATCAATATGAAACACTACGTCCCTGTGTCAAGCGAGAGACTAAATTACATCCAGAGAGCCACTGAGCTGGAACGGGAGCTCCAGACACTGAAAAATGTGATCCTGCAGGAGTGGCCTGAAGAGAAAGGACATGCACCCTTGGAAGTAGCCATGTATTTTCACAACAGAGATGAGCTGAGTGTGCAAAATTGAGTTATCTTCAGAGGTGAGCGAGTCGTTGTGCCTACTGCCCTCAGGTCTGAGATAATGCAGAGAATCCATTCCTCACGCATAGGAACTGAGGGATGTCTGAGAAGAGCTTGCGGGTGTGTCTACTGGCCAGACATGAATGCACAGCTGAGAGCATACATGGCACAGTGTAGCACCTGAACTGCATGGGGTACGAAGCAGCAGAAAGAAACGTTGAGGCCACACGAAGCACCAAAGCATCCCTGGGAAAAAAATTGGTACTGACCTGTTCCAGTTCAACGACAGAGACTACATGGTCAGAGTTGATTATCTCTCCAACTTCTGGGAAGTGGACCATTTGGAGAACACAGTCGAAAACGGTCATTCGAAAACTGAAGACACACTTTGTGGAATCAATCAACGCTATGGGATACCTGACATCCTTTACACATACAATAGTCCCCAGTACTCTTCAGACGAGTTCTGAAGTTTCAGCAAGGCTTGGGACTTTACACACAAAACATTGTCTCCAGGATACCCGCAAAGTAATGGGAAGGTGGAATCGGCAGTGAAAACAGCCAAAAGACCTGGCCCTGCTGGATCACAGAAATACCCTTCACAAGGAACAGACAGCAGCCCTGAAATGGTGCTCATAGGAAGATGTACAAAGACACTACTTATAATGAGTGAAAATCTTCTGAGACCGGGGATGGAAAACTGTCAGCTGGAGAAGTTCAAAGAAAGACAGCAGAAACAGGCAAAGTACTACGACACCTCTGCTAAGGATCTCACAGAGCTGCAACGAGATGACAGGGTGAGAGTTCAGCCACTCACAGGACAGAAACAGTGGTGGCAGAGGGCCACAGTAGTCAGACCTGTGGAGCAAAGGTGAAGACAGAACAGGGACAAGTCTTCAGGAGGAACAGGCGACACCCGAGGAAGAGCAGAGAAATAGAGGAGGATGTCCCCACTGTTGAGGAGCCTGGCACAGAGCCGGTAAACAGAGCACCATCTGACGCCCAGCAGGGTGCTGAACACAACCTAGAGGTGGATGCTGGACCTCAACAAGAAGATCCAAAACATCTCAGGTCATGCACCTCCTGATGTAATCAACACTCCCCACACAAGGTCTGGTAGGGCCATCCGAAGACCTATACACCTGAAAGACTTTATAAAAAATAATAATAATTAATGGACAGTCAGAGACAGTAAACAAACATTCAGTTCACCTTTCAGAGTCTGCCTTTTGTAAAAAAAAATCATTATAAAAAAAAGAGAACATGTAGCAATTTTGATGTTACTCATATTGATGTTACACAGGAAACGGAAATCAGATGTTACTTACTTTATTCATGTGCGGGTTGACAACATGCCTAGTAAAGTTTGCTTAACTATATATCTTTGTCTGTCGTGACTACAACACAAAGCATATTGAAACAAGGACAATTACATTAAAGTGTCTAGTTTGAGAAACAGATGCCTCACAAGACCTCAACTGGCAGCTTCATTAAATAGTACCTGCAAAACACCAGTCTCAACGTCAACAGTGAAGAGGAGACTCCGGGATGCTGGCCTTCTAGGCAGAGTTCCTCTGTCCAGTGTCTTTGTTCTTTTGCCCATCTAAATATTTAATTTTTATTGGCCAGTCTGAGATATGGCTTTTTCTTTGCACACTCTGCCTAGAAGGCCAGCATCCCAGAGTCGCCTCTTCACTGTCACTTTAATAGCTCTACCTACATATTACCTCAATTACCTCAACACCGGTGCCCCCCGCACATTGACTCTGTACCGGTACCACCTATATATAGCACTGCTATTGTTATTTACTGCTGCTCTATAATCATTTGTTATTCTTATCTCTTACTTTTTGGGGGGGTATTTTCAAAAAATTGTATTGTTGGTTAAGGGCTTGTAAGTAAAGCATTTCACTGTAAGTTGTATTCGGTGCATGTGACAAATAACATTCGATTTGATTTAACTCACTACTTTGAGAAAATAAAAAAGAGCCCTACTAACTTCTAATAGACCCTCCCCTATCCCCAAAATTCCTTCCAACCCCGTTCAACCTCAATGACCCTACACTTCAATCTTTCCCTCTCTTCATCATACTTACGACAATATAACAACACATGCGCCACTGTTTCATCGACCATACACTCCAGACACAAACCATTCATATGCTTGCCAACCAGATGTAATGACGAGTTCAATGTCCTAAGTGCAATCGAGCAAACGCCACCTTCCGTCCTAATCTGACCTTTGAACCTTGGTCCACCGACCTTTTTTTGGAGGGCATATACATGCTGGCCCTTGTGCTCAGAGTCCCATCTCTTCTGACACACATCTATCAAAATGGCTCTGATCTTACATTTTGCCTCACCTCTACCCAGTGGCACATTAATATCAATTATTTCTCATTTCTAAGCTCTTTTAGCTAACTGGTCTACAATTCCATCCCCTTCCACACTTGAATGGGAATGTGCTGGGACCCAGCAGAATCTTACTAATACACCCATTCTCTCAATTCTCCATAATAACATTAATACCTCCAATAGTAGGTCACTCCTGTTAGATTTACCAGATGATAAACTATTCAATACAGACAGAAAATCTCTGACATGCACTTTCAACTGTGGGACGTTATATAGACAGGTGTGTGCCTTTCCAAATCATGTCCAATCAATTGAATTTAGCACAGGTAGACTCCAATCAATTTGTAGAAAGATCTCAAGGATGATCAATAGAAACAGGATGCACCTGAGCTCAATTTCAAGTCTGATAGCAAAGTGTCTGAATACTTATGTAAATAAGGTTTTATTCAATTTTAGAATAAGGCTGTAACGTAACAAAATGTGGTAAAAGTCAAGGGGTCTGAATACTTTCAAATGCACTGTAAATATTCACCACCCTTAGTCAATACATTTTATAAACACCTCTTAGCTAGATGGCTAACATTAGCTAGGATTTAGGGTTAAGGTTAGGTTAAAGGGTTAAGGTTAGGGGAAGGGTTAGATAACATGCTAAGTAATTGCAAAGTAGCTCAAAAGTAGTAAGTAGTTGCAAAGATTCAAATTAGTTAAAATTGTCCGTGATGAGATTCGGACACGCAACCTTTTCGTTGCTAGACGTTTGTGGTACACAACCACACTCCTTTCGTGTTCGCCTTAAAGTAACCTATATTATGTAACTATGCCAAACATAACATATTATACTAATTTGAGTGTCCCAGATTTACATTTACTATGTTACGTCTAGTCTGAGACCAGTTTGCTGTAGTTGTTTTAAAATCACTAATGGCCTCATGGTGACATCCTTCCTGTCCTGCAGCTCAGTTCAGAAGGACAACTGCATCTTTGATGTGTCTGGGTGGTTTAGTACATCATCCACAGTATAATTATTAACTTGACCGTGCTTAAATATATATATTCAATGTCTGATTTGTTATTGTTATCCATCTACCAATCACTGGCCTTCTTTATGTGTCTTTTGAAAGGCTCCCTGGTCTTTGTCGTTGAATCTGTGCTTGAAATTCAATACTTGCCTGAGGGACATTACAGATGTTTGTATCGGGGACAGAGGAAGGGTTAGTCATTCAAAAATCATGTCAAACCCTGTAATGTGGGTCAATATATGTTATGTGATTTGTTAAGCCACATTTTACTTTGAACTAATTTAGGCTTGCCTAAACAAAGGGGGTGAATACTTATGCAATTACTATATTTCAGTTATTTAATTTTGTAAAAATGTGTAGAATTTTATTTTCACTGACATTAGTTAGGGATTATTTTATGTAGATTAATGACCAATTACAATTAAATCAACCTTTGAAAAAAGTTCAATGGGGTGTAAACTTTCTATAGGCACTGTAGCAGGTTGCGTTCTCCTGCTCAGACGTTGCATGCATCAACCAATGGTTTCGTGCCACTTCATCGACTGTGTCATCGACTGGCAGATTGCTATAACATATGATGTCGTTAGCTGAAATGTAAAATACCTATTCTGGAGTTGTAAGATCTGGCATGTCAACAATGCCTGGCCTGAGGAATGCGCCCTGTTTTGGGTAGGTCCTAACTCTAACTATCTTCAGGCTATGTGGGAGATGGTGAATCATCTCTCTGCACCGGTATGACACTGTAGGCATTGAGCCTTCCAATTAAGTCTATGCATAATGCATATTACTTATACAGGTGGTCATACTTTTAGTAGTACATTTAAATGTATACTGTATTTCACAAGCTGCTGAACTCACAAGACAGAAGTACAGTATGGTAACAGTCATCTCAAGTTTGAAAGCAAACTTATTGGAACCAATACTACTACCATTTGTGTAATCATATAAAAATCTCCAAATTGTCACATTAGTTTGATATTTTGCCATCTTATAAAAAGCCATAAGAATAACTATCAACTATACATACACCTGTTAGGATTTAATCTAAAAGTAATCATAAGGCCTATGGACCGATATAAAATTTAAAGTTGATTTGGAAATGATACAATGGTACATCAAATGACAAAGAGAACAATAGTCTTCATGTTATTTACATTTTTATAATACTTTATAACATTGTTTCATCAAATATCAACCTGCTCAGCTACCATAGAATCTTTCCATCAGGATTTCCTATGTTGCAACTGAATATAGAAAATATGTAATTGGCTCTTGGTAGCTTCTTGGTAGGACTTCTCAACCCATGTCAGTTGCAGCAGCTACTGTGTTGTAGCTACATATGAGGACACCGAGGTACGGACCTTGCCAACATTATAAAAATATATAATAATCTATCATTTTTTTTAGGAACAGTAGGGGTCTCAACTTACTGTTGAGAGTTGGAATAGTAGAATACACAAGGTGCAATTTCGAACTTGGTTGTGCATCAGCAGTTTCCCTCTTCTTATATGTCCCTCACTGACTGTCACTCAAGTAGCCCATATCAATTACATTTTTTTAGATTGTTAAATTAGTCTAGCCAGCTATCTAAAGGTGTAGCAATCATGGCCAACTTTTTGCTGTTCTCCAAATAGTATTTTAGAGTGCGGACCTCACTAAAACTCAGACCCTGTTGTGCTTGTGAAATATGATGGTTTATCAAAGGAGAATTGCCCTTTCAATGACTGGTTTTAGTTGAGTGGTTACCTGTGCAACCACAGGAGAAAACAAAACCAAGTTCAACTATGCAAAATAAACAAACAAATTAAGCTAATTTCA
Organism: Oncorhynchus kisutch; assembly: GCF_002021735.2. Lineage (NCBI taxonomy): Eukaryota > Metazoa > Chordata > Actinopteri > Salmoniformes > Salmonidae > Oncorhynchus > Oncorhynchus kisutch. The sequence goes on from NC_034183.2 coordinate 55,850,626, forward strand.
AATAATTTGAGCAACTTGATATTAAGTCAATTGTTTTGTCATCAATTTGCCATACATTCTTCCAACAAGCTCTGAAGAAGGTTTGGCCCACTCATTTCATCAGAGCGCTGTCTTGTGTCTATCGTCAAAATTCAGTAGTGGATTGCTGAGTTAACAAAAACTATCAATATCAATTAGATGTACATTTTTGTGTTCAAAATATGTACACTTAAGAAACATAACAATGAACTGTTCACAACCTCACATCCTGACTGAGATCCATACAGTGGAATGAGAAACAAAAATATCACATTTCCTAAGACATTGACATTGAGCTGCAGTCCGTTTATCATTCTTCAATGGCTTGATGAAAGATGATGAAATGTGAATGAGGAGATCCTCTTGGTTAATATTAGGTGATGACCACGGTTTCTTAATGACTCAGTTAAGTGTGATTCTCAGTGCCGTTGTGGGTGAGCTTGTTTTTGTGCTCGATGTGTGGGCCCCTGGTGGAGTACGGTACCATCAGGAAGGGCTCCTTGGTCTCGCCCTCTCCTACAATACTCTCCTCATCTTCAGACTGGCCAATCCGCTGCAGGAGCAGGTAGCACCAACATCCGCAGATGAGAACACCGAGGGCAGCAACAGCAATGAGGATCACTATGATTGTCACCACCCCAGTAGTGGGGCTGTGGTCTGTGATGTACATGTTGCAACAGGAAGGTGACTCAGAGCATTGTCACAGAACAGGGGACTTGACAAGGACTGCGTGGTATGATCCCTTGCTGATTTTGGTGTCTTACGGTTCTGCTTGGGAGACCTGGGGGTCACAAAAAGCAAATAATGTTGAATATTTAACTAACAAAAAATAACAAAATAAACCCTGTTGTCAGTGCTTGTAATCTGCACATCTGAATCTGTTTATAATGAATTTTGGGCAGACATCTGCTGATTCAACCATAGGCCTATAGGCCTCCAAATCCCCCAAATAAGCAAAAGGCTTGAAATAATGTATTGATAAAAAATTAAGTTGATAGCCTACCACCCTGTGGTAGGTAATCATATATTATCTATACGCTATATTCTGCATAATAGCGTATGCAATAATGAACGGAAGGCCTTCAAAGCTAACGCATATGTTTTAACTGTGCACGCCGAATCATTGCACATTAATACGCATTTATGTATGTCCATGCATGATACATCGGGTCCTAACGAGAATCAAGACGCACTAGATGAGACACCTTACCATTCCATTGAAACAGACGACGCGATCGCGTATCTTCATCAATGTGCTATGCAGCAACAGCCCTGCCTGTATCAATACATAAGATCCATGGCTCTTCCTAATTGAACCGATTTCATTCGTAAAATTTGCTCATGCAGTGCATTAAATACACTAGTAGCCACCCACGCAAAAACCGAACTTCAAGGCCCCTGTATCAGTGCAGGAAATGAGACCATGTGATGCACAATATATCGCAACAAATGTTATTTGTGCTGTCAATCTCTATTTTAAAGCAACAGTAGTAGCTAGATTATCTTCACTGACAACATGTACATTTAAAATATATATATATCACTTCATGTTTGTCTATGGACATAATTTTGAACGGTTAAATAGTTATAGGAGCTCATATATTTGCTAATGTGTTACCATCTCGGTCTCATATCAGTCATAGTTCAATGCTATGTGGTGGTGTCATGCAAATACTGGTAGACCCCTCCAGACTCCAAAATATCACGTGATACATACAGGCTGCTTGTTCCTGGAAATTGTCTCGAGCTACTGTAAAGTAGCATTTTGTTTGGACGTCAAAGAAGCAGGTTAATCAACCAACTTTACTGTCGCTAGGTAAGGAAAAGCTAGTTAGTTGAAGTGTTTGTCTTCTAAAAAGTATGTAACTACAGTACACTGAAGCCTTGAGCTCCCGTAAATATGAGGATTAACGTTAGCTAGCAAGACGTTAGGTTTTTAGACAGCCATCGACGACGCCTCTGTCTCGTCTTGACTAATGGTCATTTAGTTAGATAACCGAGTTGTAGCTACTGTTATTTGCCTAGCTAGCAAGCCAGTTGATTATTTGCAGTAACATGGGCCCGTGGGCCTAACGTAATAGTGTTTCACAGGTGCCACTGACTAGCTTTCGAAGTTCAGTCTTGTCCTGACAAGTTTGTTTAGTATTGTAGCTAAATTAGCTAGCTAAATGAGTTTCCTACCGTACTAGCTAGATTAGCTAGCTATAATCTAGACTAGCCTGACTGGAGTCTTGAGTTAACATTACATGACTAACTTTAACTGTACCCTTAATCCAACTAACGTTACCTGACTAACATAGTAGTTCATTTCATTAACCCTCCTATTATGTTGCGGTTCAATTTGACACCCATTTCCACTTTTGAGTTCTCTAAAATACTAGTTAACCTCTTTTTCTCCATTAAATTACTTGTCCTCATTTAGGGTCATGAACCTAACTTAAAAATGTGGACACTGGTGTGTTGTGGAATGTCTTGAGTAGATTTTGTATACAAACATGATGTTGTGGGTCATTTTGACCCGGAGGCTTTCATGTGTATAGATATTTGCACAGGTCCAAAATAAACAAGTGTCTTCTGTGTATTTTGTTTTGACTGGTTCCGGTGGCACTTCTATAATTATTTTGGGGTGAAAATGAGCTTTCCCAAGCTTATTCTCAGCGCGAGTGCAGCAGATCTCTGACACAGACACTCAAAAATGAGCTCCAAACAGAAAATGCTTGTTTTAGAGAAAGGAAATAGGTTTAACAAAATAGCTCTAAATATATAGAAGTTTTGAAATCAAATGTTATTGTTTTTCTTCTTTCTGAAAGGTCTGACAAGACAAAATAAAGTTTGAGCTGTTTTTACTTGATTCTTTGACCGTCTAGAGTGTGTTTAAACTGTGCGGGTCAATCTGACCCATACCACAATGGATGCACTTTTTTTCCCAACAGAGCACAAGGGTTAGAGATGTTATCATGTTCCATGACTCTTGTATACCTGTTGTATAACGTTGGTTTTAAAAGAGCCATGTAATACGATTAAGGTATTATTAGCTAACCTTACAGCCTGTTACAGCTGTGACTGAAGCCATGTAGACCTGGCTATCTGATTTTATTTAAAAAATATGCTAAGAAATTATTAATCTATAGACCTCCAGTCATTGCAATATAAATGTAAATTATGATTTTTTTGTTGTTGTTGATGATTTAATAAGAAAGACATGGCAAGTGCACCACCAATGGAGACAGGTGGATTTGTGGGGCTCCCTCAGCCACCTTCCTATGAAGAATCAGTGGGTCCTCAGTACCAGGGGACGGTGCTTCCTCCTGCCTACACCAAATCTGCACAGTATCCATACCCAACACAGCCGTATAATCAAATATATCAACCAACGGCTCACAGTACTACCAGTCCAATAGGTAATTAAAATCTTCATCACATTGTTTTCACTTTTCACTATGCTGTTCCCTCATAGGTCGAACTCTCTTGACACACTTGGCTTGAGACAGCTCAAACTGGTCCATCCAGAATGCATTCTTTTGGTTTCAAACCATCTCAAGTAGCCTATTCCCTATTTTAGACTATTGGTTTGCTTTGCACTCTTAACATAATAGTTTTGGAATCTGATGGATTAACATTGTCCTGTGCAAGGGACCTAGCTAATCCCTAAAAGGCTACGTAATGAACGTTAGCTTTTAATTTCCTGTTTGGTGTTTAACATTCTTTGTTCTTCAGTGTCAGTTCAGACCATTTACGTCCAGCCAGGTGTGGTGTTTGGGGATCTTCCAGTGCAGACTCATTGCCCTGCATGTGCCCAGATGGTGATCACTCGGCTGGAGCACACCTCTGGAACAATGGCCTGGTTAACATGTGCTGGCCTGTTCATTTTCGGGTAAGATTAATTTATCAAGAGTCCCCCTGCAGTGCTTGCAGTGTATTGTTGTTCATAGTCCTGAAAAGTCCCATTTTGTATGGGCTGCATAATGCATTATCTGATCTTTTGTTTTTTGTAGTTGCATCTATGGCTGTTGCCTGCTTCCTTTTTGTGTGGATGGTTTGAAGGATGTGACACATCGATGTCCGAACTGCAACAACGTCCTTGGAGAACACAAACGGCTTTGATTATGTCTTTTGAAAAGAGTAGTCTCTATTGAGCATGCAACCTTGCAGCCTGTCTCTATCTTGAATTGTCTAATTACAAATACTGTCAGAGGCTAAACAATCATGTTAAACATGCATATTTTGATGATGGTCATCATGTAGTCTATATCAGGGGTACTCAACTCTTTACTCTATGAGGTCTGAGCCTGCTGGTTCTGTTCTACCTGATAATGAATTGCACACCTGGTGTCCCAGGTCTAAATCAGTCCCTGATTAGAGGGGAACCATTTCAAGAAAATGCAATGGAACCGTCTTTGAAGAGAAGAGTGATCTATATAAATGTATTACCTTTATTAAGAGCTTTGTCCACTAGATAACTTGTCAATATTGCACTTTCAAATGGATTTTATTATATAATTGTATATATGTCAGTTTGAATAGTCATGTGCACACAATGTTGGTGGGGTTAGAGGTAAGACTGGTCGATATTGTGATTGTATATTTTCATAGGATCTATATGTAATCAAACTGCAATATGACTACCTGTTAAGACTACCTTTTAATACAGTCCTATTGTGATGATTACTGGTAAGTAAGCAAGTTTATCGTACAAACTGCCCTAAGTAGATCCACTTGTTGTCTTAGGCCTAAATGCCTTTAGTTTGAATGAAGGAGTGGTTTTGCTGTAAATTATGCTGTGGAATTCAGGCACCTTTGAGCATTCCCAAGTCCATGGATTCACAAGGTTGTCATTGATTGTATAGGCCCTATTTGTTTATTTTCATTCCTCACATACAATTGTGTGCGTCTGTAGAATTCACTTAATGGCACTTTTTCAATGTGTATGCATGACATAAGCACAAATAAATTAGATCATTTTACCACCAAATGTGATCATTGTTCATTCTTTAAAGTAAATTATTTGTATTTTGTTTGAGTTTGTGCTTTCTTGCCCGGACTAGCTCCCCCCTCCCCATCATAACCCCTCTTCAAGCACTTCTGACATGTTCAGTGTATTATATGTATATAGTATAAACTGGGTTGTTCGAGCCCTGAATGCTGATTGGCTGACAGTATACCACCGGAATGACAGAACAGCCCGTAGCCATGGTATATTAGCCATATACCACACCCCCTCATGCCTTATTGCTTAATTATAGCCTATCATAAACCTTAGGCTATAATATATGCATATAATGTACTTTCTATCATAAACTGTGTTGGGCACGTACTTCTATGCTATGATCCATTACCTTTGGCAATGAAATATCAGGCAGGCCAGAAACTGCTCAAAACCAGTAGCTGTATTTACATTTAGCTAAAAATAATGAATGAAAACAAACAGGCATTGATAGCAACATACTGCTTATGCTTCTTTCTATGTGAGCGTTTGCTGAAGGCCTTCCACCTCCAACTTCCACATTCTTCTGTGAACCGCAGCGCGTTCAGAGAGGTCTGCCATCTTTACCGCGCGCAGGACAGGTTCTGGAGAGAGGGCCTGGATCATCACCATTACATGTGTAAAATCGTGGTAACAAATCAAGGGTTTTGTTAAATGTTGTACATATTTTAGCTGCAGCTAGAAGGAAAATTAAAGTGAATCACCCTGAAGTAGGCATAGGTTGCCCTTAGGAATGTTGTTGACGCCATTGACAACGAATATCCCTGTCTCGTCCAAAAGAAGCACCGTGTTGTGATCCAACCGAACTTCCATTATTGTCCCTTGCATCCAAACCACAGAGACTACAAGTGCAGGGTTTTTCCATTGTCCCAGTATTTTTATATTAAATTCGAGCTTGCCATTCAATTGTTTATCTTTCCCTCTCGGAGTTGGCTGGAAGGAACTTTGATCGGAGGACTTTTCTTATTTTTTACTGTAATTTGTCCGGGGTCCATGCCATCTGCGAGTGAACACTTTCAAACGAATTCGTTATAAATTGTCTTTATTTCGTGTGACCTTTGACGTAATTGTGACCAATATCCGGGTTGTTGATTTCAACGTTTGTCTTTTGTTTATTTTTTATATATAGACTTGTGTTCCGACATGTACTTTTTATATCGATTTGTCGTTAGTAATAAAAATACAATAAAATATGTTAACATTTCAAAATAAAAGCACACGTCGTGCTAACAGTGGGTATTATCAAAGATTATAAACTGGGTGGTTTGAGCCCTGAATTATGATTGGCTGAAAGCCATGGTATATCAGACTGTATACCACTGGTATGACAAAACATGTAGTTGTACTGCTCTAATTACGTTGGTAACCAGTTTATAATAACAATAAGGCTCCTCAGGGGTTTGTGATATATGGCCAATATAGCCTTGGTATATATAGCCTTAGCCTTGGTATATTGGCCGTATGCCACACCTCCTCGTGCATTATTGCTTAATTATACATGACAATGGGAGTCATTTTTCACAAAGCGGCACCGAGGCTGTCTAGCTCCCGCCTATCCTTTCTTTGGATTGGTGGATACATTTCCATGAGGATTGTTGATGTAAACCGCCTGTATTCATTGGAGAGACTGCTACTAGCCTAATACAATCAATATGCATAGCCATCTCAAGATAACTCCTATATAAAGTGTCTTTTCCCAAAGTTGCCGGGATGTCACGTGTCCTACTTATATCAGTACACTTGTAACAATTTTAGAAAGTTATATTCAACCAAATAAACCTCACATAGAAAATAAGCCATTATTTTTTGTTGATGAACCAATTCGATCATCTCATCATTTATTTATTTTTATAGATTTTCCACCGAGTTGGGTCTCTTTTTCTCTGGTATTTTCACTTGCTGATGATGGGCATAGGGAATACACGTTTTGTCAAATGCATTGGAATTCTTTGATCCTGATTGACCCATTCAGTTTCTTAGGCCTATCACTATTGTGAACTATTGTAAAACCATGGTCCGTAAATAATAATGACATTGACGAGCAAATATAAAACTAGAAAATCAAATTGGACACCTTTTCATTTGAATTGAAAAGTCACATCTTTCTCCCTTTCTTTGAGAACATTTCTGGCAGGTTAAAGTGGCCCTTAGTAAAACACACTTCGCTACTGTGGCCTATTTATTGCCTTACCTCCTTACGCCATTTGCACACACTGTATATAGACTTTTTCTACTGTGTTATTGACTGTATGTTTGTTTATTCCATGTGTAACACTGTGTTGTTGTTTGTGTCGCACTGCTTTGCTTTATCTTGGCCAGGTCGCAGTTGTAAATGAGAACTTGTTTTCAACTGGCCTACCTGGTTAAATAAAGGTGAAATAAAATTTTAAAAACAGAACACCCTCATATTAATGTGTATTTCTTTCCCATTCCCAACATACAAAATGAAATAAACAAAAATCATATATATATATAAAAATTTTAAAAATTAAGTAGTTGATAAAAAAGCCTACAGTAGATATATTAATATTAATGATTAACCAATACAAAATACAATTGGAGCAATGTAGTTGATAAAACACTATATTTATTGCATACTGCACTCATTTGGCTGTCAAATATAATGTCAGCTTTAATGTCTTCTTTAAAAATAGATGACAAAAATAGATGTAATATTATAACGTGATATGATTTTGTAACCTGGCCTAAATTATAATGCTTCTATTGCAATGTTAGAATCTACATTTGCACTACAATGAACAAGAGACCAAACAGGAAAAGCAGAGGAACTGGATATGTGCCTCTGCTCTGGCCTAAAAGATAAGGAGAGAGAGAACAGAAAAACAAGGTGAAGATCTGCATGTCTTCTGTCATTACTGTTACTGTCTGTTCCCAAACACATTCCTATACATTATAAGTACAATTATTTTTACGGTACATTACAGATAACTAATATCCCTCCTTGCAACCAAATTATTTGTACACATTCTAATGGAATCACATTTTTAAATGGATTTAGCACTGGCGAAGCATGCTAACCATTAATGCAACATTTGACACCTTACCGGAAGTTGTATTGGGGATGGTGGTGGCAGTATTTGTTGTCATGGGGGTGGTGTTTGAATCCACCCTTCCTCCGGTCAGACTGATACCCAGCTTGTCAAGCTCAGACTGTAACTGCTTTGACACCCAGTTCTGCACTACAGTGTTATTCTCAAAGGTTTTCAGGTCATTTAGGTTGGAGCCGAGGAGTCCAGACACTTCACTCACACTAAGAGCCTATTTAGAGGCAGAGAATTACAGAAAAAATGATAGATGACAATGAATATGAGTCACTGCCATCACAGGTCATTGATGAATGGTATGGTTACGGGAATGAGCACATACCTGGACGACAGCTGAATCCAAACCAATAAAAGTGTTGATGTCCATGCTAATATTCACCCTAGACAGACTCCGTATGTAGGTGATATTGGCACCTCCTAAAAAAGGGCAACAAACATAGTGAGAATGAGGACTGGGGTGGCACAAGTGTTCTCTAATGTCACAGCCCGAGTGAACTAAATCTTTTAAATCATATTTATTACAGGATATCCAAGAAACCATCGTTTTTCTGTATGTATGCAGAAAATGGAACCCTTACCCAGGTATGTCTGAATGAGCTGGTAGGATGTTAGCTGATCTGCAGTGGCGCGGGTTTGGGCGAAGTTGATAGGAAAGGCGGTCTCAGCTACTGCAAAGAAGGCCTTCTTATGCGCTGAGGAACAGCTAGTGATTTCCAGAGCATCTGCATCTCTGTTGTGTTCAGAAGGCACAAGAAAAACACTAACTATGAACACGCGAACAAAAAAAGCATATGAAAATGTTCAAACATCAATTACGGAGCGTTTAGGCCTGGATACTCTGTTGAAGTCAACCACTGCAAGAGCACAACAAAGATACATGTGAAGTGGAGTGACTTGCATGATTCGACCACAAGGTAACTCTCTCACACAGCAAGATCTGTAGATGATCTTACCGGAGACTGTCATTTCTGATGCCTTGCAACACACTGAGGTCCAGTGCGCACAGGTTAGGCCCTCCAATTGAATTCAGTGCAGAGGCACCAAGCGAATTGCCAGCACTTAAGAACTTGGTGAAAATAACTTTGGCCTGAAATGGAAAAAGGAAGATGAAAGATGCATTTAAATGCACACCTTTTAGAAGCAAAATGTTTATCATGTTTAAAAAAAACACAATTTAAAGACATTGTTGATGTAAAGTTAAACATCCCTACTTTGGCGGAGTCCCATTCTCCATTGCCATTGTCCATCAGCGCTGCTAGTGTGTCCACTGTAGTGATGTTCCACTTGTTAATCTGCTCCATGGAAGCCACGCGAGACACCGACCCAAGCACCTGAACCTGCTGGTCTGAGAGACCTTTGGGGTACGCCTAGTGGACAAGACCACACCATAAAGAGCTGTTACAGAATGACCACCTCTTGGCAACCTGTGAGTTTGAAATCTGTTGTAATTTCCTGTTTTGTGTCAGTAAAGTTTTATACCTGGTGTAGCTTCTCCAAAATGACCTTTTGCATGTCATCATCATCTACCTTCTCAGTCAGGCTGGCCAGATTGTCCATTACTACTTGGGCACTCAGACAGTGGTTGAACGTGGTGTTGTCATACCCAAAGGGGAATGCGTCATTACTTATGGTCACTTGAGTAATGTTGCCAAGGGAGTCTGGACATGCATTTACTAAATAGAGAAGTATTGAAAAGAAATGTGATCATTCATGTCATAAAGGAGCCTCCACTATTAAAACCATAGGACAGCTATATTGACCTGGTATTATTTAAACCTACCAGTGCTTCGTTTGGATCTCAAAGACATGGTGCATTCTTTGAACAGCTTCTTCAGTTTCCTCTTCATTGTCTTGTTTGTACGCAGTCTTTTCATGAATTTCTTCAGGAACGTGCTTTTATTCCGCTGTTTCAGTCAAAAGAGAACACATTAAGAAATAAGAGACTCATGTAAGGTAAATGAGAGCTTTTCAAATTTGGATGGGTAACAATCTCAAATTATGTCACTCAAATTATGTCATTTAAAAGATCGGGGAGCTTCCTGCCATCCAGGGCCTATATACTAGGCGGTGTCAGACGAAGGCCCAAAAAACTGTCAAAGACTCCAGTCACCCAAGTTATAGACTGTTCTCTCTGCTACCGCACGGCAAGCGGTACCGAAGAGCCAAGTCTAGGTCCAAAAGGCTCCTTATCAGCTTCTACCCCCAAGCCATAAGACAGCTGAACAATTAATCAAATGGCCACCCTGACTACACTGCTGCTACTCGCTGTTTATTATCTATTTATAGTCACTTTACCCTACATCTACATATATCTACATGTACAAATTACCTCGACTAATCTGTACCCCCGCACATTGACTCGGTACTGGTACCCCATGTATATTCATTATTGTTCTTTTGTGTTACTTTTCTTTTCTTTTTTTCTTTAGTTATTTAATAAACATTTTCTTAACTCTATTTTCTTAAAACTGCATTATTGGTTCAGGGCTTGTAAGTAAGCATTTCACGGTAAGGTCTACACCTATTGTATTCTAGGGAGTTTTTCCTAGCCACCGTGCTTCTACACCAGCATTGCTTGCTGTTTGGGGTTTTACGCTGGGTTTCTGTACAGCACTTTGTGACATCAACTGATGTAAGAAGGGCTTTATAAATAAATGTGATTGATTTTTTACAAATACAATTTGATTTGAATACAACATATTGTCAAAGTGCTACGCAATTGTCACGTATAGTATATACCGTGCTGATGTGTTTCCAGAAGTTCTCTGTCAAGTACAGTGGAAGAATGTCAAGCTGCTCTAGAGTTTTTTCAGTCCATGTGCTTGGGTTTCTGAACAGATAAGAATACATACAGACTGATTGAGAAAAAAATCAATAGACAAAAATGCATTGATTTTTCTTTTTTTTTGTGTATTCTACACGAATACAAATCAGCACAGCTCCAATGTCAGCAATGTGACATACCCATATGTGGTGTTGCCACTGCAGATAACCGTCTCCATAGCTGTAATCTGCTGATCGGAGAAGTCATTGCAGTTCTTCAGTTTCTCCAGGATGTAAGAGTCAGAGCTCTGAATGTAGTTCTCATCCAGAGTACATGCCATGTTGCCCAGGACCTCGAGATTATCTCGACTGAGCTGTGTCCCTTTGATGTTCTGGAATAAATCAAAACTCGTCATAATCACTGCTTTTAAACACTCAGTCGGAAACGTGTGTCTTTGTCTTGAATACATAACTCACCAGGCACTTTTTGGCATTGTTCAGTAGATCAACCTTTCTTCCATCCAACGTGCTGGAGAGGACGGAGAAGTCTGCTCGTCCTGTTTCAATGAAGTAGGATCTGCAGTTGGTCTGTTGTATGTTAGTGTAGCTGGAGAAAGATACACACAGTTTACATTGTATTTATGGTTAATTTATATGGCATTTTCATTTGGTTATGTCAGCGTAAAAAAACAAACAGTAAATAGTTCATCTAACATTAGTTACTGTCATTTACAATTTATTTTACAATGTCAGTGACATGACCAACTTACCTGTAATACAGCAACATATCTGATGGATAGTTGACAAAATCTTGAGGACTTTCACCTTTGATGTTGTTCCACATGCAAGTTAGCTGTAAAACAAAATGTTACTTCCTCATATGTCTGTAAAATAAGCTCCTTGAAAACAGAGAAACATATTCAATCAAAACAGGTTACTAGGTTTCCAGTAACTATTGTCATTCTTGTGCTGAGAGAATACATGCTTGGAGTCATAATTCACACAGGCACATTAACAATGTAATCTGGAGGCCTGGCTACCGGTTTTGATTGAGTAGGGCCCTTAAGTTTATGTAGAAAAAGTTGTATTTTTAATATTCACCTGTGTCTCCTTGAGAACCACCTTTCTTCGACCGTCCCTACGTCTGCAAGCTCTGATGAGACGTTGAGTTTTTGTTTTTTTGAAAGTCTGGACACGAGAGCAAGTGAATCCTTGAAGCACATACTCAGAAAGGCTACAAAGAAATCAATGCAGTAAATTCATTAGAGTTAATACAGGAACTATAAATGTCATCATAACCAATTTTTGTTCAAGTGCATAATAAAAATGTATCCCCATGTGAAAATAATACATGTATGATTTCTGCTCAGCTATTGGTCAGGACCAACATTCTCTAAACACTGTTACACTTACTCATCAGGCTCATCCAATCCATTTGCTACTGTATCAAAGAACAGCACAGCCTATAAATGAAACAGAGAGAAACAGAGGTGCAGAAACATTTATAGACGTATAATACACATGTTCACCACCTTATAATCGTGTAAATATTGAAGGTCTACACAGCTTTTGAATACTACAAACCCCTCAGTTACCTGCTGAGGTTTCCATTTTTTCTTGTTGATGTTCAGAGCAGTGAGTGTTTGATTTCCAGTTGTTGGGAAATTCAGTAGATTCCTGGGAATTTCGGTTGCCATTTCATCTGGGACATTGACTATCAGCTCTGTTGGTTTCATGTCAACTGTGATGATCTGAATAAGTAATACAAAAACATGTCAACATTTCAAAATGAATACTGTTATTAATAATAACAATATTGTTATTATTGATTACCCTTGATTTAAATGAGGCATGTAGGAATATTGGGAGGGAAATTCATAACACCTACTTCACATCAGTTAGTCTAGCTGCTGTTAGCTAGCCAAGTACAAACCTTATTAACATAGATCTGTTGCACAATTGTTGGAGCAGTCAGCATGTTGGTAACAAATTTTGGGTTGGTGGATGTTGTTAGAACCTGCTGCGCAGGTATTGCGATGAGTGTTTGGGTAGGAAGACCTCCCACTAAAGAGCCCAGGTTTATTAAACTGTCGCTATTGTTTATCTGAAGAAAGAGAACATTAAATTATGAAATATCCTCTACATTGGAAGTAGAGAGGATGGAATGGTTTAAAGCATGAATCATGGTTGTGAATGATGCTCACAACCAATAGGCCACCAGCAATAAACCTATTTAAGAAGTAAATCACCTGGAAGTTTTGGGTGATGAGAATCTGTATGATGAACAAGGACTGTCCCAAGTTCCATCCAGAAACACTGCTCAGATTACTCAGGGATTGTAAAATCACACTGGGCGGGGCTTTAGTGATCTGTCCAGTGGTCAGACTTGTGACCTGCGGGCCCAAGGCCGTGATTGATCCCAGATCGACAATTTGGATATTCGATGCCAGTGCGGAAGAAATCTGGAAGGAAATGACATCAGCGAAGATTAGGTAACAGTATCATTTAACCAATCAATGGATTGTGATCACATGGAAATAATGGCTCATACTGTAACATTTCATTTCCATGTGTTCAAAACACAGGTCTAAGGTTAAGGTGTAACAAAAATGGAGATCCTGATGGTGCTCACCTCTGAGTCCACGTTAGTACAGGATTGGTTCAGGTTGCCCAGGACAACCACACTCTCTGACTCATTGAGTTTAGAGTAAGCTGAGGCTGGGACAAAACATTGTAAGTGTGGTGGAAGCCTAAAGATATGGGAACAAAACAAAAATATGAATTAAAACACTTAGTAACACTATCTTGGATTAGAATGTCATGCCCAATTTCCCCATAGCGTCATTCAGATTCAATGTAGACTGTTGTCTATTATCATACCCTTGACATAAATGCAAGAAATAAAGTAAGTTAGTAACATAAAACCAATGATTTTAGTGGCTACTGTTCAAAACTCACTGTAGTGGGAGGAAGTTGGAGTTCTGCAGGAAGATAAGCTCAGTAAAGCGTTTAGTCAGATTTTGAGGAGCTCCAGCGAAATTGAACAACTTAATGTTGACAGGGTTCACGGCAAATAGTTGTAGCTGTAAAAAACAAACAATAAGATAATCCTTTGGTTATGTATTTTTGGTAATATATGATGCCCCTTCATCAAAACAGACAGGTGCATGGGCTTACCGTCGACTCTGAGCCAAACGTGTCGAAGTCTTCAACGGTCACAAAAGTGATGAACACACCAATGTAGTTAAGGAACCAGGCAGTGGAGTTGAGATTTGGGTCAGTGGGACTATAACACTTGGGTGCTGCTGAACCTACAAGTCAGAAATCAATAAATATGTGTTTAATGTACTTGATGTGAGAAATCATTTATGCTGCTTTAATAAAAGGCATACATCCTTGAGGAATATCTGCCATGAAGCAGAATTTATGCATATTCTTTGGTAACAGACCTTATGTTGAAAATGTGCATTCATGCAAAGTGTAAACTGATTACTGGAGTAATCAGTAGTAAGTACTAAAACACTCACTTCCCGTGTTGAGGTAGGTCTTTATGGTGCTGTACGCATCATCTTGAGTTATGGCTGAGCCATTGAAAGTGAGATTGGATCCCAGTAGAGATACACTGTGAAAACCACAGCAGACAGTCAGCAAACTTTTCTTCCTTTTATTCACGTTCAATGATGTACATATTTTTGTGTAATAGTATCAGTAAATGTAAGGTATTTCCAGTGTGGTAGCTTACAGTCTCCTGAAGGGTAAGCAGGAGGCGTTGAGTGTGTCAGAGGACTGGAGCAGGGCTCTGTTGAGGAACTTCAGGTAGTTACTCAGTCTGTTGTCAAACCAGCGGTCAACCTCAGCCTTGTCATCAGTGGCCAGAGCCAAAGGCCAGACGCAGGGCAGGACTGGACGCTTCACATCATCTGGAAGATTCTCCTACAGACAGATAATGATCAAAGTCAAAGGACTGAGAGAACGCACCATTTAAGAATTTTTTTCTTTCAGTAAATCCTAAGAAAGGGATACTCAGTGAGTGCTTGAAAATGGTGACCACAATCAGCAGTGTGTCCTTACGGTTTCCAAGAACTCAGGAGTTTTTTTGTAGTTTCGGAAGATTGTGCAGAGCTTAGTCTTGTTGTCCACCACCTCTGGCTTCCTGAGGAAGGTGCCGAGCTCTGAGGGATGTATGGTGTTGAGCAGCTGGAAACACAGATAGCATAGGATACACAGTGCCAGTACACACTTTCCAAAAGTTGAAGTGCAGCTGAAACAAGTTCAATGTACTGTACCTCAGATTCCCGCTGTGGTGGAATAAGGGAGAGGAAGTTGGTCAACTTTGGGAATGTAAAGTTGAGGAAGGATTGTCTCAGGAACATGAAGAAGCTGTTGTTCCTATAGCAACGTAGTGGAGTTGATTCTGCAAACAATGAGATACTGTAAATTAACTAGTTCCTCATTTGGTCCAGCACTAAGCCCAAAACTGCAGCCCTCAGACCATAGTATATAAAACCCATTATTCTATATGATCATGTATTTAGAATTATAGAGAAGGATCATGAGAAGTAAAGTGAGATACTAGTACTGTTACTGGTAACTCGCACTTTGTTGAGGAAAGATGTATTTGCTACGATTGTAATATGTTGTTGTATCACCCAGCTGTCTGGAAAGATTCACCCATTTTAAATGTTATATCATTTTTGTGCATCTCTTGAACTTTGTTTATTGATTCCTGGGGTCATTTCATGTTTTCGTGTGCATCTGAGCTATTGCCGTTCAAGCAGGCAAACATGATGAGTTTTGCATGATATGATGACATAAAAAAAGTACACAAAAAAAAGTTTTTTAGAAATATAATGAAGTAAAAGTAAAGTACAGTTATCCCCAAAAACGACCTAAGTAGTACTTTCAAGTATTTTTCCTTAATGTACTTTACACCACTGGAGATGATGACTAGGTGAATACCTCTGAGAGACATGATTATTTGATGCTGGACAGCAGCCTGTGTGCCATTGGACAGTGATGGTAGGATAGAGTTCAGCAACGCCACTCTGTAGGTGACAGAAACCACCCATTGATATGCATTGTCAAGCACAACTAAGAGCAGTAATGTACTGTACACGAAGGTCAGTTGCAAACATGCATCACATTATTGGAAATTATTAGTGTTTCTATAATACACTGTGCTGATCTTACGTTTCTTGGCTGATGTTGCAGCCTCTGTGTCTGACGATGTTGAAGAGAGGGGCCACATGCTCCTCTGTCAAGTTGGGTAAAAGTGGGCGGAGTCTCTGGCCCAACCACACCAGCACTTCAGGGTCTTTGATGGAGGGATCTGGTAGGTTGGCATTGTCAAACACCTGCTGGAGGAGCACCTGACGCACATCCACCGGAAGGTGAAGACCCTGAAGACAGAAGCAAATGAGGGGATTGTACTAAGCAAAGGTATATAGGGAATAAGACAGTGGTATAAGAATTGACCATCACTCATCCATACCTCAACAGCTGGAGAAACAATGTCAAAGAACTCGCCCAGATCTCTGGGAAGCACATGAATCAGTATCATGTGGACATCTCCAGGGTTTCTGAGCTGACCAGGGGTGGAGGCCACCTCCCCCAGCTGCACGGGGCTCAGCATAGGCAGGACATCCACCTACACAGTGAAATAAAAACATGGATTCAAACTGGTTACAAATGACTCTTGGATGAATCCGTAAGTTCAAAAGGTCAAGATCATGAACTAGTACCAACCACTGAGAAGTTTCCATGCAGTCGTTTGAGTTCTTCTAGGGGTGCAAAACCAACAAATGGCCCAAAGTACTTTTTAAGCCAGTCAGTGCTGTTGTTTGAGTTGTTGAAACAGTTGGGGTCTGAAACAATAAAAAATATTTTCAAAGGTTGGAGAAAAATATCTGTCTTTCTATCCTAACTGATTACAATTCCTTTGTCTTCACAGTGCTTAGTAAAATTACATTTTCAGGGATCATTGACGTTACAGAATTATTTAAATGTACCTTCAGTGTCGTTGCGCCTCAAGAAGGGCTCAATAAAATTAGTGTAGATCAAAAGCTGTCTTTGTCTGTCCATAGCTGAGTTAGCTGGGTTAGGGTTAGCTGGTTGACGACCTAGAGCTTCCACTCTGCGAAGACAAAGACACCACATTGAAGTACTAGATCAAGAGAGGGCAAATAGTCAACCACACTGAAATAAAATGTATGTTTTCACATACAAAATCTGGTAGGTCCCACAAGTGAAGTTCTTGGTGCTAAGACAGGACAGGAACTCTCTGGAGGCTTGCGGGAGGAAGGGTCGAAGATTCGTCAGAAACCACTTGCGGGTGTGGTTTGGGCTTCTCAGGTCATGTTGACTAAACTGGTCAATAACTACCTCCCCAAATACATCTAGCACCAGAGAGATGGATGGGCCGCTGGGCTGGTAAGACTGAACACAAAGACAATCAGAAGATGTTTTCTTGGATAAAGACATTTACCTACAATCTTCTGACATTATATATTTTTTTAAAGAGTACACATTCAAGAAACTCTTTAAAAATATGTTTCAAAAGGAGCTGTTCAAAAGTATTATCATATCTTTGAACTCCCTGACAAAGGCCATGCAGCCGAAACACATCAGAGTTTTTAAACTTAGTTTTTTTTATACCATGTTTGAAAACCTGTGAAGAGCCTCATCAAGAATTGCAGAATATTTGGTGAAGAACAATTTCCAAATTTTTTGGGGATAGGTCAGGTTGCCTGACAGTTTGCATTGCAGGATCTCAGAGAGTTGCTCTGGTTTTAGCTGGGTACGCTGAGAGGGCACAAAGAAACACATACAATAGGACATTCATTTTTGGAAATCAATTCAATCACCACCTCAAAAATGTAATCAATCAAATCAAGCATGTTGCATGTAGAATGTGGGTTTCATAAATACACACAACGTAGACGAGTGTCAAACCTGAGGTAGGCAAGCATAATGTTGGATGGTAAAGTTGCAGAGCATAAGGGTCATATTCGTGCCAGCAATGTAGTTTTCCAGATTAGTTCTGTGAGAAGGGAAACAAGACTTGCATGAATAAACTGTGTCTTTAAAATTGTTATGGCTATTCTACAGGGTAAGCACTCACGTATTCACTCCAGCACAGATGTGGCTCTCTGCAATAGGAGATTAATATGAATTACTATCAACGTTCTGAGTTACAAGTTAATCAAACAGAATCTGATATGGTGTTCAAAACACTGCCTCACCATTGACTTGGGGGGTCGTAGAGCACTGGTGGAAAGAACAGGAATAATGTCAATCTCATACAATTCAATGATGTATATTTCATTTGGACCATAGTACATTTATTGTTGAAGAATACAAAATGATTTCATTGAAACATAATGATAATATAATGACATTGTTGACATTTCTCACCCCAAACTTAAAGGGAACGACGTTGCAACCTGATGTAAAGACAACACCAACAATAGATGTCAGGACATGGAAAAATACTCCATTGAGTCACAGCTCATGGTCACATGATCATATCTAAATTCTGACTCACCCGGAGGAGCAGCATCCATTACGGAGTCCTGTGTGTCTCTGATGACTGGTCCCAAATCAGATGGGGCCGATGTAGCAGCCCTGTCCAGCCTGTTGAATCTTTGGATGAGCAATAAAATCAGATGTAATTAACTCTGATAACATACAAACTTGGACATTGTGGGTGTTATTTTTTCCCCCACAAACATTCCTGATACTTACATTCTTGTGAAAGACTCACACTCAAGGCTAGTCTGTGAGAAGAAAATAAATCAGAAGGAGTTTAGTAAAAACGTAAATATGCCCAAACAAATATATCATATAAAGTGTGCTTAATGTAGCGACAGTACCCCTCTTATTAGCATCTGCAGCTCATGGAGGAAGTCTCGGAGTCGGGTGTCGTTGTGGAGGTGGTCAAAGACTCTGTTGATGATGTCATCTCTCTGTGGAGTTGGAGTGTGGGGCATCAGCACCAGTTCTGCTAACTGCTTTGGAGAGAGAGCTGGCAGGGCCTCCAGCTGATAGAGAGAGGAGACACACACATCATTGTAATACTGATGAATAAAAGACCTGATCACGTAGCATGTTCCTGATCCCTTAAAGACGTCCAGTTCTAGAAATGTTCTGATTTGGCAGAATGTCATGTAAATGCTTACTGCAGAAAAGTTTCTTTGCACATCAAAGAAGTGCTGTAGCGGTGCGAAAATGGAAAATCTCCCAAAATGTCTCTTAATTGAATCCAAACTCCCATTGGAAGGACATCCCATCATATCTGAAAGAAAAGTATGCAATGTGTCGTATTAGCTTGTCCACTCAGTTCAATGCACTATTTGAAAAAAAGACATACAAAATCAGTCCTAAGTTAAACAAATCGCCAAATCAAAATAAATACCTGAATATCGGTGTTGTGTGAGGAATGGGTGAATGAAGCGTGTGTAGACCAGTTTCTGTCTCATCTCATCCATCGATGAGATGTGATCACTCAGCCCCATGACACTGTAAGTAATGAGAAAATCAGGATCTCAGAATTCACACTTTTGGTATTATCAATAGGATATGTGACATTGATACTGAAGAAAATGATGAAACAAATATGTCTATGAACTGAAAAATGTATTTGTGGTTGTCTTTGTGTTGTTCGTACAGTGCTTGGTAGGCTTGACAGCTGAAGTCTCTAGTGCTGAGGCAGGATAGGTACTCCTCTGACACTGAAGGTAGGAGGGGCCGCAGTCTGATCAGGAACCAGAAGGTGATGAAGTTCTCATCACCAAGGTTCTCAGCACTGAAGCCATCTGTCGGAAGCTGGCCAAACAAGTCTGTGAGGTTGGGCCAACCCGAACTGTCATTCTAAAAGGGAAGGATTTCACAATGGGTCAAATGTCACAGTAACATGACATTTGTCTTGACTTTAATTGAATCTCTGATGATTGAAAATAAAGTATTCTTACCATCATTGTGTGTGGTCCTGTCAGTATCTTGGATAGCTCTGTGACCAATAGTTTCAGATTTTCTCCAGTGAGGCTCAAGTTAGAATGGGGCACACATCTCAGGACCACAGCCAGGTTTTCTGCTGCATGGGACACCTGTGACAGAAGAAGACATGTCATCATAAAGTCAATACAATTTAAAAGGATTTTGGAATTGGAAGTCCCCTGTGCAAGAACATTTTTTAAGTTAAAGGTAGACTCAGCAAAATGATGTTGCCACGAGCAGCTCTGCAGATGATGGGAGAGATGCAAGACTTCGCTCCCACACAGTCACACACAGTGTCATACTGTTAGAGCCCCATAGGTACGGGACCAAAACATGTGGGGAGTTTAGCTTTGCTCTTCAACACCCTTAGGTGTTGAGCAAATGGACCTACTACACTCTTAGAAAAAAGGGTTCCAAATGGGTTCTTTGGCTCTCCCCATAGGATAGCTCTTTTTGGTTCCAGGTAGAAGTATTTTGGGTTCTGTAGAAAGGGTTCTACATTGAACCCAAAAGGGTTCTACATGGAACTAAAAGCTTTCTACCTGGAACCAAAAATGGTTCTTCAAAGGGTTCTCCTATGGGGACCACAGCAGAACCCTATTAGGTTCTGGATAGCACCTTTTTGTGAAGAGTCTATGCTGTTTAATTTGTTCACCTACGTCATATCGCTGAGTCTACCTTTAAGATAACAAGCAACAATGAAAGAACAAACACCCATAATAGTAGCATTAGGAAAAATGATGCTTATCAACTAGGAGTGGCCTACTTGACGTCAGTGTATTTGGTTGAAATGATTTTGTCAGAACAATCTAGATTGTTGAAATACTTTGGCTATGAACCACAAAGATAGTGATCCCATACTGAATAAGAGATCATGAGGACTTAACCAAGGTGAACATAGTGGCAAATAAAACTCACCGAGCACATATCATCATTGTTGCCAATGTGACAGACATCCATGGGACCAACCATTGAATACATGGAAGAGTTAGAACCCATTGGAGGATTTAATGAGCTGAAAAATAATATAGAGGCATAACATTTAGTTCAAAATATTACAAATGATCATATTCAAATGATCGGAATCAACTAGACCAGTGGTTCCCAAACATTTTATAGTCCCGTACCCCTTCAAACATTCAACCTCTAGCCGCGTACCCCCTCTAACACCAGGGTCAGTGCACTCTCAAATGTTGTTTTTTGCCATCATTGTAAGCCTGCTCCACACAAACTATACGATACATTTATTAAACATAAGAATGAGTTTGAGTTTTTGTCACAACCCGGCTCATGGGAAGTGACAAATAGCTCTTATAGGACCAGGGCACAAATAATAATATAATTATAATCAATCATTTTGCTCTTTATGTAACCATCTTACATATAAAACCTTATTAGTTTATCGACAATTGTGAATAACTCACCACAGGTTAATGAGAAGGGTATGTTTGAAAAGATGCACATACTGTAACTCTGAAATGTTGGGTTGTATTGGAGAGAGTCTCAGTCTTTCCACACACAGTCTGTGCCTGTATTTAGTTTTCATGCTAGTGAGGGCCGAGAATCCACTCTCACGTAGGTACATGGTTGCAAAGGGCATCAGTGTCTTAACAGCGCGATTTGCCAAGGCAGGATACTCTGAGCGCAGCCCTATCCAGTAATCTGGTATTGCCTTCTGATTAAAATACATTTTCACAGAACCACTTGTTGCAATTTCAATGAGGCTCTCTTGTTCAGATGTCGGTAAGTGGACTGGAGGCAGGGCATGAAAGGGATAACGAATATAGTTGTTTGTGTCATCTGTTTCGGGAAAGTGCCTGCGTAATTGCGCACCCAACTCACTCGGGTGCTTCACTATATCACATTTAACATTGTCCGTAAGCTTGAGTTCATTTGCACAATAAAAATCATACAATGATGGAAAGACCTGTGTGTTGTCCTTGTTAATGCAGACAACTTCTTAATCATAGCTTCAATTCTGTCCCACACATTGAAAATAATTGAGGAGAGAGAGTCCCTGTAATCCTAGATTCAGATCATTCAGACGAGAAAAAACATCATCCAGATAGGCCAGTCGCGTGAGAAACTCGTCATCATGCAAGCGGTCAGACAAATGGAAATGGTGGTCAGTAAAGAAAACTTTAAGCTCGTCTCTCAATTCAAAAAAACGTGTCAATACTTTGCCCCTTGATAACCAGCGCACTTCTGTATGTTGTAAAAGTCATACATGGTCGCTGCCCATAACATTGCATAGTGCAGAAAATACACGAGAGTTCACGGGCCTTGCTTTAACGAAGTTAACCATTTTCACTGTAGTGTCCAAAACGTCTTTCAAGTTGTCAGGCGGTCCCTTGGCAGCGAGAGCCTCTCGGTGGATGCTGCAGTGTACCCAAGTAGTGTAGGGAGCAACTGCTTGCACACGCGTTACCACTCCTCTATGTCTCCCTGTCATGGCTTTTGCGCTATCAGTACAGATACCAGCATGAACATCAGCTACGTTTGGCTACATATGGACCGTTAATGGAATTCCCGCAAGAGAGTAACGGTTAATGTGATTGGATGTTAATTATTTGACTAGGCTACCTGTATTAATCATTGTGTTGCTATTTCGCTGAACACTAATTTAATAAAAAAATGTATTTTATTTTCGGCAGTGAAACAAGGCTACTCAGGCGAGAGAAATATATATATATATATTTTTTAAAGGTGAATCACATTTTTATTTGGCTTACCCCCGACGGCATTGTGCGTACCCCTGGGGGTATGTGTACCCCAGGTTGGGAATATGTGAACTAGACAAAGTCTACGAAGTCCACAAGGCTAATAACGTAAAATATTTATTCAACTCACAAGACTTGGTTGAAGACAGCAGTAAGGTCGTGTGGGATCTGAGTCTGGTTGTTGAGCTGGAAGCGGTTCAGGGCAGGGAGGACCACATGCTGGAACCAGTCCTTAAGGCTGGTGATGTTGAAGTTGCTGAGAGAGGGAGTCTGGCTGGGGATGGTCTCATTTGTCAGTGTGAAGTTGGGGGAGATGTGTCCAGCCAGCTCTGCCAGGATCCAGTTCACTACTGCCTGGGCCAGAACATGCTGTCTCTCGGAGCTCACATTCCTCTGTTGGGAGACAGCACATAGTACATAGTTTCAGATTGGAAAAGGAAATCATTTGTTCATACTTGTGAGATTGTAAAAGACAACACATACCACTTGAATGCTGCCCACCAAAGTCTTGATGAAACTACCCAAGGGCCTCAGGAATGACAGGAAGTCATTTAGAGTCTGCAACCACAGATTTGTAATCATTAGTTGGCTCATACTGTACATGGAGTTGATGACAGCAAAAGAAATAGCCTTGTTTGACATTAACATTTAGCAGACGCTCTTATCCAGAGCAATTAGGGTTAAGTGCCTTGCTCAAAGGCACATCGACAGATTGTTTAATTAGTCCCACTTAACCGCTAGGCTACCTGCCACCCCAGAAAAGAGACCGATAAACACACGCATGCACACAGACTCACTAACACACATATTAAATATATATATATTTTTTTGTTGTATTGTTTCTATATCCTTGTATTTGAAATTTGTGTGACTGTCCTTGTCTATCAGTGTATTGTTACTTGTTTTGTGTTTTTTTGTGGACCCCAGGGAGGGTAGCTGATGCTTCTGCTAAAGCTAATGGGGATCCAAGTAAAAAAAATTATAAAAATTAAAACACATAACGCACTCTGTCAAGTTCATGTGGACCTGTGGCATTGCCAGCAGCCATGTTGGACATCATTGTTGCATTGTACATCGACTGATTCAGGTGAGCATTGTTTATTAGAGGCCCAAGCAGACTCTGGAAGACCAGGCTGATAGTGCCATTGTCCAGGTCTCCATTTCCGGGGTGAAGAACCAACTCTGCCTTCTGTTCCGGGCTCAGCAGTGCCAGGACTGATAGCTGTGGGAGAGAGAACATTGGTCTTGATTGGTCATGAACTTCCCGTGGCATCCTATAACATCTTAATGGCATCTTGTGTCTTCCCGACATTAGACTCCCTGCTTTATTAAGAGCCTGCATAGAGTTAAACACTTACACCACTGAAATTAACGTTCAGTGCAAAGAAGTCTTCATAGTCAACCAAGGTAGAGAAGGATCCAAAGTTCCGCATCAGCCACTGCTCACTGCTGTTCTCATGGGCGAGGCATCCTTTTTCAGAACACAAACAGAACTCTCAATCACATCCTACAGATTACCACATTCATCAAAATGTCAACAATTCCAATATATTGAGTGACAATATCCATTCATAATTAAATAAATAGCCTACCTGCTGTATCATTTCTCTCGAGAAACCTGCGCATGAAGGACGTGTAGACTATCCTTTGGCGTTGAGGGTCCATACTCAGGATATTCATATCCAATTCATTCACACTAAAAATAATCAAAACAACAACAAATCACTGTCCTCCATATTGGTGGTTAGGATCGGAAACACAACAGAAAAATCACTGGGAAAATGGGAAGCTCACAGAGCCTGGTAGGTCTGGCAGGTGAGGTCGCTGGTGCTGAGACAGGCGAGGAGGCTTTCGGTGACAGAGGCCAGGCGTGGCCTGAGCTTGAGCTGGAACCACACTCTGGTGAAGTTGACGTCGTGGAACCTGGGCTTTGAGGCATTGAAGCTGAGCCCCTTAATCAGCTCCAGGATGGGCTGCAGATCCCTGCTCAAACTCTGTATGGAAAATAATAGTGATGTCAGCATAAAGTCCACTTCATGCTTTCATAACGCATTCAAGGTATTTTGTCAATTTCCCCCTGAAACTGTTGATCAAATGTCACTCTCTTGTTGTACTGTACCATGAAGGAGTCTGAGTAGAATTGAAAGGCCACGTCCATCATTTCTTTGAGCCCGTTAATGTGCTCCTGGGTGTTGTTAATCCTCCTCAGCCCAGCACAGCTTAGGAAGCTGTCAAATGTAGCATTTGAAAACTAAAAAATATATAGATACAGAGATGCAAATATGAATCTCTTGTTTAGCAATTTTCATTGAGGTATTTGGGGATTTATATTGAAGTGTAACATTTATTAGGGGGGAAACTCACGGGAGCACACGAACCCTCAGTCCTGTTACACATTCCACCGGGGGAGTTTCCATGGGTGCTAGTGATTACATAGATAGCAAGTTAAATCAATCTCTTAGCCCCTGTCTAATCAGTGTTACATGACCACAGTGGCAATGAAACAAGAAACATACCCAATTTGATTTAACTTACCTATTTCCCCCATCGCACAATGTAATACACTTGAGTAAAAAAAAAGGCATTGTGATATTAGCATGGCTTGAAACATATTGACATTATCACATGGATTTAATCAAAATGTCACAATCAAACTGGTTTTCGATGACTAAGTACACCACAATAAGCATATTCTCGACAACCGATCCCACCATTCATCAATTGAGAGGCTCTTAGCAAAACCTGTTTTATTTTTTAGGAACAAGAGCTAGTGTATTTTTAAGATCTTGAAGATCCTGTTACTGTGTCTCGAAAGTAATGTATGTTACCTGGGCTGACCCAACGGCGAAGAAACCTAAAATAAACAGAACATTCAAATGAAAGCATGAAACAGTAGGCAACATGGCTCTGTTTTAAGTGTAATATTGAGTGCCAGCCATTTATTTGGACGTTAAGGGTGTCAGAAAAGGTCTCCTATGCATGTTTTAGATCAATTAAGAACAAATTTAACAATGGAGGAGAAGGACGTTTACCCACCTGATCCCAGGACAGCTAAGGTGAGGGCAAGACAATACCCACGATGTCTCATTTTGCCACCACAAGTCATTGGTTCATCCAAGAACTACCTTGATGTCAAACGACAGTCACGATGAAATCACAACAGATTCACACCTAATCCACCGTGTTTCTTCCAATACTATATACCACAACCAATGACAGAGGGGCAGAGAGACTCAAAAAAAGCCGTAACAAAACGGACACCTGACAGAGATCATATTCATGTTAAATTGTTGTACCGATGCTGAATATTGACATAGATTTTTACATGAGAATCTCTTGATTTGTGCAAGTCACTGAAAATATGGTTTGTTAGCTATTTCTATTCTCATTGTCTTTTTGTCCTTTTCCACCCACTTTAGCGATAGTTTGGTCACCTGTTGTGATAACGGTACAATGCCACCCATGCAGCCTCTAAAACAGTCATCTGTTTTCAAGGGCATCTAGTGTGTATAGTGTGTATATATTTGTGTATATATATGTGTATATATATATATATATATATATATATATATATATGTGTGTGTACATATTTGTGTTACAAATAAGTAACCAAAACTTTGTCTAAAAGTTATTTAATAATTCAAAGACAATTTCCTGAGACCAAAAATGATTGTAAGTATTCCTATATAAAGATGACAGTAATAAGAGTTCACTGTAAAAACAGGGTAACTCCATCTATCCCCAGGCATGTATTCTAATTAATCATATCGAGAGGAAAAGCCTTTGACTATCAGGTACAGCTAATATGAAACACTATCATAGGTATGGAAAATCTGTCAAAATAAATGACATACAATAATTTGGCAAAACAAATCTCTTTCAAGAATAAATCCCTATGTTCATCCATCTATTCATCATTTGCAAAGTGAAAACTGAATCCTTTAAGTTTTTAATTAACATTTGATCATATTCACAATAGTAAAAGGACAATTGAAGGGCTCACCTGACCTAACTGGCTGACGATGTGAGGTACCACTGAGCGAGAATGGACAAGTGGTGACATATGAGACACCCACAGGGAACATTTCTCAAAAAGGGTGGGGAAGGGTGTGAACAACAAGCAACCAAACATAAAACACAGATTAAGATGAGATTTCACTTGGATTTAAGGACAACCAAAGTTGACAAACAAGCTATACCAACATAAAGTTATAAAAATCTGATAAATAAACTGACAAAAGGATTCAAAAAGTAATTATTCCAGTACATGTTTTTGCATACATGTACACTGAGTGTACACAACATTAGGAACACCTGCTTTTTCCATGACATAGACTGACCAGGTGAATCCAGGTGAAAGCTATGATCCCTTATTGATGTCACTTCGATCAGTGTAGATGAAGGGGAAGAGAAATGTTACGGAAGTATTTTTAAGCCTTGAGACAATTGAGATTGTGTATGTGTGCCATTCAGAGGGTGAATGGGCAAGACAAAATATTTAAGTGTCTTTGAATGGGGTATGGTAGTAGGTGCCAGGCACTGGTTTGAGTGTGTCAAGAACTGCAACACTGCTAGGTTTTTCATGCTCAACAGTTTCTGGTGTGTTTCAAGAATGGTCCACCACCAAAAGGACATCCAGCTAACTTGACACAACTGTGGGAAGCATTGGAGTCAAAATGGGCCAGCATCCCTGTGGAATACTTTCAACACCTTGTAGAGTCCATGCCCTGACAAATTGAGGCTATTCTGAGGGCAAAAGGAAGAAGGAGGTGTTCCTAATGTTTTGTACACTATACTACATTAAAATGATAATGAATGTGTAATATGTAAATACAATTATGTAAATATTGATCCAACAACACAGCATCTCTTTTCTCTCTAGGCTAGGGTATATTTATATGAAACAAACACAAGCGCAAAAATAAAGAAATGTGGACTCTATGAAGCCTAGTATTTATTTAATTGTATGACTGAACCTTTATGACACTGCCGAAGCCACTCTGTGCCAAAACAGTGGCTCAGTTATGTAATAGACAGAACATCTAGGAATATTGTAGATTGTGTTACTTCTTAACATTTTTCTAAGTTGATCATCTGTTAATATGTACCTCATTAACATTTGTTGAGTGTTCGTCTTAAGCTTCTACTCTACATAATAAATACAGAGACAACATCACTTTGAATTGACACTGCTTTCCTGCTCATTATTGACATGTCATTTTCCCGCTAATCTTCTTTGCCTTCTTTTGCCGAAGGTGGTTTAGTAGGTTAACTTGGGCGGTTTCAAGGGGCATTCTGTGACAAATATACTGGGAACTTATAAGTAAATAGAAAACTATGTCAATCCAAAGTAATGTGTAGGTAATGTGTACAGTACACTAAGTTCCAGTAGGTACTTGAAATGAAAACAATGTGATTGTGAATGACAATTATAGGTATAAACTTGAACAAATTGGATCAGGAAACACAATCAAACAATGCATTCTCCTTGGTGAGAGAAAACAATGCATTGCAAGACCCTATTTGTATGAGGGTTGTTAAGTAAGTGATTACAGATGACCAAGTTCTTGTACTTTATAAAACTATGAACAACACCATGCAGGTTGTGAACGTCACACAAGAATGTGACACTAAAACTCAAGTTACAGTACTAGAGAACATGATTTAGGACCCATGGAGCATGAATAGGACATATGCACTAAGACCCTTATTGGGATGAAAGATGACACTATTTTACAGTAATATGTTTATCGCAAAACGATTTAGGCTAGATAGTCATTAATGTCACCACTTTGGTTACATAATATCGTGCTTCAAACATCTTCCAATGTTTTTAACTGTTGGAATTTCAAGTTATGCGCAACACATCAGTTTAGGGACCTAGACATTGGTAAAAGTGTATTCTGTCAAGGTGGCAGTTCCAAAACAACATTCACAAACATTCACAAAATACAATTGGCTGCTGTTGTATGTTTGTGGGTTCAGAAGGATTACGTCCTTAGACAAAAAGTTGGTTAGGTTAGGTAACTTGTCTCTGATGAAGCGATCAGAAAATGTGCATCTAGGAGGAGACGTCATGCTACTTGGTGTAGGTCTAGGACAATCTGATAATCTCATAACAATCTTCAAGAGAAATGCAAGACTGTCTCACTGATAGTAAAGGTTATGCAAAAAAAATAGTTGTTATGCATTACTGTCTCCTTAGAAACGATAATTAAACACACAAAAAAAACATTTACTAATTGTAATGAGACTAGTGAATGTGATGATTAAGTAAAAATCTGAATGAACCACAACCATGCAAGCGTGTTTAAAAAAACAACACATTTTCAATCATTTCAAGGTTGAGTGGTTCAGTGGGAAATGTACATCATTGAAATGCATTGAAAGCCCAGGCTGTAAGCCACTGAACATGTGACAACTGTGCAAGAAGGGTGGATACTTTCTATGATACTGTAACTATCATTGAGTATGTGCAGTCTCCATAACAAAATGTGCCATGGTAAAAAAAAAACACCTTATGCTGAAACATAGTTATATACAAAACAGACATTGGGCTGGCTGGTTTCCATTTATCATGTGAGAAGTATGTGGTCTGATAAGAGGGATGTAAAATAAACACTTGAGCATTCCATTTGGGATACAATAGTGTCTTTCAATCTGGTCAAGCCAGATGTAGGCCTAACAGTAGTCGATCATATCATCAAACCAAATCTTCATTATTTTTGGTTAAGAAAATGAAACAAGGGTGTGTCCTGTCAGGTAACGAGATTGAAAGGTTTCATGAGGTCACTTCCTGACCCGACCTCATCCTGTAACAACATTCTTCTTTAGGGTGGAAACCAGTGACAAACAAAAACACCTGTTATAAAAGACGTTGCATCTAATGTTAAACTTTTTAATATTTTATGTCTGGATGTTACCTGTTAACAGTCCACTGCTCTACTGTCTCAAATGAACCTGAACAAGCGTATCTTTGTGGTGAAAGTCTTACAATAAACTTTTTGAACTACTGATTAGATCACCTTTCAGTGTGCATGATCTCTAGAGGACATGGCATAAGAAATGTCCCTACCCTATGGCATCCCACTTAGACCATTTTTATACTAAGAATTACAAAACATCATTATAAATGTAAACAATTATTGTTTTTATTCCTTTACATTTCAATCAGTGAAGCTCAATCAACATACTTTAAGTAGTAACCATAAATGAATCACATGATCAGAAGTACATTTCCTTTGTAAAAAAAAAAACATTGGTTTACCTGAGGAAAATCAACATGCTCAAAATTGTTTTAGCTTTTTCCTCATAACACATTTACAAAAACCTGGTACAGTCTCTCACTTAGGCAACATATGAGGTTTGTACGTGGCATATTGGATGGTACTCTTTCGCCTGTAAAAAGAACGATGTCCAACACTCATATCTACCTTTTGTTTGAGCTCTGGAACTTTATATGTGGGAGACTGTTGATAATGGATTATGGGACACACTAGTTAGGTGACCATTGACTGTCGTATAAGTTCTGCTAACACTGCTGCCTGTAGTGGTTTGGGGCCATTTTCTTTTACTACACTGAACAAAAATATAAGCGCAACATGTAAAGTGTTGGTCCCATGTTTCATGGGCTGAAATAAAAGATCTCTCCGAAATGTTCCATACACACAAAAAGCTTATTTCTCTCAAATGCTGTGCACTTATTTGTTTACATCCCTGTTAGTAAGCATTTCTCTGTTGACAAGATAATCAATCCACCTGACAGGTGTGGCATATCAAGAAGCTGTTTAAACAGCAGGATCATTACATAAGTGCACCTTGTGCTGGGGCCATTAAAAACCCACTGTAAAATGTGCAGTTTTGTCACACAGCACAATGTCACACGTCTTGAGGGAGGGTGCAATTGGCATGCTGACTGCAGAAATGTCCAACAGAGCTGTTGCCAGAGAATTGTATGTTCATTTCTCTACCATAAGACGCCTCCAACATTGTTTTAGAGAATTTTGCAATACATCCAACCGGCCTCAGAACCACAGACAACGTGTATGGTGTCATGTTGATGAGCGGTTTGCGGATGTAAACGTTGGGAACAGAGTGCCCCATGGTGATGGTGAGGTTATGCTATGGCCAGGCATAAGCTACAGACAACAAACAAAATTGCATTCTATTGATGGCAATTTGAATGCACAGAGATACTGTGATGAGATCCTGAGGCCCATAGTCATGCCTTTAAGGTATCCAACAGATGCATATCTGTATTCCCCAGTCATGTGAAATCTATGAATTTATTTCAATATATGACCTGTAACTCAGTAAAATCTTTGAAATTGTTGCGTTTATATATTTTTTCAGTATAATTTATTCACTACTGTATAGCTAATATAACAAAACATCATTGACCATGTTTCAGAGATTCTACATTACAATGTTCGGTAGTTTGAAAGAGCCATTAAACCAGGGTGTACGATGTCACAAATATACTGACAAGAGAGGGCTGTTTGCACAATCAGATTGAACCATTATTATGAAAATGTGTAAGACTACTGGACTGCATTTGTTGACCACTTAGGTGCATTTTTTATATTAATAAGGTCTGAGGAGATACCAGCAAGGATGAATAATAACCAATTGAGAGGCCAGCAAAATGTCACTAAAATTACAGAGTATACCAAAGGGTGATGATCTTTACTGGAAACTTGGAGCCACCTGGGTTAAAGGGTCAGTTCTTTCTCTAGCCATGTTGATAAAAATTACTTTATATTCATAGACTGGAAACGAATGTATTATTATAACAACTGTAACCATTATAATATTAATAAGCATCATAATTGTAAGCATGTCAAGGTCAATGTTTAAATTGACGGTTCTCTGACAACTCCAAGAGATGGTTGCAATATATATATTTTTTAATGCCAGACAACACTTGATATGTTCTTATAAGCTGGATGTTTAATTGACATTTAGTTCAATATCTGCTCAGTTGATAACCGTATTACTGGCAAAGGTATAACCAGTTAATATCACTACAATGCCAGTCCCAAACAACTTTATTTCGGTTATTTGCTTTTAAAGTGTTTGTACATGTTTTGCAGATAAAAAAACAAAAACATTTTTAGGCTTTGGAAATTTGTATGGACATTGGCAAATGCAAAGCAAACTTGGACTTTGTATGCCTTTCAGTGTTTGAATACTTATTAACTGCTTCAAATGAAATAAAGCAATGTATATGAACGTTGCAGTTACTAGTTCATATCTGTATATAAATACATTAAGGCCTTTGCATTTCTGAGAAATTATACCCACGGCAGATGATATTACTATGAACAAGAAATGTAAAAGTGTGACATTGTGGCCCTCTCCTGTAGGAACAGCATAGTGCATCTAAACCAGGTATGGGCCCTCGGATCAAATGTATTTTTTATTCAGTGGGTGTCTCAGTTACTGTTGCAAGCTAGAATAGTAGAATACACAAAGTGCAATTTCAAAATTTGGTTGAGCATTAGCAGTTTTTCTCTTGTTATGTCAGTCACTGATAGTCACTCGCATAGTCCATTTCAGTTAAACATTTTTAGATTGGTAAATTAGTCTAGCGGCCAGCTACAGTTATCTAAACTTAGTAATCATGGTTGATTTACCGTCCGGGAGGCCCCGATTGATTTTGTTAGTCAGTCTTACTCAGATATAATTTTAAAAACATTTACCTCTGTCCATCCTATGGCAAAATGTGTCGAATTACAGGAAATTAGCAAGTTTTCCTCTTTGCCCCAGGGCAAAATGTGTAGAATTATATACAAATGTGTTATATAATGGCAAGATCTTCTCTCTGAAACATGACAAAATGTGTAGAATTGCAGCAAACTTGCTTTTAAACAGCAAAACTTTCTCTATACCCTATTGCAAAATGTGTAGAATTGTACTAAATAAACTCTAAAGCAAAATCACATATCCGCTGTCAAGAGGGAGGCTGCTAATGTGGTGATGGGGGGGACTCACGAGCAACTGCGGCCCCTCATGAGTTCAGATTTTTTGTGGCCCCCATCAGTTGCCCATCCCTGATCTAAACCATGTGATTACACTTGTTCCCTTTGCATGTGACAGAGGTCTCATGATAGCATGACACTGGATTGCAGTAATGCTCAATGTCTGATCTGATGCTGAATAGAAACATGTTCTAAATCATCTGTGAGACTATTCCACACCATACCACAGCGCCCACCCTTCTTAAATAATAAACAGAAATCCCCCTCATCTATAAATGATGATTGTAAATAGCAAAACTTACATGAGTAAGTTGCTTACTACTTTAAGTTATATAGTGATATATTTATTCTGGGAGAATCTTCATAAATTCCATTAGATGTTTCAATCATTTCTATTAACATGAACATTTATCATGACTACAGGTAAACCAATATATTGAGACCATTAGCAACCGTATTCAACTTTGGCATGTTTGCTTGTGTTGATCCATAGAATAAATAAACATAGGCTACCATACTAGTGGAGCTTTTTTTTTTTTTTTCTTAAATATATTTTATTACTTTAAGAATAACTGAGAAATGCATCAGCAATCTCTGTACATTTAGTTTTATTGTTTTCCCTTGGGTTTGCGCAAAAAAATGAATGGTGAACTGGGCTGAGGAATATGATGCTGCCTCATAGTGCACTTGAACCCCAAATAATATGGTTAGTCCTTAGGCATCCTTCAGTTTGCTTCTCTAATATGCTTCAATGTTAAGTTCCTTAGGACTCCTTGTTGTCTCCAGATCCCCATTTTCATATGTTCCTGTTCTAGATCACAGTTCTTCAATGTCAATAATAGAGGCACATTAGAAATACTGCCACTTTCCAAGGACTGTGTCTTTGATTGCATCAACAAAC
This sequence comes from Oncorhynchus kisutch, assembly GCF_002021735.2. Classification (NCBI taxonomy): domain Eukaryota; kingdom Metazoa; phylum Chordata; class Actinopteri; order Salmoniformes; family Salmonidae; genus Oncorhynchus; species Oncorhynchus kisutch. Next base: position 55,884,051 of record NC_034183.2, read on the forward strand.
TGAATTGGCACCCAGTAGACCCAATACTGAGAGGCTTCTGTTGGACCCAACTGAAACGCCTAGGAAAGTGAATGACAGAAAATTAATTGCACAATAAATTACAGTAAGATATCTACTTTTGACAAAATAATGTATGTGTTTATGGAAAAAAAACATACATTACATCAACTGTCATTCTGGCTTGTGCAGTTTGTAGTAAGGAAACGTGTTACCATCATGTGATAATCCTCATGGCCTTCAATGGGTTCAGTCACCACATGTTTGATGGAGCCCATTGGGATTTTCTCTGTTCTCTCTGTAGGAGAGAATATACACAGATAAGGGTGAGTGCCATAACACTTTTTCCTTATACACAATCCAAGCAAACCAGGGGGTCATCTCACCTTTAGTTCCAATCCACAGTTGATCTTGTTCCAGTTTGAAGGTGAGACGAACTTTTCCACCAGATTTGTTGTACATTCCGGCTAAAGGCACTGTTGGTAAGCGTTCCTATGTAACAAATGAGAGATCACTTGCTGGTCATTAGTGGAAGAACAAGGAAGTAATTCACAACGAACCATCTCCAAGCTCCTGAACGTGATACAGTGTTCCAGTGGAAATATCTGTGAGAAAAATACATAAACAGGGCAATATACACTGAGTATACAAAACATTAGGAACACCTGCTTTTTCCATGACAGAATGACCAGGTGAATCCAGGTGAAAGCTAAGATCCCTTAATTATGTCACTTGTTAAATCCACTTAAATTCAGTGTAGATGAAAGGGAGGACAGGTTAAAGAAGGATTGTTATGCCTTGAAACAATTGAGAAATGGATTGTGTATGTGTGCCATTCAGGGGGTGAACAGGCAAGACAAAAGATTGAAGTGCCTTTGAATGGGGTATGGTAGTAGGTGCCAGGAGCACCGGTTTGTGTAAAGAACTGCAACGCTGCTGGCTTTTTCACACTCAGTTTCCCGTGTGTATCAAGAATATTCCACTACCCAACTTGACACAACTGTGGGAATCATTGGAGTCAACATGGGCCAGCATCCCTGTGGACACCTTGAGAGTCCATTCCCCAAGGAATTGAGGCTGTTCTGGGGGCAAAGAAATGGGGGCTACAAAAATATTAGGAAGGTGTTCCTAATGCTTGGTATACTCAGTGTAAAACAACCATTAAAAGCATACTTTCCCAACCATCATTCATTCGGGTTTTGTTGAAAATACTCACCTTTGTTCCTTTAACAGATGGCATTATGTCCTCTGGTTTGCCTTTGTCCAACACCTTTCTGTGTTGCTGAAATTCAATACATTATTATTTTAAGTTCACAGTTGAATACAAAATATCATAACCTGTGACTATACCTTGGGCAAAAAAGTTGTTAATTTACAAATATGGAACTCAAAAGACGTTGAAAAGTCCTACTTTTTGCCGACACAAAGGTTCCTTTTTGTTTTCTTCAGCTTTAACTTCCTGCTGAATAACCTCTTTTGGAGTATTTACAGCTAGTACATCATTTATTGTAGATCCAACCACCATTATTTTTGCACCATTTGTAACTTTAATTTCACGTAGCGTCTTATCTTCTGGTAGCAGGCCTTTGTACATCACTTTCTGCATAGCAGGTGGAAGACCTATTAACATAGAGAGAGAGAGAAAAAGAAAGGGTGGTTGAGAGACATTAATCAACACTGAGGGTCTAGAGGAGTAAAACAAGGTTGTCCACTATCAGCATATCTATTAATTCTTGCCATCGAAATGTTAGATTAGATCAAACAATAATATTAAGGGATTAGAAATCCGTGGCCTAAAAACTAAGGTGTCATTGTACGCTGATGATTCATGTTTTCTTTTAAAACCACAATTAGAGTCTCTCCACGGCCTCATAGAGGATCTGGATACTTTTGCTATTCTCTCTGGATTAAAACCAAATTATGATAATTATAATATTACGTATTGGATCACTAAAAAATTGCAAATTTTACATTACCATGTAGTTTACCAATAAAATGGTCTGATGGAGACGTGGACATACTCTGTATGCAAATCCCAAAAGAAAGAAATGATCTCACTCCAATACATTTTTATAGAAAGTTAGCAAAAATAGATAAGATCTTGCTACCATGGAATGGAAAATACCTGTCTATTTGTGGAAAAATCCCCCCGATTAACTCTTTAGTTATATCACAGTTTACCTATTTGCTTATGGTTTTGCCTACACCTAGTGACCTGCTTTTTAAATTATAAGAACATAAAATATTCAATTTTATTTGGAACGGCAAGCCAGATACAATTAAAAGGGCCTATTTATATAACGAATATGAATTCGGAGGGCAGAGATTATTAAATATTAAAGCATTAGACCTCTCACTAAAGGCATCAGTCATACAAAAGTTACACTTAAATCCAAACTGGTTCTCTATAAATTGGTACGAATGTCTCATCCTATGTTCAAGAAGGGTCTTTTTCCCTTTATTCAGATTACACCGGCCCACTTTCGATTGTTTGAAAAGGAAATCATCTCCAAAATATCTTTATTTTTTAAACAAGCCTTAGAAAGTTGGTTGCAATTTCAGTTTAATCCACCTGAAAAGACAGAACAAATAATACAACAAATATTGTGGTTAAATTCAAATATACTTATTGATAAAAAAAAAGTATTTTTCGAAGAAATGTAAAAAAAAAAAAAAAAAGTATCATTTTTGTGGATGATATCATAAATAGGACTGGTGGAGTTATTTCACACATGCAGCTAACACAGACATATGGAAATATCTGCTCTACCCAAAATTACAACCAATTAATTGCAGCATTACCACAAAAATGGAAGAAGCAAGTAGAAGGGGAAAAAAGTAAGGAACTTGTATGTCGGCCCTGTATTAAAGAACATAAATTGTTAAAGAAAAGTGTGATAAATAAAAACAAACACCAATTTAATTTAAGGACCAAAAAACTGACAGCTGTGCCATATAAATTGCAAAATAGTTGGGAAGAGATTTTCGATGTACCCATTCCATGGCACATGGTTTATGAATTGATATGCAAAACAACGCCGGATGCAAAACTTCAAATGTTTCAATTTACATTACTATACAAAATCCTTGCAACTAATAGAATGTAATATATATGGGGGATACAATCTTCCCAGCTCTGCAGATTCTGCTGTGAGGAGGCAGAGTCATTAGATCATTTATTTTGGTATTGTCCATATGTAGCTCGTTTTTGGTCACAGGTCCAGGAATGGCCGAAGAATTGCAACATTTGCCTAGAACTAACGCTGCAGACAGCAATACTGGGTGATTTGAAAAGCCATAGTCAATCAATCAATAATATAATTATTATTTTAGCAAAAATGTTTATTTTTAATTTACAATCTGTAGAAGCTATGAGAATAGAAAGGTTCAAGTCGTTTGTGAAGCATCACAAAACAGTTGAAAAATATATGGCAAATAGAAATCCAAAATGGATGATGTTGAGAGATAGATGGGAGAGGTTGAATGGAGCTGAAGGGTGGGACTAATAGCAATATAATACGTGAAGAACATACGGGGTCTGTAAAATATATATATGTTCAGAACGTTTGTGAAATAGCACAGTTACACATAGAAATCAAACTGGATGGACATCAAAAATAGAGGAAGGACTAAAAACAAACAAAAAATAACTATTGTAAAATAGACTGAATGTAAAATGTGTATTAAGATGTATAAATTGAAGGTAAAAGCTGAAGTGTTTATTAGTTTACTCCAATTGGGGGATCGGTGGTAGGGTTTGCAGGGAATAATAATAAAGGTATATTCTTTTAAAAAGTATGTATGTCTATATAGGTATGTGTATGTATATATGTGTATATGTATGCATGTGTGTATGGATATATATATATTTACTCAAAAAATATATGGGGGATTGGAAATGATGCAGACAATTACATTGATGGAACCAATATTCTTTCCTCAATATTTAGCTGTTCCACCCCTTTAAAAAAAACACCAAAAAACTCTGTGACTGTTATACATATCCAAGTAGTTAGTACGCAAGCCTAAACAACTACTTACCAGTGAGTGAATGGATTCGCTCTTTCAGTTTGGCTCCAGTGCCATCTAAAGGAATTTTGAGATCATACTTATTCTTGTTCCAAATAATCTTTAGATCCACCATCTCCTTTCCTTCATCACTGTCATCTCCATTGCTGACAGTAGGGTCCTGAGTTGAAGAGCTTTCCCCGGCATTATCTGTCCGAGACACAGTTTCCAATACTTCAGCATTCCCTTTGCCAACAATTTCAACAAGTGGTTGTGGCTCTTTCAACGTGGCTTCAGTTTCCATTACGACTTCTTCACTTCCTATGAAAGGATTATGAAAGGCATAGCTTAGCTGAGAATTCTCAGCTCCATAGAGTATGTCAAAGCCATAGAGTACGTCAAAACTCAATGTCTGGGAATAGTTTGTCACATTAAGTATCCTCAGCCAAATAATAACTACCAAGTATGGCTTCATGCAGTTAGTTTGTTATGACAAAGCAGCTGCAAGCAACTGGCTGGTTGACCTATTTGGTATTCTGTGGGTCGTTTAGCCACGTTAGTTACGTCTGACATCTCACGTGGCTGTTAGCGAGCTACTGTAGCTTATTTGCAAATAGCGCTAACTTGCTAGCTACCTAGTCATGCTAGCTAAGTTAGCTGACACATCCAAGCTACATTTGCAGTCAGATAAGAGTTTTCTAGCTATTTAATATAACTTGCTAGCTTATAAATGCCTAATATAGCTAATGTTGATAGCTACAAAATAACATAGTGTTGGCTACAAGTATTACATTTACCCTAGGTTTCTAGAATCAAATTACAACTTATGTAACAGTAGCTCTAGTTATTTGGCTATGTAACAAAATCGAAAGAGCTAACGTTAGCTAGCTAAATATGGTTGGCTAGCAGCTAGCCAGTGACCAGGATAACAGGGCGAACATTGGATTATGAAGAAAACATGCTTTTAAATCCCATTGACATGTTGAATTTGCACCAACGCCAGAAATACAATTAAATGCCTAAATTAATGAATTGAAAATTGCTAAATTGCACCGCATAGATATGTGGGAAAGCATAACATTATATATTTTTCAATACCTACCATCCTGGGTCGCCATGATGATTGTGTACAATATGAAGTGAGACTGCTGGGAAACGGACGCGCTGACGTGTATTGGTCCTACGGGGCTTCCATTGACTGTAAAGCGTTTGATAAATCTCAACTGTATGCTTGGTCCCCCCCCAAACTGTATGCTTGGGGGGGACTTTCTAATGAAAGCCCCCCCCACACACAACAACGACATGAAGCTTGGTCGTATTGTATGCGATCACGAGAAACTTCGCTAGCTAGCTATTAGATACATAGCCCACCAACTACAACAACCTACCAAAGGTGCTAATGGTAGGGTTATGCTGAATTGGCTCGCGCTGATAATTTATTAACAGAGAGAGCGTGCGGAAGAAAAGTTACCATATGGACTTTTGAAGAAGAGTAGCCGAAAAGTGCTTGTTCATCAAAGGCGTGGGGGTCTCTAGCTATATCCTATGCTTTTTGTATTTGCTTAGCTATCTTAGAAATGTCTGGTCGACGCAAGAAGTGTAACTGTTGGAATAATCTTACCTCATTGCACTGAGTGCTGTGTAGCGACCTGGGACATCTACCAAGAGGTGGTGCAAGAATAATATAATCATGGCAGACCTCAGGATTTACAACGTTGTCATTCTGGGACTAGGATTTCTGTTCATTTTCACTGCTTTCACCACCTGTGGAAACATTGAAGTAAGTCAAAGAACACACTTTCACTTGTGTGACCTTAGCTGAAGTCGTTACCCAGGCAAACTATATTGACTGGCAATTTGTTTTGTTTGCTAGAGTCAATATCACTGGAGAAAATTCACGCCTACTCAATAATATTTCAGATACTAGCAATGTAGCTAGCTAATGTATCTGAAATTGACAGCTGTTTGACCTCTCCGTTGTTTTGTTTGCTAAATAGTCCATTTAACTTGAGACAATGGGAAGTTACCCATTGATAACTGCTATCTAAAGTTGGTAGCTGTTTGATATCTTAAAACGGGTTACATTAGACATGTCATAATTGTTTATCATTCATGGTACATCAATATTGATATATTTCTTAATTCCATTCTTTTACTTTTAGATCTGTGTGTATTGTTGTGAATTGTTAGATATTACTGCACTGCTGGAGCTAGGAAAGCAAGCATTTCGCTACACCCGCAATAACATCTGCTAAATATGGGAATGCGACCAATAAAATTAGATTGGAATTGTTGTCATTTTGCAGTTATGCTTTGCTTTTTTCAAGTCTATTTTCAAGTTTATTTTCTGTGCATCTTCCAGCTCACATGATGTCCTTAGCAGCCTTGTCAGTGGTGCATTGTTGGAGGAGTCCTGGGTCAGGCGCATCTTGTGTTTCCAATTTCTTCATCAGTCAATAGATTGTCATGCCAAAGGAATTACTCAAATGAATACATGTAAAAGTCAATATCCACAGGGCACATTGGTAGTAGTGGCAGCAATATTTGAGAACATATTTTCTGTGTTCATATGCTCACATTAATATCTCTCTTTTGTAGCAAACCATAGTTAAAAGCCTGGACAATGATACCTTCACTGGAAGTGGTTATCACAGGTGAGTTGGATGGTGTTACCATAGGCTAAATATTTGAAAACCACATTATCCCAGCGAAAAGAGTGGGGGAGATAAGGTGCATCTTTCAGAATCATTGACCCTTATACCAGACACTAAACTTTTTCCTACTATACTGTTTTCTTTCTGTCCTTGTACAACAGCCTTGGAATCATCTATGGAATTTTTTCGTTTTCAAATTTGTTAGCTCCAACTGTTGTTGCAATAATTGGACCACAGTTTACAATGTTTTTCAGTGGAATTCTTTACAGGTGAGTATCAAGAATTCTAAAGGAATTACCCCCCCATTCATTTTCTATTTGCAGATCAGTAGTTGATTGATATTTCTGTCTGAAGTAGTTATAACAAGGTCATGTGCTGTTGTTTGTTATGGTTCCATTCTTTTCCATAGTGGTTACGTAGCTGTATTCATCACCCCATCAACATGGTCCTTTTACTTCACCTCAGTACTAATCGGCATAGGAGCAGCCAGTAAGTCCGGTTTCATGGGATCTCTCCTTTGTTCCCTCTGGTATCTGGTTAACATTCCCCGAATACAGAATCATTCACATTATTACATATTGGTACAAATATGTTTTTACATTGAACTCTCATGATTTACATGACAGTTTGGTATAAAGTCATAGACACTATATATACAAAGGACTTGTATGTGGAAACCCCTTCAAATGAGTAGATCTGTCTATTTCAGCCACAACCGTTGCTGAAAAGTGTATAAAATCGAGCACACAGCCATGCAGTCTCCATAGACAAACATTGTCAAAAGAATCACATTACTAAAGAGCTCAGTGACTTTCAACGTGGCACCGTCAAAGGATGCCACCTTTCCAACAAGTTAGTTCTTCAAATTTCTGCCCTGTATTTGCTGTTATTGTGAAGTGAAAACGTCTAGGAGAAACAATGGCTCAGGCGCGAAGTGGGAGGGCACACAAGTTCACAGAATGGGACTGCCGAGTGCAGAAGCATGTAGTGCGTAAAAATCATCCTTGCTTGCAACACTCACTACAGAGTTCCAAACTCTGGTAGCAACATCAGCACAAGAACTGTTCTTTCAGGAGCTTCATGAAATGGGTTTCCATGGCCAAGCAGCTGCACACAAGCCTAAGATCACCATGTGCATTGCCAAGTGTTGACTGGAGTGGTGTAAAGCTTGCTGCCATTGGACTCTGGAGCAGTGGAAAATAGTTCTCTGGAGTGATTAATCACGCATCACCATTTGACAGTCTTACGGACGAATCTGGGTTTGGCAGATGCCGGGAGAACTACCTGCCCGAATGCATAGTGCAAAGTTTGGTGGAGGAGTAATAATGGTCAGGGGCTGTTTTTCATGGTTCTGGCTAGACCATTTACTTGAAGAGAAATCGTAACGCTACATCATACAATGACATTCTAGACAATTCTGTGCTTCCAACTTTGTGGCAACAGTTTGGGGAAGGTACTTTCCTAATTCAGCATGACAATGCCCCTGTGCACAAAGCGATGTCCATACAGAAATGGTTTGTTGAGATCGGTGTGGAAGAACTTGACTGGCCTGCACAGAGCCCTGACCTCAACTGCAACGAACACCTTTGGAAGGAATTGGAATGCTGACTGTTAGTCAGGCCTAATCGCGCCCAACCTCACTAATGCTCTTGTGGCTGAATGGAAGTAAGTCCCTGCAGCAATGTCTCAACATCTAGTGGAAAGCCTTCCCAGATGAGTGGAGGCTGTTATAGTAGCAAAGGAAGGACCAACTCTGTATTAATGCCCATGATTTTGGAATGAAATGTTCAACGAGAAGGTTTCCACATACCTTTGGTCACGTAGTGTATGTTTCACCTCTGTGCATATGCCTAATCCAATCCAAAATTCTCTACATGCCTCTGGAGTCTGCTATTCTCTTACGCATGCTATTCATTCCTAACAAATTTGTAAACTGAGTTAACCCATTTTTTGCTGTTGGAATAATGATTTGTAAGTAGATCAAATGCCATAGTAATTACACAGTATTATAAACAGTTATCAATATGGGTACGGAAGATCAAATCAAGAAGGAGCATATGTCCTGTATGCATGGTAAAGAGTATCGAGTCTGTCTTGTCAGTTGTTGAGCATTGGACAAAGGTTACCATGGTTATGAAGTCTGAAATGGAGCTTGTTAATGATTTACATAAAAGGGAAATGCTTGGGTTATGTTCATTATCTCTGATTGCAAGCAAATCAAATATTTTACAAATGGGAGAGCTAAATGAGAATTCTTAGGGCAGATGAAACAAATAGTTTGATAATGTTAGTTTGTTCTAAATAAAATGGACACATTTTCCCTGAATTGTTCCCCGATAATGCATTTTGATCTATTCAAATGTCATTAAATAGCAACCATCTCTATTCATTACATCTGCAGTTCCTAATCAGCCTCTCTCACTCACTCTTTGTATCCCTTTCATCAGTGCTTTGGACAGCCCAAGGACACTTCCTTGTGGAGAACTCTGATGCTTCCACCATCAATAGGAACACAGGGATGTTTTGGGCCCTTTTACAGTGCAGGTATATTAATGGCATATATTAATGGTAGGCTATATACTAATGGCAGTTATTTCCATTATTTGGTGGCCTAGAGTAGAATGTGTAATTGTAACACATTGTTTTCTTTTTCAGCATGTTATTTGGCAATCTTTACATTTATTTTGATTGGAATGGAAGGATAGAAATATCAGGTATGTGCATGTGAAGCTCATCCAATGGGAAAATATAGAGAAAATAGAGCTAACATTAAAGAAAACTTGCAATTGCATTTTTGTTTTCATTTAGGATATGACTCATATGTCCTTCCAATATTGTTGCCCTACTTAGTAATGGTGTGTGTTCTCTGTTTGACACTGTTTCCTTTGTTCTTGATGTCCCTCTCAGATAGGAGCAGAAAGACTATCTTTATAGGTCTTCTGGTTACCTCAGTGCTGGGAACACTCAGCTTCCTGGCTCTGAGAAAGACTCTTCCAACTGAGGAGGAGATGCTCAATGAGGAGGAAGGCCAGCCTTTGCTCTCATCTCGCACGATGTTAGTTTCCTAATTAATTGACAGTACTCTCTCACTGTACCCTTATTCAAATGGGAATCCATGGCACTGCGTTGGTGTCTCTGTTTTAAATGGTGGTTATTCATTCTGCTATGAATTTGAATATCACAGTATTGAAAATAAATAATGTATTTGTCTTGCTAATTTTATCATTTTCCATCTTAATGTTTGGCAGGTATAAGCAAAGAGCCAACTCTGCAGTACAAGATGCAAAGTCAGAATTCAGTAAGTTAATGTAGCATCACAGACACATTTGTTATTACAGTGCCTTGCGAAACTATTCGGCCCCCTTGAACTTTGCGACCTTTTGCCACATTTCAGGCTTCAAACATAAAGATATAAAACTGTATTTTTTTGTGAAGAATCAACAACAAGTGGGACACAATCATGAAGTGGAACGACATTTATTGGATATTTCAAACTTTTTTAACAAATCAAAAACTGAAAAATTGGGCGTGCAAAATTATTCAGCCCCCTTAAGTTAATACTTTGTAGCGCCACCTTTTGCTGCGATTACAGCTGTAAGTCGCTTGGGGTATGTCTCTATCAGTTTTGCACATTGAGAGACTGACATTTTTTCCCATTCCTCTTTGCAAAACAGCTCGAGCTCAGTGAGGTTGGATGGAGAGCATTTGTGAACAGCAGTTTTCAGTTCTTTCCACAGATTCTCGATTGGATTCAGGTCTGGACTTTGACTTGGCCATTCTAACACCTGGAAATGTTTATTTTTGAACCATTCCATTGTAGATTTTGCTTTATGTTTTGGATCATTGTCTTGTTGGAAGACAAATCTCCGTCCCAGTCTCAGGTCTTTTGCAGACTCCATCAGGTTTTCTTCCAGAATGGTCCTGTATTTGGCTCCATCCATCTTCCCATCAATTTTAACCATCTTCCCTGTCCCTGCTGAAGAAAAGCAGGCCCAAACCATGATGCTGCCACCACCATGTTTGACAGTGGGGATGGTGTGTTCAGGGTGATGAGCTGTGTTGCTTTTACGCCAAACATAACGTTTTGCATTGTTGCCAAAAAGTTCAATTTTGGTTTCATCTGACCAGAGCACCTTCTTCCACATGTTTGGTGTGTCTCCCAGGTGGCTTGTGGCAAACTTTTAAACAACACATATCTTTAAGAAATGGCTTTCTTCTTGCCACTCTTCCATAAAGGCCAGATTTGTGCAATATACGACTGATTGTTGTCCTATGGACAGAGTCTCCCACCTCAGCTGTAGATCTCTGCGGTTCATCCAGAGTGATCATGGGCCTCTTGGCTGCATCTCTGATCAGTCTTCTCCTTGTATGAGCTGAAAGTTTAGAGGGACGGCCAGGTCTTGGTAGATTTGCAGTGGTCTGATACTCCTTCCATTTTAATATTATCGCTTGCACAGTGCTCCTTGGGATGTTTAAAGCTTGGGAAATCTTTTTGTATCCAAATCCGGCTTTAAACTTCTTCACAACAGTATCTCGGACCTGCCTGGTGTGTTCCTTGTTCTTCATGATGCTCTCTGCGCTTTTAACGGACCTCTGAGACTATCACAGTGCAAGTGCATTTATACGGAGACTTGATTACACACAGGTGGATTGTATTTATCATCATTAGTCATTTAGGTCAACATTGGATCATTCAGAGATCCTCACTGAACTTCTGGAGAGAGTTTGCTGCACTGAAAGTAAAGGGGCTGAATAATTTTGCACGCCCAATTTTTCAGTTTTTGATTTGTTAAAAAAGTTTGAAATATCCAATAAATGTCGTTCCACTTCATGATTGTGTCCCACTTGTTGTTGATTCTTCACAAAAAAATACAGTTTTATACCTTTATGTTTGAAGCCTGAAATGTGGCAAAAGTTCGCAAAGTTCAAGGGGGCCGAATACTTTCGCAAGGCACTGTATACAATCAATCACTAAACAATTTATTTGGGTTAAAGGACACCTCTGTTACCTGGTTTATGTTGTTTCACCGTTTACTATCCTGTTAGTCATCCAACGTAATTCCTTGTGTGTCTCCTTCTCTTCAGAGACAATCCTGCAACTGCTCAAAACCAAAACCATATTGCTCCTGAGCTGTTGCATGGCATACAGTGGTAAGTAGATTGTACTGCACAACCAAAAGTCCAGACATTTCTCTCAGAGGAATAGTGTTTTTACCAGTGTGTTGTCATCGTAGGTCTGGAGCTATCTTTCTACAGTGGTGTGTATGGGACATGTATCGGGGCAACAACAGAGTTTGGAGTGGCAGCTAAAGGCTTGATTGGGATCTCCGGAATCGTGGTGGGGATTGGAGAGATAGTTGGTAGGTTTGTGTTGCCCAGTGTAACGTTTACCCATCACTCTTATGTTGGTGTTACAATCTAACAAGGAACTAGTTTGACAGTAATCTGATGTGATTTGTCAGGTGGAGGCGTCTTTGGACTAGTATGTAAGAACAACCGATTCAGACGGACATCTGTGGTCTTCCTGGGGATGGTCGTCCATTTTGTCGCTTTCTACTTGATCTACCTCAACATCCCAGATGATGCCCCTGTGGTTTTAAAAACTAGCACACTGAACAAGCCATATCTGACACCAAGGTATTGTTTTAATATAAAAAAACACAATAAAAGCAGGGCTGTATATTGTTTTAATATTAATCAGAAATCATGTCAGTTGAAAACGACCTGTTGTCACCCCCTCACAGTTGAGCGTCTCCTATCTGTTTCCTAGTATCTCCATCGCATTGCTGTGTAGTTTCCTGCTTGGACTCGGTGACAGCTGTTTCAATACTCAACTGTACAGCATCTTGGGGCGTGTTTATGCTGAGCAAAGCGCACCTGCTTTTGCCATCTTCAAATTCATCCAGGTAACCCCCGAGAGAGTTTGATACAGCTGATCGTTTACTAAAACATATGTACCAGCAACTGATTCTGTGGTGAGCTGGGTGTAGTTCGTTGCAGTATAGTTAATTAATAACTTATGGATGTTTAGGTATACGTAGGCTGATGTACACTACCGGTCAAAAGTTTTAGAACAACTACTCATTCAAGGGTTTTTCTTTATTTTTTACTATTTTCCACATTGTAGAATAATAGTGAAGACATCAAAACTATGAAATAACACAAATGGAATCATGTAGTAACCAAAAAAGGGTGAAACATATATATATATTTCATATTTGAGATTCTTCAAATAGCCACCCTTTGCAATGACAGTTTTGCACACACTTGGCATTCTCTCAACCAGCTTCATGAGGTAGTCACCTGGAATGCATTTCAATTAACAGGTTTGCCTTCTTAAAAGTTATTTGTGGAATTTCTTTCCTTAATGTGTTTGAGCCAATCAATTGTGTTGTGACAAGGTAAGGGGGTATACAGAAGATAGCCCTATTTGGTAAAAGAGAACTTGTTCTGAGAACTTGTTCTCAACCTGGTTAAATAAAGGTGAAATAAAAATTAAATAAATCAAATGTAAAAAAGACCAAGTCCATATTATGGCAAGAACAGCTCAAAAGAGAAACGACTGTCCATCATTATTTTAAGACATGAAGTTCAGTCAATATGGAACATTTCAAGTACTTTGAAAGTTGCTTAAACTGCAGTTGCAAAAACCATCAAGTGCTATGATGAAACTGGCTCTCATGAGGACCGCCACAGGAACGGAAGACCCAGAGTTACCTCTTTTGCAGAGGATAATTTCATAGAGTTACCAGCCTCAGAAATGGCAGCCCAAATCAATTCTTCACAGAGTTCAAGTAACAGACACCTCAACATCAACAGTTCAGAGGAGACTGTGTGAATCAGGCCTTCATGGTCGAATTGCTGCAAAGAAACCACTACTAATGGACACCAATAAGAAGAAGAGACTTGATTGGGCCAAGAAACATGAGCAATGGACATTAGACCAGTGGGAATGTGTCCTTTGGTCTGGAGTCCAAATTGGAGATTGTTGGTTCTAACAGGCATGTTTTTGTGAGACGCGGAGTGGGTGAACGGATGATCTCCGCATGTGTATTTCCCATCATAAAGTATGGATGAGGAAGTGTTATGGTGTGGGAGTGCTTTGCTGGTGACACTGTCTGTGATTTATTTAGAATTCAAGGTACACTTAACCAGCATGTCTACCACAGCATTCTGCAGCGGTACGCCATCCCATCTGGTTTGGGCTTAGTGGGACTGTCATTGGTTTTTCAACAGGACAATGACCCAACACATCTCCAGGCTGTGTAAGTGCTAGTCTACCAAAAAGGAGAGTGATGGAGTGCTACATCAGATGACCTGACCTCCACAGTCCCCTGACCTCAATCCAATTGAGATGGTTTGGGATGAGTCAACCCGCAGAGTGAAGGAAAAGCAGCCAACAAGCTCTCAGCATATGTGGGAACTCCTTCAAGACTGTTGGAAAACTATTCCATGTGAGCTGGTTGAGAGAATGCTAAGAGTGTGCAAAGCTGTCATCAAGGCAAAGGGTGGCTATTTGAAGAATCTCATATATAAAATATATTTAGATTTGTTTCAATTTTTTTTGGTTACTACAAGATTCCATATGTGTTCTTTCATAGTTTTGATGTCTTCACTATTATTCTACAATATATAAAACAGTAAAAATAAAGATAAACCCTTGAATGAGTAGGGTTTCTAAAACTTTTGACCCGTAGTGTATCCCTTGTGTGGTTATACTGTAAGAATAACTAGAGGGAAGGACAATTGAAGGCCTTCTTGTGTCGGTCTATTTAGCCACACAAACATGCATTAGTTTATTACATTAGAATTCTGTAAGAACTCACAATCTAAGATACAATTCATACATTACTGTGACAGAGTAGTAACACAAAGTCAACTCTTTGTATTACTTTCAAGAAGTTTTTGTTTTCTTCTTTCCTTTGCCAGTCCATTTTTGCAGCAGTTGCCTTCTTCTACAGTGGCTACTTGCTGTTGACATGGCAACTGCTCATTATGGTCATCCTGGGCTTCACTGGAACACTCTGCTTCTTCATGGTGGAAAGAATACAGAACTTCTCTGTAGACCTACAACAAGAGTATTAGGATCCGTCATTTCAACACTGGCACAGTCATGTATGTCAGACTTACATTTCTAGGTTTTTTAACAGGAAAGATACTTTGCACCTTCAATGTCTTAGCTATAACTCATCTTGCACAACACACTAATTATATCATGATTAACTGTCATTTTTGAACTTTTCCAATCGAATTGTGTATGTGTAATATAAGTCATAATCACTCACCTGATGTATTAGCTGTCTTTATGCATTGCTCTCAGGGTTGTTATTTAAGATAGTGTCATTGTTTAAAATTCAATTCTGTGGTAGTGTTATAATACGTCATCCATTTCGTAACTTGATGGAATTGTTTTTAGATGTTTGTTAGAATTTAAGATGCATACGAAACAGAAGAAATGTTCATATTGAGGCTTATCAAATATTCTTACAGTTTGAGAAAATATGTTATTAGTGACAATGCTAGCTATGTATGGGAAAAGATATTGATGTATACCTGCAAATTTAATGCTGTGTTGAAATGTGTATAGACAGACAAAATTGTTCAAACCTAATCTATGACAATTCTCCACATCTACCATGCCAAAGCTTACAAGAGCTATCCAGTGATTTAAAAAAACAAATATTGCCTTATAATAATACAATTACTGTACAACTTATTTTCAGTGCCCATAGCATGTAGTAGAGTAGTTAAAAAATACATCCATATGCATTAACATTTATGGTATCCTTTTACTTCCATTTTTTATATTTTACATATCAATATGTTGTCAGTCATGCATATGCATGTTAATGTTTTGGTGATTTGTATTTGTTATAAATAAAGCAAATGTCTATTGCAAACTTTTTTTTTTTAAATATACTGCTCAAAAAAATAAAGGGAACACTAAAATAACACATCCTAGATCTGAATGAATGAAATATTCTTATTAAATACTTTTTTCTTTACATAGTTGAATGTGCTGACAACAAAATCACACAAAAATGATCAATGGAAATCAAATGTATCAAGCCATGGAGGTCTGGATTTGGAGTCACTCAAAATTAAAGTGGAAAACCACACTACAGGCTGATTCAACTTTGATGTAATGTCCTTAAAACAAGTCAAAATGAGGCTCAGTAGTGTGTGTGGCCTCCACATGCCCGTATGACCTCCCTACAACGCCTGGGCATGCTCCTGATGAGGTGGCGGATGGTCTCCTGAGGGATCTCCTCCCAAACCTGGACTAAAGCATCCGCCAACTCCTGGATAGTCTGTGGTGCAACGTGGCGTTGGTGGATGGAGCGAGACATGATGTCCCAGATGTGCTCAATTGGATTCAGGTCTGGGGAACGGGCGGGCCAGTCCATAGCATCAATGCCTTCCTCTTGCAGGAACTGCTGACACACTCCAGCCACATGAGGTCTAGCATTGTCTTCCATTAGGAGGAACCCAGGGCCAACCGCACCAGCATATGGTCTCACAAGGGGTCTGAGGATCTCATCTCGGTACCTAATGGCAGTCAGGCTACCTCTGGCGAGCACATGGAGGGCTGTGCGGCCCCCCAAAGAAACGCCACCCCACACCATGACTGACCCACCGCCAAACCGGTCATGCTGGAGGATGTTGCAGGCAGCAGAACGTAATCCACGGCGTCTCCAGACTGTCACGTCTGTCACATGTGCTCAGTGTGAACCTGCTTTAATCTGTGAAGAGCACAGGGCGCCAGTGGCGAATTTGCCCGTGTTCTCTGGCAAATGCCAAAAGTCCTGCACGGTGTGGACGTCGGGCCCTCATACCACCCTCATGGAGTCTGTTTCTGAGCGTTTGAGCAGACACATGCACATTTGTGGCCTGCTGGAGGTCATTTTGCAGGGCTCTGGCAGTGCTCCTCCTGCTCCTCCTTGCACAAAGGCGGAGGTAGCGGTCCTGCTGCTGGGTTGTTGCCCTGCTAAGGCCTCCTCCACGTTTCCTGATGTACTGGCCTGTCTCCTGGTAGCGCCTCCATGCTCTGGACACTACGCTGACAGACACAGCAAACCTTCTTGCCACAGCTCGCATTGATGTGCCATCCTGGATGAGCTGCACTACCTGAGCCACTTGTGGGGGTTGTAGACATTCAAAAGTGACCAAAACATCAGCCAGGAAGCATAGGAACTGAGAAGTGGTCTGTGGTCACCACCTGCAGAACCACTCCTTTATTGGGGGTGTCTTGCTAATTGCCTATAATTTCCACCTGTTGTCTATTCCATTTGCACAACAGCATGTGAAATTTATTGTCAATCAGTGTTGCTTCCTAAGTGGAGAGTTTGATTTCACAGAAGTGTGATTGACTTGGAGTTACATTGTGTTGTTTAAGTTTTCCCTTTATTTTTTTGAGCAGTGTATATTAGGTATAAGTAACCTATTTGCAATGAGTTCCTGTCCTCTGTGGTAACGAGAAGGTACAAACACAATCAGATTTTTTCAATTTAAACCAGCTAGTGCGCTTACTTGTACCTCTTCTTCAGTTTGTGTCTTCCAAAGTGTTGGTATATGTCACTGGGCAAGTGCAACATTAGATTTTTTTACTGGGAATTGAAGTTCTAGATTGCATATTCAATATCAGAGGTTATTGTGTGGGACAACGACATGCAATACACATTATGCTCAGGAGATGGTGCTAAAATACCACTGTAGGCCCCAGTTTAGATTAGAATGAAGGAAACCGTAATGTTGATCCTACAATAAAAAGTACTCTAATTCAACTCCTATTTCAACTATTCCTTTCTAAAGACTGTCAGGTAGCACCTATACTGTTGCGGTTATTCTTTTCTTAGATGCAGGAAACGGATATGTTAACTTAGTCCAAGCAGAGACATTTGCATCCTCATGATAATGCACTTCTCGTTTTTTTCCTACCATGGCAATAGGTTGCGTGTGCTGTTTTCTATTGCAAGTCCTTTCTGGTCCTGTACGTCATAGTAAAGGTGTGGTACATACAGTGGTGGAAAAAGTACCTAATTGTTATACTTGAGTAAAAGTAAAGATTCCTTCATATAAAATAACTCAAGTGAAAGTCACCAGAAGTAAATGTATCAAAGTAAATGTAATTGCTAAAATATATTTAGGTATCAAAAGTAAAAGTATAAACCATTTCAAATTCCTTATATGAAGCAAATCAGACGGCACGATTTTCTTGCTTTTTAAATTTACAGTTAACCAGGGGCACACTCCAACACTCAGATATAATTTACAAACAAAGCATTTGTGTTTATTGAGTCCGCCAGATCAGATGCAGCAGGGATGACCAGGGGTTTTCTCTTTATATGTGTGAATTAGACCATTTTCCTGTCCTGCTAAGCATTCAAAATGTATTGAGTACTTTTGGGTGTCAGGGAAAATGTATGGAGTAGAAAGTACATGATTTTCTTTAGGATTGTAGTGGAGTAAAAGTAAAAGTTGACAAAAATATAAATAGTAAATTAAACTACAGATACCTCAAAAAACAACTTAAGAAGTACTTTAAAGTATTTTTACTTAAGTACTTTACACCACTGGGTACATATTGCTAAAGGTGATGCAGACTTTCAGCCTAAAATATTTTCATTACAAATGCTCACCTTAAAATGCATCTATGTCAAACATTGTATTACACTTGCAACAATTTAGCTAGAAAGCTAAAAAGAACCAGATAAAAGTGATTTAATTGTTAGTACTCCATAAAAGTGATATATATTTTCTCCCTCTAAAAAGGACATTTTAATGTTGATCACTGGCAGGAAGATGTGACATCACTACAGTTCATTTGTTTTCCAAGCAAGGTTCAAGAGCAGGGCCCATAAATCATAGAGGTGGATGACGACCTTAGAGAAGCGCGGGACCAGTGAGGGCACCAGAGGTCCCACAGTACTTCACAGGTAATTGAGTATTGATTGCATTATAATCAGAATCCTAAAGTGTTCTTCCTTTGTGCTATTTTCTAGTCAATTGTGCAACTTGATCCTTTGCATACAAACATAAAGAAGAATGTGTGGTATAAGTCCTGAAATGTACATTACCTATTGGAATCTACAAGTGCTCACCTGGTATTTCTAAAACTACCTGGACCGAAGCTTAACATACCTGCAACACAGAGAAGTACATAGGTATTTGAGCTATTGACAGAAAGTGGTGCCCATGACACATTTTCAAGAAAACCTTTGAGCTGCCTTTTTATCCTCAACAAAATTCAATTTTGCAATGAAGCCTGTGAAAAGTAATTTCCATCACTTGCATTGCCTGTCCACAGTATTCGAAGTATGACATAGCTGTGAATGCCACCATGCATTCCTGTATGCTTGCACAATATATGACAAGTTGGCATAGCAGACCTGTGGCACTGTGAAAATGGCCTTACACAATCCTCTCCGGTGTCTCCACACTTCTATCTTGGCCTTTGTTCAAAAACATCCTGTCACAAAACCGCCACAATACTGTGAAAGAAATGATGCTGAATGCCTCAGTCATTGCAACCGTATAATATTATTGATGGTTAAACTGGCAAACGCCTCACAATTTTCTGCATGATAAACCATCGCTATGTGTGTCACTAGTCAGGTAGTCTTTATTCAAGCTTCACCAGTTAAGCAAAGAGCTTTGAAGGGAAAAAAGTGTTTATGTTTTCTACAATAAACACTACAAAACATGAACTTCATCCTCAGAAAATAACCCTAAACAAAACATGAACTTCATCTTCAGAAAATAACCCTAAACAAAACATGAACTTCATCCTCAGAAAATAACCCTAAACAAAACATGAACTTCATCCTCAGAAAATAACCCTAAACAAAGCCATTTTTTTTGTTTAACCTGATTCGCAACACATCTATGACATCAGAGGCTGGCTCTACTTTGTGGGCGTGTATTTCCATGGAAGCTGTAATGTACTTGTTTCAAGAAACAACGCAATAAGGAACTAGGCCTACCACTTTTTTCTTCAGAAATTCAACCTCATGCTTGAGGGTTGTACTGTTAACACTATTTTGTCTATCAAGCATCAGATGCAATGAAACTGTCTGACTTTTTGACTATTTTGGGAAGCCATTAGAAGAGAAGTAACTTTTAGAGGCTGGAGACTAGTTTGACAACCTTGATGTGTAATCTAGATGTTATTGCTCAGTATTTCAACTGAAGTACACATCCTTATTTTTTTGATGAACAACATGTTTCAGACAGATGAGGCAAAGACAAGTCATGTTGTATCTCTTCAACAATTAACTGTTGCAGTTTCCCACAGACAATTGTTTATTTACAGAAGCAGTACATCCAAAATGGAACATTTCTGAACTTGAGACTACAGCATTTTCATGGCAGAATGGTATTCAAACTGTTTGTATAATATAGAAAAAACATATATATATATATGAGCTCAAGTCCCCAAAATAAAAGAAATTGTGAAGTGCAAAAGTGTCTACCGTATAATCACACACAATGATAAGAGCTGTCATTGTCTATTTGCATGGCTTGGTCTGAACAGAAAGCAGTAAGAAAGGGACTTCCAGGTATCTGACATTGTCCTCCCTGTGAGTTGGGTATGACATTTAGAGGCATGTTCCCCATGGAGCTTTGAGGGATCTCAGTCTCCAGACACTTGTTCAGCAGTTTGTCTGAAACCCACTGATCTGGGCAATTTTGTCCCAGGCTCTGTAAAGCCTGATAATTGCCATCACTCGGGGGGGCGGCTGCATCCAGGGTCAGGCAGGCTGTGGTAACATGGATCCACATCGTAAATCAGAGGCTCTCTGTCCACATCCTGGAAACCCTTAAGTGGCAGTGGCACATCTATGAAGGCATCAGTTCCCCTCTCACTGTCCTTACCAACCACCTCACTGAAGCTCTGATATCCAGCAACGACACTGATAACATCGGACACGTTAGAACCGTAGATCAGACTGGTGTCCTCTGATGACGTGGTAGTCTCTGAATCATCACTGGCGCCATCACACGGGTGAAATGAATTGTCGGTTTGCAAGAGGGGTTCACAGTTAGTGGACAAGTTAAGGTCTTGTTGACCAGTACCAAGAAACAGCTGTGGATGGCCATTTCTCAACACTTCAGCCTCACCAGAATAGTAGGAGGAGTTACAAAAGAGCAGAGGCCGCGTAGGAAATGAGGACGTCTTGCTTGGTGTTAACTCTTGAAGGGAGTTGATGGGCACTGAGGGGGAGTAGGTAATATTGTTGTAACAAGAGCCTCCAGACTCACTCATGAAATGAAGAGGATTGTAGTCAGATGAACACACACCAATATCTCTATTTGACTCAGGGCAGTTCATTTGTGTACCATCATCTGTCATAGGAGGGGCTAAAAGCAATGACTGAGGTTTCCCATCAAAATTCCAGGGAAAGACTTTGCTCAGGGCCTCTTGAAGATGGCTAATGATCTGCACATTACTAGGCTCTGGGCTCATGGAACATGTGTGGGCATGACCCAGGGAAGACGATGAGTCAAGCTCTGAGCCACGGCCTCTTCCACTGCTCCCATCTACTGTAGCGGGGTTTGTCCTGTAGGGAAAAGACCAGCGGGAAAGTTAAAGAGTATTTTCATTGCAAGGACTTGACTGTCCACGCGAATAAGACTGAAACCGAAGACACCTTTTAATTTTGCTATGTTTATATTGCATCAATATGCTCACCATGTTTTTTCTTCAGTGTCCATTTTTGAAGAATCAACATAGATGGAGGATAAAAGTATTTTGGGAGGAGACAATACCTGTGGTGGAGAACAAACATCACTAAATGCAAATACACAAATGGAAGCAATTACAGTAGGAAAGTAATGAAGGTTTACAGTTTATTTAAACAGAATATTTCAGCAGGAAGGCCTGAGGAGGTGTGGTAAATGGCCAATATACCATGGCAAAGGGCTGTTCTTAAGCACGACGCAACGCGGAGTGCTTGGACACAGCCCTTAGCCGTGGTATATTGGCCATACAGCACAAACTGCTGGTGCCTTATTTCTATTCTAAACTGGTTACAAATGTAATTAGAATAGTAAAAAAAAAAAATGTCATACCCATGGTATATGGTCTGGGCTCAAACCACCCAGTTTATAATTAGAGATAGAGCCTCACCTTAGGTACTGCTGGAACCATATACAATAGGTCTGGGTTTGAACATTTAGGAATATTATCCCACAACTTGGTTTTGAGTCTGCAGAGGGGGAAAATAGGAGGATTTGAAAGCCTATAGGGCCAATATGAAGCTGTATGATAACATATCATAATAATAATGGGTCAGCGGTCAAACGACCTCGACGCATCACTGTCAAACGCTCCCTGAAACACTTCAGTGAGCAGGCCTTTCTATTCGACCTGGCCCGGGTATCCTGGAAGGATATTGACCTCATCCCGTCAGTAGAGGATGCCTGGTTATTTTTTTTAAATGCCTTCTTCACCATCTTAAATAAGCATGCCCCATTCAAGAAATTTAGAACCAGGAACAGATATAACCCTTGGTTCTCTCCAGACCTGACTGCCCTTAACCAACACAAAAACATCCTATGACATACTCTGACCATCCTACCGATCCTCGACTTTAGGCAATGTCATTTACAAAATAGCCTCCAATGCCCTACTCAATAAGTTGGATGCAGTCTATCACAGTGCCATCCGTTTTGTCACCAAAGCCCCTTATACTACCCACCACTGCGACCTGTACGCTCTCGTTGGCTGGCCCTCGCTTCATACTCGTCGCCAAACCCACTGGCTCCAGGTCATCTACAAGACCCTGCTAGGTAAAGTCCCCCCTTATCTCAGCTCGCTGGTCACCATAGCATCTCCCACCTGTAGCACATGCTCCAGGAGGTATATCTCTCTGGTCACCCCCCAAACCAATTCCTCCTTTGGCCGCCTCTCCTTCCAGTTCTCTGCTGCCAATGACTGGAACGAACTACAGAAATCTCTGAAACTGGAAACACTTATCTCCCTCACTAGCTTTAAGCACCAGCCGTCAGAGCAGCTCACAGATTTCTGCACCTGTACATAGCCCATCTATAATTTAGCCCAAACAACTACCTCTTCCCCTACTGTATTTATTTATTTTGCTCCTTTGCACCCCATTATTTCTATTTCTACTTTGTACATTCTTCCACCGCAAATCTACCATTCCAGTGTTTTACTTGCTATATTGTATTTATTTCGCCACCATGGCCTTTTTTTGTCTTTACCTCCCTTATCTCACCTCATTTGCTCACATTGTATATAGACTTATTTTTCTACTGTATTATTGACTGTATGTTTGGTTTACTTAATGTGTAACTCTGTGTTGTTGTATGTGTCGAACTGCTTTGCTTTATCTTGGCCAGGTCGCAATTGTAAATGAGAACTTGTTCTCAACTTTCCTACCTGGTTAAATAAAGGTGAGATAAAAATAAATAAATAAAATATGTTTGTGGAAACAGACATACTGTCACCTACAGACATGTCAGGACAACTTACCTAACACTGCACCAAAACAAAGCACTTGTGATGATGATAACAGCAATGCAGCTGAAAACAATGACAATCTGGAGCACTTTCCGAGATGATGCAGCTGTGGAGCAGAGAAGAATATACAATGAGCTACAAGGTGAAAGTGGAATTAAGGTTTGAAAACCCATGGATGATAAATCTCATTTAATCACTTACGGTTAGTGAATTCAAACTCTTCACTCCAGTCACTGAAACGGCCGCTCCGGTCAGTATAGGTTCTGACCTTCAGAGCATAAATGGTGTTTGGCTCCAAGTCTCTGCCAAGTAATTCATAGGAAGTTGTTGATTCATTTTTGGACACCTGTAGGAACAAAGGAAAGGGCCAGAGGGAAAGTTGTCTTGCTGATGTGATAGCAAACAGGGGAATGATGTAATATGAGGGATTTATTATATCCCCCTCCTTTACCTCATCTGTTTCTCCTTTCTTTCTGTAGCTCAATTCGGCAATCAAGTTCTTAGAAAACTCTTCATTATCAGGGTAGTTTGTCTTCCATTTGACCAGGAAATTCCCATTTTCTGTTGGTTTCACATCTTGGATGGTGGGGGTTTTGGGTTTTACTGTACAGGGCAATGATAGGGATGGTTTGACATATCAATCAATTAAAGCATGGTTTAATTTCATGCAATATTCATTATAACAGTAATTCATTTTCAAATAGCAATCTGCATATGTAGATGCAACTCACTGGTGTAATTGATACTGAGGACTTCGGAATTTAAGCGCTTCCCAGAATTCCAAAGTGTTACATTAAACTCCTCCCCAATAATAAGGTGCATTGGATCAATAGAGCATCCACATTTGGAAACATCATTGGACCTCTCCTTTTCCTTGAATGTACAATCATTCTTGCCTCTGGGAAATAAGTTGAATAATTATGCAGTTTTGAAATGAAATATGACTTCTTGGTGAGATTAACATCGACAATAGAAAAACTTAAACAATAATAAACGTACATATTTTGTGCGTCCAATTTGTTCAATGTCATGCTGTATTCAGCACACTTGTCAGTTGTCACAGACTTGTCAGTTGTAAAATGACAAACCATAGTTTCGTCATAGTCGTTGAAGCATTGAAGATTTCCATCACTCATTGCTACAAGTAATTAACAAACAAAAAGCTTGTCAAATATTAATCATGATCAGGCAAAAATACCGTGGTTAAATCTACTTACATATTTATAGGCTGTGTTAAAAAGACTGCTTACCATCATCAGCTATCAAAGTCCCAAGGTTTGTGACTATAATAAGTAATAGAAACATTGCTGCTGAATACTTGAGAGTAAACCACACAGTATAATTCAATCTGAAATCAGAAAGAGAAAATGTTTCCTGTTAAATTCCTGCACATTAAAATAGGCTACATGTCAGCCTAAATGTGAAGAAGTGATTATGTTTTTTTGTATATATATTTTTTTTTACCGTAATACGTTATTTTTTATAGTAATACGGTTTTTGTGGGTCAAAAGTTGTTGCTTTTGTTAATAGACTTAACTTTCCCACTGGATTCCCTTGATTACACAGAGATATAGCAAATAGAAAGTCACTCACCCACACAATGATATATTATAGTTTTGAGGACGTACTCATTCCTTTAAAAGAACAAACAAAAAACAATGAATCTATAATACAGTATATAGTCTTCATACGCTATATAGTGATAACAATCATTTGTCACTTTACACAAATAGAAATAGCTGCGGTTTTGACAACTACGAATTGCTTACTGGAAATTACAGTTCCAACAGGACACACCTTTCATGGGAAGGTCTTTTGTTCGTCCCCCCTCCTCCTATGACCATATCGCACGCACGCTTTGTTTTTGTTTTATGGTTGATTACAACCTTCGAATTACAACAATGACATCTTAATAATATTGTAATATTTTTGCAACTTGATCTATTGCCGGGAAGTCCGGTTGCAGATAAAGACATGGAACACTGAGCCACTGAGTTTCCAATCTTAACCAGAGCTAATGTACTAAATTTGGTCTACCAGTCCGCTTGGGGGCGGTAGCACCTTGGCTTCAAGGTGGTTTTCCAGAAACACCGTTAACGTAACTACAAGGGAAGAGGTAGGCCCTTTCAAGTCTCACGTTCAACGCGCGTAAACAAAGCTAGCTAGCTAGCTAACTTTTGACAGAAGGAGAAGGAACCAGTATGAACAAAACATAGCAACGAATGATTTGCCAGGTGAGTGAGGTTGCGGTTGTTTGAAGTTTAAAAATATATATATATATTTGTTTTTGCTATACGCTGGTCTATTTTGTCCGGAACATTTGCTGTTGTCACTGCTGGTTAGGTTTCGTTGGCTAAGGTTAGTTTAATGGTTTAAATTGTTTATTTGTCGCGTTGCCTTACACAGAAGCATATTTTATATATTTTTTCTGTTTGCAAATATTTTTTATTTTATTTTTTAACAACAAATCAATATAGGAAGTACATGTGGGAACACAAGTATATATAACTAATATACAAAGTACAATATCACACTACACAAGGACCATAATACCCTGACTACACCGCTCGCGTCGTAAAATAAAATGAGGAATCTATGTTATTCAATTATTGCACCCACACTGCTCGTGCGGGTCTGCAATGCTAAAAATAGAACTCCTTTCTATTTCAGATGCAGATCAAGCTGCAAGTCCTGCCTCTCCCATCTCCTCATTGGTTTATAGAAGCAGATACCCACGTGCCATCTCCGCATTGGTTATACCCACGTGGGTGATTGAAAGACGAACTGTGTTGCAGGTTGTCGTGGTAATACTGTGAAAGTTTAAATGCCCTTCACCATATAAGTTCAAAGATGAAAAAGCCTGGAAGAAGGAGAGATGACTAGAAACGATTCGGTTGACCATTTTATGTGTGGATTAATTGTCGGAGTAGAGGACCTTGTGCATTTCAGGTAAAATAACAACCTAATGTTTATGTCCCAGGACAAATTAGCTAGCAACAGCAAGCTAGCTAAATAGGACAAATTAACTAGCAAGCTAACTAGCTAAATTGCTATAAATGCTTTTTGACCTGTCCTCAAATTAATGTCATTGGTTCAGAGCTTGTTTTGATATTTTAACCTGCGTGTCGTGATTGCATTTGGTGTAGGGAGACAAAATAAATGTATGCACAATGTTGACGCGCGCAGCGGGTTTGGGTTCTGTGTAAGGGACATACATACACTTTTTTTTAATTGTCTTAAAATACAATTTATTTTTGTAGGGTAAGACAATGTGGTGTTTCATTTGTGAATATGGAATTTGGCCAAAATAATAATGAAATGAATTACATAAAATTGTTACGCTTATTTCTATCGTAGGTTAAGAATCCAAGCAGTACATCTCTCCACAATAGTGTAAGATCTTCATATGTCTTGCCACAGTTTTCTTACATGAATACAATGCCAAAAAAGATGCAACACTGTTTCTGGGTGGTCATTACAAAAGGAACAATTTGAGTTGATGTTTTCTTTAAACTTCTTGATATAGTGGTTGGCAGGATAATATTCATAAATATTATAAAGGAAACTTCCTTAATTTTTTTTAACAAGTAGGTATGTGTGTGGCAACATCAAAACTTTTTTCCAACAGATATTATCAATAAATTCGTTCCAATAAGGCATTACATAAGGTATAGATTAGAGGTCGACCGATTAATCGGAATGGCCGATTAATTAGGGCCGATTTCAAGTTTTCATAACAATCGGAAATCAGTATTTTTGGGCGCCGATTTGCCAATTCTTTATATTTATTATTATTATTATTTTTATACCTTTTATTTAACCAGGCAAGTCAGTTAAGAACACATTCTTATATTCAATGACGGCCTAGGAACGGTGGGTTAACTGCATGTTCAGGGGCAGAACGGCAGATTTTCATCTTGTCAGCTCGGGGGATCCAATCTTGCAACCGTACAGTTAACTAGTCCAACGCAATAACCACCTGCCTCTCTCTTGTTGTACTCCACAAGGAGACTGCCTGTTACCCGAATGCAGTAAGCCAAGGTAAGTTGCTAGCTAGCATTGATCTCATCCCGTCAGTAGAGGATGCCTGGATATTTTTTTTTAAATAAACATGCCCCATTCAAGAAATTTAGAACCAGGAACAGATATAGCCCTTGGTTCTCCCCAGACCTGACTGCCCTTAACCAACACAAAAACATCCTATGGCGTTCTGCATTAGCATCGAACAGCCCCCGTGATATGCAGCTGTTCAGGGAAGCCAGAAACCATTATACACAGGCAGTTAGAAAAGCCAAGGCTAGCTTTTTCAAGCAGAAATTTGCTTCCTGCAACACTAACTCAAAAAAGTTCTGGGACACTGTAAAGGCCATGGAGAATAAGAACACCTCCTCCCAGCTGCCCACTGCACTGAAGATAGGAAACACTGTCACCACTGATAAATCCACCAATTGAGAATTTCAATAAGCATTTTTCTACGGCTGGCCATGCTTTCCACCTGGCTACTCCTACCCCGGTCAACAGCACTGCACCCCCAACAGCAACTGTTGCTGTCCGGACCTCTAGCAGTCTCTATGGGGGTGCCACAGGGTTCAATTCTTGGACCGACTCTCTTCTCTGTATACATCAATGAGGTCGCTCTTGCTGCTGGTGAGTCTCTGATCCACCTCTACGCAGACGACACCATTCTGTATACTTCCGGCCCTTCTTTGGACACTGTGTTAACAACCCTCCAGGCAAGCTTCAATGCCATACAACTCTCCTTCCGTGGCCTCCAATTGCTCTTAAATACAAGTAAAACTAAATGCATGCTCTTCAACCGATTGGTACCTGCACCTACCCGCCTGTCCAACATCACTACTCTGGACGGCTCTGACTTAGAATACGTGGACAACTACAAATACTTAGGTGTCTGGTTAGACTGTAAACTCTCCTTCCAGACCCATATCAAACATCTCCAATCCAAAGTTAAATCTAGAATTGGCTTCCTATTTCGCAACAAAGCATCCTTCACTCATGCTGCCAAATATACCCGTGTAAAACTGACCATCCTACCAATCCAAGACTTTGGCGATGTCATTTACAAAATAGCCTCCAATACCCTACTCAACAAATTGGATGCAGTCTATCACAGTGCAATCTGTTTTGTCACCAAAGCCCCATATACTACCCACCATTGCGACCTGTATGCTCTCGTTGGCTGGCCCTCGCTTCATACTCGTCGCCAAACCCACTGGCTCCATGTCATCTACAAGACCCTGCTAGGTAAAGTCCCCCCTTATCTCAGCTCGCTGGTCACCATAGCATCTCCCACCTGTAGCACACGCTCCAGCAGGTATACAGTGCCTTGCGAAAGTATTCGGCCCCCTTGAACTTTGCGAACTTTTGCCACATTTCAGGCTTCAAACATAAAGATATAAAACTGTATTTTTTTGTGAAGAATCAACAACAAGTGGGACACAATCATGAAGTGGAACGAGATTTATTGGATATTTCAAACTTTTTTTAACAAATCTAAAACTGAAAAATTGGGCGTGCAAAATTATTCAGCCCCTTTACTTTCAGTGCAGCAAACTCTCTCCAGAAGTTCAGTGAGGATCTCAGAAAGATCCAATGTTGACCTAAATGACTAATGATGATAAATACAATCCACCTGTGTGTAATCAAGTCTCCATATAAATGCACTTGCACTGTGATAGTCTCAGAGGTCTGTTAAAAGCGCAGAGAGCATCATGAAGAACAAGGAACACACCAGGCAGGTCCGAGATACTGTTGTGAAGAAGTTTAAAGCCGGATTTGGATACAAAAAGATTTCCCAAGCTTTAAACATCCCAAGGAGCACTGTGCAAGCAATAATATTGAAATGGAAGGAGTATCAGACCACTGCAAATCTACCAAGACCTGGCCGTCCCTCTAAACTTTCAGCTCATACAAGGAGAAGACTGATCAGAGATGCAGCCAAGAGGCACATGATCACTCTGGATGAACTGCAGAGATCTACAGCTGAGGTGGGACACTCTGTCCATAGGACAACAATCAGTCGTATATTGCACAAATCTGGCCTTTATGGAAGAGTGGCAAGAAGCAAGCCATTTCTTAAAGATATCCATAAAAAGTGTTTAAAGTTTGCCACAAGCCACCTGGGAGACACACCAAACATGTGGAAGAAGGTGCTCTGGTCAGATGAAACCAAAACAATGCAAAACGTTATGCTTGGCGTAAAAGCAACACAGCGCATCACCCTGAACACACCATCCCCACTGTCAAACATGGTGGTGGCAGCATCATGGTTTGGGCCTGCTTTTCTTCAGCAGGGACAGGGAAGATGGTTAAAATTGATGGGAAGATGGATGGAGCCAAATACAGGACCATTCTGGAAGAGAACCTGATGGAGTCTGCAAAAGACTTGAGACTGGGACGGAGATTTGTCTTCCAACAAGACAATGATCCAAAACATAAAGCAAAATCTACAATGGAATGGTTCAAAAATCAACATATCCAGGTGTTAAAATGGCCAAGTCAATGTCCAGACCTGAATCCAATCGAGAATCTGTGGAAAGAACTGAAAACTGCTGTTCACAAATGCTCTCCATCCAACCTCACTGAGCTCGAGCTGTTTTGCAAGGAGGAATGGGAAAAAAATTCAGTCTCTCGATGTGCAAAACGGATAGAGACATACCCCAAGCAACTTACAGCTGTAATCGCAGCAAAAGGTGGCGCTACAAAGTATTAACTTGAGGGGGCTGAATAATTTTGCACGCCCAATTTTTCCGTTTTTGATTTGTTAAAAAAGTTTGAAATATCCAATAAATGTCGTTCCACTTCATGATTGTGTCCCACTTGTTGTTGATTCTTCACAAAAAAATACAGTTTTATATCTTTGTTTGAAGCCTGAAATGTGGCAAAAGGTCGCAAAGTTCAAGGGGGCCGAATACTTTCGCAAGGCACTGTATCTCTCTAGTCACCCCCAAAACCAATTCTTTCTTTGGCCGCCTCTCCTTCCAGTTCTCTGCTGCCAATGACTGAAACGAACTACAAAAATCTCTGAAACTGGAAACACTTATCTCCCTCACTAGCTTTAAGCACCAACTGTCAGGTCAGCTCACAGATTACTGCACCTGTACATAGCCCACCTATAATTTAGCCCAAACAACTACCTCTTTCCCAACTGTATTTAATTAATTTATTTATTTTGCTCCTTTGCACCCCATTATTTTTACTTCTACTTTGCACATTCTTCCATTGCAAAACTACCATTCCAGTGTTTTACTTGCTATATTGTATTTACTTTGCCACCATGGCCTTTTTTGCCTTTACCTCCCTTCTCACCTCATTTGCTCACATTGTATATAGTCAATAATACAGTATAAACAAGTCTATGTTTGTTTTACTCCATGTGTAACTCTGTGTCGTTGTATGTGTCGAACTGCTTTGCTATATCTTGGCCAGGTCGCAATTGTAAATGAGAACTTGTTCTCAACTTGCCTACCTGGTTAAATAAAGGTTTAAAAAAATTAAACTTATCTTATAAAAAACAATCATAATCACTAGTTAACTACACATGGTGGATGATATTACTAGATATTATCTAGCGTGTCCTGCGTTGCATATAATCTGACTGAGCATACAAGTATCTGACTGAGCGGTGGTAGGCTGAAGCGGGCGCGTAAACATTCATTCAAACAGCACTTCCGTGCGTTTTGCCAGCAGCGCTTCGTTGTGGAGCCAAGCACTGCGCTGTTTATGACTTCAAGCCTATCAACTCCTGAGATGAGGCTGGTGTTTTTGCACAGCTTTGACAGTGCTACTGTGCCTTTTTTGACATGCAAAGACCCAAACGGCGTTCCATAGTATGTATGTATGTTGTGAAGCTAATAGCAGTGACGCCATTACTGTGTAACTCCGGTAGGGCAAAATCTGAAAAATAGTGCACTTGGTAGTGTGTACTGGTGCTCGACCAGTTGGCGAAAGCCAACATCACCCACGTCAGAGAATGGATTTCGCCTTTGAGTTGTCTTGCGGAAATGTTCTTACTCTTTCAAATGACTGCTCGACTTGTTGACTTCTCGATCCACACAGGAGGCATTGTGGGCTAGGTTAGGAATGCTGTGTAGCGCAAAATTTTACATGGCGTCATTACGTCATGTACCTACGTTTATATAGGTATGCACGTCAGCTTTGACATAGTTTTTTTGACATCAGCGTTGAGCTAGACATCGGGCCGATACCGAAGTTGGCATTTTTAGCTAATATCGGCCGATTCCTATATGTTCACCGATATATCATGCATGCCTACTAACAACCCCTATATAACCACCTTTATCCGTATTCCGGATAGCAGCTCATATCCCAGTATTATTCTGGACAAGCTCTTTACAAGCACCTTTGATATCCTGCTTAAGAGTATCCATGTAACCATGAATATTCCTACTTTAAATTCTTAAGGATTAAATGGAATAGTAACTGATATAAACACTGATTGTAGGCCTTTAACCTCTAACATGTACTATATAGCTTAATATAATATAACTTGGGCAGAATTATGCATTTCTTAATGGTACAACAAATGTTCATTTTGTCTCTGGAACAGGAGTGGAAAAATTATTTCTTTCTTGAAGCATCTCTTGAGAAAATAGCAATGCATGTGTAATGTGATATCTTTGACACTGTTATGCAAGCAGACAGTATTTCAATGTGTCAGCTAAATTAATTATTATGGAATTATGGTGCATCGAACTGTGCGGGTAGTGTACTTTTTGAAGTGATTTGTTTGACAATCAGATGAAAACATCACACAACTATGGGGTCAATTTTACACCATATGTATTGAATTCAAAAGGAAATAAATCATGAACATGAAAAATAAAGTAGAGAATGCTTTAAAGCGAGAGCACAACTCTATGATAAATGATTAAAAAACATATTTGAATACGAATGTGAAAATCATTTCCGGTTAAACCTTCCCAGAAACCAATCCTATTGAATACATTTTGCCTACACTCTTGCCTGCATTTACTACCTTTTGGTTACGCTACTCGTATCTTTGCTTTCGATGTCTGTTTCTTTGCTTTCACTGCCAGTCTTTTCAATTCGAGTTTTGGCATAATTTTATCCGCGAAGGGCGGGGTTTAGAGGGAGGCGTAGACAATGAGTCCGCTAGTTTTGGAGTGACGGTTCGTCTTAACCCAATCAATGATTTGATGTGTCACTGGCTCTACAATTCTATATGTTGTCAGTCATGCATACTTAAGTGCCTGTTAATGATTTGGTGGTTTGTATCTGTTATAAATAAAGCGAATGTCTATTGTAAATTTAAAAATAATCTGATTGTGTTTGTACCTTCTCGTTGCCACAGAGGACAGGAACTCATATTGCAAATAGGTTACTTATACCTAATATTTATTTATTTATTTTAATTTAAACCAACTAGTACCAACTTGTTTGTGTCTTCCAAAGTGTTGGTAGACGTCACTGGGCAAGTGCAACACTAGATTTTTTACTGGGAATTGAAGTTCTAGATTGCACATTCAATATCAGAGGGGCGGCAGGGTAGCCTAGTGGTTAGAGCGTTGGACTAGTAACCGGAAGGTTGCAAATTCAAACCCCCGAGCTGACAAGGTACAAATCTGTCGTTCTGCCCCTGAACAGGCAGTTAACCCACTGTTCCTAGGCCGTCATTGAAAATAAGAATTTGTTCTTAACTGACTTGTAAAATAAATAAAATAAATTGTGTGAGATGCTGGTGCTAAAATACAACTGTAGGCCCCAGTTTAGATTAGAATGAAGGAAACAGTAATGTTGATCATACAATAAAAAGTACTCTAATTCAACTACTATTTCAACTATTCCTTTCTAAAGACTGTCAGGTAGCACCTATACTGTTGCGGTTCTCCTTTTCTTAGATGCAGGAAACAGATATGGTAACTCAGTCCAAGCAGAGACATTTGCATCCTCATGATAATGCACATCTCGTTTTTTTCCTACCATGGCAATAGGTTGCGTGTGCTGTTTTCTTTTGCAAGGCCTTTCTGGTCCTGTACGTCATAGTAAAGGTGAGTAAAAGTAAAAAAGGTTTTTGGTTTTAAATATACTTAAGTATCAAAAGTAAATGTAATTTCTAAAATATATTTAGGTATCAAAAGTAAAAGTATAAACCATTTCAAATTCCTTATATTAAGCAAACCAGACTGCACAATTTTCTTGCTTTTTAAATTTACGGATAGCATTTGTGTTTATTGAGTCCGCCAGATCAGATGCAGTAGGGATGACCAGGGATTTTCTCTTTAAATGCGTGAATTAGACCATGTCAGGGAAAATGTATGGGGTATATAGGGTACATTATTTTATTTTAAGAATGTAGTGGAGTAATAGTAAAGTAAACTACAGATACCTCAAACTACTTAAGTAGTACTTTGAAGTATTTTTTTTACTTAATTACTTTACACCACTGGGTACATATTGCTAAAGGTGAGGCAGACTTTCAGCCTAAAATATTTTCCATTACAAATGCTCACCTTAAAATGCTTCTTTGTCAAACTTTTTATTACACTTGCAACAATTTAGATAGAAGGCTAAAAAGAACCGGATAAAAGTGATTTAATTGTTAGTACTCCATAAAAGTTATGTATATTTTCTCCCTCTAAAAAGGACATTTTAATGTTGCTCACTGGCAGGAAGATGTGACATCACTACAGTTAATTTGTTTTCCAAGCAAGGTTCAAGAGCAGGGCCCATAAATCAAAGAGGTGGATGAGGAGCCTTAGAGAAGCGCGGGACCAGTGAGGGCACCAGAGGTCCCACAGTACTTCACAGGTAATTGAGTATTGATTGCATTATAATCAGAATCCTAAAGTGTTCTTCCTTTGTGCTATTTTCTAGTCAATTGTGCAACTTGATCCTTTGCATACAAACATAAAGAAGAATGTGTGGTATAAGTCCTGAAATGTACATTACCTATTGGAATCCACAAGTGCTCACCTGGTATTTCTAAAACTAACTGGACCCAAGCTTAACATACCTGCAACACAGAGAAATATAGACAGTTGAAGTCGGAAGTTTACATACACTTAGGTTGGAGTCATTAAAACTCATTTTTCAACCACTCCAAAAATGTCTTGTTAATTAACAAACTATAGTTTTAACAAGTCTGTTAGGACATCTACTTTGTGCATGACACAAGTATTTTTTTCCAACAATTGTTTACAGACAGATTATTTCACTTCCAATTGACTGTATCCCAATTCCAGTGGGTCAAATAAGTTTACATACACTAAGTTGACTGTGCCTTTAAACAGCTTGGAAAATTCCAGAAAATTATGTCATGGCTTTAGAATCTTCTGATAGGCTAATTGACATAATTTGAGTCAATTGGAGGTGTACCTGTGGATGTATTTCAAGGGTCTACCTTCAAACTCAGTGCCTCTTTGCTTGACATCATGGGGAAATCAGCCAAGACCACAAGTCTGGTTCATCCTTGGGAGCAATTTCCAAATGCCTGAAGGTACCATATTCATCTGTACAAACAATAGCATGCAAATATAAACACCATGGGACCACACGGCCGTCATACCGCTCCGTAATGAGATGCGTTCTGTTTCCTAGAGATGAACGTACTTTGGTGCGTAAAGTGCAAATCAAACCCAGAACAACAGCAAAGGACCTTGTGTAGATGCTGGAGGAATCGGGTACAAAAGTATCTATACCCTATATCGACATAACCTGAAAGGCGGCTCAGCAAGGAAGAAGCCACTGCTCCAAAACCGCCATCAAAAAGCCAGATTACGGTTTGCAACTGCACGCGGGGACAAAGATCGTACTTTTTGGAGTAGAGGTCGACCGATTAATCGGAATGGCCGATTTAATTAGGGCCGATTTCAAGTTTTCCTAACTATCGGGAATCAGTATTTTTGGACATCGATTTGGCCAATTTTTAATTACATTTCTTTTTTTAAACATTTTTTTTACACCTGTATTTAACTAGGCAAGTCAGTTAAGAACACATTCTTATTTTCAATGACGGCCTAGGAATGGTGGGGTTAACTGGCTTGTTCAGGGGCAGAAGACAGATTTTTACCTTGTCAGCTCGGGGATTCAATCTTGCAACCTTACAGTTAACTAGTCTAACGCTCTAACTACATTGCACTCCATGAGGAGCCTACCTGTTACGCGAATGCAGTAAGCAGCCACGGTAAGTTGCTAGCTAGCATTAAACTTATCTTATAAAAAACAATCATTCATAATCACTAGTTAACTACACATGGTTGATGATATTACTAGTTTATCTAGCGTGTCCTGCGTTGCATATAATCGATGCGGTGCGCATTCGCGAAAAAGGACTGTCGTTGCTCCAATGTGTACCTAACCATAAACATCAATGCCTTTCTTTAAAATCAATTCACAAGTATATCATTTTTAACCTGCATATTTAGTTAATATCGCCTGCTAACATGAATTTATTTTAACTAGGTAAATTGTGTCACTTACAACAGAGTCGGTATAAGCAGCGGTTTGGGCCACCTGGCTCGTTGCGAACTGTGTGAAGACCATTTCTTCCTAACAAAGACAGCCAACTTCGCCAAACGGGGGATGATTTAACAAAAGCGCATTTGTGAAAAAAGCACAATCGTTGGATGACTGTACCTAACCATAAACATCAATGCCTTTCTTAAAATCAATACACAGAAGTACATATTTTATACCTGAATATGTAGCTAAAAGAAATCCAGGTTAGCAGGCAATATTAACCAGGTGAAATTGTGTCACTTCTCTTGCATTCATTGCACGCAGAGTCAGGGTATATGCAACAGTTTGGGCCGCCTGGCTCGTTACGAACTAATTTGCCAGAATTTTAAGTAATTATGACATAACATTGAAGGTTGTACAATGTAACAGCAATATTTAGACTTAGGGATGCCACCCATTAGATAAAATACGGAACGGTTCCGTATTTCAGTGAGAGAATAAACGTTTTGTTTTTGAAATTATAGTTTCCGGATTCGACCATATTAATGACCAAAGGCTCGTATTTCTGTGTGTTATTATGTTATAATTAAGTCTACGATTTGATATTTGATAGAGCAGTCTGACTGAGCGGTGGTAGGTAGCAGCAGGCTCGTAAGCATTCATTCAAACAGCACTTTCATGCGTTTTGCCAGCAGCTCTTCTCAAAGTTTCAAGCATTGCGCTGTTTATGACTGTTCAACTCCCGAGATTAGGCTGGTGTAACCGATGTGAAATGGCTGGCTAGTTAGCAGGGTGAGCGCTAATAGCGTTTCAAACGTCACTCGCTCTGAGACTTGGAGTAGTTGTTCCCCTTGCTCTGCATGGGTAACGGTGCTTCGAGGGTGGCTGTTGTCGATGTGTTCCTGGTTCGAGCCCAGGTAGGGGCGAGGAGAGGGACTGAAGCTATACTGTTACACTGGCCATACTATAGTGCCTATAAGAACATCCAATAGTCAAAGGTATATGAAATACAAATGGTATAGAGAGAAATAGTCCTATAAATACTATATTAACTACAACCTAAAACCTCTTACCTTGGAATATTGAAGTCTCATGTTAAAAGGAACCACCAGCTTTCATATGTTCTCATGTTCTGAGCAAGGAACTTATAAGTTAGCTTTTTTACATGGCACATATTGATTGCACTTTTACTTTCTTCTCCAAAACTTTTGTTTTTCCATATTTAAACCAAATTGAACATGTTTCATTATTTATGAGTCTAAATTAATTTTATTGATGTATTATATTAAGTTAAAATAAGTGTTCATTCAGTATTGTTGTAATTGTCATTTTTTTTATTTGTAATAATGACAATTACAACAATACTGAATAAACACTTATTTTAACTTAATATTATACATAAATAAATAAAAATCGGATGATTTAATAGATATCTGCTTTTTTTGGCCCTCGGTAATCGGTATCGGCGTTGAAAAATTATAATCGGTCGACTTCTATTTTGGAGAAATGTCCTCTGGTCTGATTAAACAAAAATAGAATGGTTTGGCCACAATGACCATGTTTGGAGGAAAAAGGGGGAGGCTTGCATGCCGAAGAACACCATCCCAACTGTGAAGCAAGGTGGTGGCAGTATCATGTTGTGGGGGGTGCTTTGCTGCAGGAGGGACTGGTGCACTTCACAAAATAGATGGCATCATGAGGTAGGAAAATTATGTTGATATATTGAAGCAACATCGGTCAGGAAGTTAAAGCTAGGGTTAAAGTTAGCTTAAAGCTTGGTCGCAAATGGGTCTTACTGTGCAGCCGTATTCATCGACCTGGCCAAGGCTTTCGACTCTGTCAATCACAACATTCTTATTGGCAGACTCGACAGCCTTGGTTTCTCAAATTATTGCCTCGCCAGGTCTACTTCTACGTCTACTTGACACACTTCTCTGATAGAGTTCAGTGTGTCAAATCGGAGGGCCTGTTGTCTGGACCTCTGACAGTCTCTATGGGTGTGCCACAGGGTTCAATTCTCAGGCTGACTCTCTTTTCTGTATACATCAATGATGTTGCTCTTGCTGCTGGTGATTCTCTGATCCACCTCTACGCAGACGACACCATTCTGTATACTTCTGGCCCCTCCTTGGACACTGTGTTAACTCATCTCCAGACAAGCTTCAATGCCATACAACTCTCCTTCCGTGGCCTCCAACTGCTCTTAAACGTAAGTAAAACTAAATGCATGCTTTTCAACCGATCGCAGCCCGCACGGCTCTGACTTAGAATACGTGGACAACTACAAATACCTGGGTGTCTGGTTAGACTGTAAACTCTCCTTCCAGACTCACATTAAGCATCTCCAATCCAAAATTAAATCTAGAATTGGCTTCCTATTTTGCAACAAAGCATCCTTCACTCATGCTGCCAAACATACCCTTGTAAAACTGACCATCCTACTGATCCTCGACTTCGGTGATGTCATCTATAAAATAGACTCCAACACTCTACTCAACAAACTGGATGCAGTCTATCACAGTGCCATCCGTTTTGTCACCACAGCCCCATACACTACCCACCATTGCGACCTGTACGATCTCGTTGGTTGGCCCTCACTTCATACTCGTCGCCAAACCCACTGGCTACAGGTTATCCACAAGTCTCTGCTAGGTAAAGCCCCGTCTTATCTCAGCTCACTGGTCACCATAGCAGCACACGCTCCAGCAGGTATATCTCTCTTGTCACCCCCAAAGCCAATTCCTCCATTGGTCGTCTTTCCTTCCAGTTCTCTGCTGCCCATGACTGGAACAAATTGCAAAAATCTCTGAAGCTGGAGACTCACATCTCCCTCACTAGCTTTAAGCACCAGCTGTCAGAGCAGTTTACAGATCACTGCACCTGTACAGAGCCCATCTGTAAACAGCCCATCTATCTACCTACCTCATCCCCATACTGGTATTTATTTATTTTGCTCCTTTGCACCCCAGTATCTCTACCTGCACATTCATCTTCTGCCAATCTACCATTCCAGTGTTTTAATTGCAATATTGTAATTACTTCACCACCATGGCCTATTTATTGCCTTAACTCCCTTATCTTACCTCATTTGCACTCACTGTATATATACTTTTTGTTTTCTTTTGTTCCACTGTATTATTGACTGTTTTTTGTTTATTCCATGTGTAACTCTGTGTTGTTGTATGTGTCGAATTGCTACGCTTTATCTTGGCCAGGTCGCAGTTGCAAATGAGAACTTGTTCTCAACTAGCCTACCTGGTTAAATAAAGGTGAAATACATATTTTTTTTTTATGACCCCATGCATACTTCCAAAGTTGTGGCAAAATAGCTTAAGGATAGAGGTCGACCGATTTATTATTTTTCAACAGCGATACTGACACCGATTATTGGAGGACCAAAATAGCCGATACCGATTAATCGGCCAATTTTTTTATTTGTAATAATGACAATTACGACAATACTGAATTAACACTTATTTTAACTTAATATAAAACATCAATAAAATCTATTTAGCCTCAAATAAATAATGAAACGTGTTCAATTTCGTTTAAATAATGCAAAAACAAAGTGTTGGAGAAGAAAGTAATATGTGCCATGTAAAAATGTCTGCCATGTCAAAAAGCTAACGTTTAAGTTCCTTGCTCAGAACATGAGAACATATGAAAGTTGGTGGTTCCTTTTAACATGAGACTTCAATATTCCAAGGTAAGAAGTTTTAGGTTGTAGTTAATATAGTATTTATAGGACTATTTCTCTCTATTCCATTTGTATTTCATATACCTTTGACTATTGGATGTTCTTATAGGCACTATAGTATTGCCAGTGTAACAGTATAGCTTCCGTCCCCCTCCTCGCCCCTACCTGGGCTCGAACCAGGAACACATCGACAACAGCCACACTCGAAGCATCGTTACCCATCGCTCCACAAAAGCCGCGGCCCTTGCAGCGCAAGGGGAATAACTACTCCAAATCTAAAAGCGAGTGACGTTTGAAACAGTATTAGCGCACACCCAGCTAACTAGCTAGCTATTTCACATTGGTTACACCAGCCATTAGGCTGATATGCTTGAAGTCATAAACAGAGCTGTGCTTGCGAAGAGCTGCTGGTAAAACGCATGAAAGTGCTGTTTGAATGAATGATTACGGGCCTGCTGCTGCTCAGTCAGACTGCTTTATCAAATCAGACTTAATTATAACATAATAACACACAGAAATACGAGCCTTTGGTCATTAATATGATCGAATCCGGAAACTATCATTTCGAAAACAAAACGTTTATTATTTAAGTGAAATACGGAACCGTTCGTTATTTTATCTTAACGGGTGGCACCCCTAAGTCTAAATATTCTTATTACATTGCACAACCTTCAATGTATGTAATAATTACGTAAAATTCTGGCAAATTAGTTCGCAATGAGTCATGCAGCCCAAACTGTTGTATATACCCTGACTCTGCGTGCAATGAACGCAAGAGAAATGACACAATTTCACCTGGTTAATATTGCCTGCTAAACTGGATTAGTAGTTATAACTAGTGATTATGATTGATTGTTTTTTATAAGATAAGTTTCATGCTAGCTAGCAATTTACCCTGGCTTCTACTGCATTCGCGTAACAGGCAGGCTACTCGTGGAGTGCAATGGTTAGAGTGTTGGACTAGTTAACTGTGCGGTTGCAAGATTGGAACCCCTGAGCTGACAAGGTGAAAATCTGTCGTTCTGCCCCTGAACAAGGCAGTTAACCCACAGTTCCTAGGCAGTCATTGAAAATAAGAATGTGTTCTTAACTGACTTGCCTAGTTAAAGAAAAGGTCACAAAAAAAAAAAAACGGAAATCTGCGCCCAAAAATACAGATTTCCGATTGTTATGACAACTTAAAATCGGCCCTAATTAATCGGCCATTCCGTTTAATCGGTCGACCTCTACTTAAGGACAACAAAGTCAAGGTATTGGAGTGGAAATCACAAGGCCCTGACCTCAATCCTATAGAATTATTTTGGGCAGAACTGAAAAAGCGCGTGTGAGCAAGGAGGCCAACAAACCTGACTCAGTTACACCAGCTCTGTCAGGGGAATGGGCCAGAATTCACCCAACTTATTGTGGGAAGCTTGTGGAAAGCTACCTGGAACGTTTGACCCAAGTTAAACAATTTAAAGGCAATGCTACCAAATACTAATTGATTGTATGTTAACTTCTGACCCACTGGGAATGTGATGAAATAAATAAAAGCTCAAATAAATAATTCTCTCTGCTATTATTCTGACATTTCACATTCTTAAAATAAAGCGGTGATCCTAACTGACCTACGACAGGGAATTTTTACTCTGATTAAATGTCAGGAATTGTGAAAAACTGTGTTTAAATGTATTTGGCTAAGGTGTATGTAAACTTCTGACTTCAACTGTAGGTATTTGAGCTATTAAATGGCCATGACAGAAAGTGGTGCCCATGACAGAATAACTCAATAAATTCACATTTTCAAGATGACCTTTGAGCTCAACAAAATTCAATTTAGCAAGGAGGCCTGTGAAAAGTAAATTCCATCACTTGCATTCCTGCATACTTGCTCAATATAAGCATGACAAGTTGGCATAGCAGACCTGTGGCTCTGTGAAAATGGCCTTACACAATCCCCTCCTGTGTCTCCACACTTCTATGTTGGCCTTCGTTCAAAAACATCCTGTCACAAAACCACCACAATACTGTGAAAGAAATTATGCTGAATTCCTCAGTCATTGCAACCGTATAATATTATTGATGGTTAAACTGGCAAACGCCTCACAATTTTCTGCATGATAAACCATCGCTATGTGTGTCACTAGTCAGGTAGTCTTTATTCAAGCTTCACCAGTTAAGCGAAGAGCTTTGAAGGGAAAAAAGTGTATGTTTTCTACAAAACATGAACTTCATCCTCAGAATTTTTTTGGGGGGTTTAACCTGATTCGCAACACATCTATGACATCAGAGGCTGGCTCTACTTTGTGGGCGTGTATTTCCATGGAAGCTGCAATATACTTGTTTCAAGAAACAACGCAATAAGGAACTAGGCCTACCACTTTTTTCTTCAGAAATTCAACCTCATGCTTGAGGTTTGTACTGTTAACACTATTTTGTCTATCAAGCATCAGATGCAATGAAACTGTCTGACTTTTTGACTATTTTGGGAAGCCATTAGAAGAGAAGTAACTTTTAGAGGCTGGAGACTAGTTTGACAACCTTGATGTGTAATCTAGATGTTATTGCTCAGTATTTCAGTATACATCCTTATTTTTTTCCATCCCAGATGATGAACAACATGTTTCAGACAGATGAGGCAAAGACAAGTCATGTTGTATCTCTTCAACAATTAACTGTTGCAGTTTCCCAAAGACAAATGTTTATTTACAGAAGCAGTACATCCAAAATGGAACATTTCTGAACTTGAGACTACAGCATTTTCATGGCAGAATGGTATTCAAACTGTTTGTATAATAT
The DNA here is from genome assembly GCF_002021735.2 of Oncorhynchus kisutch. Taxonomy (NCBI): domain Eukaryota; kingdom Metazoa; phylum Chordata; class Actinopteri; order Salmoniformes; family Salmonidae; genus Oncorhynchus; species Oncorhynchus kisutch. The sequence goes on from NC_034183.2 coordinate 55,926,127, forward strand.
AGAAAAAACATATATATATATATGAGCTCAAGTCCCCAAAATAAAAGAAATTGTGAAGTGCAAAAGTGTCTACCGTATAATCACACACAATGATAAGAGCTGTCATTGTCTATTTGCATGGCTTGGTCTGAACAGAAAGCAGTAAGAAAGGGACTTCCAGGTATCTGACATTGTCCTCCCTGTGAGTTGGGTATGACATTTAGAGGCATGTTCCCCATGGAGCTTTGAGGATTCTCAGTCTCCAGACACTTGTTCAGCAGTTTGTCTGAAACCTACTGATCTGGGCAATTTTGTCCCAGGCTCTGTAAAGCCTGATAATTGCCATCACTCGGGGGGGCGGCTGCATCCAGGGTCAGGCAGGCTGTGGTAACATGGATCCACATCGTAAATCAGAGGCTCTCTGTCCACATCCTGGAAACCCTTAAGTGGCAGTGGCACATCTATGAAGGCATCAGTTCCCCTCTCACTGTCCTTACCAACCACCTCACTGAAGCTCTGATATCCAGCAACGACACTGATAACATCGGACACGTTAGAACCGTAGATCAGACTGGTGTCCTATGATGACGTGGTAGACTCTGAATCATCACTGGCGCCATCACACGGGTGATATGAATTGTCGGTTTGCAAGAAGGTTGCACAGTTAGTGGACAAGTTAAGGTCTTGTTGACCAGTACCAAGACACAGCTGTGGATGGCCATTTTCCAACACATCAGCCTCACCAGAATAGTAGGAGGAGTTACAAAAGAGCAGAGGCCGCGTAGGAAATGAGGACGTCTTGCTTGGTGTTAACTCTTGAAGGGAGTTGATGGGCACTGAGGGGGAGTAGGTAATATTGTTGTAACAAGAGCCTCCAGACTCACTCATGAAATGAAGAGGATTGTAGTCAGATGAACACACACCAATATCTATTTGACTCAGGGCAGTTAATTTGTGTACCATCATCTGTCATAGGAGGGGCTAAGAGCAATGACTGAGGATTCCCATCCAAAGGAACAAGGCTGGGAAAGACTTTGCTCAGGGCCTCTTGAAGATGGCTAATGATCTGCACATTACTAGGCTCCGAGCTCATGGAACATGTGTTGGCATGACCCAGGGAAGAAGATGAGTCAAGCTCTGAGCCACGGCCTCTTCCACTGCTCCCATCTACTGTCGCGGGGTTTGTCCTGTAGGGAAAAATACCAGCGGGAAAGTTACATTGATCTAAAGCTTATTTTCATTGCAAGGACTTGAATGCTGACGCAAATAGGACAACACGAAAACGCCTTTTTAATTTTGCTATGTTTATATTGCATCAATATGCTCACCATGTTTTTCCTTCAGTGTCCATTTTCGAAGAATCAACATAGATGGAGGATAAAAGTATTTTGGGAGGAGACAATACCTGTGGTGGAGAACAAACATCACTAAATGCAAATACACAAATGGAAGGAATTACAGTAGGAAAGTAATGAAGGTTTACAGTTTATTTAAACAGAATATTTCAGCAGGAAGGCCTGAGGAGGTGTGGTATATGGCCAATATGCCACGGCTAAGGGCTGTTCTCATGCACAACGCAATGTGGAGTTCCTGTACACAGCCCTTAGTTATGGTATATTGGCCATACAGCACAAACCGCTGAGGTGCCTTATTGCTATTATAAACTGGTTACCATCGTAATTAGAACAGTAAAATTATTTTTGTTGTCATACCCGGGGTATACGGTCTGATATATCACGGCCTTCAGACAATCAGCATTCAGGGCTCAAACCATCCAGTTTATAATTGGAGATAGAGCCTCACCTTAGGTACTCCTGGAACCATATACAGTGGGGCAAAAAAGTATTTAGTCAGCCACCAATTGTGCAAGTTCTCCCACTTAAAAAGATGAGAGGCCTGTAATTGTCATCATAGGTACACTTCAACTATGACAGACAATGAGAAAAAAATCACATTGTAGGATTTTTTTATGAATTTATTTGCAAATTATGGTGGAAAATAAGTATTTGGTCAATAACAAAAGTTTATCTCAATACTTTGTTATATACCCTTTGTAATGACAGAGGTCAAACGTTTTCTATAAGTCTTCACAAGGATTTCACACACTGTTGCTGGTATTTTGGCCCATTCCTCCATGCAGATCTCCTCTAGAGCAGTTGCTGGGCAACACGGACTTTCAACTCCCTCCAAAGATTTTCTATGGGGTTGAGATCTGGAGACTGGCTAGGCCACTCCAGGACCTTGAAATGCTTCTTACGAAGCCACTCCTTCGTTGCCCGGGCGGTGTGTTTGAAATCATTGTCATGCTGAAAGATCCAGCGACATTTCATCTTCAATGCCCTTGCTGATGGTAGGCTTTGTTACTTTGGTCCCAGCTCTCTGCAGGTCATTCACTAGGTCCCCCCGTGTGGTTCTGGGATTTTTGCTCACCGTTCTTGTGATCATTTTGACCCCACGGGGTGAGATCTTGCGTGGAGCCCCAGATCGAGGGAGATTATCAGTGGTCTTGTATGTCTTCCATTTCCTAATAATTGCTCCCACAGTTGATTTCTTCAAACCAAGCTGCTTACCTATTGCAGATTCAGTCTTCCCAGGCTGGTGCAGGTCTACAATTTTGTTTCTGGTGTCCTTTGACAGCTCTTTGGTCTTGGCCATAGCGGAGTTTGTAGTGACTGTTTGAGGTTGTGGACAGGTGTCTTTTATACTGATAACAAGTTCAAACAGGTGCCATTAATACAGGTAACGAGTGGAGGACAGAGGAGCCTCTTAAAGAAGAAGTTACAGGTCTGTGAGAGCCAGAAATCTTGCTTGTTTGTAGGTGACCAAATACTTATTTTCCACCATAATTTGCAAATAAATTCATTAAATATCCTACAATGTGATTTTCTGGATTTTTTTTTCTCATTGTCTGTCATAGTTGAAGTGTACCTATGATGAAAATGACAGGCCTCTCATCTTTTTAAGTGGGAGCACTTGCACAATTGGTGGCTGACTAAATACTTTTTTTGCCCCACTGTACAAAAGGTCTGGGTTTGAACATTTAGGAATATTATCCCACAACTTGGTTTTGAGTCTGCAGAGGGGGAAAATAGGAGGATTTTAAAGTCTATAGGGCCAATATGAAGCTGTATGATAAAATATGTTTGTGGAAACAGACATACTGTCACCTACAGACATGTCAGGACAACTTACCTAACACTGCACCAAAACAAAGCACTTGTGATGATGATGATAACAGCAATGCAGCTGAAAACAATGACAATCTGGAGCACTTTCCGAGATGATGCAGCTGTGGAGCAGAGAAGAATATACAATGAGCTACAAGGTGAAAGTGGAATTAAGGTTTGAAAACCCATGGATGATAAATCTCATTTAATCACTTACGGTTAGTGAATTCCAACACTTCACTCCAGTCACTGAAACGGCCGCTCCGGTCAGCATAGGTTCTGACCTTCAGAGCATAAATGGTGTTTGGCTCCAAGTCTCTGCCAAGTAATTCATAGGAAGTTTTTGATTCATTTTTGGACACCTGTAGGAACAAAGGAAAGGGCCAGAGGGAAAGTTGTCTTGCTGATGTGATAGCAAACAGGGGAATGATGTAATATGAGGGATTTATTATATCCCCCTCCTTTACCCCATCTGTTTCTCCTTTCTTTCTGTAGCTCATTTCGGCAATCAAGTTCTTAGAAAACTCTTCATTATCAGGGTAGTTTATCTTCCATTTGACCAGGAAATTTCAATTTTCTGTTGGTTTCACCTCTTGGACTGTGTTTTTGGGGGGGGTTTCTGTACAGGGAAAACGATAGGGATGGTTTGACATATCAATCAATTAAAAGCATGGTTTAGTTTCATGCAATATTCATTATAACAGTAATTCATTTTCAAATAGCAATCTGCGTATGTAGATGCAACTCAGTGCTGCATTTGATACAGAGGACTTTGGAATTTAAGCACTTCCCAGAATTCCAAAGTGTTACATTAAACTCCTCCACAATAATAAGGTGCATTGGATCAATAGAGCATCCACATTTGGAAACATCATTGGACCTCTCCCTTTTCTTGAAAATACAATCCTTCTTGCCTCTGGGAAATAAGTTGAATAATTATGCAGTTTTGAAATGAAATATGACTTCTTGGTGAGATTAACATCGACAATAGAAAAACTTAAACAATAATAAACTTACCTATTTTGTGCGTCCAATTTGTTCAATGTCATGCTGTATTCAGCACACTTAGACTTGTCAGTTGTAAAATGACAAACCATAGTTTTGTCATAGTCGTTGAAGCATTGAAGATTTCCATCACTCATTGCTACAAGTAATTAACAAACAAAAAGCGTGTCAAATGTTAATCATGATCAGGCAAAAATACTGTGGTCAAATATACTTACATGTTTATAGGCTATATAAAAAAGACTCCTTACCATCATCAGCTATCAAAGTCCCAAGGTTTGTGACTATAATAAGCAATAGAAACATTGCTGCTGAATACTTGAGAGTAAACCACACAGTATAATTCAATCTGAAATCAGAAAGAGAAAATGTTTCCTGTTAGTGTTTAAATTCCTGCACATTAAAATAGGCTACATGTCAGCCTAAATGTGAAGAAGTGATTATTAATACAGTAATACGGTTTTTGTGGGTCTACAGTTGTTGCTTTTGTTAATAGACTTAACTTTCCCACTGGATTTCCTTGATTACTTAGAGATATAGCAAATAGAAAGTCACTCACCCACACAATGATATATTATAATTTTGAGGGCATACTCATACTCATGACATCTTAATCATTTAGAAATATTTTTGCAACTTGATCTATTGCCGGGAAGTCCGGTTGCAGATAAAGACATGGAACACTGAGCCACTGAGTTTCCAATCTAAACCAGAGCTAATGTACTAAGTTTGGTCTACCAGTCCGCTTGGGGGCGGTAGCACCTTGGCTTCAAGGTGGTTTTCCAGAAACACCGTTAACGTAACTGCAAGGGAAGAGATAGGCCCTTTCAAGTCTCACGTTCAACCCGCGTAAACAAAAGTTAGCTAGCTAACTTTTGACAGAAGTAGAAGAACCAAAATAGAGCAAGGACTGACTTGCCTGGTGAGTGGAGATGCTGTTGTTTTAAAGTTTTTATCTATTTGTTTTTTGATATATGCTGGTGCTGGTCTATTTTGTCCGGAACATTTGCTGACCTGTTGTTACTGCTGGTTAGCTTTCGTTGGTTAATAATGTTAACTGACTAGCCAAATCAAAGTGTATTGGTCGCGTTGCCGTACACAGTAGCAGTTATGGTGGATGCAGCGATATGCTTGTGTTACTAGCTCCTAACAGTGAAGCAAAAATGTCAAACAACTACACATAATAAAAAACAAGAAATACTGTCAGAACATCTCCAGACAGTTTGCTAACAACCCCTATATAACCACGTTTATCACTATTCTGGATAGTAGCTCATATCCTAGTATTATTCAGGATAAGTTGTTTACATAACGTTACACCTGATATCCCGCTCAATATATTGCTCCTTTAAGTTCTTAAGGATGAAATGGAATAGTAACTGATATGGACACTGACTGTAGGCCTTTAACCTCTAACATGTACTATATATTAATATATTATAACTCAGGCAGAATTATGCACTTCTTAATGGTACAACAAATGTTCATTTAGTCTCGAACAGGAGTGGACAAATTATTTATTTCATCTCTTGAGAAAATAGCAATGCATGTGTAATGTGATATCTTCGACACTTATGCAGGTAGACAGTATTTCATTGTATCAGCTTAAAATGAATTATTATGGCGGATCGAACTGCACAGGTAGCATACTTTTTGAAGTGATTTATTTAACAATCAGATAAAAACACAACACATAACAGCACCCATGATATGTAAAACTGAGCCTGCTCAAAAATCTACAGTAAACGGGATAAGATGTTTACATGCCACAGTATCCCGTCTAACATAAGCATATCACAGGCATGTTATCGGTTTGCCATAACTGCAATATACGTTTTTGGGGTTTATTGTAAACAGGATATGATGTTTATATGCGTCAACTCAAAAACAGAGTACTTGAGTATCCTGTGTAATAATGGGAGATTAGGTGTGCATGTAACATGGTCATCGTAATCAATATGCAATCTGCATACAGTGCCAAGGGAAAGTATTCAGACCCCTTGACTTTTTCCACATTTTGTTACGTTGCAGGCTTATTATACAATGGGTTAAATAAATACAAATCCTCAGTAATCTACACACAATACTTCACAATAAGAAAGTAAAAACATTTTTTTTGAAATGTTTGCAAATGTATTAAAATTAAACAGATACCTATACCTACCTAAGTATTTAGACCCTTTGCTGTTAGACTCTAAATTAGAGTTTGTGCATCCTGTTTCCATTGATCATCAAATCAACGTTTATTTGTCAAGTGCGCCGAATACAACAAGTGTAGACCTTACAGAAATGCTTACTTACAGGCTCTAACCAATAGTGCAAAAAGGGTGTTAGGTGAACAATAGGTAAGCAAATAAATAAAACAACAGTAGCGAGGCTACATAGACACCGGTTAGTCAGGCTGATTGAGGTAGTATGTACATGTAGATATGGTTAAAGTGACTATGCATATATGATGAACAGAGTAGCAGTAGCGTAAAAGAGGGGTTGGCAGGTGGTGGGTGAAGCACCCTTGACATGTTTCCACAACTTCAGGGAGGTGACCAAGAGCTCGAGCTCTAGAGTTTCTCTGTGGAGATGGGAGAACCTTCCAGAAGGACAACCATCTCTGCAGCACTCCACAGTTCACCTTCCAACAGGACAACAACCCTAAGCACACAGCCAAGACAATGCAGAAGTGGCTTCGGGACAAATTTCTGAATGTCCTTAAGTGGCCCAGCCAGAGCCCGGACTTGAACCCGATCAAACATCTCTGAAGAGACCTGAAAATAGCTGTGCAGCAACACTCCCCATCCAACCTGACGGAGCTTGAAAGGATCTGCAGAGAAGAATGGGAATAACTCCAGAAATACAGGTGTGCCAAGCTTGTAGCGTCATACCCAAGAAGACTCTTAACACTTATTTTCTTAAAACTGCATTGTTGGTTAATGGCTTGTAAGTAAGCATTTAACTTTAAGGTCTACACCTGTTGCATTCGGCACATGTGACAAATAACATTTGAAAGTCAAGGGGTCTGAATACTTTGAGGGCACACCAAAAATATATTTCCAAATAATGTGTAATATACAGCATTATACATATTACAGTGACCTATGTCGAGAATCCAGTGTCTAAATAAAGTGTTGCTAACAAAATGCAATGTACAGTGGTAGATACAGTATATTATGGGGCTCCCGAGTGGCACAGCAGTCTCAGTGCTAGTGGCATCACTACAGACCCTGGTTCGATTTCAGGCTGTATCACAACCGGACGTGATTGGGAGTCCTATAGGGTGGCTCGCAATTGGCCAAGCGTCGTTAGGGTTTTGGAATTTAGGAATTTGTTCTTAACCGACTTGCCTAGTTAAATCAAAATAGTAGAATGAGCAATGTGAAGTATACAGTATATGAATACACAGTGTGAAAACCGGTAAAGAAACAGACCAGTATTTTGCCTTTATATACATATATTTTCAGCCCACGTTGATACAGTGATTTTCATAGCAGATCTTTTCCTAACATCAACCTCCGTCTCCTAACCTGCTACGCTAATTCTCCTAACCTTGTCGATGTGTGTGCCCAGGCACTAGCAATTCTTGGTCAACCACATCGTGTGAGGTCCAGTGGAATCTCACACCCTCAAATGCTGCTTATTCAAAATAGTTGTTGAATGTTTTCTAGGGCTTTCCTTGCGCCATGGCTCGACCACTGGGAGAAAGCCATAAAAGGTTCCTGCAAACCATGATGGTCAATGGGATCATTGATGGTGCCAAGGCAAGGGCTCTCCACCGGCATTGCTGTGAGACACACGGTGGTAAGAACAGCATAGCTGCATACTATTTTGCCCCGGGTCCTCTACTGTTTATTTTGTGTCAGCATGGTAAACCCTTAAACTCAAAGGTCCAGTTTTCTAGACACAATAGAGATTCTCTATTGAAAGTGCCTTTAAGTCCAGGAATAGGCTTAATCTAGGTCTGTTTTTGTTGAGGGCCACTCACTCACATGTACCCCTTTTTATACAGCACACTATGCTCATGATAAACTTGATGAATTCATTGAGGTTATCAATGCCCAGCTACAGCCCATGTTCATGCAGATCAGAAAAGGGATGTCTGAGGAGGATGGTCTTCAGTACCATGCTTTGGTCAGTGACACTAATACAATTAATTCAAAGTTATTTTACTACTACAACCATCATGAACTGCTCTTATATTTCCTGTTGACATCTTCTCCCGTCCAGGTGAACATGGCTGAAACTGATGTGACCAGGATGTCAACTGATTATGCAGACAACGAGTTGGAATTATTCCGAAAAACAGTGAGTAGGATGTTTTTAGTAAATGCTAATGACTGACAAGACTTAAATAACATTTGAATATCTCTGTAATAACTGGCATGTTCTTATAATTTTTTTAGATGGACCTGATTGTGGACTCTGACAATGGAACCGCCTCTTCCACAGACATTCTTAACTGTGCCGACAGCCTCCAGACAAAGAAGCTAAAGAAAAGAGAAACGGAACATGTACTGAACAGGCTTGTTCAGGATAAGTGGCTGAATGAGGTGCCGTCTCTGAAGACCCATTCTATGCATGCAGTTATTGCTTCTTGTGGGCACTCACGTTCTTGTGCCACTGATTGACTTGCAATCTGTGTTTTATCTTTTCTTCAGAAAAATGGTGACTACTCTCTCTCCACTCGATGTATAATGGAGATGGAGCAATATATTCGGATGTTGTATCAAGACCAGGTCAAGGTCTGCCACATCTGTCACAATGTGGCCTTGCAGGTAAAGTGATACAATTTCAATTTAAATTACAGTAAATAAGTTGCATCTAATGTATTCCTCCTGCTAGCTAAATTGGACCCCGTGTCAAATCCAAATTGGTGGAACATCTGATTTTTGTCAGATTCCCAAACTCACTTTCCTCAATCCTCTGCTCTATGTTCAAAGGTAGATATGAATGTTTAATGTTGCGTTGGATATGCTTCTCATGAATGGTGTAGTTGCTACTCAAAATATGTTGACTGAATTTAAAATGGGATTGACACCACTGATATAGCCTGGCTTTCTAGGCAAAGCATTTGGTTTCGTGCATCATTTTTGTAATAATCTGGTCTTTTTTACCTCTCAGTGCCAGATGTGTGAAAATCCTACATGTGGCATCAAAATCCACACCCCTTGTGTTGCCAGATACTTCAAAGGAAGGACTGATCCACGATGCCCTGCCTGTGAGGACTTCTGGCCACATGAGATCCCAGGTAATAATGTTACACTGATCAAAGAATTGCAACACAAGTTGTACCATGATAGTCTATAATAGTTTGTATAAAGGTCTGTGTATACATATCACTTTCATCTGTTTCGACTCAGACAAAGAATAAACATATTTACCTACCGTATCTAGTCATTCATATGATTTAATTTCCCCTTCTCTTCCCTATAGATGTGTATAGATCTCCGTCCTCTCAGAGCGAGACTCAGTCAACAGCCAAAGAGAATACGGCCCCCACTCCTCGGTCTACAGCCCAGACCCGGAGGACCAGGAGGTCATAACCTCACGGATGCATGTATAGCTGTCAGAACTTTCAGTACAATGTTTTGCCTTCATTCAAATGTACAAATCAATTTAGTTAAGTTTGAAAGTTGAAAACGTTTTTATAATTGTATATCAAATGTTAGATACTTTCAGGAGAACATCTTTCATTGAATTGTCAATGATCTCCCGTGAGATCCTCTTAACTTGATTATCTTAATTTTATTAAGTTACTTTCTAGGGGAGCAATTCTGGGAAGTGTGGCAACTACAATCATTCTTTCAGGCAGTTTAAATGGAAAGCTGTGTTTACATAATTTGTGCCTGTGGTTCATTAGGTTGTTAAATTAGAATAGTACTGCCTTATTTGAATAAATTATGGAAATCACCTAATCTGAGTATCTGCGGGAACAATTAAATATGCTAATTTGAAAACACATACCCTATCAAATTAAATGGGTAACAACTCCATATGTTATATGCAGTAGGAAATGAGCATACATCAACTGCTCCTTCATTTAATGTAGTAATGAGTGGAAGAAAGCGCCGATCATGCAGGTAGCTTGGCATTCAATGTGTGTCATCACATTCAAGTGTTGACAGATTGAATACAACTGGCTTTCCTTTGTCATGGATATGAGGTGGGATACTTTTAATTATGTGATAGGCTATTTTCCTCTACTTAAGTTAATTGAGTTGAGCAGATTTCCCATAATTCTTCAATATGAATTGCCTTTAAGTTGCAAACTAATGTAAATTGAGACTTGTTTCCAACCTTATTCCTTTTTGAATTACCATTTGACACTTAACCATGAATTTGTTTATAGAATCAGGTGTTTTTAAAGCCATTTGGTGGGTGAGGCTCAGTGCTGAAGCAATGAAATGACAGAGATGTTAATGATTGTTTACGAAAATAACATTCAGACTTAAGTCACAACATGCGTGAGCACAGGACTTGCATTTTACAAGACCACCGCAATAACTAAAATTCTGACTAAAAACAACCTGAATCTGGATCCCTCATGGGTCATGACCACCAGAAGCTCACAGAAAAGCTGAGCTCCAAAGAACGCACGTAATGCCAGTGCTTGACTGGGATGAACAAGACCTCCCCAGGTTGCAACACACACTCTAGGTAGGGAGCCTTCACAAACTCTGGGAATCGCACCACGTCTGGGCTCTCCACCTCCACCTGCATTAAAGAAAGCTTTGTGTTTAAATGGCAAACACTTTACTAATTTCTCCCATTCAAAGTATGCAGCACTAACAGTTTAGGTAGAGCACTTATATGCTAGATTGTTTTTAAGATCATAGATCTGGTGCATGAAGAGATTAAGTGTAATTTTTACCTGACTAGTGTTGTGTAGGAGCTGCAATTGGTGAGGGTAGAGTTTCTCAGTGTCCTCAGGGGAATACAGACGAATGTACTTTCTCCCAACCACCTGTTACACAATAGGAAAACCATGTCACCAAATTATGATTGGCAAAAATACAGGATCACATCTCTGGCAGGGTCCAAATTGCTGAGAGTCTGATCCTACTTGCTGGATGTGTTGGACTCACCTGAGCCAGGAAGTTTTGTTGAGGATCCTGATGAAGGGGGGACACTGTACCTCCTGGCCCAAACCAAGCATTGATTGTGATGTCATCTTCATCTCCCTCACCAAGACAACAGTAGTCAGGGATACGGATGTCGTCTTTCAGCTCGGGGACCTTGGAGAAGAGTACATTGAACAAAACTGTTTTTGTAACTGAAACTTGTATGCTTTAAATGTATTTTGTACAAAACAAAAATGGAGGCAAGGATGACAGAAGCCTGTATCCTACATTTCCAGTAAAATGTACATTTGTTGTATTTTAGTTTTATAGTGAACAAAAATATAACTGCAACATGCAACAATTTCACTAAGTTACAGATCATATAGGAAATAAGTAAATTGAAATAAATTCATTAGGCCCTATTCTATGGATTTCACACGACTGGGCAGGGGTGCAGCCATGGGTGGGCATAGGCCCACCCACTGGAGAGCAATGCCAATTGCACGTTCACCCAGAACTTGAGACATCTGTGGCATTGTGTTGTGTGACAAAACGGCACATTTTACAGTGATCCTTTGTCCCCAGCACAAGGTACACCTGTATTGATCATGCTGTTTAATCAGTTTCTTGATATGCCACACCTGTCAGGTCGATGGATTATCTTGGCAAAGGAGGAATGCTCACTAAGAGGGATGTAAACAAATTGCTGCACAACATTTGAGAGAAACATTTCTGGGATATTTTATTTCAGGTCATGAAACCATCAATTTACATGTGTTTATATTTTAGTTAAGTATATAATCAACACTGACATCCTCACCCAAATGTGTTATGTAAAAAACAGGACAGGGCAATAACCAACCTGATCAAATAGCTGGTGCTGAGCAAGATATCCCAAACTTGATGTGTCCTAATGTGAGTGAGAGAGAGCAGGATTAGGCATTGAGTGAAAAGAGTCTATCCGTGGCTTATTCTTGGGACAATATTTTTCACGAGGAAGTACTTACTTTCACAACAATATAGCGATCGATGAATTCATTGACCGTAAGGAGTGTCTGTGACCATTCCTCATCGGTATATCTTGAGCCTACTTCAACAGGTACAGTCCGACAACCAGCAACAGTTTGCAGGTATTCTATGCTTTGCAAAGGGAGAAAACAAAATAAGTGTCTAGGGGACTTTGAGAAGGTAAGGGAAAGGGACTAGAGAAGGACACAAAATATAGAAAAAAGGTACCTCCAAGGGTGGTTTTTGAAGGCTGGCCAGTGATCTATGATACCCTCTAATATGACTGACTTTTGGGGATCCAAGTAGTCTTTCTTGAAGCTCTCCAATGATGGACAGTGTATCCTTGGTACTGCCAGAGCCTGCTTGACCACAGGCACTGACACACAGTCAACCTTCATTTTCTGTTGAGAAGAATTTAAACATAGCATAAACTAACACACAGTTTGACTTGGAGAATAAGCAATATGCAAAGCAAACTAAAATAGCCTACTAGCCTTTAAGAAAATTATGAGAAAAAACAAAAGGGATATGACACAGGCTCACAGACTGGTTAGAAAGCAAGAGGCCACAACATACACAGTATAAGATATGAAATCAACCTTGGCACTAACTCCTTCACTAGGATCCTCCTCATTGGAGTGCCTCTTCCCGATTTCATTTTGCAGGATCCTTACAATGGTTTGTAAAATATTGTCCATGATGGCTGCCCCCATGAGCAGGCCCAAGTCACATGTCCGTATGGCCTCCTGCACTGTAGCTGGTGAGGCATCATCACGGCATAGGGCAGCTACTTTGAACAGGCAGCCATATGAATACAAACACCTCCACTCCTTGTCCACATCACGCCACGTTCCTGTGTTGAGCTTCTCCCAGGAAAAGTCCAAGATGATCTGAGCGTTTTGCCTCCATCGACCGCTCCTGGTGTACAGCTGCTGCCTGCAACGTTTCAGCACATCCACCACAGAAGGCTCAACTTTTTCACTGAAGTCAAGTGGAAATTCTGCCTCCGTCACAGGCAAAGCAGCAGAGATAGCTGACCACAGTTCTGCCATAGACTCGTGCTGTGGAATAGAGAGTAGAGAGAACTGTTAGACCCAATCAATCTGGTCTGAAAACCACAAATGTTATAACTTAGCTAGCTGGGGGCTGCCTACCTGCAAAACCTTTGCTACCTGTTAACTATAATCAAGAATACACAAGACTTCTATTAAAACCACAATTTTCCATATCCTTCCTCAAGTATGACATGTCGTCACTGAATTAAATTTGAAGAGACAGATTTTCAGGGAGCGAGACCCCAGCACCGGTCCGGCTTACCTCCGCTGTACCCGCACCCCACCATACCCCTGTCTGCGCATTATGCCCTGAATATAGTCTACCATGCCCAGAAACCTGCTCCTCTTATTCTCTGTCCCCAACGCTCTAGGCGACCAGTTTTGATAGCCTTTAGCCGCACCCTCATACTACTCCTTCTCTGTTCTGCGGGTGATGTGGAGGTAAACCCAGGCCCTGCATGTCCCCAGGCACCCTCATTTGTTGACTTCTGTGATCGAAAAAGCCTTGGTTTCATGCATGTCAACATCAGAAGCCTCCTCCCTAAGTTTGTTTTACTCACTGCTTTAGCACACTCTGCTAACCCTGATGTCCTTGCTGTGTCTGAATCCTGGCTCAGGAAGGCCACCAAAAATTCAGAGATTTCCATACCCAACTATAACATCTTCCGTCAAGATAGAACTGCCAAAGGGGGCGGAGTTGCAGTTTACTGCAGAGATAGCCTGCAAAGTAATGTCATACTTTCCAGGTCCATACCCAAACAGTTCGAACTACTAATTTTGAAAATTACTCTCTCCAGAAATAAGTCTCTCACGGTTGCCGCCTGCTACCGACCCCCCTCAGCTCCCAGCTGTGCCCTGGACACCATTTGTGAATTGATCGCCCCCCATCTAGCTTCAGAGTTTGTTCTGTTAGGTGACCTAAACTGGGATATGCTTAACACCTCGCCAGTCCTACAATCTAAGCTAGATGCCCTCAATCTCAAACAAATCATCAAGGAACCCACCAGGTACAACCCTAACTCTGTAAACAAGGGCACCCTCATAGACGTCATCCTGACCAACTGGCCCTCCAAATACACCTCCGCTGTCTTCAACCAGGATCTCAGCGATCACTGCCTCATTGCCTGTATCCGCTACGGAGCCGCAGTCAAACGACCACCCCTCATCACTGTCAAACGCTCCCTAAAACACTTCTGTGAGCAGGCCTTTCTAATCGACCTGGCCCGGGTATCCTGGAAGGACATTGACCTCATCCCGTCGGTTGAGGATGCCTGGTCATTCTTTAAAAGTAACTTCCTCACCATTTTAGATAAGCATGCTCCGTTCAAAAAATGCAGAACTAAGAACAGATACAGCCCTTGGTTCACCCCAGACCTGACTGCCCTCGACCAGCACAAAAACATCCTGTGGCGGACTGCAATAGCATCGAATAACTGTTCAGGGAAGTCCGGAACCAATACACGCAGTCAGTCAGGAAAACTAAGGCCAGCTTCTTCAGGCAGAAGTTTGCATCCTGTAGCTCCAACTCCAAAAAGTTCTGGGACACCGTGAAGTCCATGGAGAACAAGAGCACCTCCTCCCAGCTGCCCACTGCACTGAGGCTAGGTAACACGGTCACCACTGATAAATCCATGATTATCGAAAACTTCAATAAGCATTTCTCAACGGCTGGCCATGCCTTCCGCCTGGCTACTTCAACCTCGGCCAACAGCTCCGCCCCCCCCGCAGCTCCTCGCCCAAGCCTCTCCAGGTTCTCCTTTAACCAAATCCAGATAGCAGATGTTCTGAAAGAGCTGCAAAACCTGGACCCGTACAAATCAGCTGGGCTTGACAATCTGGACCCTCTATTTCTGAAACTATCTGCCACCATTGTCGCAACCCCTATTACCAGCCTGTTCAACCTCTCTTTCATATCGTCTGAGATCCCCAAGGATTGGAAAGCTGCCGCAGTCATCCCCCTCTTCAAAGGGGGAGACACCCTGGACCCAAACTGTTACAGACCTATATCCATCCTGCCCTGCCTATCTAAGGTCTTCGAAAGCCAAGTCAACAAACAGGTCACTGACCATCTCGAATCCCACCGCACCTTCTCCGCTGTGCAATCTGGTTTCCGAGCCGGTCATGGGTGCACCTCAGCCACACTCAAGGTACTCAACGATATCATAACCGCCATCGATAAAAGACAGTACTGTGCAGCCGTCTTCATCGACCTTGCCAAGGCTTTCGACTCTGTCAATCACCATATTCTTATCGGCAGACTCAGGAGCCTCGGTTTTTCGGATGACTGCCTTGCCTGGTTCACCAATTACTTTGCAGACAGAGTTCAGTGCGTCAAATCGGAGGGCATGCTGTCTGGTCCTCTGGCAGTCTCTATGGGGGTGCCACAGGGTTCAATTCTCGGGCCGACTCTTTTCTCTGTGTATATCAATGATGTTGCTCTTGCTGCGGGCGATTCCCTGATCCACCTCTACGCAGACGACACCATTCTATATACCTTCGGCCCGTCTTTGGACACTGTGCTATCTAACCTCCAAACAAGCTTCAATGCCATACAACACTCCTTCCGTGGCCTCCAACTGCTCTTAAACGCTAGTAAAACCAAATGCATGCTTTTCAACCGGTCGCTGCCTGCACCCGCATGCCCGACTAGCATCACCACCCTGGATGGTTCCGACCTAGAATATGTGGACGTCTATAAGTACCTAGGTGTCTGGCTAGACTGCAAACTCTCCTTCCAGACTCATATCAAACATCTCCAATCGAAAATCAAATCAAGAGTCGGCTTTCTATTCCGCAACAAAGCCTCCTTCACTCACGCCGCCAAGCTTACCCTAGTAAAACTGACTATCCTACCGATCCTCGACTTCGGCGATGTCATCTACAAAATGGCTTCCAACACTCTACTCAGCAAACTGGATGCAGTCTATCACAGTGCCATCCGTTTCGTCACTAAAGCACCTTATACCACCCACCACTGCGACTTGTATGCTCTAGTCGGCTGGCCCTCGCTACATATTCGTCGCCAGACCCACTGGCTCCAGGTCATCTACAAGTCCATGCTAGGTAAAGCTCCGCCTTATCTCAGCTCACTGGTCACGATGGCAACACCCATCCGTAGCACGCGCTCCAGCAGGTGTATCTCACTGATCATCCCTAAAGCCAACACCTCATTTGGCCGCCTTTCGTTCCAGTACTCTGCTGCCTGTGACTGGAACGAATTGCAAAAATCGCTGAAGTTGGAGACTTTTATCTCCCTCACCAACTTCAAACATCAGCTATCTGAGCAGCTAACCGATCGCTGCAGCTGTACATAGTCTATTGGTAAATAGCCCACCCTTTTTCACCTACCTCATCCCCATACTGTTTTTATTTATTTACTTTTCTGCTCTTTTGCACACCAATATCTCTACCTGTACATGACCATCTGATCATTCATCACTCCAGTGTTAATCTGCAAAATTGTAATTATTCGCCTACCTCCTCATGCCTTTTGCACACAATGTATATAGACTCTCCTTTTTTCTACTGTGTTATTGACTTGTTAATTGTTTACTCCATGTGTAACTCTTTGTTGTCTGCTCACACTGCTTTGCTTTATCTTGGCCAGGTCGCAGTTGCAAATGAGAACTTGTTCTCAACTAGCCTACCTGGTTAAATAAAGGTGAAATAAAAAAATAAAAAAGAGCAAGAAAAAAAGCCCTATCCCCAAATATTGTTACAATGGATCAGATATCTAATGAAATACTGTTTGGCTCTTCCCCAAGCAAACGTATCATCACTGGGCACATGTCCTCTTTAATACCCCGAGAATGAGATTGTAAAATGTGGACAAAGAAATAGTAAACGGTCTAGTAATTTGGATATTGCACAAAACACTTTTAGTTACCGTTGTTGACATGTGTAGACGTTGGTGTTGCAATAAAAGAGCTCCGTGTAGAAAACGAATACATTATTTATGTTCCTTGTCGACATGATGATATATCCTTCCTCAAGTATGACATGATGTCACTGAATTAAATTTGAAGAGACAGAGATTTTCAGGGAGCGAGACCCCAGCACCGGTCCGGTAAGAGCAAGAAAAAAAGCCCTATCCCCAAATATTGTTACAATGGATCAGATATCTAATGAAATACTGTTTGGCTCTTCCCCAAGCAAACGTATCATCACTGGGCACATGTCCTCTTTAATACCCCGAGAATGAGATTGTAAAATGTGGACAAATAAATAGTAAACGGTCTAGTAATTTGGATATTGCACAAAACACTTTTAGTTACCGTTGTTGACATGTGTAGACGTTGGTGTTGCAATAAAAGAGCTCCGTGTAGAAAACGAAAACATTATTTAGGTTCCTTGTCGACATGATGATAGGGTTCGATCATGCAAACAGTAATATCACATTATTTTGCACATGAAGCACATTTTTCGTAAAAAAACAACAACGTTATTAAGCAAAATACATCTATCCTGCCAGCTCCGGTCTGAAGAGTGGACAATTTGTATTCTCCAGCTGTGCTGACTAGTGACATATTAGCTCTGCAGCCGGGAAATGGCGCTATTATTCTTTATGTATTTGTCATTTGCCATTGGCTAACCTAATTTAGCAGGTTTAAAAAATACCTAAAAAGACGCCTGTCCCCACATTCGTTTTTACGGAGAAACGAAATTTAGGTTGAAAATACTGTACTGTAACTTACCCCAGATTCTCCCATCACGATAAAACAATGGTTAGTTATAATTATAAACTGGGTGGTTTGAGCCCTGAATGCTGATTGGCTGACAACTGTGGTATATCAGACAGTATACCATGGGTATGACAGAACATGTATTTTTACTGCTCTAATTATGTTGGTAACCAGTTTATAATAGCAATAAGGCACCTCTGGGTTTTGTGGTATACGGCCAATAAACCACGGCTAAGAACGTGCCTAAAAACAGCCCTTAGTCGTGGTATATTTGCCATACACAACCTTATTGCTTAAATATATTTGACTGTATCCCTGGTGGTGATGCACGTGCGGGTTGAATAAATGTGCAATTCATATCTAGGGCTTTCATTTTTTCTTTCCTTTACAGAGTTTAATTCAATAAGAGGAAAACTACAAAATTTAGAATTTAAAATAAAGAGACGGGCGTGCCAGAACAATGATATGTGTGATGATTGTGAGGCACTATACAAATTCAACAGTCAGAAGCAACCTTGTCTCAGATTATTTTGTATCATTCTCTATGTAAATCTGACACACTCCAATTAGTATGACATGTTATGTTTCGAATTGTATGTATTAATTTGTGGATGTCCATCATCCATTTCGTATGATATGTTATCCTCTTAAGAATTACAAATCGTATTATATGTTACACATTTGCAAAGTAGCTAAAAAGTATTAAGTACTTGCAAAGTTGCTAATTAGCTAAAGTTGTCTGTGATGAGATTTGAACTCGAAACCTTTGGGTTGCTAGATGTTCGTATTATATGCCCACCGATTAATTCTATCGATGTGGATTAGGCATGGTATCTAACGTAGTACCTGATAAGCAAGGGTTTATTTAGTCTTCTAGGGCGGGCAACAAGTAATGACAGAAGAGAAGCTACATCTAATTATAGACAAGTTCATTAACAAATAGCCTACCAAAATGTTGTGGTCTGCGGTTGTGAGGCCAATTGGACGTACTGCCAAATGTTCTAAAACAACGTATCTAATACAACATTGGAAGTGTTTTATGGTAGAGAAATTAACATTTCATTCTCTGGCAACAGCTCTGGTGGACATTCCTGTGGTCAGCATGCCAATTGCATGCTCCCTCAACTTGAGACATCTGTGGCATTGTGTTGTGTGACAAAACTACACATTTTAGAGTAGCATTTTACTGTCCCCAGCACAATGTGCACCTGTGTAATGTTTAATCAGCTTCTTGATATGTCACAACTGTCAGGTGGATGGATTATATTGGCAAAGGAGAATTGCTCACTACAGGGAAGTAAACACATTTGTGCACAAAAGCTTTTTGTACATATGGACAATTTCTAGGATATTTTATTTCAGCTCATGAAACATGCCACCAACACGTGTTACATTTATTGCTGTCTCTGCCTGGCCGATTCCCCTCTTTCCACTGGGATTCTCTGCCTCTAACCCTATTACAGGGGCTGAGTCACTGGCTTACTGGGGCTCTCTCATGCCGTCCCTGGAAGGGGTGCGTCACCTGAGTGGGTTGATTCACTGATGTGGTCATCCTGTCTGGGTTGGCGCCCCCCCTTGGGTTGTGCCATGGTGGAGATCTTTGTGGGCTATACTCGGCCTTGTCTCAGGATGGTAAGTTGGTGGTTGAAGATATCCCTCTAGTGGTGTGGGGGCTGTGCTTTGGCAAAGTGGGTGGGGTTATATCCTTCCTGTTTGGCCCTGTCCGGGGTGTCCTCGGATGGGGCCACAGTGTCTCCTGACCCCTCCTGTCTCAGCCTCCAGTATTTATGCTGCAGTAGTTTATGTGTCGGGGGGCTAGGGTCAGTTTGTTATATCTGGAGTACTTCTCCTGTCCTATTCGGTGTCCTTCTCTCTTTCTAACTCTCTCTCTGAGGACCTGAGCCCTAGGACCATGCCCCAGGACTACCTGACATGATGCCTCCTTGCTGTCCCCAGTCCACCTGGCCGTGCTGCTGCTCCAGTTTCAACTGTTCTGCCTTATTATTATTCGACCATGCTGGTCATTTATGAACATTTGAACATCTTGGCCATGTTCTGTTATAATCTCCACCTGGCACAGCCAGAAGAGGACTGGCCACCCCACATATGCTCTCTCTAATTCTCTCTTTCTTTCTCTCTCTCGGAGGACCTGAGCCCTAGGATCATGCCCCAGGACTACCTGACATGATGCCTCCTTGCTGTCCCCAGTCCAACTGACCGTGCTGCTGCTCCAGTTTCAACTGTTCTGCCTTATTATTATTCAACCATGCTGGTCATTTATGAACATTTGAACATCTTGGCCATGTTCTGTTATAATCTCCACCCGGCACAGCCAGAAGAGGACTGCCCACCCCTCATAGCCTGGTTCCTCTCTAGGTTTCTTCCTAGGTTTTGGCCTTTCTAGGGAGTTTTTCCTTGCCACCGTGCTTCTACACCTGCATTGCTTGCTGTTTGGGGTTTTAGGCTGGGTTTCTGTACAGCACTTTGAGATATCAGCTGATGTTAAGAAGGGCTTTAATAAATACATTTGATTTGATTTGACACAGGTTGAAATCATATTTTTATTCTGAAGCAAAGGATACCTGACAATGAACTGTGGAGAAGGAGATGAAGGACTGTGGCATGTCATGGAAAACCATCCCCCAAAAAGTCAGACAGGCTCTTGTGGGAAGCCTTATATTCTACATAGGAATGAAAATTATGACGTTTTTAAAAAGTAAGTAGGGTCATTTCACAAAAAGAGTGCCTTTTGTGTCCCTTTGATATTTTAGGTAGAAATTGTGCACCAATATATAATTTTCAATGCATGTGTTATATTACATTTTTTCTATGAATAAAGGCTTGCTAAAGTGCCAAAATGAAGCATTCTGACACGTCCCTCATTCAACCCATTACTTCTAGGAAGATTTTAACGCACTTAATCCCAAACTTTCTCTCAATTTTGCCATAATTGTAAAGCCCTAGTTATTTGGTTGCTTTTTTGACCAAGTGTTTCCTAAAGACAAGGAGCATCCGCGAATGGGATTTAATTTGGGATTTTAAATGGAATCCGTTTTGCATCATTTTACATGCCATTTAATTCCATGCAATAGTAATATAATTGTATATTAATAATCCTTAATTTCAAGTGTCATAGTTTGCAAATAAAAGTGAGGATGACAGTGAAAAATTGAAGGTTTACCCTTTACAAAAACTGAACTTCATGAAAGAAATGCCCTGTTGGTGACATCTTGTCACAGTACACCCACACTGTGTAAACCCAGCCAACCCATGGCTCTCTTACCCAGTCACATCTGCTCACGACCTCCCAGAGCTGTAGCCTCACAAGATCAATCTATCAATGTCGCATCAATTTTATTTGGACTGTTGCAGCCAGGCTTGATTTGGCTGGATAACCTGCACAAACTGTAGCATGCTCAGTGGACTGAAGCAAATTGAAAATAGTTTAACACCGTAAACACTTTTGTTAGATAATTGATTATACATTGTCTGGCTTTACCAGACTGTTTAGGAAATGAAGAGCCCAAGATTGCATGGGTGACTGGTTTAGGGGAAACGCCAGTCACGGCATTGCCCAAGTCCACAGGAGGCTGCTGAAGGGAGGACGGCTTATAATAATGGCTGGAATGGATCGAATGAAATGGCATCAAACACATGGAAACCATGTATTTGATACCATTCCATCTCTTCGATCTCCAAACAGTTTCACGACCCTGTCATCTCCAATTAAGGTGCCGCCAACCTCCTGTGCCCAGGTTATATGACCTGCTACCAAAATAGAACCACTGTCAGTGTTTATTTAATACATGCTTTACTTTACTGCACCCGGAAATTGCTATACAATTTCCAAAAGTAAAATGAATAGAACTTTGTGTGGTTCATGTCTTCATTGTTTGTGATGGCTAATGATCTGCAGATTAGATAAATGTTGACGTCATACTCTATTCACAAGGGAAGTTTGAGACAAATACACAATATTGTTTTGATCTAATGATGTGCATAAATGCTTCAAGTACAAAGTACATGATAAGACAACACAGAAAAATATGATGCAGATTAGATCAATTCCCCTCTAACCCACTGCTATTATTTTCCAATTAACATCAGAGACTGAGTCAACAGACCCATGCTTAAAGATGTCCGCCAGCGATTTTCTGTTGAAAAGCGATATCCCAAGTATACAGTAAAGTACACACATAGAGGGTAAAAACAATGAGAAAAACAATGCTTTTTAGACAGAACTGCAAACGCCTGGGAGTAGGGCATTCAAAGAATTGGTTTAAAAGTCTGCTGTGATGTCATCGGCCTCACCCCTTCCTTAAGGAACAATAAAGGAGCAATAGAGAAAAAAAGTGACCCCCCCCAGCTGTGTTATGTCATACTTGGACAACCTTTTGTTAAGTAAATCAGGTATTAAATGAGGTGAAAATTAAAATGGAGGATGACTTTAAGCATAGTGTATTTCCTCAGAATATGCTATTTCATCAGACTCCCTCGATCAATGCCCATAAAGTCTCATTTAAGTGGTATGGAGCAGCGCAAAATTCAACAAATATTGACAACACAATAGGGAGGATAGCCTCAGCTTGGCTCATCCATTTACAGCCTTCTATATATTAGAACATTTGTTTAGTCCTTAATTTAGTGGTAATTCCTCCCTTGGCGATTAGTCTGACTATTAGATGGAAATGGGCCAGCTGCCTGAGACTGGCGATGGGAATGCAGTTATATGATCTGTGAAGGAGTGTGTGTGTGAGGAGGCCAGGAGGATAGTTTCGTAGCTCTATTGAATAAACATGCTAAATGAGAGTGGGGTCTCATTATGGTGGAAAGGGCACCAGATGACAAGAAAATCAAACAATCTAATATTAATAGAGTAAAAGCTCTAATGTTGTGACGCACATTTCAGAAAAGATGTGTCAGAGATACCCCCCCCCCCCCCCACCCCCCACCCCCCCTGTATCCTCAAGCTGAACTTCAACACACCTGCTGAGATGACCTTGATCTATATATGTGCCAAAGTCCTGTCGTTTCAAAAGCACAGCGATTGAGTCAATTATAATGATAAACGTGTTTATCAATATTGAAAGGACAAGACACTCCATCAAGGATTTTGGACACACTGACAAACAGAACATACAGCTCTATCCTGGCAACTCTATGGGGCCTGTAGCTGTAAGCTCTATCCTGGCAACTCTATGGGGCCTGTAGCTGTAAGCTCTATCCTGGCAACTCTATGGGGCCTGTAGCTGTAAGCTCTATCCTGGCAACTCTATGGGGCCTGTAGCTGTAAGCTCTATCCTGGCAACTCTATGGGGCCTGTAGCTGTAAGCTCTATCCTGGCAACTCTATGGGGCCTGTAGCTGTAAGCTCTATCCTGGCAACTCTATGGGGCCAGTAGCTGTAAGCTCTATCCTGGCAACTCTATGGGGCCTGTAGCTGTAAGCTCTATCCTGGCAACTCTATGGGGCCAGTAGCTGTAAGCTCTATCCTGGCAACTCTATGGGGCCTGTAGCTGTAAGCTCTATCCTGGCAACTCTATGGGGCCTGTAGCTGTAAGCTCTATCCTGGCAACTCTATGGGGCCTGTAGCTGTAAGCTCTATCCTGGCAACTCTATGGGGCCTGTAGCTGTAAGCTCTATCCTGGCAACTGTATGGGGCCTGTAGCTGTAGGCTCTATCCTGGCAACTCAATGGGGCCTGTAGCTGTAGGCAGAATAATAGAGATACAGAACACCTTCAACCTGTGTGTTAAAAGTCCTTCTCCATGGCGCTGTGTGTCTTTGAAAGGGAAAGCTTGTGCTTCAGGGTGTGTGTTGCACAGCGTGATTTCATCCACAGAATCATCTCGTTGGTTTGACATGCTGGAGGAAAGTCTCACCCATGGGAATTGACGGTGAAGTCATTAGTACGTGAAATGCTGAACAATTTGTTTTCGCTTCCCTCTATCACTCTTTCATTACAATTGCTTGCTAAACATAGGCTGAAGATAAATACAACAATACCTATTTGGATGCAATGGCAATGCATATTTTTGCATCAATTTTCTTCAGACATGATTTCTTTCATGCTCTGATTATTATAATATGTATAAAATAATTCATGGTAGAGAACAACACAAGGTATTATACCAAATGGGGGGAATCATCCCAGCAGGTGCGCCAACATAAACGTAAATATACACTATATATACAAAAGTATGTGGACACCACTTCAAATGAGTGAATTTGGCTATTTCAGCCACACCCGTTGCTGACAGGTTTATAAAATCGAGCACACCGCCATGCAATCTCCATAGACAAACATTGGCAGTAGAATGGCCTTACTGAAGAGCTCAGTGACCTTCAATGTGGTGCCGTCATAGGATGCCACCTTTCCAACAAGTCAGTCCGTCAAATTTCTGCTCTGCTAGAGCTACCCCGGGTCAACTGTAAGGGCTGTTATTGTGAAGTGGAAACGTCTAAGAGCGACAATGGCTCGGGCGCGAGGTGGTAGACCAGACAAGTTCACAGAACAGGACCACCGAGTGCTGAGGCGTGTAGCGAGTAGAAATCGTCTGTCCTCGGTTACAACACTCACTACCGAGTTCCAAACTGCCTCTGGAAGTAACATCAACACAATAACTGTTCATCAGGACCTTCATGAAATGGGTTTCTATGGCCGAGCAGCCGCACACAAGCCTAAGATCACCATGCGCAATGCCAAGCGTCGGCTGCAGTGGTGTAAAGCTCGACTGGAGCAGTGGAAATGCATTCTCTGGAGTGATGAATCAAGCCTCACCATCTGGCAGTCTGACGGACAAATCTGGGTTTGGCAGAGATGCCAGGGGAACACCTGCCCGAATGCATAGTGCCAACTATAAAATTTGGTGGAGGAGGAATAATGGTCTAGGGCTGTTTTTCATGGTTCGGGCTAGGCCCCTTTAGTTCCAGTGAAGATAAATCTTAACGCTATAGCATACAATGACATTCTAGGCAATTCTGTGCAGTTTGGGGAAGGCACTTTCCTGTTTCAGCATGACAATGACCCCGTGCACAAAGTCATATCCATACAGAGATTGGTGTGGAAGAATTTGACTGGCCTGTACAGCGCCCTGACCTCAACCCCATCAAACACCTTTGGGATGAATTGGAATGCCAAATGCGAGCCAGGCCTAATCGCCCAACATCAGTGTCCGACCTCACTAATTCTAGTGGAAATCCTTCCATGATGAGTGGAGGCTGTTATAGCAGCAAAGGGGTAACCAACTCCCTATTAATGCCTGATTTTGGAATGAGATGTTCGACAAGCAGAGGTCCACATACATTTGGTCATGTAGTGTACAGTAGATGAGTCAGATTGATATTTGATTGGTATCTTTGTATGTGTTCGTTCGGCTAATGAAAAAAAGCTACAAAATAATTATAGGCATGTCTCTTTGATCTGATCCGAGGATAGTTGAGTTCTCAGATCCCATTATAAAATGGTTTTGGGGAAACCTGAACAAACACAAGAGGAAATCTCCTGTCACAGACCTCAAAATAATCTATAGACACAGCACTATTGTTACCTGTCAGACACCCCATGAAATTCAAATAATCTCAGAGCAAACTGTGGAGCTGTTCCCGTATGTAAAGCAGATGGAAAACAAGGCAGCGAGTTCTTCTAAGAATCACAAGGGACTGTAAAATGTTTCACACATTTCTATTCACTAGCTAGCTATGTAAACAGCCTGAATTCTGGGAGCTCACTCCATTGTTCACCTACTGGAGTGGAAGCAAGATTTCAGTACCCCATAAATGCTTTTTGCTCTCTGCGTTTCCCCACTCTCCAGGATTTTGTGGGGGCATTCCAAACAAACAGGTTTGTTTGAAAATGATTCCATAAAATAATGACTTCTTCTGAGTTATAGACTACATTCTATTCTCAACAAATCAAGGATAGCATATTTCCCATACTCTTCCACATTTCCCACCTTTTATTTCCAAAGATGTGAAAGTCTGATCTCAGATATCAGCTGCTATCAGCTGCTATCAGCTGCTGGGTAGCCAACATGATATCATAGGAAAATGTCCTACTGGCAAGTTTTTTTCAAAAGGTAATTTGTCTGTCACAGTAGGGGACGTTTTTCTCAGTACATTGCAGTCAATGGAAAAGATGAGTGCCACAGGGTAGACGTTTTTCTCAGTACATTGCAGTCAATGGGAAAAGATGAGTGTCACAGGATTGACGCTTTTCTTGTTTATCTCATCTCTCTCTCTCTCTCTACCTCCTCTTTATCCCCATCCACCCTCTCTCACCCTCTCTGTCTCTCCCTCCCTCATTTTCCCCCTTTTCTCTCATCCTCTCCCCCTTCATTCTCTCTCCCTCCTTATTTCCCTCCCTACCGCTCTTCTCATCTTCCTCCTCTCTCCCACCTCTGTCTGTCTGTTGACTCTCTTCCCTCCCTCCTCTCTCTCCCCCCCTTCACCCTCTCCCTCTGTCTGTCCCCTCTCTCTCCTTACAATCCCCTTTCTCTCGCATTCTCTCTCCCTCTTTCTTTCTTTCCCTCCCTCCCCCTACAACCTCTCTCTCTCCTTCCCCTCCCTTCTCTCACTCTCCCCCTTTTATTTCTCTCCTAACCCTCCATTTTCTGTCCCTCCTACTTTCCCTGCCCCCCCCCTTCTCTTCTCTTCTCATCTCTCTCTCTCCCTCCTCTCTCCCACAGACAGATGGACAGGCAGACACAGACAGACAAACAGACACAGACAGACAGGCTCTTAGTTTCTATAACTGCTTTTTTTAATGCTTTGGGGTCGATTGACTTAAATTTTTATATGCCGGAGCATGACAGCCCCCCGGTCACAAATATATGTATGTAAATATGTAAATATGTAAAATGTTGGAAGATTAAACCTTTTTTACTCTCCGAAACCACCCTTATGACCCCCAATTAAGTCACTTCCTGTAAACAGACAGACATACAGGCAGACACAGACAGGCAGACAGTTAGGCAGGCATACAGGCAGACAGACAGTTTCAAGTCAATACATTTTTCGGGGACCAATATCCTCTTCAGAATTCATTGAAGAATTCATAACAAGGCTCTTAGTTTCTGTGAAGAAGGGATGGGAAGGAGGGAGGGAGGGAGGGAGGGAGGGAGGGAGGGAGGGAGGGAGGGAGGGAGGGAGGGAGGGAGGGAGGGAGGGAGGGAGGGAGGGAGGGAGGGAGGGAGGGAGGGAGGGAGGGAGGGAGGGAGGGAGGGAGAAAAAGAGAGGAGGGTGTCATCTCTGTGATACATTTCTCCATATTGTGATACTAATCTTGCCCCATTGAATGCAATGTATTAAATTAGTCATCAACACTGTGACAATCATCTTTTCCCATTGACTGCAATGTATTGACATAAACATCAACCTTGTGACACTCATCTTTTCTTATTGACATAAGCGTCAACACTGTGACAATCATCTTTTCCCATTGACTGCAATTTATTGACATACGATTCAATTGGTGACACTCATCTTTTCCCATTGAACCCAATGTATTGAGATAAACACCAACCCTCTGATTCTCATTTTTTCCAATTGACTGCAATGTATTGAGAAAAACATCAGCTACGGTGACATTTGATTTTTTTGCAAAAATGTGCCATGACGTTTTCAGGCTGATAATGTGCTGGGGTAGCACGGTCAAAGTCCCTGTGTGAGTCCCTACATCATTAGAACATGATGAGGAAACATACACTTGGCCTCAGCTGGGCATGCAGTGAGAGTGTGTGTGTGTATTCTTGCATGAGGTGCTGTGGGAGAGACATTGCTCACACTGTGATGTAGATGCCATGTTTGTTTATCTCTGGGTCTGTCCGAGGTGTGGGTGTCGCTGCAGGAGAGAACAATGTATTATTCAGATGTGTATCACTCTGTGGGGGTGAGGGGTGTGTACTGTGTGTGTGTGTGTGTGTGTGTTGGGGGGGGGGGGTGCAGTGAATGCCAGAGGCCCAGCAATGCTATTTCTCCATGGGCTGTCAACTCTGACATCACCTGCTGGCCGTTTTGCCAGGCCCTAATCGGCAGGGGTCTCTGACCTTTTCCTGGTTCATGCAGTAGAGAGATGGCTGAGAGATCTCAACGTGTCTGTTATGCCCAGGGACTCACTAGCTGGTGTCACACAACAACATACACTGCTTATCTATTCTGGATCAACACATTTTGATAAACAACCTCCGATCTCTAATGCAATATTAGTTTGAACCCTGACCAATAGCACTAACTCTGATGGTAAATGAAAGTGTCAATGTGTTTCATGGTGTCCTTTTATTGTGGTGATTTTCCTTTGAATCTATTGGTGTGATTGACAATTGGCTCTCTTGGACTAACTTGGGTTGGTACAGAATATTGCTCCAACCTTTAGTGGCAGTTAGGACACACCGTAGTAGAGTAAAACCATCATTTATAGTTACCTCTAGTGTCTCTCTACCAGCTGTGGAAAACAACTTGGGGTAGAAAAAGAAAAGCTAAACTGTAATTACATTTACATAATCTTGTCATAGATTATTATCATCATAATCCTCAAGATTACAGTCAACCAAGTGATCTTGCTACTAGCACTATAGCACTCCATTTCAAATCCCATACATTGACTTTGTAATCAACAGTCCCTTTAGCGTGTTAGCTGCCACCATCGAGCCGGAAAGTATTACGGACAATTGCTGGACTCACTGTGGGTTAATCCCTGCAACACTAGGCTTGTCTCTCCATTGCAGCAGCAGCATTAGCAGCATAAGCGCTGCTGGTGACATTATGAGGGATGCCAGGACCCCAGCCAGCCAGGGCATCAGGGCAGCGTGGAGCGTGACTGTCAACAGAACATTCCCAGGGGCCTGCAACACTAAACCACCAAGGCCCCATCGCAGGGATGAAATCACCCCCCATTACACTCCTGGTTCTCTGAAAAAAAAAGAACGGAATGAAATAACCCTGTGGTGGTGTTGCCGTGGATCAGAATCCAATTAAACACTGTTTAGCTCTAAACAAGCTGCCAGTCTTAGCCTGTTGACTCATGAAATTAATGTATTGTTTTGCTAAAAATAAACAGGTACAACAGAAAGCACAGTGTTACCTCAGGCAGCAGCCAATCAAACTGACATGGGAGCATACCTGGATGATGTAAATGTCAAATTGTACGTCGCAGATTGGGTTGTCAAAGAGACAATACAATAGAGCATTGATAAGTCTGATCCTGGCAAAATTAAAAACTGTGGGCTAGTTTGTAGTTTATATTTCTTTAAGGCTTGTGTAATGCACATGCAGTACAAACATGTATTGGCTCAGTGAAGCAACTCCCCAGGGGGCTGTGTTCTACTCCCTAGCTGCCATGTCAATATAACTACTGACCACTGCAGTATCTCTGAGCATCACAAAGACAATTTATGCAGGCATCAAGCCGTTTGAGGTTAAGGGTTCCTCCTACGCTTCATGGATACTCTTAATGGACATTTGTAAATGCCTTGAAGATGTAACAAATGAGAGGTATAAAGTTAAATGTCCTGTGAAATCATAAGAAGGCCTACAACAAGCAGGTATTTCAGCCTCAGGCGCTTTCCGAACACAAGGCAATTATCTTGGGTACAGCCAGCCCTTATCTCAAAGTGACCACAGGTCCGCATCAAAAGCTTGTTAATTTACAGATGCTGCCACTTCTCAGCTGTGGTGGCAGAAATGACTGAACCATCCCTGGGGTCATTGAAAAGACACACTTCCGCCAGTTTGGCATGCCTCTACACTGTAGAGCAGAGCTGTAGTGCTGTTGCTCAGCTCAATCCAGGCAGGTGCTCAGTTCCCGTGGCCTAATGTGAGACGCCACAGTGCAGGCAGTCCGTCTAAACCACTTTGGATCAAATTAATGCAACCAGGTGTGGCCCCACAGTAGGGGCTCAGGTGACACCTGCTACTTCCCTTTAATTAGAGCTAAAACAGCTGTTTCAGGGTAGACAGAGGGGGCAATCGTCCCATGTCACTCTACAGCCTGAATCAGTGGTTTGAATGATCAAGTATAGGTGGCATCTGTATGTCGCTGATGGTGTTAGAGATGCAAAAAGCCAATGAGCTAATGACACGAAAGCCAATGGGGCGGTATTGCAGGTTAGTCCTTGTCAATAGGATTATTCAGTGTATTCAATATTTTTGCCAAAGAGAAATGTATTTCTCTTTCTAACAAGGTCGTATAGAGAGATAGAACATGATTTTTTTGTGGCTGCTTGTCTTACTGGATATGATGAATGTTTTTAGACAGCTGTCTGTGTGGGGGAAAAGTGGGCATGGCCCTCCTGGCAATTGGCAAGCGAGGCCTGAAGGGACGGAAATGGAAGTAGTGGCAGGATTCACCTACTCATTCTAACAGCAGGACATATCCACAAGGGACAGTTAGTGGTGAGTGGTAGGGAAAGTTTAAGCTGGCTTTGATGTTACTCATATAATAGGCATAGTATATATGAAGAGTGGGCACCATCTAGCATTCTGATTTTCTTTTGGTTTTTAGACAGAGAGAAAAAAAGAGAATGTGACATAAGGGTGCAAACGAAAACATTTTGTAATGTGGAATCCACAGATGTATTTAGTTCTGTTTTTGTAAATGCAAAGTGAGTCACCAGTGCACTCTTAAGCCATCGTTCCTCTGGAAAGAGACAACCAAAACCCTAAAACCGAAACCAAAGGACAAAGAAATCGAGACCTAGATCCAGCCGACAGTAAAAATGTGAATAAAGTCGATGACATTGATGAGATGGTCTCTCTCTCATCATATATCAGAATAATGGACTGTGGGTAGCAGTTACAATTAGATATCCTTTATTATATCTGAATTAATGAGGTAATGATTCGATTATGGAATGTGCACTCAACCAGGGATACAAATTGACTCCCGTTCGTGGAGAGGCTTTCATTCAAATGAGGAGCCTCTTGTTTTATAGACCTCAGAATGGTAGAGACCTCCTGTGTGATGGATTATGTTGACACGTGTTCAGATTCCCTCCCTACCGTTGTGTTGGTGTGTCGGGATGACAAAGCATTTATATGGTTGATCATGTGGATGTAGAATACCCCATACACGAGATGGAATAAGGCACAATGTGCATTAAATCTGGAGTGTTATTCTGTCAGTTTGTTTCAAAGGAACCTCAAGGTTTTATCTCAAAATTCTCAGTACCAGCATTTTCTAAAATCAAATACTTTCAAGTAATTTCCCACCATTTCCAAAATGGTATTTCACACTGTAAAAAGCTTATTTTCCAGTAGAGGGCAGTAGTGTGGCAGCAAACTGCTTGTCAACCCATGTGTGTCTACTGTATTATTACTGCTAAGCGCACTAGTAAGCAAAAACCAAAGAAAGTTTTTAAAATCATGTTTAGATCGCTCTTTGTGTTGATTAACTATGTCACATGCTATATGGAGAAAACATGCTCTTTATATAAGTTCCCAGCACATTGTTGTGACCGTATTTGGCATCAAAATGATACTGATATTGTTTCCTTTAAGGACTCTGAGCAGCTGGAAACAGTTATTTTGAAAGCAACAAAGTGAATGTTCACATTGATAAGCGGATTTATTCTATTTTGAATACGAGGTCGGAAAGATAATTGTCCTGGGGTCCATTCAGAATTTAACTGATTATTTGAGGTGATAAGATATCAGCACAGACAAATAGAAGCTCCCTTTTCAATTCTGAGAGCTTCTTTTGACTGCAGTACATTCTTCTCAGGATGACTACCACAACAGAAACCGAAAGTAGTCTGTAGGTGTTGCTGTTATCTATATAGAATGATCCTAGAGTGTATAGAAAAACACACTTCCTTGTGTTCACCTGAGTATAAGAATGGCTTTGGGCAGCTTGTGAACAAACAAAACCTTCAGGATGTGTGGGAGGAAGTGTGACCTTGAGACTTAGTCTCAAACTAGGTCAGCAGTCACCTTTGCTTGTGTAGAGGAGTCTATTCTTCTCTCCAGTACCAGTACAATCTAATGCCCTGGGTGGATGCATACGCACAGTCCTCTCTGCACTCGTGGGAGGGTAAACGTTCACACTTGTTTTCTATGGGAGTAGGAGATTGATAATTTCTCTGGCACCTGTGACCTGCCTCTGTTTCTGCCACCACCAACTGCCAGGTCATTTCAGAGGGGAAAGAGCAGGATACATAGTGGCAGAAGAGTGTCTAGCTTTCAGTTGGAACCGTGTGCGATACTGTAGGTGCTGCACTTCCATCGTTCAAGGCTGTGCAGAACCCCGACAAGTGTATGCCATCGCTTGCTATTGATTTAGGAGATCTAAGGAGTAGCTTGATGATTTCTACTCTATCCTCGCTTAGCAATGAGCCTCCCCCTCATTGCCACTCTGCTCACTTAAGCCTGTTGGACAGTGACGCCTCCTGACTTTAAGAACATAATTTGCATCCATTTTATTTCCATTACAATAAATAATTTCCATACACCTGTCATGCCACTAGATCATTATTTAAGTAATTTTCATAAAAAGCCCCTTTCGTTATTTTTCTTTGGCAGAGAGAGGTGCTTTAACGTGCATTGGACAAAACAGAGTAGTCATTTATTTCAAATTTCTTTAATCTCTCTCCCCCATACTTCCTTGATCGGTGAGTGCCCATGAGATGGCATTGAACATCAAATATTTTGCTCAGGCCCTCTGACTTCATGAGACCTTTGATCTTCACATTACAGTCAGATGTTTGCATGAGGATCCTTTGATTATCCCCTGCTTTCACTTGTTCTCTGAATATTGCGTTCTGGATGACTCCATCTTAACACGATACAAACAAATGACAAAGCAAATCATGTTTTTAAAGTAAAGATCAAAATGTAAAAATGCACAAATTCTCTTACAGCACGTGTGGATTTTCCTCTGTAACACAAATGGTGTCCCCACAGGACTCTAAATAATAGAGCTGCCTCTGTGGTATCCTTGGAAACTGAAGGTGTTATGAAAATGGTTTTAAATCGAGTCTTCCATATTGTAGATTATGATCATTTCCTGTTATGAAAAAAGGGCATTTGGACAGTAATAATGAATCAGTCAGACTAAGAACTTCCTGCTTTTGCTTTCCTTCCCCCTACCTTTTACCAAAAACGACAAAACATTGGATGTTCCCTCCTAGATCTATCTGCAAGACCATATGTTTCACCAGTCCATATAAACAACCAGTCCATTATTTAAAAAAGTGGAGACGAAAGAACATGCTTTGTCATATTAGCCTACATGGCTAATTATGCAACAAATATTGTGCACATTTTAGACCGTCTCTGGAAAAAGAGGCAGAGTCATAAATGATGGCGAAGACACATAATTGAACTGGCTGAAGAACTGCAGTTGCCCAAAAGCTTCTTACACTTCCTCTGAAATCAAAGCCCAAACCATTTCATTATTTTCTTCTGTCTACTTTAGTGGAGAGTAGCCTCGGGCAGTCACACGGCAAGGCTGTCTGTCCATTGAAACATTTAGTTGAGATTGTATTTTGACATTGGTGATGTAACTGGTTCACCAATGGAAACAGCTTCATTCTCACACAAAGGGTTCTATAAAGCATTAGGAGTTATTATGTAACACTGCACTGATTACAGAACAGTATTAATGTCATTCATTAAACCTTACTTGTATCCTAAGTGTATCTATTTTTATTTTTTTACCTTTGTTCGTATCCCCCAGGGCAAGTGAACTGATTCCAGAGCCTGACCCAAAACACAACTGGAGGAGGACAGGTACTCGGAATGGACTTCTAGTCCGACTCAGGAGGCGCGCACACCACCCACCGCTTCCGAGTACACTACTCGCTAATGTTCAGTCTCTGGATAATAAAGTTGATGAGCTCAGGGCGAGGATTTCCTTCCAGAGAGACATCATGGATTGTAACATACTCTGTTTCACGGAAACATGGCTCTCTCAGGATATACGTACATAGGATATATATATATATATATATATGAGTCATACATATATGAGTCCGTACAGTCAGTTGGGTTCTCAGTTCATCGCTCAGACAGGAATAAATATCTCTCCGGGAAGAAGAAGGGTGGGGGTATATGTTTTATGATTAACTACTCATGGTGGGATTGTGATAACATACAGGTCCTCAAGTTCTTTTGTTCACCTGACCTAGAATACCTCACAATCAAATACTAGTCAAGGATCATATCACCTCTACCTTACCTGACACCCTAGACCCACTTCAATTTGCTTACCACCCCAATAGATCCACAGACGATGCAATCGCCATCACACTGCACACTGCCCTATCCCATCTGGACAAGAGGAACACCTATGTAAGAATGTTGTTCATTGACTATAGCTCAGCATTCAACACCATAGTACCCTCCAATCTCATCATTAAGCAGACGATACAACAGTAGTAGGCCTGATTACCAACAATGACGAGACAACCTACAGGGAGGAGGTGAGGGCCCTGGGATTGTGGTGCCAGTAAAATAACCTCTCACCCAACAAAACAAATGAGCTGATCATGGACTTTAGGAAACAGCAAAGGAAACACCCCCTATCCACATAGAAGGGACAGCAGTGGAGAAGGTGGAAAGCTTCAAGTTCCTCGGTGTACACATCACTGACAAACTGAAATGGTCCACTCACACAGACAGTGTGGTGAAGAATGAGCTACAACGCCTCTTCAACCTCAGGAGGCTGAATAAATGTGTCTTGCCACCTAAAACCCTCACAAACTTTTACAGATGCACAATTGAGGGCATCCTGTCGGGCTGTATCACCGCCTGGTACTGCAACTTCACCAGCACAGACAAATAGAAACATCTGGAGAGCCCGCAACCGGAGGGCACTCCAGAGGGTGGTGTGGTCTGCCCAACACATCACCGGGGCAAACAACCTGCCCTCCAGGACACCTACAGCATCCGATGTCACAGGAAGGCAAAAAAGAAAATCAAGGACAACAACCACCCGAGCCACTGCCTGTTCACCCCGCTATCCTCCAGAAGGAGAGGTCAGTACAGGTGCATCAAAGCTGGGACAGAGAGACTGAAAAACAGCTTCTATCTCAAGGCCATCAGACTGTTAAACAGCCATCACTAGCACATTAGAGGCTACTGCCCTATATACATAGACATGAAATCACTGGCCACTTTAATAATGGAACGCGTGTCACTTTAATAATGTTTACATATTTTGCATTACTCATCTCATATGTATATACTCTATTCTATCATATTCTGCTGTATCAGTCTATGCTGCTCTGACACTGCTCACCCAAATATTTCTATATTATTAATTCCATTACTTTACTTGAACTTTACTTTACTAGATTTGTGTGTATTGTGTGTATTGTTGTGAAATTGTTCGTCATTACGTGTTAGATAATACTGCACTGTTGTAGCTAGAAACACAAACATTTAGGTACACCTGCAATAATATCTGCTAAACA
Organism: Oncorhynchus kisutch; assembly: GCF_002021735.2. NCBI lineage: Eukaryota > Metazoa > Chordata > Actinopteri > Salmoniformes > Salmonidae > Oncorhynchus > Oncorhynchus kisutch. Next base: position 55,961,481 of record NC_034183.2, read on the forward strand.
CGTGTATGTGACAAATAATGTTTGATTTGATTTGATGTCACCCTGTCACCAGTAGAACCTGATGAACAACATGAGTGTGAAGAATATGGCCATGCTTATTGTCCTACCAGATCCGTGACGAGAATGTTCTAGCTACTGTATCCCTCTGTCCTTAGACTCTTGTTGGAGATAGCCGTCCAGTTTATCAGGTGCCAGGCTTCCATGACTGTTATGATTGTGTATTTACAAGTTCATTACAATTAGCTATTTGCTTTAGCGCCATTTGTACCTGATAGAGCAGATCTAGTCTCACGTGGAAGTTAGCCGTCTGATGTGATCGAGAGACTCATTGGGGGAGGGAAACTAAAACAGACCCAGAAATTTGGACCAGATGCACATTTGAGTGCCCCAGGACTGTCTATTTACTTTATGCTGTTATATTTTATGCTGCATTTACCACTCATAGAAAATAGCTGGTTAAACAATCCAAGCATTGTTCACATGGCCTATGCTTCCATGGCAGTCACTGATCAGCATGTTTCGAACAATATATTTTTGAAACAGGAAAATGTACACATGTCCTGCACTTTTATGAGCATTTAAAACATAATCCATGAAATATATAATATTTGGATTTTGATTTTTTTTAAACAATCACAAGTCAGGCGCCTCCCCCAATGCTCGAATGGGCAGGTCGCCGCTGGCAGAAGGGAGCCTGTGTGAAATTACACAAATAATTCAAGTCGTACCCGTCAAGCTATTTTTCAATGCAGTCAATGTATTTTCTTCCGGACACAGGCAAGAGGGGGGAAAAAAACACTTTGATTTACAGTGCATGACTTGAACAGTTCCCTATCTGAACAATCTGCAGGGCCCATCTCAGTATGTGCCACAGACCACTGTCTTTAAACCACTGTGACAGCACACCTCAACAAGAAAGAAGTCTCCATTCTGTCTCCAACATGTCAGATCATCTTATCAAAGGCAAAGTCACTCTTCGAATGGCTGTGAAAAGCACGGAGCAGGCACTGAGACTACTAGGATTAAAATAATTAATGTTGGACAAAATTGAAAGATAAAAAGACTCCATCTCCAAGCCTACCAGTAAAAACTACTACTAATCATTACCATTACTGCTGTTACTTACACAGTTTATGACACGTAATAGGACTGTTCAACTGCTCAACCTTTACGTAACACAGTCTTAACCATAACTCACAGTCTTCCTCACCTTATTCTAATACAACTAATAAAGAGATCCCTGGAGCCAAATGTTCCCGTTCAGTAGTCCCATTGCGACAGTGCTACTGGTGGAGTTGGTTGCTGTAGCTCACAGCACCAGGCAGCAGCAATAGCAGTCTCCCTCAGCCTCTCCTCCCTATCCTCCACAACCTCCTCAGGCCTCACAATGTTGTCAAACTTTTCATTCGCTACCACGTACACGAGGGCATGATTACTGCACTACCTGTGCGATAGAGACATTTCCTCTGTGGTGTAGGTTCCTTTCATTAAAGCACAGCCATACATCTTCCCTGTGTCGTGGTGGTGTACAGGGAGTGCAGCCAGCCTCCATCCAGGGGAGCATACAGACATACACACTGTATCATTTGTGGCAACCTGTTAACACTGGGCTCACCTTTTTAATTCTGATTTAGAGGGTGAAGTGAGGAGTTGTGTGGAGGTGCTGATGATACAACCCTTCACACCAGGCCCGCTGAACAAAAGAGCCGACGGAGACCGGCTCTCCTCCAATAGACACATGAATCATCGTTGACAAGGCTCCTCCCTCCTGGTGTTGCCGCCATGAATTATCTACCTTTGTAAAGGCCTTGATCAATTAGTCATTTGTTCAACTGTGGCCCACAATTAATGCATGCGATTCCCAATGCTGCTAGTTCCTAACATGTTGTGCATTACTTGATGCTGCCAATTAAAGGATCAGGCAGACACTAGGACTCGGATCCGATATGGGGTTGCTTTGTCATGGGATTCATCTGAAACCTGCAGCGCCTCTGAAGGTGGTGGTTGGGAAAGCATCTCTCTCAGATTGATGTCCTCAGGAATGCTGTTGGAGAATACATTTTTTTGATAAATTCAGAGAGTGGGTGCCATTCACCTGAATTGGCGACTATAGATAGCAGGTTTCTGAACAGAATATGAAACGGAAGCGGAGGGGGCGAAATGGAGATGTCTCTCCTTCGTTCAAGCTGAATACTGATTGGATGCGTGTTTGGCCCCAGTGCTCCGCAGCAGCATGCAGCTTCCCGGAGCCCACTCCAAGCACACCGATGCATGCGTCAGGGGTGCTGTAGTGCGTGAGGCTTACTGTAATTGGAGCAATCTGTTCCCTCAACCTGGAACTGCTGGGGCTTCCAGGGCTGTTGATGTGTTTGGAGTCATAACCCCATGCAAGATGTCCTCCTTTTCCCCCAGATCCATTAGCGGACAGTGTGGCATCAGACCTGTTGTCTGAGGAGGCTCCAACCTCTGCTCCGGCACCACATGCTCCCTGCTGTACCTGGTTGGTTGCACGTTGACATCTTCACTTGCCAACACTTCCAGAAGATTGTCTGCTTCTCTTATTCAGAGATATTTGCGCTGACACCATCTCTGTGCTCTCTCACCTCCTGGTTTTAATGTGATTTACAGTGAGCACCTAGCATTTAAATGTACCTGTGTATTAGTGGTACTGATTGCCTCACATGACTTTCAGATATGCTTTTGTAATGTGGACTTATTGGTCAATGGTTTGTGATGGTGTTGATAGCCTTTTCTCGTAGACAACAAATGCAGGGGAGAAGGTGTTAATCATTCCGCAAATAGGATTTACAGTATATGGCAATACCATCTATCATCTAGACTCAGGAGGACAGTGTGTGTGAAACATCTAACTTGACACGATTTCAAGTAAACTGTAGAATTGCATTTTTGCTTTGCTACAATTACATCAGTCTTTTTATGAAAAGCCCAGTAAGGTTAAATTACGACCATATTGTGCTGACATGTTATAATATTTAATATCCTGGTTTTACTGACCATAGAACTCACTGAACTCACTTTTGAATAGCTGTCACATTATTACGCTATGTTGAAAGATTTCCCCCGAATTCTATTGCACATTTAATCTAATAGCTAAGAGAAATATAGTCCAAACTGTTGGTCTGGTCTGTATAATCTAGAGTAAAGTCTTAAAGCAGGAGATGTCCTAAGAGCACAATGAGTCATAACCTACATCAGCCATTTCTAAGCCTGTGTGATTTGCATTAGTCTTATATATTTGATTTTACTGTCACATGCTTGACAGGCACTCAGGCCATCAGTAGAGCGGCGACGTGTGAGAGAGAAAGAGGAGAGGGGGGGGGGGGGGGGGGAGTCTGAAACAGGTTTCAGGTGATCTCTACAGGAGTCTTAACCCATGTAATAGAGCAGGGCCATGCTCTCTCAACTGGAAAGCAGCATACATAAACAGCCACATACATCCTCACATTAAAATCAAAGTGGATGGACTACCATCAAAGAGGCTAGGGCAGATGCATGACATTTTCTGGCTCATTTAAACCCCTTTTCTTCCTTTTTCTTCTCCAAATTAGACATGCTTTGTTGGAGGAGTCACGTCCTCAGAGGGAGGGATTAGTGTTGTGGGTCTCGTTTGAAGTGCACAGCTGAAAAGAGGTGTGCTCATGTTGTGAAAAGAATCCATCTGTATTTAATGTCTTTGATTGTTATTTGTCTCTCTGAAGGGACTTCACTGCAATTTGGGGTAAGTGCTATTCACCCAGACTTTACTACCTCAAAGACAAGGCCATCATAATATTCACCCAGAATTACCATGAGAAATGAATGAACAGAAATCTATGCCCTATATCCCGCCATCAATGACAGCGGGAGGACAGCGCCTCATCAAATCCATTTAATTGGATCAAATGACATAGCCAGTAATTATTTAGATATTTCCCATATCTCGTAATAGGACCTCCAGAGCTACTGAGGAGCTGTGATGCAATGGTACAGCGCGACAATATAGATTACAGACATGCAACTACTGAGCAAATGTAGAGACTGCTATGAATGGTTGTGCCACCAAGACAATGTGGCACTGTGTGCAAAAAAAAAAAAAAAAGTAGGGCACCAGCTCTCTGTGCCAGGCAGCACTAAGCAGCATTACGGACAGTGGCAGGGGTGAAGGAGATGTACCAAAGAGGTGTGCTTCACTGGTCATCACTCACACTTACCCCCATGACAAGAACCTATGGCAAGGCTACTTATCTAGTGCACTCCGTAGAGAAAAACCCTCCCCCAATGTCCTGGAGAATTACCAAGCCTGAGACTAGGATAAACACCTTAGTCTCCTTAGAGGGCTGTGAGAGTTTGGGTTTTATGCCAAGCTATTGGCTAGATTGTTATGAGTGATATATTGTTGTGTTCTTGTTGAAATTCATTATGCAGCAATGCCTGTTTCTTAAACCATTTCGGGAGAGTAATAGAGGAAACATTTTTATTAGAGCAGTACATAGTAAGGATGTGAGATGGCCTCTAATTCTTTGTCTACTTTTTTGCAAAACTATTCAAAGTAATGTGGGAATTAGAAGTTACAGTCTTCCTTGACAGGAGTCGACGATTCCTTATTTTGTGTGGTTCAATATTATAATTTATCCTTAGATCAGTCGAAGAGCAATCACATTAATGTAATGTGCTGAAATATTCATCCCTCACATGTATCATGAATGACAATGGCTGTAAAAAGAAAGGACACATAGACAGATTTGAATCTTAGCTGTGGAGGGGGAGGAGAGTGGGAGCAGACCATTGTAGTCTTAAGCCATGACTATTGGCAGAGATATCTGGAGACAACAGTGGAGAAGTGGAGTCGGCAGATTGACTCCTTTGTGATATTAATGAAATTCCCTGATCCATAGTGGGCTGAGCTGTCATCAATTATGATACACAAAGGAAGTGGCAGTCGTGAAGAGATGAGGATGAAGAGACGAGTGTTTGTGTTTTATAATCTAGCTCATCTGAGAATAGTTTTATTTTACCCAAGTCAGTTAAGAGCAAATTCTTATTTTCAATGACGGCCTAGGAACAGTGGGTTAACGGCCTTTTTCAGGGGCAGAATGACAAATTTGAACCTTGTCAGCTCAGGGATTCGAACTTGCAACCTTTCGGTTACTAGCCCAACGCCCAACCACTAGGCCACCCTGCCAGTGCCCAGCTTTATCAGTATGTATGTAGTGTACATTCACTGATATGAATCACTTTTCAAATCATAGAGCCTGTTTCACCCAGCTGTGCAAACATAATCTTGTCTCTAAAATACAACAATACCCCCATTCAACAGAAGGGTCATGAATACTGTGTCATAATGTAAATGTTTCAAAACAATTTACTAGCGCATCAGCATCATTCTTTATCTGATAGCAGTGAAAGGCTAACAGTAGCTAGCCCATCATCAAAAATGTCCCGGAGTTCATTCAATGTTTTAGAGAACATGAATATCGCTGCCCTAAATTCTTTGTTCAACTGAAACAACCATATTTTCTGCAGCACACACAGTTTTATGTCCAGATGAATTTCACTCAGCAAAATCACCTTCTGCCAGAATAACCAACTAAATGAAATTGGATATTTAACCTTTCCCCCAGATAACTTCTGAAAAGGGAAAAGGTACTACTCATCGGCTTTGGCCAAGATATAACCATTTCCAGTTATCATAAGACAATGGGTGACGCAGCACAATAAGTTATGACATTCCCTTATAAAAGGTGACACATTGCAGCGGAGTGGAGGTGATTGGCTCACCCAACGTGACCCTCCAGATCACCGTTTCATTAGTGTTAACAAAATGTTCCCCACCGTCAAGGGTAAGCACCCAGCGAGCACATTTGGTTCCTTGGAAGTGGTGGGAACGCATGTTTTTGGTTTCGCGTTGCTTGTGGGAACGAAGCCATACGTTTCCTGCCGGGTAAAAACAGATGCTCAAATTTAGCCAGTTCTGGAAACGTTTATTTTTAGGTTCTAGGGAGGTCTGAGAACATTTTACTCGGGAGGTTTTATTAATGCTTTGAGAGCAAAAAATGAAAGCTTATTTGGAGGTTTTTGAATAACTTCCATAACACTTTCACTGAATGTTTCATAAAGGCCTTTAATAACACTGCTAGATTATTTGGGGTTATCTTTAAAAAAAAACTCCAAACACAGATACTGTAGACCACATACACTACCGTTCAAAAGTTTGGGGTCACTTAGAAATGTCCTTGTTTTTGAAAGAAAAGCACATTTTTTGCCCATTAAAATAACATCAAATTGATCAGAAATACAGTGTAGACATTGTTATTGTTGTAAATGACTATTGTACCTGGAAACGGCAGATTTTAATGCAATATCTACATAGGCATACAGAGACCCATTATCAGCAACCATCACTCCTGTGTTCCAATGACATGTTGTGTTAGCTAGTCCAGGTTTATCATTTTAAAAGGCTAATTGATCATTAGAAAACCCTTTTGCAATTATGTTAGCACAGCTGAAAACTGTTGTTCTGATTAAATAAGCAATAAAACTGGCATTGTTTAGACTAGTTGAGGCTCAAAATGGCCAGAAAGAAATAACTTTGTTCTGAAACTCGTCAGTCTATTCTTGTTCTGAGAAATGAAGGCTATTCCATACGAGAAATTGCCAAGAAACTGAAGATCTTGTACAACGCTGTGTATTACTCCCTTCACAGAACAGAGCAAACTGGCCCTAACCAGAATAGAAAGAGGATTGGGAGGCCCCGGTGCATAACTGAGCAAGAGGAACATTAGAGTGTCTAGTTTGAGAAACAGATATCTCACAAGTCCTCAACTGGTAAATCAAATCAAATCAAATTTATTTATATAGCCCTTCGTACATCAGCTGATATCTCAAAGTGCTGTACAGAAACCCAGCCTAAAACCCTAAACAGCAAGCAATGCAGGTGTAGCTAGGCTAGGAAAAACTCCCTAGAAAGGCCAATACCTAGGAAGAAACCTAGAGAGGAACCAGGCTATGTGGGGTGGCCAGTCCTCTTCTGGCTGTGCCGGGTGGAGATTATAACAGAACATGGCCAAGATGTTCAAATGTTCATAAATGACCAGCATGGTCGAATAATAATAAGGCAGAACAGTTGAAACTAGAGCAGCAGCACAAAGTCAACAGTGAAGAGGCGACTTCAGGATGCTCTCCTTCTATCAAATCAAAGCAAATCAAAATGTTTTTGTCACATGCGCCGAATACAACAAGTGTAGACTTTACTGTGAAATGCTTACTTACAAGCCCTTAACGAACAGTGCAGTTCAAGAAGAAAATATTTACCAAGTAGACTAAAATAAAAAGTAATAATAAAAGTAACACAATAAGAATAAGAATAACGATGCTATATTCAGGGGGCACCAGTACCGAGTCAGTGTGCAGGGGTACAGGCGAGTTGAGGTAATCTGTACATGAAGGTGGGGGCAAAGTGACAATGCATAGGTAACAAACAAACTGCGAGTGTACAAAAGGGATGGGGGGGTTCAATGTAAATTGTCCGGTGGGGATTTTATGAATTGCTCAGCAGTCTTATGGCTTGGGGGTAGAAGCTGTTGAGGAGCCTTTTGGTCCTAGACTTGGTGCTCCGGGACCACTTGCCGTGCGGAAGCAGAGAAAACAGTCTCTGACAATTTTAGGGGCTTTCCTCTGACACCACCTATTATATACAGTTAAAGTCGGAAGTTTACATACACTTAGGTTGGAGTCATTAAAACTTGTTTTTCAACCACCTCACACATTTCATGTTAACAACTATAGTTTTGGCCAGTCGGTTAGAACATCTACTTTGTGCATGACACAAGTAATTGTTCCAACAATTGTTTACAGACAGATTATTTCACTTATAATTCACTGCATCACAATTCCAGTAGATCAGAAGTTTACATACACTAAGTTGACTGTGCCTTTAAACAGTTTGGAAAATTCCAGAAAATTATGTCATGGCTTTAGAATCTTCTGATAGGCTAATTGACATAATTTGAGTCAATTGGCGGTGTACCTGTGGATGTATTTCAAGGCCTACCTTCAAACTCAGTGCCTCTTTGCTTGACATGGGAAAATCAAAAGAAATCAGCCTAGACCTAAAAAAAAAGGAATGTAGACCTCTACAAGTCTGGTTCATCCTTGGGAACAATTTCCAAATGCCTGAAGGTACCACGTTCATCTGTACAAACAATAGTACGCAAGTATAAACACCATGGGACAACGCAGCCGTCATATCGCTCAGAAAAAAATATGCATTCTGTCTCCTAGAGATGAACGTACTTTGGTCCGAAAAGTGCAAATCAATCCCAGAACAACAGCAAAGGAACTTGTGAAGATGCTGGAGGAAACTGGTACAAAAGTATCTATATCCACAGTAAAATTAGTCCTATATCGACATAACGTGAAAGGCCGCTCAGCAAGGAAGAAGCCACTGCTCCAAACCTGCTATAAAAAAGCTAGACTACGGTTTGCAACTGTTCATGGGGACAAATATCGTACTATTTGGAGAAATGTCCTCTGGTCTGATGAAACAAAAATAGAACTGTTTGGCCATAATGTCCATCGTTATGTTTGGAGGAAAAGGGGGGAGGGTTGCAAGCCGAAGAACACCATTCCAACTGTGAAGCACGGGGGTTGCAGCATCATGTTGCGGGGGTGCTTTGCTGCAGAAGAGCTGCTGGTGCTCTTCACAAAATAGATGGCATCACGAGAAGGAAAATTCGAAATGGACATTGACCCCAAGCATACTTCCAAAATTGTGGAAAAATGGCTTAAGGACAACAAAGTCAAGGAATTGGAGTGGCCATCACAAAGCCCTGACCTCAATCCCATAGAACATTTGTGGGCAGAACTGAAAAAGCATGTGCGAGTAAGGAGGCCTACAAAGCTAACTCAGTTACACCAGCTCTGTCAGGAGGAATGGGCCAAAATTCTGTACATGAAGGTGGGGGCAAAGTGACAATGCATAGGTAACAAACAAACTGTGAGTGTACAAAAGGGATGGGGGGGTTCAACTTATTGTGGAAGCTTGTGGAAGGCTACCCGAAATGTTTGACCCAAGTTAAACAATTTAGGCAATGCTACCAAAAAACGAATTGAGTGCATGTAAACTTCTGACCCACTGGGGATGTGATGAAAGAAATTAAATCTAAAATAAATCATTCTCTCTAATATTATTCTGACATTTCACATTCTTAAAATAAAGTGATGATCCTAACCGCCCTAAGACAGGGAATTTTTACGAGGATTAAAGTCAGGAATTGTGAAAAATTTAATTAAATTGTATTTGCCTAAGGTGTATGTAAACTTCCGACTTCAACTGTACGTACAGTCACTGTGTGGATGACGTCATCAATGCACTTATTGATGAAGTCGATGACTGAGGTGGTGCATTCCTCAATGCCATTGGATGAATTCTGGAACATATTCCATTCTGTGCTAGCAAAACAGTACTGTAGTGTAGCATCCACGTCATCTGACCACTTCCGTATTGAGCGAGTCACTGGTACTTCCTGCTTTAGTTTTTGCTTGTAAGCAGGAATCAGGAGGATGGAATAATGGTCAGATTTGCCAAATGGAGGTCAGGGCATCTCTGTGTGTGGAGTAAAGGTGGTCTTGCATTTCTTTTCCCCTGGTTGCACATGTGACATGCTGGTAAAGATTTGGTAAAACTGATTTAAAAAAGAAATACAAGACCACCTTTACTCCATACACAGAGATGCATACATCACACAGAGATGCATACATTAAAGTCCCCGGCCACTAGGAGCTACACCCTTGGCTGAGCATTTCTTCTTTGCTTATGGTCTTATAGAGTTGGTTGATAGCGGCCTTAGTGCCAGCTTCGTTTTGTGGTGGTAAATAGATGGCTATGAATAATACAGATGAGAGGTCTCTTGGTAGATGCGGTCTACAGCTTATTATAAGGTACTCTACCTCAGGTGAGCAATACCTTGAGACTTCATTAATATTAGACATCGTGCACCAGCTATAATTGACAAAAAAGACACATACCCCCACCCCTCGTCTTACCTGAGGCAGCGTCTCTGTTCTGCCGGTGCATGGAAAATCCCGCTAGCTCTATATTGTCCTTATCTTCGTTCAGCCACGTCTCGGTGAAACATAAGATGTTACAGTTTTTAATGTCCCGTTGGTAGGATAATCTTAATCGTAGGTCATCCATTTTATTGTCCAATGATTGCACGATAACGAGAAGAATGAAAGGCAGAGGGAGTTTACTCGCAAAATGCCCCCAAAAGAACTACATTTTTATTATTTGATTTGTGTTTGCAGCTCTGCCTAAAAGGCCAACATCAAGGAGTCGCCTCTTTACTGTTGAACATGACTTTAAATAGAACCGTGAGGGAACCTTTTGGAAATGTTACGCTAAAGTCCTGAAATTCCCACAGAAGAATGTTTTTTTTAAAATGCTCTATTAACTATTTGAGAACATTCCCAATGTCAAACCAGTTATAAAACCTTCCTAGAACATCATCAAAATGCAAATGAAATTTAACCATGTTTGAACTTTTAGGAAATGTTTTCTTAAAGTAATGAAATATAGAAAAAACGTTTCCGTAAATGTGCTGAGAATGTTCCAAAGCCAAGCAACTATCCTGTACCATTCCCAGAAAGTTGTGGGATGGTTGTATGCAAATAACCATAGGACAACCAGACTCTCAGCAAGCTCTAAGAAACAAATGGTTCTCAGAACGTTATGCATTAGCTGGGCAGAGATTAAGGGACTGGGGTTCACTGTCACCTTCACTTTACTGTGTGTGTGTGTAGGTATGTGTGCGTGTATGAGTGTGTATTTGTGTGCTGTTTAGAGTTTCCACCAATGAGGGTTGATTTTCCCTAGTCAATGTGTGTCAGTGAAAGTGGAATTTATTATGTGTCAGACCTCTATAAGCAGGGCTTGCCAGTGTCACAATTGCTAGGGGAAAGCTATTATGCCTCGGACTGGAGCTGAGAAACTATTAAAAACAATAGCAACATCATGTGAACGGCAGATAAACCACAGTCAGAAGCAAGGAAAAATGTCCCTTTTAAATTGGAAGAATTTTCCAAGGGAGGCTGCAGCTGGATTTATGTCTTCAAGTATGGTCCTTGACCCAATGGTGTCTTCTCTTTACAGCTGCAGGGCCTACCCAGAGTGCATTAGGAGGGTTGGACTCAGGAGAGTCCCCAAAGTGCATCAGAGCACTTTCTAATTACTGCAGTATAAAACCCGTAACAGAACCACCGTGACTTAAACCTCCCCGGAACAGTCTGTTGTTTATGCTACCCTCGTTTCACAAGGACAAAGGAACAATAACATTGATGCTTCACGTTTTAATATTTTTTCCAGGCAGATATTATCGATGTTGTTGTAAAGCAAAACATATACCATGCTTGTACCTTTGGTGTCATGATTATATTAAAGTGAGAGGCAGATAAATGAAAGTTCATTATTTTGGGAGGGGGTGTCAGTCAGCTTTGTGTTCTGAAACCGTGACACCCTTTGAAGTTTCAAAAGCAATGATGCCCACATGTTTATTATTATTGACATTCAGGCCAGCCCAGGTTGGCGCATTAGCTACAGGTCACGGAGCCCTAACAGTCAACATGAATAATGACACAGAACACCATCTGGGGGACTTCAAAGCTTCACATTAGTCTGTGATTAACACCGGAGTTAGGACGAGGGTCACTAAGCAAATCCAAATTACAGTACACAACTGTACGTGCATTCATTAGATACACATGTATTCAAATGTGCAATATAAAAAGCTGTCACTCACTCAGCCGTATGTAAATCATTTTAACACAACAGCATATACTCCCTGACTACACCTAGAATGTACATAAATTACCAGAAAGATATACCGTATATGAATGTTACAGGTATTACCAATAATCCCATCGCATTAATGTTCATGAGTGGAAAAGGTCATTTTTACAAACATAATGAATGCATCATAAATCTCACATACTGCTGTCAAATGATATTGGCATTCCACCTTTGTGTCTAATGGAGAGGCAGACATAGCAGAGCATTGCATTAGTATGTTCTGGGCACTGCGTCTCACTGCTCTTCAGCTGCACAGCTCTGCTCTACTCTACCTGAGGCTGTCGTCTCCCAGTGATTGGTAAGCCTCTCCAGCCTGAGTCACTGTGTGTCTTCAGATTGTAAGAGCACGGAGTACTCTTTCCAACCTCTGTAAGCAGCTGCTTGGGGGGGAGGAGGAGAGACCTTGGAGATGCCTGATGTAATGAAGCCCGCAGACAAGTGCTGCTTCTCAGAAACCCATTGTCCTTGAGAACACGATGCACTGCTTTTGTTTTAAGTGATTCGGGATGGGAGAGAACAGTCAGAGCAACATTACCAGGAAAAACAAAGAGAGCGGAACATGATGAAAATAAGCAAATTACATTTGATAATGCCATGTTCTCCCCAAGTTTTCATTGCAATTTTATATACTTATTTGGAAAACATATGAATACCAAACATATGAATACCAAAGCAGAATACCAAACTGCTGTAGTTTCACATATTCCAATATGTTCTATGTTATTTGTAGGTTGGAACATTAACGGTGCTGTCACGGCAGATTTCCTCCTCTTCCTCTGAAGAGGTGAAACAAGGATCGGACCAATACGCAGCGTGGTAGGTGTCCATGGTTTTAATACGAAAAAAACCCCAATAAACGTGAACTAACCGAAACAGTCCCGTGTGGCACAAACACTGACACAGGAAACAATCACCCACAAAATACCCAAAGAATATGGCTGCCTAAATATGGTTCTCAATCAGAGACAACGAAAGACAGCTGCCTCTAATTGAGAACCAATCTAGGCAACCATAGACATACAATTTACCTAGACAGGACACAGCCCCATAAACATACAAACCCCTAGACAAGACAAAACACATAAATCCCCCATGTCACACCATGACCTAATGAAAATAATAAAGAAAACAAAGATAACTAAGGCCAGGGCGTGACAGGTGCACATCAAAGCTTTTATTTCCCCTATTGTACTATACTGCCAGTCACATTCTGATAAAGGTCCACAAAGCACACGCGTCCCTGGGTCACTTGTCTTTTCAGTTCACTGCAACAAACACTCAAACTGGACAGTTTTATCTCAATCTCTTCATTCAAAGACTCAATCATGGACACTCTTACTGACAGTTGTGGCTGCTTTGCGTGATGTATTGTTGTCTCTACCTTCTTGCCCTTTGCGCGGTTGTCTGTGCCCAATAATGTTTGTACCATGTTTTGTGCTGCTACCAGATTGTGCTGCTGACATGTGTTGCTACCATGTTGTTGTCATGTGTTGATGTCTTGCTATGTTGTTGTCTTAGGTCTCTCTTTATGTAGTGTTGTGTTGTCTCTCTTGTTGTGATGTGTGTTTTGTCATATATATATATGACAAAACACACATCACAAGGAGGCCGTCAATATAAATAAAAATGTGTGAATTACGTACACAACGGTTTAATCAAAACACACACATGCACAAAATTATATACACACATCATACGTAATTGGATTGAAGGTACATGACAATAGGAAACTCATTTGTTCACCACGCATCACTCTAACCTGCCCTGCGTTGCAACATAGTTTGGCATGTCACAAGTGGAGGATGTGAACATATTCTTCACCACCTTAAACTTGAACATTTCTTAGAATTTGAAGTAGACGTTTTTTCCTCATCATCGTCCTTCATTGCCTGCTTCTAAATCATCATTTCATTCAGACCCTCCTCTCTGACACATTGTTCCTCAACATATCCTAGGAAGAAAAGGGTCAGCTCCCGTGCATCTCTGGCAGCCAGAGTACTATACACCCTATCTGCAATGACAGAGGACAGAGGAAGCCATATTGCTGTCGGAAGAGAATAATGCAAACGTAATTACCGTTAGCTATTAACTAAAGCCCAACTCAGCTCAGTCTCCTAATTGTCATGACAGCTAAAACATTTTTGTCTTCCGTTCGTGTGAAGCTTAGAAGGACCCCCAGCTCTGTAGCTGTAACTGGTGTGAATGGGGCGATATGGGCGTCTTCGATGACTGTGGCATGGTGGCTTAAGTTTCCCCCCTGTCTGTTCAACATGAATAATTGTGGTGGAATTTGAGCATGCTGATCATGAAATGTGTAAGGCTAATCCAATCATTTCCAGTAGAAATTGGGGATCTGAGAAATACACTAAACCCGAGAAGGAGGTCTTCACATGTTGTGGAAAAATAGAAAGTGTTTGATGTCTTTAATTTAATAATGTGTCACCCTTGTATGAAAGAGTTAAAAGTTTGTCATAATTTGCTCAAAAACATTTGCATACATTTCTAACTTCTTCCGTTGGAAATGCATATCAAATTTGTACTCTCAGTCGATGTGACAACATTCATTTGATAAATGAGGATGAATATGCTCATGTCTCATGTACAGCATAGTCTCTAAAGTCTTCTCATGAGGTTGACTAGGCAATCCAAGGTGTTGTATGCGTTGTGTTACTCAGATAGTATGATCCCACCAGTCTAAGGACTGCGGCATAGGAGTGACACCACCTGTCACAAGACAAAGAGACAATTTTCTTACTTCTAAGAAGTTATTTGAGGCAGTGTGACAATTCTTTGTCTTCATTGTGATTCAACAACAGGAAGTAGTCTATTTATCACTGTCTAGTGAGTAGAGGTGTATCTAGTTGTCATAAAAAGGTCACCATATTCACTGGACTCTGGGGTCTCTGCCGATTAAGAAGATCACATCTTTGTTTAGTTTCTCAAAGGAAGTGAAGAAAGATGATTAAAGAGTTGTTTTTCAACCTTGGAGTCTGACCTCTTCACAACAAGGTATTTTACAGAATGAATCAGCATTCTGCCAAAATACACAGAAGATTATTTGTAAAGGGAGAGACCATTTTCCCCTTAATAATACCAACTCTTATCACCTTGTCTATTTCATTCAAATCTGAAATGTTTTCCATTGCCTTTGTTAAGTCTTCATTACCTTTTAACCACATGGATATGAACTCGGCATGGGTTATTATGTATTTTCATTGAGTTGAATTACAATAGAATAGCCATATAAAGTTAGATTCTCTTATTCGGTAAACCCAAAATGACATCATTGTGACGTTTCAACTTTTCATCCAACATTACGGCAACAGATGAAGCTGAAGTGCACTTGATCCAGCGAAGAGTTCAAAGTATCTGACAATTTGACAGAAAGGCAGTGAGACGCATTCAAGATCTAAGACAAATTAGGCTCTAAGTATCGGTTCAGATCTTAGAATAAACAGAGCAACTGCAAAAATATATATTTTTTTTAACAAAAAATAAACATTTATCAATTGAATGAAGCTATGGTAACTGACTGTCAAACATCAGTTGCCATAGCAAACATCCTTTGAAGTATGCATATTAAAAGATGCAAGGTCAAGATACCATCCACTGACCCTGTTTAGTGATGATCAGGAAAACTTTTTGTTACTTCAAAAATAAGTTGACACATCAGTACTTTTACCAAATTCAGTTACGATTTAATTTCCCTGGGGTGCCGCTCTCTGCTAATTTCATATTCTAATCTCGTTAATCAGATTCGATGTGATATAGAGGTAAATTAGATTTGTAGTTATTGGCATGCATGTATGTAATTACATAATCATATGGATAAGAACTTGCCATTGTATTGGGAAGTGTGAGAGAGGAGATTGAGAAACTATGTCCCATATATATCATGTATCAATATAATGCAGACTGGTGTTGATTCTCATTTAGTTGGCTGAATAAACCAGGCCCTGAATTAGACAAGCAGGTCAGCGACCAGGCGATGATGGGTCTGGCATTTTGTTGTGCAAGATTTCTCTCTTACAAAGTACTGTCAAATTGAAGAGAATACAAAATTAACATATTCCAATTTGTTTGAGCAGTATTTTGTTGTGAAACATTTCTCTCTTCATTGGAATACACAGATAGTATGAACATTCATCCAATTCAAGACCAATGACCATATTTGCATTGACTAGTTTAATTAATGACACATTACTATTGATTTAATCCATTTCCTGACCAATATCCCTCAACGTCAGCTGACGCAAATTAATTTCTCCATCCAGCTTACTATCACTCTTTTTTCAGGGCACACAACGATTCCAACACCATGATTGGAGGTAATTGCACTCCTTTACAACTGCACTCAGGAGAACTTACACAGCCGAGGAGGAAAACATATATAGTGTAGCCATTCATTTGCCATCTTCAAAAAAGGGCATCAGCGATCTGTGAAATCACTTTGTTCGTTTGAGATGGTTGCACATTCTGTCCATTTATGTCTGATAATGACTTAGATTATGTGCCTCTCCCTCTCTGCCTGCCTACTTTTGGAAATTGCAGTAAGTCAGACTGGAGCATTCCCATACCCCCACTTCCTGACGAAAACCTTTAACAGCCTCAGCCTCATACTAATCAAAAGAACATATTAAAGAATGGGAAGTTCCAGTAATTCCAGGCTCTGGGTAAGCGAGCCACAGTTTGTATGCTGCGATCCATGAAATAATATGTCAATAGGATAGCAGAAAACATGTGAAGTCCCTCCCACCGATTCATTTTTTATCATCAGTCTTCAGTTCTGCCCATGTGGTTTTATTGCTCCATGGGAAGTCTCTGGCACTGGCGCTCCAGTCTCTATTTTGCCACTGATGTTTCATGAGGAATGCTGTACATTCCTGTAATTAGCAAGCCTTTGAATGGAATCCATCATTTCTGCTGTGTAGATGCGCCTATAACAGTTCCAGTTCCATTATATGTATTACTCCACGTATATTGATTGAAGGCAGATGCTGAGAGGGGGATGGAGGTTGAATAGACTTCCATGGGGGGATTTCTGATTGAACGTTAGTGTGAGCCCTATTTACCAGTCTAATAGCCTCTATCATGTGCTGCATATAGCAATTTCAAACCAATGCAGTCCCCATCAACTGAAGTCCACAGCAAGCTGATCCCCCTATTTAACAGAGGATCTCTTGTGAGAGGTTTACTGATTTCCCCATTGTGAAGTACTTCTTTTAAATAAACATATTCCTATTCCACCATACTGGGTATTAATACCTTACATCATGCAGCTGTGGATGCTCCTCAACATGACCCTATCCTTTATGGTTGAACCAGACTCACAAAACATCCTGCTCATTTTGGTGGGTAGTTCAATAGTGTAGTCAGTTCAATATTTACATTTACATTTTAGCCATGGAAGTCATTACATTGCAACGCGTGAAATGATTAAAGCAACTGTATAACTAAAATCATTTCAATCATCCACTTAAATTATCATCCGTTTAATTACTAAGATAAATTAATACTGTCAGCACAAGAAAAGCAATTACTTGTCTTTCGGTAACATTTGTGCCTTCAGAAAGTATTCACACCCCTTAAATTTTTCAACATTTTGTTTTACAGCCTGAATTTAAAATGTAATCAACATTTAACATTTTTTTTCTCACTGGCCTACACACTATACCCCATAATGTCAAAGCGGAATTATGTTTTCGAAATTTTTACAAATGAATTAAACATGAAAAACGGAAATGTCTTGAGTCAATAAGTATTCAACCCTTTTGTTATGGCAAGCCTAAATAAGTTCAGGAGTAAATATTTAGCTTAACAAGTCACATAATAAGTTACATGGACTCTGTGTTCAATAATAGTGTTTAACATGATTTTTTAATGACTACCTCATCCCTGTATCCCACACATACAATTATCTGTAAGGTCCCTCAGTCAAGCAGTGAATTTCAAAAACAGATTCAGCCACAAAGACCAGGGATAATAAAGCAGACATTGACTTTCCCTTTGAGCATGGTGAAGTTATTAATTACACTTTGGATGGTGTATCAATACACCCAATCACTACAAAGATACAGGCGTCCTTCCTAACTCAGTTGCTGGAGAGGAAGGAAACCTCTCAGGGATTTCACCATGAGGCCAATTGTGACATTTACAGAGTTTAATGGCTGTGATAGGAGAAAACTGAGGATGGATTAACAACATTGTAGTTAATCCACAATACTAACCTAATCAAAGCAGGGACAGAGAGACTGAAAAACAGCTTCTATCTCGAGGCCATCAGACTGTTAAACAGCAATCACTAACATTGAATGGCTGCTGCCAACATACTGACTCAACTCCAGTCACTGGAAAAATGTCTGTAATAAATGTAGCACTGGCCACTTCATATAATGCTTACATACCCTACATTACTCATCTCATATGTTTATACTGTATTCTATACCATCTACTGCATCTTGCCATCTTGATGTTATGGATCACTAGCTACTTTAAACAATGCCACTTCATATAATGTTTACATACCCTACATTACTCATCTCATATGTACATTTGCAAATAAATTCATAAAAAATCCTACAATGTGATTTTCTGGATTTTTTTTCTAATTTTGTCTGTCATAGTTGAAGTGTACTTATGATGAAAATTACAGGCCTCTCTCATCTTTTTACGTGGGAGAACTTGCACAATTAGTGGCTGACTAAATACTTTTTTGCCCCACTGTATATACTGTACTCTATACCATCCACTTCATCTTGCCTATGCCGTTCTATACCATCATTCATTCATTCATATATTTTTGTATGTAGATATTCTTATTCATTCCTTTACACTCGTGTATAAGGTAATTGTTGTGAAATTGTTAGGTTAGATTACTCGTTGGATATTACTGCATTGTTGTAACTAGAAGCACAAGCATTTCCCTACACTCGCATTAACATCTGCTAACCATGTGTATGTGACAAATAACATTTGATTTGATTTAATTGACAGAGTGAAAAGAAGGAAGCATGTACAGAATAAAAATATTCCAAAACATGCATCCTGTTTGCAACAATGCACTAAAGTAATTCTGAAAAAAAATGTGGCAAAGCAATTAACAGTTTGTCCTGAATTCAAAGTGTTATTTTTGGAGCAAATCAAGTACAACACATTACTGAGTACCACTCTCCATATTGTCAAGCATAGTGGTAGAAGCATCATGTTATGGGTATGCTTGTAATCATTAAGGACTGGGGAGTTTAAGGACAAAAAAAGAGCTAAGCAAAGGGAAAATCCTAGAGGAAAACCTGGTTCTGTCTGCTTTCCACCAGACACTGGGAGATGAATCCACCTTTCAGCAGGACAATAACCTAACACACAAGGCCAAATCTACATTGGAGTTGCATACCAAGACAGTGAATGTTCTTGAGTGGCCGAGTTACAGTTTTGGCTTAAATCTGCTTGAAAATCTATGGCAAGACCTGCAAATGGTTGTCTAACAATGATCAACAACCAATTTGACAGAACTTGAATAATTTAGAAAATAATAATGGGCAAATAATGCACAATCCAGGTGTGCAAAGTTCTTGGAGTCTCACCCAGAAAGGCTCACAGCTGTAATCGCTGCCAAAGGGAATTCTAATACTGTATGTGTTGACTCAGGGGGTTGAATAGTTATCTAATCAAGATATATTAGTGTTTTATTATTCATGACTTTATTTTACAAATGTTATAATTTTTCTTCCACTTTGACATTAGAGTATTTTGTGTAGATCGTTGACAAACAATGTCAGTTAAATCCAATTTAATCTCACTTTGTAACACAACAAAATGTGGAAAAAGTCAAGGGGTGTGAATACTTTCTGAAGGCACTATTTAAACAAAATTGAACATGAAGACATACTGTTATATAATATTGTATTAATCTGTATGAAATAGTCTGTCATTTTATATTTTTGCCAAACATTTCCTGATTGTCGGGCCCATTCTTAAAGCATTCCATTTTTTGGCACTGGAGCTATGATGATGATAAATTAAAATTGTCATATGCTTGACTGAACTTGAATGTGAGAGGTGAAATAGGAAAAGTTTTCCCCACATTGCTATTCACCTGGACTGCCTGTGCTGTGCAGTCTGAGAAACGTCACTGTAGTTGTAGATCAGTTGGGGATACACTTACAGCACATCTCTGTAGTATTGTCTTGTTGACAGTAGAGGTTCTCTGGAGTGGGATAGATGATTGGGTGGCAGGTAGCCTAGTGGTTAGAGCGTTGGACTAGTAACGGAATTGTTGCAAGATTGAATCCCTGAGCTGACAAGGTAAAAATATATTGTTCTGCCCCTGAACAAGGCAGTTAACCCACTGTTCCTAGGCTGTCATTGAAAATAAGAATTTGTTCTTAACTGACTTGCCTGGTTAAATAAAGGTAAAATAAATATTGATGTGTCCAGGCCCTCTGAGGTTATGTTATTCACCAATAGTTTCCTTGAAACATAGGAAAACAGCCCTTTTCATCTCATTGTGGCAACTTTTAGAAATGCTTTCCTGTCCTTGGTTACAAAACTTCAACAAACTCCCAAGGGATCTATGCATGGCTTAGCAGTCTCTCCTGTCTACATACACAGAGAAATAATGAAGTCAGAAGAGGTCAGAGAGCTCTTCAAAAGCCCTGCTCCCTTCCCAGAGTTAAGTATGTGACACTATTTCCATCGTTTGTGGAATATTAGAGGCTTGTATCCTGAACTGACAAAATATTAATTTAAATTCCACACTTGGCTAACAATTCCAACCCACAATGAGAGGATTCTTCCTTTTCCTCTGTGCTCTTTTTGGCTAAAGCTGAAAGGACACCAATTAGTTAGAGGCAGAACAACACTTCTAGCAATACCCTTCCACAACACTCAGGAGATCAGTCTCTACTATTAAAGTGAATACACTACAATGCTTCAGATGTTTCTAATTGAAACCTTTGGGACTGACTTTTTGAGCTTTGAGAAAAAGCATGTAAATGTTAGGAAAGAGCTCAAAAGATCAGAGTCCATCTTCCTGGTTGAAAACAATGTAGCAGAGGAGGCCAAGAGACAACCTCTCCCCTTCCCCTGTCAGGAATATACCAACTATCAGAAACAATACTTTACAACCTCTCCCCTTCCCCTGTCAGGAATATACCAACTATCAGAAACAATACTTTATAACCTCTCCCCTTCCCCTGTCAGGAATATACCAACTATCAGAAACAATACTTTTCACTTCTTATTGGATATGGCTGTATTCTGTCTTTAATTCACCAATGAGAGGTATACGTAAGAGTATCTTTAGCACTGTTTAATTATTTATTATGTGTTATGTATGTTTAACATTGCATAATACAACATGACTAATTATTCAATGGTTCATGTGTTAAATATTCTCTTCCATGAATGTCATAATTTGGAAAACACGATATGGATGACCAATTAGCTTTAGGAAGACTGCATCCACTTCAGTTACTCTCCCCGTGACAGTTCTCTCAAAGTACTGAAGGTAAAATGTGTTCATCCAATGCAATAAGGAACTTTGAGGCAGCAGCCAGGACTTGGCAAACGGCAGGCATTAGCAAATGGCAGAGTGCCTCACACAGTGAATGCTGAATCATTCATTTTGCAATGGAAATGATGCTACCCATACTGCCCTCTCTTTTGAGGGGGTACACAATAGGAGGGGTCAGCAGTTTAGGTCTTGCGCAAAACATTATCCACGGCAACAAAAAAGGTAGATTTAGGGAATTTATGGCCTGTTACATTGATGGCCTAAGTCATTAAGCATGGGACACTTTAAAAAAAGCACACACTCAAACTCTCACAAATCCTATAAGTCACCAAGGGGTTAAGAGAAAGAACATTTGTCAAATTAAGTGAAACCTGTGGTATTGATTTCTTCTAACCAAGGTAAATGAAAGATCATTAATTACAGGGGATTAATGGATAAATGAGGGCACGGCAGAGGCCTTTCCTAGGGCGCTTTTAATGACCCACAGGGTAGATGAAAGGGTGCTTCTGCTCTCCACTTTATTTTGTTACCACTGGATAACAGCCAACATAGCACTGTCTCACTGTGTGGCCCTCTAATGTGCATTGTGTGGCTTGGCTCATGAGAGCAGTCATAGGGAAGCATAGGGAGTCACAGAAGCACTGCAGAAACATTCAATTACGGTCAACGATGTAAAAATTACGTGGCGTCATGTGTAATTGCACCTCTCCACGGTCATGGCCATTTGTCCCGGACTAGTTGATTGCTGGGTCCTGTGGCAACGTGATTAGAGACTTAGAGTCTACAGAAAACCTTTGTGTCCCTTTTCTACCCAACACACTGAGGTCTGTGGCTTGTTACTCAGGCTTCCTCAGAGGAAACAGCTGTTCGCGTCTTCTGTCTTCATGAGGAAGATGGATGAGCACCTCAACATGTTTATTCTGTCACTTTGTGTTCCAGAAATCATTTTCCCAGCCCAGATGTTTTGAGAATTTATTCTTAATGATACTTAGAGTAACATCCCACTGGGCACACAATGGTTGACTCAATGTTGTTTCAGCGTCGTTTGTCAAGCTATTGTGACGTGGAATCGATGTTGAAAACCCATTTGGATATTCAAAAAGTAATCGACCAATACTGTTTTCATCTAATTTCAACCAGTATTGTAAACATTAGGGTAAAACTTAACAACTGAAATACATTGACTTAACCTGACTAAAAGATTGTTACATCAGTTTAATTTCAACATAATCACCAGAACTATGTATACATTGAAATTGTGTAAAAAAATTATACTAACAAACGTTAAAAGCTTTTCATCCTAAATTCAATATACAGTATATTGGTGGTTGAATAATGACGAATTTCGTATGTTTGAATAGACATATTTTATTTGACCTTGTTTCAATGCTGACAGTAAAATGGAATGTTTGAATCAATGTCATAGTTTCAACGTCATGCCAACAACCTAAATAAAGAGGTATATTGAAATAAAATGTGAAGCCACAGTCCAACGATTCCTGGCTGAACAGTGACTCCTACTGGTATGAGGGGTAATGCACTGTTGTTTAGGTAGTCTACGCAATTTTTCTTAATTTTTAAAATGTATTTCACCTTTATTTAACCAGGTAGGCTAGTTGAGAACAAGTTATCATTTGCCACTGCGACCTGGCCAAGATAAAGCGTAGCAATTCGACACATACAACAACACAGAGCTACACATGGAATGAACAAAACATAGTCAATAATACTGTAGAACAATAGAAAACAAAAAGTCTATATACAGTGAGTGCAAATGAGGTAAGATAAGGGAGTTAATAAGGCAATAAATAGGCCATGGTGGCGAAGTAATTACAATATAGCAATTAAACACTGGAATGGTAGGATGTGCAGAAGATGAATGTGCAAATAGAGATACTGGGGTGCAAAGGAGCAAGATAAATAAATAAATACTGTATGGGGATGAGGTAGGTAGATAGCCCATCTGTAAACAGCCCATCTATGTACAGGTGCAGTGATCTGTGTGCTGCTCTGACAGCTGGTGCTTAAAGCTAGTGAGGGAGATATGAGTCTCCAGCTTCAGAGATTTTTGCAGTTCGTTCCAGTCATGGGCAGCAGAGAACTGGAAGGAAAGATGACCAAAGGAGGAATTGGCTTTGGGGGTGACCAGTGAGATATATCTGCTGGAGCGCGTGCTACGAGTGGGTGCTGCTATGGTGACCAGTGAGCTGAGATAAGACGGGGCTTTACCTAGCAGAGACTTGTAGATAACCTGTAGCCAGTGGGTTTGGCGACGAGTATGAAGCCAGGGCCAACCAACGAGAGCGTACAGGTCGCATTGGTGGGTAGTGTATGGAAGTCGAGTATCGAAAGGATGGTCAGTTTTACGAGGGGATGGTTGGCAGCATGAGTGATATAGGAAGCCAATACTAGATTTAATTTTGGAATGGAGATGCTTAATGTGAGTCTGGAAGGAGTTTACAGTCTAACCAGACACCTAGCTATTTGTAGTTGTCCACGTATTCTAAGTCAGAGCCGTCCAGAGTAGTGATGCTGGTTGGGCGAGCAGGTGCGGGCAGTGATCGGTTGAATAGCATGCATTTTTAAACCTTGCATTTAAGAGCAGTTGGAGGCCACGGAAGGAGAGTTGTATGGCGTTGAAGCTCGTCTGGAGGTAAGTTAACACAGTGTCCAAAGAGGGGCCAGAAGTATACAGAATGGTGTCGTCTGCGTAGAGGTGTACCAGAGAATCACCAGCAGCAAAAGCAACATTCTTGATGTATACAGAGGAGAGAGTCGGCCCGAGGATTGAACCCCCATAGAGACTGCCAGAGGTCTGGACAACAGGCCCTCCGATTTGACACACTGAACTCTATCAGAGAAATAGTTGGTAAACTAGGTGAGGCAATCATTTGAGAAACCAAGGCTGTCGAGTCTGCCAATAAGAATGTGGTGATTGACAGATTCGAAAGCCTTAGACAGGTTGATGAATATGGCTGCACAGTAATGTCTCTCATTGATGGCGGTTATGATGTCGTTTAGGACCTTGAGCGTGGCTGAGGTGCACCCATGACCAGCTCTGAAACCAGACTGCATAGCGGAGAAGGTACGGTGGGATTCGAAATGGTCGGTAATCTGTTTGTTAACTTGGCTTTCGAAGACCTTAGAAAGACAGAGTAGGATAGATATAGGTCTGTAGCAGTTTGGGTCTAGACTGTCACCACTTTTGAAGAGGGGGATGACTGCGGCAGCTTTCCAATCTTTGGGAATCTCAGACGATACGAAAGAGAGAGGTTGAACAGGCTAGTAATAGGGGTTGCAACAATTTCGGCGGGGTCCAGATTGTCTAGCCAGGCTGATTTGTAGGGGTCCAGATTTTGCAGCTCTTTCAGAACATCAGCTATCTGGATTTGGATACAGGAGAAATGGTGGGGGCTTTGGCGGGTTGCTGTGGAGGGTGCCGGGCAGTTGACCGGGGTAGGGGTAGCCAGGTGGAAAGCATGGCCAGCCGTAGAGAAATGCTTATTGAAATTCTCAATTATAGTGGATTTATCAGTGGTGACAGTGCTTCCTAGCCTCAGAGCAGTGGGCAGCTGGGAGGACGTGCTCTTATTCTCCATGGACTTTACAGTGTCCCAGAACTTTGAGTTAGTACTACAGGATGCAAATTTATGTTTGGAAAAGCTAGCCTTAGCTTTCCTAACAGCCTGTGTATATTTGTTCCTAACTTCCCTGAAAAGTTGAATATCAAGGGGGCTATTCGATGCTAATGCAGAACACCACAGGATGTTTTTGTGCTGGTCAAGGGCAGACAGGTTTGGAGTGAACCAAGGACTATATCTATTCCAAGTTCTAACACTTTTGAATGGGGCATGCTTATTTAAGATGGTGAGGAAGGCACTTTTAAAGAATAGCCAGGCATCATCTACTGACGGGATGAGGTCAATGTCATTCCAGGATACCCCAGCCAGGTTGATTAGAAAAGCCCGCTCGCAGAAGTGTTTTAGGGAGCGTTTGACAGTGATGAGTGGAGGTCGTTTGGTCGCAGACCCATTACGGATGCAGGCAATGAGGCAGTGATCGCTGAGATCTTGATTGAAAACAGCAGAGGTGTATTTGGAGGGTGAGTTAGTTAGGATGACATCTATGAGGGTGCCCGTGTTTACGGATTTGGAGTTGTACCTGGTAGGTTCATTGATAATTTGTGTGAGATTGAGGGCATCAAGCTTGGATTGTAGGATGGCCGGGGTGTTCAGCATGTCCCCGTTTAGGTCACCTAGTAGCACGAGCTCAGAAGATAGATGGGGGACAATCAATTCACATATGGTATCGAGAGCACAGCTGTGGGCAGAAGGAGGTCTATAGCAAGTGGCAACAGTGAGAGACTTGTTTCTGGAAAGGTGAATTTTTAGAAGTAGAAGCTCGAATTGTTTGGGTACAGACTGATAGTACATACAACACTTGGAAGCCAGTGTTGGGGAAGCCAGTGTTGGGGAAGCTACTCTGAAAATATAGTTGACCAAATTCATTTAACTGAAGTTACTTTGAGAAAGTAATTCACTACATCCAAACTACTTAGTGAAAAATTATCACACAAATGGCAAAAACGTTGGGGTCAAATGTTAACAGAATGTTTTTGTTTTTAATAGGCAAAATTGTACAATGTTTCATGTGAGAAATAGGCAGGTCTGATGACAAAAAAAAGATTGCAAATTGAAAAGAATATGGGTGAAGTAGGCAAAGAAGTAGTGTGCAATTCCAGTAGTTAGCTGCTACATGGCAAAAATGTCATTAACTACTGAAAACATGACCTAGATTTGAATTGAGTTCAACTCCCACCAAGCTATTGCAAAATATAGTTAAATACAAGTTGTCCTACATGTAGTTCACTAATCCCCAACACTGATGGAAGCTGATCAATGACTAAATGTGTTGACATGATAGCTCACATACACACAACCACCCACCCACCATATGCTGCTATGAGGCCCCTCTTTCAATGTCCCTGCAATCTCTTCCTTAGGCCTGGTAACCAAATGAATCGGCAACTGGGCATTTTGATGCATGGCCCTAAGCATTATGGGATGTTAATTGTTTATTTAACTCAAAAACCACACCTGTGTGGAAGCATCTGCTTTCAATATACTTTGTATCCCTCATCTACTCAAGTGTTTCCTTTATTTTGGCAGTTACCTGTATATTTAAAATTAGGGTGAAAAATATGAATATTTCTTCGTGGAATTTTGAATGCATTTAGTTTTCAATGCAATAGTTTTGAAGGGTATGTTGAAATTACATGCATGTAAGAACCTGTTAGTCAGGTTGTCATTTAATTTAAGTTGAAGTTTTACCCTAATTTCAATGTTTACAACATTGGTTGAAATGAGATGAAAACAGTACTGGTAAATGACTATGGGTTTTCCATGTAGATTTCACTTCACAATAGGTTGATAAATGACGTTGAAACAACAATGACTCAACCAGTGTGTGCCCAGTGGTATATGTCTGCAGTGGTGGAAAAAGTACTCAATTGTCATACTTGAGGAAAGATGTTAATAGAAAATGACTCATGTAAAAGCAGAGGTCACCCAATAAAATACTACTTGAGTAGAAGTCTAAAAGTATTTAGTTTTAAATGTACTTAAGTACAGTGGTGCAAACAGTATTACATTGTCATACTTGAGTAAAAGCGAATATACCTTAACAGAAAATTACTAAAGTAAAAGTAACAGAATAAAATACTACTTGAGTAAAAGTCTAAAAGTTTATAGTTTAAAATGTACTTAAGTACAGTGCTGGTAAAAGTACTTGGATTGTCATACTTGAGTAAAAGTAAAAAGTAAATGTTATACATCAAATTCCTTATATTAAGCAAACCAGAGGGCACTCCTTTCTTTTTCTTGACTGACGGCACACTCCAACACTAAGACATGATTTACAAATGCAGTATTTGTGTTTGTGAGTCTGCCAGATCAGAGGCAGTAGGGATGACAACGTGTTATATTGATAGGTGCGTGAATTGGACAATAATTCTGTCATGCCTAAGCATTCGAAATGTAAATGTGTGCTTTTTGGTGTCAGGGAAAATGTAGTGGTAAAAGTAGACATTGTCAAAAATATAAATTGTAAAGTCAAGTACAGATACCCCCCAAAACTACTTAAGTAGAACTTTAAAGTATTTTACTTTACACCATTGTATGTATTTCTTGACCCTACTGGTTTAGTAGTGTTTAGTAAATCATGTGGATTGCTGAGGCCAATTCAGAGCCAGCTGCAGTGTGTCATGTTTGCAACTGGCAGTCCGAAAGACAAGGCGAAACAATGTTTTATTACAGGAGCAGTACCTACCTCGGCAGAACATGTATTGCGCAAACCAGCACAGGAGAGTTTAGCGTAAAATACCACAATGACACAATAAACCTGTCAGCTGCAGAAACATTCTGCAGCAACTTGAAGAACAATATCTGACCCACTTTTAAAAGGGATGGAAGTCCTCACGAATAATTTTACAATGTGTGAAAGGAGGGGGGGGAAAAAAAAATCAATGTAGTTCTGCAAATTGAGTTTGCAGCCCAGTTGACAAACTTCAAGCTCAGGATCCATTGCACCAACTAAGCTAAATCATGTTGTCAACTGGTTCTCAAGAGCAGCAAATGTGATCTTGGAGTTTTGCAGTAAATGCAGTCTAATCACCACAAATACACACCAGACTATGTAGGAGGAAGAGGAAGAAGAAGCGGAAATCTACTCATCAGGTCTTTATCGCTCTATATAGACTTGTTCACAGCCTTGGACTCTATGATATTCAGGCATCTATGTAACAGAGCATATATCCCCCCTTTCATACCGATTCCTTTCCTTGCCCGAGTACTGTAAGCTACCAGCCTGCAGAGGAATAGCAAATAAAGTTCTGTCAATAATTGCTACCATCAATGTACTCCAGAATGAAACTAAAAAACAGAGGTAGGTGGTAGAAGAAAAGTGGCCAGCATTTCAGTTAGAGTTAAGCAACCCAGAACTCTGTAGATATTAACTGTCTCACTTAGCAGTGAGGCAGAAGGTTCCTGGGCATTCCCCCTCTTTCAATTTGTCACCCAAAATGCAGGACGTTCCTCCTGAGACTGTTGCATTTCCATAAATGTGCAGTTTATTTGTGCTTGCCGATTTTGATGGAAGCACTTGGACAGCGGCACTTTAACTGGTCGTTATTTATTTGATCTCATTGGTGTGATTTAAGGCACAGACTAGCTGGTAATTAAGCCGTGTCAGCGGGCAGGCATGCAGATGGTATGGGGCCTATTGATTTACAGTAGATTACCATCTTTAGGGGAGAAACAAGAGTCAGTGCGTGATAATTTACTCTAATTCTCCCTTCCATCAAGGCCTCGTGCTACTGAATGTCAGCCGCACAACAAGCCGGTAGAAATTGATCCATCTATTTGTCACTGAGGCTTTATTGCTTCAACTGTAGTGCCCCTGTATCAATGTGTGGTCTTCTCTCATTTGCATAACTTATTTTCAGACAAGCGGTCTTCTCTGACATCAATTGACAAAACACCAATATGAAAGTAAGGCAACCACAGTTTCAAAATGACAAAACTAAATGCATATAGCAGATGATGGCTTTGATAGAGCAGCAGAAGTCAAGTGTACATGCATGAACAATTACAATTTCTCTCTTGCTCTGTTCATCTTGGTTTGTGTTTGTGCATTAGAAATGTTTTCTTTCTGAATCCATTCCTCCACCAGGTTACGAAGGTGACTCATTAAAAACTACTTCAGTCAGGCATATTCATTAATATACATAATATCTGGTACATTCTAATTCATATTTCCCTGTGTTTTCTGTTTTGGCAATTAAATCCACTTCCCCAGAGGCAGATGGACTTGTGCATACCTTTCTTCATATTAGACACAGAGACATACAAATGGTATCTACAAGTTCATCTGATTCTGGGGAAGTAGATACTGTAAAGGGCTTCATTGACAAAATCCCAAACTATCCATTTATGGTGAAATTCAAGTGCAAAGTGGAAACCTAGTCAGTTGCACAACTGAATGCATTCAACCGAAATGTGTCTTTCCACATTTAACCCAACCCCTCTGAATCAGAGGGGTGCGGGGGGCTGCCTTAATCAACATCATCGGAGCCCGGGGATCAGTTGTTGTTTAACTGCCTTGCTCAAGGGCAGATCAGAAGATTTTTTCAGTTACTGGCCCAATGCTCTTAACCGCTAGGCTACCTGCCGTCCCGGCCAAAGTGCCATCCCAAAACTGTTTTGAGGACTGAGGGCAGGCATGGCACCAGAAGAAAATCTATGGGAGGCATATTGTTCTAAACAGTGGTGTAAAGTACTTATTAAGTAAAAATACTTGAAGGTACTACTTTTTGGAGTATCTGTACTTTGCTTTACTATTTCTGACAACTTTTACTTCACTAGATTCCTAAAGAAAATGATGTACATACATTTTCCTGACACCCAAAAGTACTTGTGCTAGGCATTCAAAATGTAATGAGAAAATGGTCTAATTCACACACTTATCAAGAGAACATCCCTGGTCATCCCTACTGCCTCTAATCTGGCGTACTCACTAAACACATGCTTCATTTGTAAATTATTTCGGAGTATTTGAGCATGCCTCTGGCTATCCGTAAATAAAAAACAAGAAAATGGTGCCGCCTGGTTTGCTTAGTATGAGGAATTTTAAATGATATATACTTTAACTTTTGATAGATAAGTATATTTGAGCAATTACATGTACTTTTTTTTGTTTTGAATTTGACCCCTTTTTCATGGTATCCAATTGTTTTTTTAGTAGCTACTATCTTGTCTCATCACTACAACTCCCGTACGGGCTCGGGAGAGATGATGATTGACAGTCATGCGTCCTCCGATACACAACCCAACCAAGCCGCACTGCTTCTTAACACAGCGCGCATCCAACCCGGAAGCCAGCCACACCAATGTGTCGGAGGAAACACCGTGCACCTGGCAACCTTGGTTAGCGTGCACTGCGCCCGGCCCGCCACAGGAGACGCTGGTGAGCGATGAGACAAGTATATCCCTACCGGCCAAACCCTCCCAAACCCAGACGACGCTAGGCCAATTGTGCGTCGCCCCACAGACCTCCCGGTCGCAGCCGGTTACAACAGAGCCTGGGCACGAACCCAGAGTCTCTGGTGGCACAGCTGGCGCTGCAGCACAACGCCCTTGACCACTGCGCCACCCGGGAGGCAATTACGTTTACTTTTGATAC
This sequence comes from Oncorhynchus kisutch, assembly GCF_002021735.2. Lineage (NCBI taxonomy): Eukaryota > Metazoa > Chordata > Actinopteri > Salmoniformes > Salmonidae > Oncorhynchus > Oncorhynchus kisutch. The sequence continues at coordinate 55,992,074 of NC_034183.2, forward strand.
TTAAGTATATGTAAAACCAAATACTTTTAGACTTTTACTCAAGTAGTATTTTACTGGGTGACTTTCACTTTTATGTGTCATTTGCTATTAAGGTACTCAAGTACGATAATTGGATACTTTTTCCACAACTAGTTCTAAATGGACAGTTATATGGCAAGCTAGCTGGCTTCATTCCTAATAAATAAAAATTATAATACAGCAATCTAATAATTCATACATGACATAAGTGATATACCGTAATTTACTTGTTCCACTCGGTCACTGATACCCACTTTTGGGGGAGGAGACTCTCATTTCGAGAGCTGTGAACAGATTGTGAATAGATGTTAGGTTCAACCTGTTGGTTTAAAAGGTGCACAGGCTGGATGGTGAAACTGATGTCATTACATTGGTATGTGGTAGATGCACCAGTAATGATGCTGATTTCAGATTCTCTTACGTCAGCATGCCTGAAAATTCCCCACCGTTTTCTTTCCACCAGATTCTTCCTCCATTTTCCTCCAAGGTATTTTGAGTCCAGCAAATGCTCCCAGGGTAACGTTTCCTGCCAAATGCTCTGTTTTCGCCAAGTTTCATGCACATGGTCTGTTGCTCTCCATGCAGTGCTGAAAGCTCCAGGGTGGCTCAACCTCTTTTTGTGCCCAGTATCTACCCCCTCCGTCCCCTTATTGTGGTCACCATCCAAGATATTTTTGTTCCCTCTCACTGAGTCTTGGAGACGTTGAGGCTGTCATTGGCATATCTGGAGGGAGGGGCAGTCCATGGCCTCGCTTCTCTGTGGTCTGTTGTCAATGCTGCTATGTCTGGTCTCTGTTCATTTTGGTTTGGGCCTATTCTTTGCTTGTCATTCTTTTTGCTAAATTTGAGTGGTTGGATTTGTCATGTCGGGGCTTTGCACAAATAACTGTTTAGATTTTTTTAATGCAACACAAAATCCTCTTTCCTCTGCTGAAACACAATCATGACTGCATTTCTACGGCACATTTTGAAGGCTAAAGCAGTGTCTCCTACTTCTGTACAGTGATATTGGGATATACAGTATTTGCACCAGAGGCTCCCCCATTGGCACACAAGCAACTTGAATTTCCCTGGCTAAAATGCTCCATCCATGTGGCCAAGCATAAACACTGTGTCTCTCAACCGTGTAGTAAAATATTTGACAGAAACACAGAAGTTTGACAGGCGTCGTTTTGGTGTTCAGATGGATTATTTCATATTACAATATTTTTATTATAACTCTCGACCCATTTTAGCATAGTGAAATCCTAGAGCCTGGATAGTACGCATAGTAAATTCAGACACAGGTCCACTACTTTTGCCTTAGAAAACTCTTACACGGCTGGTTGCTTTGCACGCTTGGCAGCAGCAATGATTTATACAGCTAATAATACAAAGAGTGGACTCTTCATGGGCTCAGATACCTCCTATGTGGAATGGGATTATTAATGATCACAATGCACCAGGACATTTTCTTTAACATCTCATTTGATATGGATCCTTTTTTATAAGACACCTGTCCTGTAACTACAATATTATGGTTTATTTGACCTAAGAGAGAAACATCTATACAATTTGTTGAAAGGGGGTGTATGTTGAATCTTCGGAGGTGCCCTGCCCCTACACTAACTACACCTAGAGCTGCTAGACAAAGACCATAAGATTGTGTGACTGTATGCTATTTGGCCATATGACTCAGCAGTCAATCTTAGGCCTTTAACTGCAATGACTACTGCCCCCTTTTCCGAATGTAACAGACAGTATTTCAGCAGGTTGCTCCTAGGGAATCCTCTCGAGATACATAGTACTGTCTGAGTGAGTTTGCCATTTACGCCTGAAGCATCATGACTTTGAGACCATCATTTGAGTCCCTCGTTTCACCAACTTGTCATTGTTATTCTTTAGTTAAATACCAATATATTTTTTTTGAGTAGCCCAAAAGAATTAGACAGAGAACTCACTGACATTCAGTGGGATCTGTCATACTGTATTTTCTCATGCCTGAAATGCCTGACAAGTGTGTACTAATTACGTTTTGCAACAAATCAATAGCTAATCCCCAGGATATTGTCTTGTTAGGACTCTTAATTCTAAGTAATTTAGATACATTTTCCCTACATGTATTATGTCAAAGACCTGCTATGATATATATATATATATATATACATACATACACACACACACACACATTTATATATATGTTGAACAAAATACAATTATAGTGTAACGATCATCTGTGGTGGAAGAAGGTGAGGACCAAAGCGCAGCGTGGTAAGTCTTCATATTTTTTATAAAATAACTGAACATTGAACAAAACAACAAACGCCAAACGAACAGTCCCGTAAGGTGAATGGAAAAAACACTAAACAGGAAATAATCAACCACAAAACACAGGTGGGAAAAGGCTACCTAAGTATGATTCTCAATCAGAGACAACGAACGACACCTGCCTCTGATTGAGAACCATACCAGGCCAAATAAAAAACCACAACTTAGACTACCCACCCCAACTCACTCCCTGACCAAACTAAAACAAAGACATAACAAAGGAACTAAGGTCAGACCGTGATATATAGTATCAGTTACAGTCTCCTGTTGGAAAGGTTAATATAGAGTTATCAACTGAAACTTGATATTGTAACCAGTATAAATATTTACATTTCTTAATTTGTGAATAATGTCGGCCTCTGAGTACAGCCACTCTTAACCATCCTGTTGTGTTCATTTCATGTTAATTAATTCTGTGGTCCCGGTCCAAAATGACCGCCCCATTATAGCTGATTATGAATCCATAATAATACATATATTATCTCCTAATGTTGTTTTAGATCTTTTTATCAATCTCAAGTTCTTGTGAACATTACAAGTTTTGAACTTCTATTTGCTATTTATGGCCTGTAGGCATCATTGACGTAGGCATCATTGACCTGAGCTCATACAACTCATTTTTGAGTAAAACAAGCATAATGTATGGATTATTTTGACAATAACAAATACTCAGATGAAACACATTGTACTATTTATCACAGACTACTTTGTGTCAAAGTTTAAGAAGGACTCTCCTCCTCACCAGTCTCATGATCAAATATATGATCAAGAACCTCACATACAGTATATAGTTTGGTCATTGTGTTGCCACAGAATGAATTGTGAGCAAGGCCTTAAAACAACTTTATATACCAGAGCTACGAGAAAAAGTTCTAGATATTATTGAAACAATGTTGCGATTGTTTGTGAGAATGCCAACAGGTGTGGTTCTCGTGGGGTAAAAATTCTATTGGGAAAAGGTTCCCGTGGGGGTTACCATGGAAGCCAAGAAGGGAAGTGAGGTGTGTGTGTGTATGTATGTGTGTGTGTGCTCAAACACACAAACATACATGCATACTACTTCCGGCGTCGACAGAGATGGCCGCCTCGCTTCGCGTTCCTCGGAAACTATGCCGTTTTTTTTTTTTTTTACGTGTTATTTCTTACATTAGTACCCCAGGTCATCTTAGGTTTCATTACATACAGTCGAGAAGAACTACTGAATATAAGAGCAGCGTCAACTCACCATCAGTGCGACCAAGAATATGACTTTCCCGAAGCGGATCCTGTGTTCTGCCTTTCACCCAGGACAACGGAATGGGCGACCCAAAAAAATGACTTCGTAAAAGTGGGAAACGTAGCGGTCTTCTGGTCAGACTCCGGAGACGGGCACATCGTGCACCACTCCCCAGTATACGTCTCGCCAATGTCCAGTCTCTTGACAACAAGGTTGATGAAATCCGAGCAAGGGTAGCATTCCAGAGGGACATCAGAGACTAACGTTCTTTGCTTCACGGAAACATGGCTCACTGGAGAGACGCTATCGGAGTCGGTGCAGCCAGCTGGTTTCTCCACGCATCGCGCCAACAGAAACAAACATCTTTCTGGTAAGAAGAGGGGCGGGGGCGTATGCTTTATGGCTAACGAGACGTGGTGTGGTCACAAAAGCATACAGGAACTCAAGTCCTTCTGTTCACCTGATTTAGAATTCCTCACAATCAAATGTCGACCGTATTATCTACCAAGGAAATTCTCTTCGATTATAATCACAGCTGTATATATTCCCCCCCAAGCAGAGACATCGATGGCTTTGAACAAACTTTATTTGACTCTTTGCAAACTGGAATCCATACATCCTGAGGCTGCATTCATTGTAGCTGGGGATTTTAACAAGGCTAATCTGAAAACAAGACTCCCTAAATTGTATCAGCATATCGATTGCGCAACCAGGGCTGGCAAAACCTTGGATCACTGCTATTCTAACTTCCGCGACGTATATATGGCCCTGCCCCGCCATCCTTTCGGAAAAGCTGACCACGACTCCATTCTGTTGATCCCTGCCTACAGACAGAAACTAAAACAAGAAGCTCCCACACTGAGGTCTGTTCAACGCTGGTCCGACCAATCTGATTCCACACTCCAAGACTGCTTCCATCACGTGGACTGGGATATGTTTCGTATTGCGTCAGACAACAACATTGACGAATACGCTGATTCAGTGTGCGAGTTCATTAGAACGTGCGTTGAAGATGTTGTTCCCATAGCAACGATTAAAACATTCCCAAACCAGAAACCGTGGATTGATGGCAGCATTCGCGTGAAACTGAAAGCGCAAACCACTGCTTTTATTCAGGGCAAGGTGACCGGAAACATGACCGAATACAAACAGTGTAGCTATTCCCTCCGCAAGGCAATCAAACAAGCTAAGAGTCAGTATAGAGACAAAGTAGAATCTCAATTCAACGGCTCAGACACAAGAGGTATGTGGCAGGCTCTACAGTCAATCACGGATTACAAAAAGAAAACCAGCCCCGTCACGGACCAGGATGTCTTGCTCCCAGGCAGACTAAATAACTTTTTTGCCCGCTTTGAGGACAATACAGTGCCACTGACACGGCTTGCAACCAAAACATGCGGCCTCTCCTTCACTGCAGCCGAGGTGAGTAAAACATTTAAACGTGTTAACCCTCGCAAGGCTGCAGGCCCAGACGGCATCCCCAGCCGCGCCCTCAGAGCATGCGCAGACCAGCTGGCTGGTGTGTTTACGGACATATTCAATCAATCCCTATCCCAGTCTGCTGTTCCCACATGCTTCAAGAGGGCCACCATTGTTCCTGTTCCCAAGAAAGCTAAGGTAACTGAGCTAAACGACTACCACTCACTTCCGTCATCATGAAGTGCTTTGAGAGACTAGTCAAGGACCATATCACCTCCACCCTACCTGACACCCTAGACCCACTCCAATTTGCTTACCGCCCAAATAGGTCCACAGACGATGCAATCTCAACCACACTGCACACTGCCCTAACCCATCTGGACAAGAGGAATACCTATGTGAGAATGCTGTTCATCGACTACAGCTCAGCATTTAACACCATAGTACCCTCCAAGCTCGTCATCAAGCTCGAGACCCTGGGTCTCGAACCCGCCCTGTGCAACTGGGTACTGGACTTCCTGACGGGCCGCCCCCAGGTGGTGAGGGTAGGCAACAACATCTCCACCCCGCTGATCCTCAACACTGGGGCCCCACAAGGGTGCGTTCTGAGCCCTCTCCTGTACTCCCTGTTCACCCACGACTGCGTGGCCACGCACGCCTCCAACTCTATCATCAAGTTTGCGGACGACACAACAGTGGTAGGCTTGATTACCAACAACGACGAGACGGCCTACAGGGAGGAGGTGAGGGCCCTCGGAGTGTGGTGTCAGGAAAATAACCTCACACTCAACGTCAACAAAACTAAGGAGATGATTGTGGATTTCAGGAAACAGCAGAGGGAACACCCCCCTATCCACATCGATGGAACAGTAGTGGAGAGGGTAGTAAGTTTTAAGTTCCTCGGCATACACATCACAGACAAACTGAATTGGTCCACCCTTACAGACAGCATCGTGAAGAAGGCACAGCAGCGCCTCTTCAACCTCAGGAGGCTGAAGAAATTTGGCTTGTCACCAAAAGCACTCACAAACTTCTACAGATGCACAATCGAGAGCATCCTGTCGGGCTGTATCACCGCCTGGTACGGCAACTGCTCCGCCCACAACCGTAAGGCTCTCCAGAGGGTAGTGAAGTCTGCACAACGCATCACCGGGGGCAAACTACCTGCCCTCCAGGACACCTACACCATCCGATGTTACAGGAAGGCCATAAAGATCATCAAGGACAACAACCACCCGAGCCACTGCCTGTTCACCCCGCTATCATCCAGAAGGCGAGGTCAGTACAGGTGCATCAAAGCTGGGACCGAGAGACTGAAAAACAGCTTCTATCTCAAGGCCATCAGACTGTTAAACAGCCACCACTAACATTGAGTGGCTGCTGCCAACACACTGACACAACTCCAGCCACTTTAATAATGGGAATTGATGGGAAATGATGTAAAATATATCACTAGCCACTTTAAACAATGCTGATTGATTTGATTTGATGTGGAGGTCTGGGAGAGGAAGTGTGTCCATCTGATGAATGGGTATGTGCCTGAACTCAATTTATTACATTAATTGTAGTCTCACCCATTAATTTCTAATGACCAGTCATTTTTGCCCGGGTACACCACAGCTGCACAAAAGTTAAATACAACACCCAAAATTTCATGAAAATCATCTAAATGTATGTTGTGTGTTCAGATGCCCTGTGTGGACAAAGTCATGGAACCTTATAACAATCAGATTAAATGAACTACATTTTGGAGAGAAAACTTGTAAATCGGTCCAATTCAACCGGAACACAGCAGGAGGGTTAATAGCCTTTTCATAACCTGGACAATCACTGTCTGTCATTGCTAAAGTTATAGTTTTCTATAGTAGTATTTAAGTTTTTTCATAAGTTGTTCCACCTGGTAACTACTGCTACCTCTTCTGGAGGTAGCACTCTTTATCTGACCAATTGTACTATTCATATCCTTGTCACGCCCTGACCTTAGAGAGCCATTTTATTTCTCTATTTGGTTAGGTCAGGGTGTGAGGTAGGGTGGGCATTCTAGGTTTCTTTATTTCTATGTTTTGGCCGGGTAGGGTTCTCAATCAGGGACAGCTGTCTATCGTTGTCTCTGATTGGGAATCATTCTTAGGTAGCCCTTTTTCCCTCCTTTCAGTGTGGGTAGTTAACTTTGTTGGTGGCACTTATCCCTGTAAGCTTCAAGGTTGTTTTTTGTTTCTTGTTTTGTTGGCGACATTTTAAATAAAAAGAGAAATGTACGCTTACCACTCTGCACTTTGGTCCACTTATTCCTTCCAGGAAGACGGCCGTGACAATCCTACCATTCATTCACAATCCTGTGCCCCCACCTCCTCTTGTACTGTAAACGCTAATATTTCCCACATTATTTACAATACTTACAATTGTTTTAGTAGCTTCTCCCTGAGGTTTATTCACATTGTCTGTACAACTGCAAGGTAAAGATTTTATTTATCAGTTGTTGAAAAAGTTTATACAAATGTGACATTCATGATACCCTTATGCAGAATGTATATTTAAGACATGTTCATGATCAGCTGTTACCAATTTTAGATTTCTCATTAAATGTGAAACTATGCCAGAGTGTGATTCATTATGCCAGAAAGCAAGACTTCTGTTTGGTGTCAAGTTGATGTATATTCTGTTTTTCTTTCCTAATGAACAGAGGAATCACAAGCTTTGCACTCCCACCAAGAACAGCTATTACCTACTCCAGTATGTTATGTAGGTACTGATCATACTAACATGTTGAGCCAATAATACTAGTGTACTGTAACTCACACCCCTGATTAGCATATCGGCATTGAAAACCACTGCATATGATATATATTTTTAAAATATGTCAAATTTGTATTTTGCCGCTTTAATAAAGAGCATTTTTTTATGCTTTTTATTTAATTTTTTTAATATATTTTTTTAAGGGGTGGATCAGCTTAATATTGCGGAAAGATTGTTGCTTCCATCAATGTAATTGTCTGCCCTGACCTTAGAGACCCCTTTTGGTTAGGTCAGGGTGTGATTAGGGTGGGAACTCTAGTTTTTGTATATCTATATTTTCTTTGTTGGCCTAGTATGGTTCCCAATCAGAGGCAGCTGATTAGGGCCACGAGCTGGAGAGCTTGGTGTGGTAGAAGCCTCACCTTCAGTTGGCTCATGTCTCAATTCTGCATCCCTTATCCTTAGGCCTGGACTGTGATCCAGCTCATCTAGGTGAGTGTATGGCGTGTTCTGGTTTGTCTGCTCTGCTACGCGCAGATCGACCCGATTGCGACGATAGAGGGAGCCACCAACATCCACCAGGTAAGAACGTGGTGCAACTCTCTGTAAGCATGTGCCCAGTCTCCAAAGTCCTGTGCGGTCTCCCGGCAGCGGTATCATCCTTATCGTTTCACCCACCTCCAGCTCTGGTAGGTCTCGAGCAGTCTGGTCGTAGAAGCACTTAGCGAGCTGCTTTCTGTGACGCAGTTTGTCTGTGACGCCAACCATGACGCAGGGCTCAAGTAGCTTGTTAGCTACGGGGATGGTAGTCTTCAGATGTCTGGACAGAAGGCGTTGTGCTGGGCTGCTGTCCATGTTTTCGGTGGGTGTGTTCTTCCACTGTAAGATCGCTTTCCATGGGTCGTTGCTGTTGTGCAAGGCCCGGCTTAACAGGTTTTTTGCAATCTTGACAGCTGATTCTGCCTTGCCATTTGCTTTTGGGTGTCTTGGAGAGGAGGTCACGTGGTCAAACTCCCATTCTGAGGCAAAACGCTTGAACTGTGCAGTGAATTGTGGGCCATTGTCTGGGATTACCTTGTCAGGCTGACCTTGCCTTGCAAACTGCGCCTTGCAGTGCTTTATGACCGACAAGTCAGGGAGCAGTTCAATTTCCCAAAAGTCAGAGTAGTGATCAACGATGAGAAGATATTCAGCCACAGACAAAAGGACTAAGTCCATGCTGACGATTTGCCAGGCCCTTGTGGGTAGTTCGTGTGACATCATGGTTTCCTTTTGCTGTTCATGAGCGTACTCGTTGCATGTGGTACAGTTGCTGACAAAGTCTTTCATTTCTGCTTGCATGTTTGGCCAGTATAATGTTTCACGAGCCTGGCGGTAGCATGCGTCACCTCCAACGTGACTGGAGTGTATGCGGGTAAGCATCTCTGGACGTAGTGATTTGGGAATAATGACCTTCTGACCTCTGAACAAGATGCCATTTTGCACGCCGATTTCATCTCGAAAGGTCCAGTATTCTCTCACTGTGAAAGGTGTCTCCTCTTTCAGGTATGGCCAACCTGCGAGAGCCATGGACTTCAGTAACTGTAGGTGTTCGTCCTTGTCAGTGTGTTGCCTGATCTGGGCTAGGCGGTGATCTGTGACATTTAAGGAGTCTGCCTGATTGATTTGTTGAACATCTTGTTGTTCTTGTTGTAGCGAACAGATGGCCTGCCGCTGATAGACAGTGTCTCTGCCTGTACATTGTGCTGTTGCCCTGCTCAGTGTGTCGCTGATGTACATCTCTGGTCCTGGCTTGTAAATGACCTTCAGGCTGTAGTTTTGCAGAGTCAGGAGCATGCTTTGAAGCCTCTTGGGAGCGTTGAGGAGAGGTTTACTGAATATGGCAATGAGTGGTTTGTGGTCCTAGCCAATGTCCTAACAATGACCTTTCAAGGGAGTTTTTCCTAGCCAATGTGCTTCAACACCTGCATTGCTTGCTGTTTGGGGTTTCAGGCTGGGTTTCTGTACAGCACTTTGAGATATCAGCTGATGTACGAAGGGCTATATAAATACATTTGATTTGGTCAGTTTCAGCGGTGACCAGCTCTCGACCATAAGTAGTGATGGAATCGCTGGCAAGAGAAGATGATGCTGAGGCACTCTTTCTCAATTTGTGCATAGTTTTGTTCGGTGGGGGTGAGCGCTCGAGGCAAATGCAACGGGCTGGCCTTCCTGCATAAGGCAGCATCCAAGTCTACTTTGGCTAGAGTCGCTCTGGATTGTGACAGGCTTCGTGACCACGTAGTAGTGCAACACTGGCATGGATGAAGCCAGAGATTTCATCTCCTGCACTGCGGCCTCGTGCTTGGGTAGTCAGTGCCATGGTGTGTCTTTGTCCAGCAACCGGCGCAGAGGCTCACAGACTACTGATAGGTGTGGCATGAACTTTGCAAGATAGTTTGCAAAACCGATGAGACGCTGTACTCCTTTTGCATCAGACGGGTTTGGCATGTCGAGGATCGCTCGGACCTTGTCTGGGTCTGGCTTCAGGCCTTTTGCCGAGAGAATGTGGCCATGGAAGTGGACGTCTTTCACCTTGAACTGCAGCTTCTTCAGGCCAAGACGAAGCTTAACTGATCGGCTTAACTGATCGCATTCTGCTTCTTTGTCTGTGTCACCACAGCCTACAATCAGGACATCATTGGCGATGGGTTCAATGCCCTTGAGCCCAGCCAGTAACTCGTGCTGCTTGCGTTGGTATACCTCAGGCGCCACTGAGACACCAAACGGGAGCTCGAGCCAGCGTTTCCGACCCCAGGGGGTCCAGAAGGTAGTCATGAAGCTGCTTTCTTCGTCCAGCATACATTGAAGGAATGCATCTCGGGCATCCACCAAGGTGAAAATCCTGGCCTTGGGAAGCTTATAGAGGACATCCTCTAGTGTCGGCATGATGTAGTTTCAGTGCTTGGTTCAGATGCTTTGGGTCGATGCAGACCCTCAGCTTCTCTGTTTTTTTCACTATGACCATATTGCTGATCCAGTCAGTTGGTTCAGTCACAGATGTAATTTGGCCATCGGCCTCATACTTGTCCAGCTGGGCCTTCACAGCCACTTTCATTGCAATGGGCACATTGCGAGGAGCACACTGGACTGGAGTGATGCTCTCATCCACTTCAAAGTGTACCTCCCCAGGCACTGATTCAACGGGCATGTTGAATACATCATCATATCTGCTGAGTAGTTGTTCTTTGGACAGGGGTCCATGCTGGACATGATCCACAATGTGCAGGTAATTTGGTACAGTGAACTGCATCAGTCCCAGGCGTTCGCATGTAGAGCCTGAGTGGAGAGGATGTTAACTGGTTTTCACAATCTCAAACTCCAGCTTGTGTTTGTGTCCCCGAATAACACATTCTATGTGCCCATGGAGCTCATTATTTCTCCTGAGTACAGCTTTAGTCTAGTATCGCTGGGCAATAGATGTGTGTCAGGTGCCAGATTTGTCTTTGTAGCTCATTACGTTGCATGTAGCACCGGAATCCAGTTGACATTGTTGTTGCTTGTTGTGTAATCGTAGTGACACAAACCATTTCTTCCCTCGAGTGTACAGGCCCAATGGATTCATGCATGGAAATTTCACTTTCACTCAGCTCTGAACATTGAGTGACATCATCAACACAGTGAATCTTGCACTCACCCTTCTTTTGCTTTTGAGACACACTTTTTCAAAGTGATTATTAGTTCTACATGCTCTGCATGGTTTTGCAGTGCTCTTTGCCACGTGTGTGTGTATTCCCACAGTATTTACATGCTACGGGGCTCTCTGTGTTCACCGTTCGTGGTGAATTACTCTGCCTTGATTAGTTTTGTCTGAATGTCTGCCTAGCAACAGCGTGAACAGTATCAATGTCGGAGCGTGGGGTTTCGATTTCTATTGCTCTCATTCTCATGTCAGTGATGGCAGTTACTAATGTTAAGCCTCTCTCTCTCAGTAGACGCCGGCGCGTATCCTCATCTGCAATTCCGAGTACTATTTTGTCACAAATCAATTCATCTTTCAATCCCCCGTATTCACAAGCGGCGGATTTTTCTCTCAAACGGGTTACAAAGTTGTGTACTGACTCACCCTCTTCCTGTTTGCAGCTTTAGAAAACGTACCGCTCGTAAATGACGTTTCTGGAGGGCCCATTAAACTCCTCAGAGTTGCCGCTTGTACCTCGTTGGGTTTCTCATGTAGCCCGGTCGCCAGCGAATAGTCCTCGAATTCATCCCTGAAGTTGTCCCCCCAGTCCCTTGTGAGAATCATGGGATTTGGTGGCGGAATGTTCGCTGCCATAGCAATGGAATAGGAGATTTCTTTGCCTTCAGTCATGGAGGTAGGTAGGGATGCTAGCTAGCCAGCTTACAACGAGTTGATCAGCGTTGTGAGTAGGAAACGGCGTGTGTTGGCATATGGAACGTAACTACACCTATACTGTACTTAGCTACAAAAATAACAAACGTGTGTTTTCCGAGCCACTTCTTATACCATGTTTCAGTATGATATGTTGGATAAAGGAATAAAGACAGACACCAATGTCAAGTTCAATAGCCTTGTTATGCATTGTACAAATCCCTACACGTGGAGTCCGGGGAACAGTCCGGGTAGTCGAATACCTATCAACTAGACTCCGTAACATACACTTAACGACGAACGTTACATCCATATACATACACGTATGCATACATATACACATTGTGGCAAACCTCTTCAAGGTTAGGAGCGTTTGTCACAAATTAAGTGAGAAACTGTCACCAAATCACCCAAGAATGAGAGTTCTTTCGAACAGGACAGTACCTGTGTGTTTGTTTCTCCGTCCTGGTCAACCCAGGCCGTAGGCAAGGTCAACGATAGCAGGGTTCGGTACACGAATCGGGTTCTCGGTAGGTCCAAACGCCAACAGGTAAGTCCAAAACAGTCCAGCTCATACACAGCAAATCCAGCCAATCTCTATTGGCTCTTTCTCTATTGTTCATTGATCCTTCCAGCCCTCTCTCTCTCTCTTCCTGGTTTTTCTTGACCCTTTATCTTTGGGTCAGCTCCACCTTCTGAGGGTTCCCCTTGCTTCTGGGACTTGTAGTTTTGGCGGTCGGCCATTTTGTGATCTGTAGTTCTGATCGGCGTGGCCATTTTAGTGATCGGGCAGAGCCTGTTTATTAGTTCTGCTCTCACATATCTGCCATTTATCACTCGACCCCCTTCTTTGCCACAACATATATACATACACATACCTACATAGATATACATACTTTTTAATGAATATACCTTTATTATTTCCTGAAAACTCTACCACCCTTCCCCCAATTGGAGTCCGGCTCTCACAGACCTAGTTTTTCTTTAAGAAGCCCTCCTGTTCTCCACTCATTACCTGTATTAACTGCACCTGTTTGAACTTGTTACCTGTATAAAAGACACCTGTCCACACACTCAATCAAACAGACTCCAATCTCTCCACAATGGCCAAGACCAGAGAGCTGTGTGAGGACATCAGGGATAAAGGTGTAGACCTGCACAAGGCTGGGATGGGCTACAGGACAATACGGTCAATCACCCTCGGTCTGGGGCTCCATGCAAGATCTCACCTCGTGGGGCATCAATGATCATGAGGAAGGTGAGGGATCAGCCCAGAACTACATGGCAGGACCTGGTCAATGACCTGAAGAGAGCTGGGACCACAGTCTCAATGAAAACCATTAGTAACACACTACACCGTCATGGATTAAAATCCTGCAGCACACGCAAGGTCCCCCTGCTCAAGCCAAGCGCATGTCCAGGCCCGTCTGAAGTTTGCCAATGATCATCTGGATGATCCAGAGGAGGAATGGGAGAATATCATGTGGTCTGATGAGACAAAAGTAGAGCTTGTTGGTCTAAACTCCACTCACCGTGTTTGGAGGAAGAAGAAGGATGAGTACAACCCCAAGAACACCATCCCAACCGTGAAGCATGGAGGTCGAAACATCATTCTTTGGGGATGCTTTTCTGCAAAGGGGACAGGACGACTGCACCGTATTGATGGGAGGATGGATGGGGCCATGTATTGCGAGATCTTGGCCAACAACCTCCTTCCCTCAGTAAGAGCACTGAAGATGGGTCGTGGCTGGGTCTTCCAGCATGACAACGACACGAAACACACAGCCAGGGCAACTAAGAAGTGGCTCCGTAAGAAGCATCTCAAGGTCCTGGAGTGGCCTAGCCAGTCTCCAGACCTGAACCCAATAGAACATCTTTGGAGGGAGCTGAATGTCCGTATTGCCTAGCGACAGCCCCAAAACCTGAAGGATCTGGAGAAGGTCTGTATGGAGGAGTGAGCCAAAATCCCTGCTGCAGTGTGTGCAAACCTGGTCAAGAACTACAGGAAACGTATGATCTCTGTAATTACAAACAAAGGTTTCTGTACCAAATATTAAGTTCTGCTTTTCTGATGTATCAAATACTTATGTCATGCAATAAAATGCTAATTAATTACTTAAAAATCATACACTGCGATTTTTTTTTTGATTCCGTCTCTCACAGTTGAAGTGTACCTATGATACAAATTACAGACCTCTACATGCTTTGTAAGTATGAAACACTGCCGATTTTGCAGGTTATCAAATACTTCTTCTCCCCACTGTATATCTCACTAGGTCAGGGTATCTAAGTCTCCATATATCCACTAATTCCAATATATGCATGACATTCATGATTTCCTTAAGTGCCTGAGGGTGATGGTTTGTAGTGTGATTTCCTTTCCGGTCCATAGAGGTATTTAAGACCGTATTAAAATCTTCCACCATAAAAATTGAGTCTAATGTTGCTTGTAGAGTAGATAAATTATTATATATATTTTCAAAGAAGCTTGGATCATCATTATTTGAACCTTATAGGTTAATTAGCCATACCTGTTTATTGTTCATAATTTTTTTTAAATAATCCATCTACCTTGATGATCTGTTTGGACAATTTGCACATTTGGATCAAAATGACTGTTAATTAAAACCATCACCCCTTTTGTGAATTTCTTTGCCCATGGGATAAATATATTTCGTCCCCCAGTCCTTTTTCCACAACTTCATCTAAAATTCTCTTTTAGCCAGGTAAATACTGATTGTCTTTTCTTATTATCTGCTAGGCCATTACAATTGTAACTGGCTATACTTATTTCACCACTTACTATAATGAGACACAACATTCAATTCTATTTATCAAAATATATGTTTGTAAACGTACCATTAAAAAGTAACATGATGATCGAGTGTCTATATAGCTGTACCATGATATTCGCATTGCTACTAAGTAAACCTCCAATTGGTCCCCACTATTCCACCCGCTAAAAGCCCTCCTCATTCCGAGTTGGGCTGTCATCCCAATGCCCGGCAGACCACCCCCGACCCCCTGTTTCCCATAGCACTGAAAAGACTGGGATCCATCCTTCGAAAAGAGCACACAGTGCCATTTACAGAACAGAAATAGATCAACTGCCAAATGCATTTCCATTGCCCTCACCTCGATTTGTGTTATATATAGCCATCCAAAAATATATATATATATTTAAAAAAATCCTGTTTCTTATTTTCTATAATTAGCTATTAATATTTGTAGTAATGTAGGCAATTTATGCATAGGATTTTACCTCTCATCAGTCACGCCATTACCAAAATGACATTATAACAAGCAATTATTATATTAGCAAACAGTTGTTGTGAATCATCCTCTATTGTCCCGAACATCTTTTACTCCTTCACAACAGTTGTGGGATACGCACATACACCCACACATTCATACATACTCAACCCTTTCCCCCCACACAACCATAGGCTCACATTCTCAACAGTAGCACCATCCCAGAGCCCAACTCAAGAAGGACTTGATTTACGAAGGCATACATATATACGGCAGGTAGCCTAGTGGTTAGAGCATTTTACTAGTATTCGGAAGGTTGCAAGATCGCAATCCCCGGGCTGACAAGGTAAAAATCTGTCGTTCTGCCCCTGAACAAGGCAGTTAACCCACTGTTCCTAGGCCGTCATTGAAAATAAGAATTTGTTCTTAACTGACTAAATAATATACAGGGTAACTGACCTACTGACCACCTTTCCACCACTGTATGGAGTAAATAAAAGCAACGACTTTGAAAATGTATTCTGTGAACCCTGGGAAATGGAAGTGGCAGTCTGTGAGGTACACACAGCTCTATTATGTCCCACTACCCAGCTACCAAGCTGTCACTGGAGAAAATCTGATATTGACAAATTAACAGTGGCTGTTCGTAAGTCCATTCACTCAAGTGGGCCTACTGTTTACAGCAGGTGGTACTCAAATACAATTTGAGAATGTCCAGTCACACAAATTTCCTAGGAGGCAGAGGTCCGGATGGATATTCTCATTTATTGGCGTAGTAACAAACCCCCCCCCACCTCGTGACCCATGTGACCCCCCCCTCTCTCACACACACACACACACACACACACACACACACACACACACACACACACACACACAGTTCAGACTCCTCTTGTTGTCTGAGAGAACATTTGGCAGGTTTAAAGCTTATTTCCTGAAATTCTATATTTTGGCCATGAGTTGGAGAGAAAATGTTGCCGTTTTAAAGCTAAATAAACTAAAGTACAGTATGTATCAACCTAATCACTGCAGCTACCCACTGGGCACACACACTGGATGAATCAATGTTGTTTCGAGGTAATTTCAATGAAATTAGGTTGTACCGAATAGACGTTGAATTGACGTCTGTGCCCAGTGGGTATTGTGCAAAGAGAACACAACACAACATATTATTGCAAAAACATCAGGGCAGAAAACTAATATTTGATCAAAGCATGTATTATTTCTTAGTTTGCCCTCAGATACAGATATTTTTCTTCATGTATAATATATAACCGAAACCAAGGGAAAGCACATTTCATATTCACTACAACTTTTTATAGTGGCAGAGAAATATTTAACTAAACTTGAAAGATTAAAATGGCACAAAAATGGTTATTTGTTCCTACATTACCGTGGAAAAAACACAACTAACAGAGAGCCACTTCAAATATGGCCCCTCCCACTGTCTTGAGATCAAGGCCAATAAAGGAAAGCATGATAATGGTAGAAACGTTGCAATTGATGTGTTCCTACTAGTTACAAAACCCCCAAATCACATGCATCTGGGGACTCTTGTTAGAAAGAAACACAGTATGAACCCCGAGAAAGTTCACTATTGCTCAAGGGGAATGTGTCCTTATTTTCATCCTTCATTGTTTAGATGAGCATTTCCTTCCTTAATTGAACAGCGACCTTGTCCAGTTCTGTTAGCACTAGGAGAAATAACTAGACACAGTGCTAGTAATTACAGTTAATTAAAACATTGCCATAATTATGCCTTATAGATTAGTTTCAGCTAACAGACCCAATTTATTCATGTTTTACAAGGGGAGAATAAGCCTGGAGAATTGCCAAGGCATATCTGAAAAACAGCCCTAGACCTTCTTTTATCCTGTTGCAGCATCTACACATCTCAACAATAATCTGCACTGCATCAGTGAATACAAAAACATGTTAGGAGACAGAAGGTCAAGCGTTTGACAATTCCATTCTATGGTTTACAGGTGTATCCACAACAAGTCACCAGGGCAACAATAACAATACAATATATTCTTATGACAGTCAGACGCTGCGCATTTCCCAAAACTATGAATACCGTTGTGGAGGGGAGACACACAAATGCATTTATACCCAAATATCCAATATATACCTAAATCTAATTTATCATTGCCATTGTCTTGTCTGTACAGAGGAACGAGAACAGACAAAGATCCGACCAAGCGTTCAGAAGGGTATTGACAAGAAGAGAAATGAGGGAGTGACTGTGGACGAGGAGCATCATTTAACAGAGCCTGGGGCGCAGAGTTTCTCTCCTCTTCCAGTGAAATGCCTCTGCTGCAAGTCTGACTGCTTGCTGTTTCATTATGATGAGGCTATGGGCTAAACGTAGCCAAGCATATCAAATATCCTGGAAGCATGTACTAAATAAATCATTTTATTCATTCCATTACTGGTGGGATGTGCTTCCCTGTAAACCATCTTGAGACCATACTAACAAATAGAAAGCTTTTGTGCCTCCCCCTGCCGTCTCGGCTATGGCAGGGACACAAACACTTAGCCTGGCTCCTCAACCCAACCGTGGTCTCTCCATCAGCTAGAGGTTTCATGTCCTTCCCCTCCATGTGATACAGAGGCTCAGAAGTGGACGGAGGCATGTCTCCTGTGTGTCTTATTACTTTATGTGGCACTATTTTGGTCTGTATGGTGTCACGCACTGTTCAAGGAGTCCAAAAACGTGTAATGATGGTGGAAATGAATGAACTCTGCAATGAATAGATGACAATCTCAAATATATCTTTACTGATGGGTTACTCATCTTATTGCAAATGCAGGGTTGGTATGACATTGATAAACGCATCAACAATATAAAAGTGCATTAATTCTGGGAATGTTGCCAGAAGATTGTTAGATATGGAGAAAATCGTTGGGAGAAATTTGCACAATCCTTGTCTAATCTCAAGTCAGAAGTGAGTCATGGGAAAACCAAGTGTCTTCATATCTGAGATATGACAAGACAAATCAGCCAATGTTAAGGAAAAATATAAAGGCAATATACTTTCTTTTAAAGATTGTTTGCTTTTGTTTAGGAGCTAAATCTGGCCTGTCTTTGTGTACTCAACAGTGAAAATTTTACACGTTCTTTTTCTCCTGCGAGTGGAGAACAGAAAGAACTCCACAAGGGCTACTGAGGACACGGGAAAGCAATTCTACTCACAGTTTAAGACATGTTTCCTGTAGCTCCTCTGGAGACTATCAACAGAGCTCCTCTTAAGTCAAGATCCTCTTTATTTATGTCTGGGTGGGGTTGGGAAAAGGGAAGTGAGGGTGGGAGTTTGTTTTCTTTTCCTGTTAAATTGTATTTATTATTACATTTGGTCAAAAAATAAAAAAAAAATATATATATTAATATATATATATATATAAATATATATTTTCTCACAGGAAATCATAGTAGAATGGTAAGTCATTTTCTCTGAATCAATTTACATTCAGCAAATTAGAAATCAACTGTGAGAGGAAATGAGAGGAACATTGTTAGGTCAATGCTGCCTCTATTAGAGTTCTGATAATGTTAGCCAAAAACTAGGCCGGTCTACTAGCCATCGCCGATCCACTTCTCTTTTTCCTTTGCTTTTGTCTTTGTTTCCACACACCTGTTTTCCATTTCACAATTATTTGTTCCTGTATTTAAACCCTCTGTTTCCTCCATGGTGTTGTGCGGGATTATTTCATGTTCAGTTAGGTTTATTTTGATGGCTGTGGTTTTTTGACGGGTGCTGTGTTCACCGTCTTGTTTTGGTCAAGTGTAATTGTTACCTTGTGCCTTGTTGGGGAAAGTACGTTGCTCACTCATTCTGCTTTCCTGCATCTGACTTCATGCACCAGCTACACCCACCTTCTGACATGCATGCTGTTCATGTGTGTATGATCAAACTTAATGATCTTGCTTTTCAAAAGGATGACAAGATAAAGCATATTAATGTTATGCATTTATGTTCCTCCCTTCATTGAGTTGATAGACGGTAAGGCTCATCTGGTGTGTATTTGCGAAAAATCACAAGGGAAATGACAGGCAAATTGTGAGACTTAGCAAAGCTTGGAGTTATTGCATTGTTAAAAGGGGTCCCTAAATCCATCATTTTTTTGTGGGACCATCCTCTCATTATGGACAAACTGCCCTTCTATCAGTATTCTGACCTCCTACATTCTGACCTCCTTTCAGACAACATTCTGGAGATAACTGCAATAATGTAAGCCTAGCCAGGGTTCTCCCTAGTGTTGAATGTCTTGAGGACTTCATACTGCACAGAATCGTTTTATGACCCAGAGGGTTCAAATGTTAATGTTCACATTAAGATGCTCTTGTGAATCCAAGAACTGGCACAGGGATAAAACTATGCATCATGGGAGTAGTAATTTCCCAGAGCTTCTCATTTGATTTGATGCTATTATTATGCACAAATCTTTGCTGACTTACAGCCAAAAGATTGCATTTGAAATATATTGACTCTCTCTCTCTCTCTCTCTCTCTCTCTGTTGTTGTTAGAGAGAGAGAGAGGAGAGAATGTTATTTTTACCTCCTCACCCTATCTTCTTAACACATCAGATAGCAGGTGATGTCTTGATGGGTGTCTGTTTGCTAATTCAGAGTACAAAAGAAAGGCCTATACGAAGGAATGATCAGTGTTATGTTGTCGTTAAAGACCGCATCGGTCATGATCGATGCTTAAAAATATGTTTTGCGACAGCATTTCACCTCATGGTATCAACAAATATTTTCTGATATCCTCAGGTCTCTTGCTCAGGATGTACTGATGCACAAGTCCCATAGAGCAGTGCTGGTTAGAGAGGCAGAGATGAGCTGGAAACCATGGCAACTCAGTGCTTCACTTCTCCATTCCCCAAGCCCTGCTGGAGAGGAGACGAATACCTGTGCAGGCCTAATCCCATTCAACACCTGCATACAAAGAAGGCCTCCGTTTTGGCATGATATGAAAATACACAGGGGATTGACAAGATACATTTTTGATGGACTGCTGTTTTCCTACAATGTCTCCATATCACACGGAGTACACACCAACGCTGACAAACAGCTCTGGCTATTGGTTTGGCACCCTCCACCTAATTCCACTGGTGAAACATTTACTGTGGGGATACAAATTAATCGCCTCCTTCTTCTACCTCTAATGAATGGAAGCTAAACCGTATTTGTGTCCCAAGCCATTGATTAAAGCTACCAGCACTTTTTATTTTATTCTCTTCTATAGAGGCCATGATGCACATTGACATAAAGGAATATGGGCTCCCCAGCTAGCACACAGTGTTCTGAGAACCATATGCTTCTTAGAGCTTGGCGAGAGCATGGTTGTCCTATGGTTATTTTGCATACAACTTTCCCACAGCATTCTGGGAACATTCACAGCACAATTTAAGGAACTTGACCCCCCCCAATTCAGTACTTTAGCATAAAGTTTCCTACATATTTCCTCATGGTTCTTTTTAAAGCCATGTTCTCAAATTGTTCCAAGAACGTTAAGAAAACTTTCCATAAAAAAAACACAAGAAAACTTCATAGAACGTTTTAAGAATGTTATTTAAAAACATTCTTAAAATATACAGTTGAAGTCAGAAGTTTACATACACTTAGGTTGGAGTCATTAAAACTCATTTTTCAACCACTCCACAAATGTATTGTTAACAAACTACAGTTTTGGCAAGTCGGTTAGGACATCTACCTTGTGCATGACACAAATCATTTTTCCAACAATTGTTTACAGACAGATTATTTCACTTATAATTCACCGTATCACAATTCCAGTGGGTCAGAAGTTTGCATACACTAAAATGACTGTGCCTTTAAACAGCTTGGAAAATTCCAGAAAATTATGTTATGGCTTTAGAAGCTTCTGATAAGCTAATTGACATAATGTGAGTCAATTGGAGTTGTACCTGTGGATGTATTTCAAGGCCTACCTTCAAACTCAGTGCCTCTTTGCTTGACATCATGAGAAAATCAAAAGAAATTAGCCAAGACCTCAGACAAAAATTGTAGACCGGTAGTCTGGTTCATCCTTAGGAGCAATTCCCAAACGCATGAAGGTACCACGTTCATCTTTACAAACAATAGTGCGCAAGTATAAACACCTTGGGACCACGCAGCCGTCATACCGCTCAGGAAGGAGACGCGTTCTGTCTCCTAGAGATGAACATACTTTGGTGTGAAAGGTGCAAATCAATCCCAGAACAACAGCAAATGACCCTGTGAAGATGCTGGAGGAAACGGGTACAAAAGTATCTCAATTCACAGTAAAACGAGTCCTATATCGACATAACCTGAAAGGCTGCTCAGCAAGGAATAAGCCACTGCTCCAAACCCGCATGAAAAAGCCAGACTACGGTTTGGGGATACTGCACATGGGGACAAAGATCGTACCTTTTGGAGAAATGTCCTCTGGTCTGATGAAACAAAAATAGAACTGTTTGGCCATAATGACCAACGTTATGTTTGGAGGAGAAAGGGGAAGGCTTGCAAGCTAAAGAACACCATCCCAACCGTGAAGCACGGGGTGGCAGCATCATGTTGCGGGGGTGCTTTGCTGCAGGAGGGACTGGTGCACTTCACAAAATAGATGGCATCATGTGGTAGGAAAATGTTGTGGATATATTGAAGCAACATCTCAAGACATCAGTCAGGAAGTTAAAGCTTGGTCACAGGGTCTTCCAAATGGTCAATGACCCCAAGCATACTTCCAAGGTTGTGGCAAAAGGACTTAAGGACAAAAAAGTCAAGGTATTGGAGTGGCCATCACAAAGCCCTGACCTCAATCCTATAGAACATTTGTGGGCAGAACTGAAAAAGCGTGTGCGAGCAAGGAGGCCTACAAACCTGACTCAGTTACACCAGCTCTGTCAGGAAGAATGGGCCAAAATCCACCCAACTTATTGTGGGAAGCTTGTGGAAGGCTTCCCAAAACATTTGACCCAAGTTAAACATTTAAAAGGCAATGCTACCAAATACTAATTGAGTGTATGTAAACTTCTGACCCATTGGTAATGTGATGAAAGAAATAAAAGCTGAAATAAATCATTATCTCTACTATTATTCTGACATTTCACATTCTTCAAATAAAGTGGTGATCCTAATTGACCTAAGACAGGGAATTTTTACAAGGATTAAATGTCAGGAATTGTGAAGAACTGAGTTTAAATGTATTTGGCTAAGGTGTATGTAAACGTCTGACTACAACTGTACATATACAACATATACAAACTCTATCTTTGTAAGTGTGTTCAGGTGTGTTGGCTGCGCCCACTAATTGGCATCAGCTGATGTTAATGAGTGCTTATTTCCTTTGAAATTGGGTCTGTTTGATCAGACTAAAATCATCTGCATTGTATGAGTAAAAAACATGTCATGTTTCTGTACCTCCATCCAGGTGATGCAGTGGACTAATTACATGGATAGAGAACTGAAGATTACAGGTTCAAATCTCTGTGTTACAATAAAAAAAGAAATGTGTTTGTGTGATTTAATGCCTAAGGAAACACATTTCCATCTGTCCTATATGTGCTTGGAGTTCACAAAAGTATAATATATGTACAATACGCAAGGAGTGTTAAAACTCTTATTGAGGAAGTCATTCAAAAACCTCCAAATAGCCTACTGCATAAATGAATAAAAACCTCCCAGGAAAACTTTAAAGTAACCACAGTAAAACGTTCTCAGAACATCAATAAAAATATAAGTTCCCAGACCAGGCTACATTTTCACGTCCGTTTCTCAGAAAGTAAAAAAAAAAAAATCTGTTTTACCAGTCAGGCAAGGTATGGCTTCATTCCCAGAACCAAAGGGAAACCTTACGTTCCCACAACTTCCAAGGAACCAAATGTGCTGGCTGGCTGGTAATGTAAATGTATCCTTCCACAACATACAATACAATATTTCTTTGTTTATTTATTTTACAATACTCCCACAGTCATGTATTGCAACAATGCACATGCAATTAGATTCTAAACTCGCCAATACAGTAACACGCTTCCACTGCTGTTTTGTGTTGAGTTTGACAGGTGTGGTTTGTCGAAATAGAGGCACTCAAGATTAATACATGTCCTGTAATCTAGTGTATGTTGAAAATTGTGCACTCATTGCTTGGATGGCATTCACTTTGCTCCAAGCACTGAATTCCTGTGCTGCTTGTAAAGAATTCAGTGTTCAGATTCCACCAGTGGCAACCAAAAACAGCATCCGCTTCCAAAATGGTCTCATACCTCCGTTACCCCCAGCGGTAAAGTGTCTGAGAATGGCATTTGAAAATACAGTTTTAATACCGTGGGTGTGGGTGTGGGAAGCATAACGTAATACTTTTTTGTTCTATGATTAAACAGTGACATTCTCAAACAGATTCCTGTCGTTAATATGGTATGATTGACATGGTATGTACTGAAAACAAAGGTTTCACAATGGCAAACAGCTACTTGACTCAGGGTTTAACATTGTCTCCACTGGTATTGTATCTACTGAAATGTCATTGTAGGCCTTTATTATACTGTCTGAAGCCTCTCTCCACCACATTGTTCCATATGTACAGTATGTTTACAAGTGTGACTGTTACGGATACAGGTATTCTGTGTGTGTGTGTTTCTTTTCTCTCCTTCTCCCCTCCTCACAGGTGGCAATCATCCTTCCCCAATCAGTCAACATGCAGTCATCAATCAGAAGACACACCTCCTCATTTTCCCTTACCCTATCACATTTCCTTGCCCTTGGAAACCAACCTGGCAATCTTTTTACCACCTACTGTCAAGGTAACATGTATGTGTGGGAACCTCTTTATTGAATTCCATTGTACAACAGTGTAGAGAAAACAATGGGTGCTATTTGTCAAATTGTTCCCGTAGAGGACTACTATAGCATTAAGAAGACAAATTCACAGAGCGAGGTTCATGAACGTTAAATGTGGTATTATGAATGTGTAGTGTAAAACGAGGTCCACTGCACATTAGGTATGATATGTCTAAAAAAAGAAATGTTTGATAACAGCACCATTTTGCAGTAATTATTTATCACATTTATAATTTTACAGTCTGTCAGGTTATCCACTAACACATCTTGAATAATGTAAGATATTATATATATATTTTTTTAAAGGTCAATGACAATAGTTAAAGCTATATTTATCCCCAACTGTAAAAAAAAATTGTAAACACTTACACTGTACATCTGGCCATTGGGGTATTGACCAGAGTGAGCTGCCACTTAAAATGAATCACCAAATGCTGTGTTGTGAGAATGCAAGATATGGGGAAAAACACTGGTGGGAGAAAAAAATGGCAATTAAAATAACATGTTATAAATATAAGCAAATAGGTTGTGAGTGACAGCAATACAGCATTTATTGGCCAAATATACATAAAGAAAGGGACATTAATGACATTTTCGTTCCAGGAATCACATTGTAGGGGTCTCTCAGGGGCTTTAGTTTGGCATATTGCATTAGTTATACATGTGCTTGTTTGAACTTCAGAGTTGTGGCAGAAACAGTGGCCCTCAATCTTGTAAAGAAATGACCAAGGAGCCAGTAAGAAAGAACATCAGTATGTAACCATAAACACATTAGCGATGCTAAGTGTGACATTTGTGCTGGGCCACAAATGCAAATCATCAAGATTGTGGTATGGTGAGCACTGCTTTGTCTAGTCCGGGTGCAGATCACGTCTGCGTAGCTTTTAAATCGGCCCTTTCCAAAGACGTCTGCTAAGGCTACTGCACATACAACCTAGGGGCAGCAGAGGGGTTGAAGTACTCAACTTGTTTCAGCTTTTCTCTTGTGCTTATTCCACAACCCCTCATTCTTGTGCATTTCATAACATTCCCAGTATCATAATTTGATTAGAAAATGTGCATTGTAGCCTACAGTCTCTTTGTCCCCCTCTTGGTTCTGGTACGTATCAAATCAATACTGTTTATTATTTATGGATGTCTATGGAATAATGCTGAAGATTATTTCATATGAAGTTGTTTCCTGAAATATGTGGTCAATAATTCAATGCTACGTTATCCCAAGCGGTCCGCTCCACCATCAATGAGAGTATACAAACAAGAGGTTATGCATTGGATCTCTGTTGTGTTCGTTAGGGCTTTTCTACTTGTTGAAACCCAAACAGACGTACCTGTAAAGAATATAGCTTAGCTGAGAAATGGAATCCTGGGCCCGGTTTCCCAAAAACATCTTAAGGCTAAGTTCATCGTTCACAATAGTATCCTATGAACTTAGCCTTAAGATGCTTTTGGGAAACCGGGACCTGCTATCTTATATTCTCCTCAGGTTAAAATGCACTAATGGATGCATAAAAAAGTGTATGTTGGTTTGATATATACTGGAATGTGCTATTGTACCTGTATCTCTGCTAAATTATTCAGTTTGGCTTTTTCAGGTGACTAGTCATACTGAACAGGTTTGACTGAATGGTTTGACAAATGATAGCAGTAAAAGCATACTGATCTTATTTTCAAGTAATTAGAAATAGAAATTTAACAAGATTGTGTAAATGTAAAGTTATATTATCTATGGGGAAATTAACACAGCTAGTTTTAATTATCTTATCTTTCTAATTGGTTCTTTTAACTAACCAATTAATACATGTAATGATTCTTGTAAAGTATCCTATTAAAAAGCTTTCACAGTATACTCCTGGAGAGTACACAGGAGAGCACTTGACATCAGCTACAATTATAGCCTCCTCATTTCCTCACGTATGGCACCCCTTCTCAGTGATCCCATGGAAATTGCTATAAATCCTAATTCCCTCCTAGTGAAATTCACAGGAAAAACAAGACAGACATAAACATGCAGTAGATGCAGTCTGAAATCTTGCATACGTACATCTTTAACAGTATATTTTTCTACAACCTTGTGGCAGGGTAGCCTAGTGGTTAGAGCGTTGGACTAATAACTGAAAGGTTGCAAGTTCAAACCCCTGAGCTGACAAGGTACAAATCTGTCATTCTGCCCCTGAACAGGCAGTTAACCCACAGTTAACTCCTAGGCCATCATTGAAAATAAGAATTTGTTCTTTAACTGACTTGCCTAGTTAAATAAATAAAATATCTATGACTAATCAATATATTTTCAATAACCTTGAAGAGAAAAGGCTTGACAAACTGTATGGATTTTAATAGCCATTATTAGAACCTTGTGAAGACAGTCCAATACCGCAATACAACAGTACTAGAGCAATGTTCCCAATAACCTGTTCCTCTTTTCTCTCTCTCCTCCAGGGCCCATCAATCAAAAGCCTGATAGATATGGGTGTGACTCAAACTCAAATCAACCAGGCTCCTTATCGCTCTTGCTAAGCTAGCTATATGTAAATTAAACAGTATGCACACACAATATCCCCCCATAAGACATTTGCTGCGCTTCGTGTTTGTGTCCATAGTTTGGCCAAATCTTGGCAGCAGTAGTGGGAAAATAGCAGAGTAGATAGGCTAGAAAGAAGATGAGTTCTGACAGGTATACATTAACTCATTAACTCCGAGATAATGGCCTTCTAGGCAGAGTTGCAAACAAAAAGCCAGATCTCAGACTGGCCAATAAAAAGAAAAGATTCAGATGGGCAAAAGAACACAGATATTCGACAGAGGAACTCTGGCCCAGAAGGCCAGCATCCCGGAGTCGCCTCTTCACTGTTGATGTTGAGACTGGTGTTTTGTGGGTACTATTTAATGAAGCTGCCAGTTGAGGACTTGTTAGGGGTCTGTTTCTCAAACTAGACACTCTAATGTACTTGTCTTCTTGCCCAGTTGTGCACCGGGGCCTCCCACTCCTCATTATATTCTAGTTAGAGAACGTTTGCGCTGTTCTGTGAAGGAAGTAGTATGCGGAGTTCTACAAGATTTCAGGTTTTGGCAATTTCTCGCATGGAATAGCCTTCATTTCTCAGAACAAGAATAGACTGACAAGTTTCAGAACAAAGTTCTTTGTTTCTGGCCATTTTGAGCCTGTAATCGAACCCACAAATGCTGATGCTCCAGATACTCAACTAGTCTAAAGAATGCCAATTTTATTGCTTCTTTAATCAGATCAACAGTTTTCAGCTGTGCTAACATAATTACAAAATGGTTTTCTAATAATCAATTAGCCTTTTAAAATGATAAACTTGAATTAGCTAACACAACGTGCCATTGGAACACAGGAGTGATGGTTGCTGATAACGGGTCTCTGTACGCCTATGTAGATATTCCATAAAAAATAAGCAGTTTCCAGGTACAATAGTCATTTACAACAATAACAATGTTTACACTGTATTTCTGATCAATTTGATGTTATTTTAATGGACAAAAAATGAGCTTTTCTTAAAAAAAACAAGGACGTTTCTAAGTGACCCCAAACTTTTGAATGGTAGTGTATATACAGTATCAGTCAAAAGGTTGGACACACCTACTCATTCAAGGGTTTGGAATCATGTAGCAACCAAAAAAGTGTTAAACAAATCAAAAAACAGTACCTGTCAAAAGTTTGGACACACCTACTCATTCCAGGTTTTTATTTTTTTAATTATTATTTTATACTTTGTAGAATAATAGTGAATTCTCTCAATCAGCTTCACCTGGAATGCTTTTCCAACAGTAAAGGAGATCCTACATATGCTGAGCACTTGTTGGCTGCTTTTCCTTCATTCTGCGGTCCAACTAATCCCAAACCATTTCAATTTGGTTGAGGTCGGGTGATCGTGGAGGCCAGGTCATCTGATGCAGCACTCCATTACTCTCCTTCTTGGTCAAATAGCCCTTACACAGCCTGGAGTTGTGTTGGGTCATTGTCCTGTTTAAAAATCAAATATAGTCCCACTAAGCGCAAACCAGATGGGATGGCGTATCGCTGCAGAATGCTGTGGTAGCCTTTCTGGTTAAGTGTGCCTTGAATTTGAAATAAATCACTGACAGAGTCACCAGCAAAGCACCATCACACCTCCTCTTCCATGTTTCACAGTGGGAACCACTCACGCAGAGATCATATGTTCACTCACAAAGACACAGTGGTTGGAACCATAAATCTCTAATTTGGACAGGTTTCTACCGGTCTAATGTCCATTGATAATATGCTTGGCCCAAGCAAGTCTCTTATTATTATTGGTGTCCTTTAGTAGTGGTTTCTTTGCAGCAATTCAACCGTGAAGGCCTGATTCACACAGTCTCCTCTGAACAGTTGCTGTATCTGTTACTTGAACTCTGATAAGCATTTATTTGGGCTGCAATTTATTTGGGCTGCAATTTCTGAGGCTGGTAACTCTAATGAACTTATCCTCTGCAGCAGAGGTAACTCTAGATATTCCTTTCCTGTGGCAGTCAAATCAAATCAAACTTTGTCACACGCGCCGAATAGAACAATTGTAGACCTTACATTGAAATGCTTACTTACAAGCCCTTAACCAACAGTGCAGTTCAAGAAGAGTTAAGGAAATATTTACCAAATAAAATAAAGTATAAATAGTAACACAATAAACAGCAATGTACGTAACAAATGGGGGGGGTCAATGTAATAGTCCGGTGGCCATTTGATTAATTGTTCAGCAGTCCTATGGCTTGGGGGTAGAAGCTGTTAATGAGCCTTTTGGTCCTAGACTTGGCGCTCCGGTACCGCTTGCCATGCGGTAGCAGAGAAAACATGACTTGGGTGACTGGAGTCTCTGACAATTTTATGGGCTTTCCTCTGACACCACTTATTATATACTGTAGGTCATGGATTGCAGGGAGCTTGGCCCCAGTGATGTACTGGGCCATACGCACTACCATCTGTAGCGCCTTACAGTCAGATGCCGAGCAGTTGCAATATCAGGTGGTGATGCAAATGGTCAGGATGCTCTCGATGGTGCAGCTGTATAACTTTTTGAGGATCTGTTGACCCATGCCAAATATTTTAACCTGTTTGGGATAGAGGGCAGCATTTTCACATTCGGATGAAAAGCGTGCCCGGATTAAACTTCCTGCTACTCAGGCCCAGAAGCTAATATATGCATATTATTAGTAGATTTGGATAGAAAAACAGTTTTTAAAACGGTTTGAATGATGTCTGTGAGTACAACAGAACTCATTTGGCATGAGAAACCCTGAGAAAATTCCAACCAGGAAGTGGGAAATCTGAGGTTTGTAGTTTTTCAACTCATTGACTTTCTGATATACAGTGTAAATGGGGTAATATTGCACTTCCTAAGGCTTCCACTAGATGTCAACAGTCTTAAGAACCTTGTTTCGGGCTTCTACTGTGAAAGGGGAGAGAATAAGAGCTGTTTCAATCAGGTGTCTGGCAGAAGGCCATGAGCTGGTCAAGTGCGAGAGTGACCTGCGTTCCATTGCATTTCTAAAGACAAAGGAATTGTCCGGTTGAAACATTATTGAAGATTTATGTTAAAAACATCCTAAAGATTGATTCTATACATCTTTTGACATGTTTCTACGAACTGTAATATTACTTTTTGGACTTTTCGTCTGAACTTTTGTCTGGACTTGCCCGCGCCTCGTGAGTTTGGATTTGTGAACTAAACACGCTAACAAAAAGGAGGTATTTGGACATAAATGATGGACTTTATCGAACAAAACAAACATTTATTTTGGAACTGGGATTCCTGGGAGTGCATTCTGATGAAGATCATCAAAGGTAAGTGAATATTTATAACGCTATTTCTGACTTTTACTGAGTCCACAACATGGCGGGTATCTGTATGGCTTGTTTTTGTGTCTGAGCGCTGTACTCAGATTATTGCATGGTGTGCTTCTTCCGTAAAGCTTTTTTGAAATCTGACACAGTGGTTGCATTAAGGAGAAGTATATCTTTAATTCTGTGCATAACAATTGTATCTTTTTTCAAAGTTTATGATGAGTATTTCTGTAAATTAATGTGGCTCTCTGCAAATTCTCCGGATGTCTTCGAGGCACAACATTCCTGAACGTAACGCGCCAATGTATACTGAGATTTATTTATATAAATATGAACTTTACAGAACAAAACATACATGTATTGTATAACATGAAGTCCTATGATGAATCTGATGAAGATCATCAAAGGTTAGTGATTAATTTTATCTCTATTTCTGCTTTTGTGGCTGTATGTTTTTTTTGTGTTTTTTTTGTGACAGGGCTCTGACCTAACAGAATCATATGGTGTGCTTTCACTGTAAAGCCTTTTTGAAATCGGACACGATGGGTAGATTAACAAGAAGTTAAACTTTAATTTGGTGTATTGCACTTGTGAATGTATGAAAGTTAAATATTTAATTTCGCGCTCTGCCTTTTCAGCGGATGTTGTCGAGGAGTTCCGCTAGCCTTAAGAAGTCTCCTGAGGGGGAAAAGGTTTTGTCGTGCCCTCTTCACGACTGTCTTGATGTGTTTGGAACATGATAGCCTGTTCTGCCCACCTTTTCCTGTAGTCCACGATCAGCTTCTTTGTCTTGCTCACATTGAAGGAGAGGTTGTTGTTCTGGCACGACACTGCCAGCTCTCTCACCTCCTCCCTATAGGCTGTCTCATCGTTGTCAGTGATCAGGCCTACCACTGTTGTGTCATCAGCAAACTTAATGATGGTGTTGGAGTCATGTTTGGCCACACAGTCATGGGTGAACTGGGAGTACAGGATGGGACTAATTTCACACCCCTGAGGAGCCCCAGTGTTGAGGATCAGCGTGGCAGAAGTGTTGTTAGCTACCCTTACCACCTGGGGGCGGCCCGTCAGGAAGTCCAGGATCCAGTTACAGAGGGAGGCGTTTAGTCCCAGGGTCCTTAGCTTATTGATGAGCTTCATGGGCATTATGGTGTTGAATGCTGAGCTGTAGTGAATGAACAGCATTCTCACATAGGTGTTCCTTTTGTCCAGGTGTGTAAAGGCAGTGTGGAGTGCGATTGAGATTGCGTCATCTATGGATCTGTTGGCGGTATGCGAATTGGAGTGAGTCTAGGGTATCCGGGAAGATGCTGTTGATGTGAGCCATGACCAGCATTTCAAAGCACTATTACAGACTCCGTCAGGGAGAAAATGTCAGTGAAGACACTTGCCAGTTGGTCTGCGCATGCTTTGAGTACATATCCTGGTAACTCATCAGACCCTGCGGCTTTGTGAATGTTGACCTGTTTAAAGGTATTGATCACATTGGCTACCGAGAGCATTATCACACAGTCATCCAGAACAGCTGGTGCATGCTTCAGTGTTGCTTACCTCGAAGCGAGCATAAATGGCATTTGGCTCGTCTGGTAGGCTTGCTTCACTGGGCAGCTCGCATCTGGGTTTCCCTTTGTGGTCCATAATGGTTTTCAAGCCCTGCCACATCCGACGAGCATCAGAGCCGGTGTAGTAGGATTCAATCTTAGTCCTTAATTTATGCTTTGGTTGTTTAATTGTTCGTCTGAGAGCATAGCGGGATTTCTTGTAGGCGTCCTGATTAGTGTCCCTCTCCTTGAAAAGCGGCAGCTCTTGCCCATAGCTCGATGCGGATGTTGACTGTAATCCATGGCTTCTGGTTAGGATATGTATGTACGGTCACTGTGAGGACAACATTGTCGATACACTTATTGATGAAGCCGATGACTGAGGTGATATACTCCTCAAGGCCATTGTATGAATCCCGGAACATATTCTAGGCTGTGCTTGCAATACAGTTCTGTAGCGGTCCTCATGAGAGCCAGTTCCATCATAGCGCTTGGTGGTTTTGAGACTGCACTTTAAGAAACGTTCAGGTTCTTCAAATGTTCCCGATTGACTGACCTTCATGTTTTAAGTAATGATGAACTGTCATTTCTCTTTGCTTATTATAGCTATTCTTGCCATAATATGGACTTTTACCAAATAGGGATATATTCTGTATACCACCCATGCCTTGTCACAACACAACTGATTGGCTCAAACGCATTAAGAAGGAAAACAATTCCACAATTAACTTTTAACAAGGCACACCTGTTACTTGAAATGCATTCCAAATGATGAAGCTTCTCATGAAGCTGGTTGAGAGAATGCCTAGAGTGTGCAAAGCAGTCATCAAGGCAAAGGGTGGCTATACGGAAGAATCTCAATTATAAAATACATTTTGATTTTTTAAAACATTTTGATTACTACATGATTCATATGTGTTATTTCAGAGTTTTGATGTCTTCACTATTATTCTACAATGTATAAAAAAATAAAAAAAAATAAAGAAAAACCTTAAGCTTTCTTATATCTCCTAGATATAGGACAGACACTACACAATTATTTTCTATGGGCAATAGCAGTAATGACCAAAGGTAATATTTCAAAATTCTAAATCAAATAGCTAAAGGATCCATGGCATGACCATCTTAAAACAATTCCATATGTTTGTAAGGACCGACGCTGGAGAAGAGAAGCATGTACTGGGAGTAGAACATTCAATATGGAACAGACATCAAACAGGACAGAGACAGCGTCAGAACCGGGTATGCAAAGACAAACAAACATTAATCCTGAAGCAGGGAACAGAGCTTGAAAACAAACAGATATAGGGGAGGTAATGACACAGGTGATTGAGTCCAGGTGAGTCCAATAATCGCTGATGCACGTGACGGGGGAAGGCAGGTGTGCGTACTGATGGTGGCAGGAGTGCGTAATGCTGGGGAGCCTGGCACCTTTGAGCGCCAGGGAGGGGGAGCGGGAGCAGGCGTGACAATGTTAACTTGTATTTTGGCTGCCATGACCCTTCTGCAAAGTCCAGATCCTTTGGCTGCCGTTATAAAGTGTGTGTCATTGCCATGAGCAAAATAATCTTAATCTCTCTCCAAAATCTTCTTAACTCTAGCTCCCCAGAGTTGCTTGTTTTGAATTATTCCCTAAATAAACACTTGATTGTGTAGTTAACTCAAATTAGCCTAAAAACATTAGCCTACAAGTTCTGTCTGCGTCAAGTCCAGAAAATCTAAGCAATATCAGCTTTTGAATGTCGTCAAGATGGTTGACTATCACTTGATAGTCAAAAATCATACATAGTTATGTATACAGTATAATAAATATATGAATTTAAACTTTTATTTGCACTACCTACGATTTGAATATTGGAACTAGAAGTCTTCCTCTGGGAAAACAAATAGTGTCAGTTACAGTAGAAAGCAGCACACAATGACAAACATATTAAACTGTCAAACAGCTGTCAACATGATGCTTCCTCCACAGATACAAAATATGCAAATCTACTAAAGTTGTAGCTGTATAGTGGTACTAGTAAAAAGTCTATTTCTCAGTACTTGATACAACAAAGACTGTGTATAGAATGTGTTAAGCCAATTAAACATTCCGTGCAGATAACCTGGAATCAATAGAAGAGCTGAACATGAGCTATTTTAAGGACACTGCCTACTGCTATTCTTTAAACTGTCAGATTTCAAATGGATTTGTTTTGACCTTATTTATAAAACCTTTATAGCAATGAAGGACAAGACTAAGACTGGCCATACATACTGTACATCCATTTATTTTTTTAAACCGGTACCGGTTTACCTTCAGACGAGTTCCGTGACAAGGAGAACACCACCATGTTCATGAGAGTCTCATCTTTCCATAGAGGGGTCATATTAGTTTCCTGGTCTGACAAACAGCGCTGTAGCTCTGCCACTTTCCACCGCAGTCTGCAGATGTGGAAAGCCGACAGGCGGATGTGGTGGATTGAGTGAAGCCCATACAAAAAAATAAAAATATCTTCAGCTTAAAATGACTGATTTCTTTCAAGATCGTCGATAGGAACGGACCAAGGTGCAGCATGGGTTGAGTTCCACGTACTTTACAACGTGAAACTACAAAAACAATAAAAATAACGCGAACGTGAAAGCTGTAGTGCACAAATAACTAACACTAACAATATCCCACAACGCAGGCGGGAACAAAGGACAACTTAAGTATGATCCCCAATTAGAGACAACAATAATCAGCTGCCTCTAATTGGGAACCACACCAAATACACCAACATAGAAATAACAATACTAGAACACCCCCCCCAAAGGTGCGGACTCTGACCGCAAAAACCTGAACCTGGATGGGGAGGGTTAGGGTGGGCACTTAGTGTCAGTGGCGGCTCCGGTGCGGAACGTAGCACCCACTCAACCTGCGGATAAGGCCATGGAGCCGAGCTGAACGCCGTGCCCGGACTGGGCACAGGAGCAGACGAAGGCTCCGGCCATGGAGCGGGACTGGACACCGTGCCTGGACTGGGCACCGGCGTAGGAAGCTCTGGGCCGTTGACCATCGCCGGAGGCTCCGGGCCGTTGACCGTCGCCTGGTGTGTGGAGCTGGCACAGGTGGCACAGGACTGATGACACGCTCTTCAGGGCGAGTGCGGGGAGCCGGCACAGGACGTACCGGTCTAGGGAGACACACTGGAGACCTGGTGCGTGGAGCCGGCACAGGTTTCACCAGACTGGTGACACGCTCTTCAGGGCGAATGCCGTGCAGAATACACCTGGCCAACATATCTCTCCTCCAACAACT
Organism: Oncorhynchus kisutch; assembly: GCF_002021735.2. NCBI lineage: Eukaryota > Metazoa > Chordata > Actinopteri > Salmoniformes > Salmonidae > Oncorhynchus > Oncorhynchus kisutch. The sequence goes on from NC_034183.2 coordinate 56,026,854, forward strand.
CCATCAACTCCCCGACAGTCTCTGGCTCTCTCCTCGGCTCGACCGACAGCCCCATGTCCCCCCCCAAAACACAGAAGTTTCTGTGGAGTTTTGGAATCTTGCAGTTTCTGTGGCCGCAGACCCGGGGTCGTCGCTGTACTCCTATACTCCTTCAGGACTCCCGCCAAGGAATGGTCTCGCATCCACCCATTATTTCCTCCCATGTCCACCTCACTTTTGCCTCGATAGCACGCTGCTTGGTCCTTGTGTGGTGGGATATTCTGTCACGATCGTCGATAGGAACAGACCAAGGCGCAGCGTGGGTTGAGTTCCAAATACTTTATTACAACAAACATAACACGACCGTGAAAGCCGTAATGTACAAAACACTAACACTAACAATATCCCACAACGCAGGCGGGAACAAAGGACAACTTAAGTATGATCCCCAATTAGAGACAATGATAATCAGCTGCCTCTAATTGGGAACCACACCAAATACACCAACATAGAAATAACAATACTAGAGCACCCCCTAGTCACACTCTGACCTAAAACACCATAGAGAAACCCGAGGGCTCTCTATGGTCAGGGCGTGACAGATTTCCAAGGGGATTTGTTTGTTTTTTTACTCACAAGTGCATCAATCAACTCTAGGGGGTTCAATTATCTATTTCAATATATAATAATATGTTGCAATTGTTCACATGAACGTTCTGTGTACTCATGGAATTGGCATACCATTACAAATTGTATGGCCTCAGCCATCAGCCACTCAATTGCAATTCTTACCTTTTCTACGTTAAGATAGAAAGACACACCTATATTAGCCCCTGCTTTAATTAAGTATTTTCAGTCCACTAGAATGGGAAAAGTAGTAGGAATGTATAAGTAGCAGGACTATGTCATGAACTCAACATTGATTGCAAGATTGTTGATGATGAATAATAAGTACAGTAAAATACTGTATGTACAATTACTGGTAAGTGGGTTTAAATTGACTAAATAGGCTATATACATCGTGATTATGTTACAATTAGAATCTATAGTAATACTATTGTAATTGGAACTGTAAATGTATATTTTCATCAAAGACATTCAAAAAGTATTTTTCCCTCAGGCGTATAAAACTGAAACTGTTCACATGCTTAAGCACCGTTTAACTACAAATGCTTTTGTTTACGTACTTTCTGTTGAAACGTGACTACGTGGTTCAGAACCTGGACAAAAACTTTAGTACAGCTGTTAATCTAACTGCACTGTCCAATTTACAGCAGCTATTACAGTTAAAAAATACCATGCCATTATTTGAGGAGAGTGCACAACAACAAAACACTTATCACAGCAACTGGTTTGATATATTCACCTCTGAAGGTAAATAATGTACTTACATTCAGTAATCTTGCTCTGATTTGTCATCCTGAGTGTCCCAGAGATAAAAGGCAGCATAGTTTTATTTGATCAAATCAATTTTTATATTCAAATGTAGGAACTGGGTTTTACAGTTTGAACCCCTGCTGTCTCTGGCCCCACACCGACCCCGCCTGGCCATCTAGATGTGTGAAAGTTAGTGTCTTTTCTGTAGGGAAGCTAATTATCCATCATGTATGACTATCTTGGGAGTGTGTAAACGTTTTTTTTTTTTTTTTAAATGTTCTCTATAGTTATGTACTTGAAAATGTATCAATTGACCAATTCGGCTCATTTGGAAAAACTCCAAATGTAGTGCAGTAATAGAATGCTACACTGAATAAGTCTGAAACCTTGCACACACACTGCTGCCATTTGGTGGTCAAGATCTAAATTGCGCCCAAACACCTATCTGATTATATGGCTTTACTCTTGCATTTCAAAGATGATAACATTTTTTTTAAACACATCTTTTACCAGATCTAACCTGTTATATTCTCCTACATTCATTTCACATTTCCACAAAGTTCAAAGTGTTTCCTTTAAAATGCATATCCTTGCTTCAGCTCCTGAGCTACGGGCAGTTAGATGAGGGTGTCATTTTAGGCGAAAACATTGAAAGAAATGGTATTATCCTTAAGAGGTTTTAAGTACAGTACTGCCTACATATGAAAAGCATTCGTTAAACAGCGAAAGCCAGTGTAACGGCATTCAGAGATGGAAGAAGGTGAGGACCAAGGTGCAGCGTGGTAAGTGTTCATGATTTTTAATAATAATCAAAACTGAACACTGAATAACAAAATAACAAAGAAACAACCGAAACAGTTCTGTCTGGTGCAGAAACACAAAGACTGAAAATAACCACCCACAAAACACAATGGAAAACAGGCTACCTAAATATGGTTCTCAATCAGGGACAAAGATAGATAGCTGCCTCTGATTGAGAACCATAGCAGGCCAAACACAGAAATAGAAAATATAGAAAAACTAACAGACTGCCCACCCCAACTCACGCCCTGACCATTAGTAAATAAAGACAAAACAATGGAATAAAGGTCAGAACGTGACAGCTAGAGCCATAAAATACAGGGAAAAATAACAAATAAAAAAGTATTTGTGCCTCTCTCTCTCAGAGGATACTGGAGCCATCAGCTGTAAAGACATGGCCTGCGCTGAGGCGGACTCTGGGAATATTCCATTTGAAGGCCATAAAAGAGTATTGTCAACCCTGTTAACAGCCGGCCCCTAAAAGCAATGTCTGGTTACATGTTAGGAGTTAGCGGGTGGAAGTGCTTGCCCTACACACTCCATCTACCCCAAGGAGATTTAGTGTGAAGATAATGCGCCAAGAAAGATGTCATAAATAATCACAACTTCAGCCTCTCCTCCCCGTATACCCAATGCAGTCTTCTTCTTGAGGCATCTACAAGGTGTGGAGACAAGCTAGTGTTAAGTGTAATACATAGAGACTCAGAGCTCACAAAGTCTGACATTGTCTTTGGACAAAAGGTTTTTCTAAAACATTTATCAGGCTGATGATTAAATGTAGTTGGACACATACAACAGTTGGTTTAAACAAACAATCTTTGACAACACAAACAATCTGTTATCTCGAATACAAATGTATAGTTAGATTTATAAAATGTTTCACAATTGTACAGTTGTCATTTCATAGCACTCTAATGCCATAGCAGTTTAGACTTATAAAGTTCTCGCCAATGATCCATGTTCTGTATACGTTCATTTTCTGAGGTGCGTTTAACAAAGGAAATGATTGGCGAACGTTAGCTAACATTTTTTTCCATTTGTTTTGTGTTAGCCGCAAACATTTGCTAACGTTAGCTAACAGTCTGAGAAGGTAGTGTGTGGTAAACGTAAGTGTCTGTTTCTATCAAACGGGTGAGTAAATCATTTGACGCGTCAAATAAGACTGATTGACAAGTCAAACAAGCTTATTGACCAATTAAGACTTGAATGTGACTGCACTTCACTTAAAGGGAAACTCTGCCACGTTTCAACCTCATTCATTATCTACCGTACCAAACCAGTCTTTTCATACTGTACATGAAAACGGCGCATTTCTACATTTTGTAGAACAAATATAACATTAAAAAGTTCTACCAGATGACATCATCAAAAGTTTAAAGATTTTAGCAAGAAAATACCCTTCCTCTGGCTAGAAAATTGTTGCAGGTTTTGAAAATCACAGTTTTGAATCCTACTGTGTGGTGTCACCACTACATTTTTGGGGGGACTTTTCTTACCTCTTTAACCACAGACGATAGAAATGTGCTGTTTTCAAATCATGTAGACACTATTTTGGGGATGGAGATGTTTTATTTGATGTAACCTTTATTTAACTAGGCAAGTCAGTTGAGAACAGATACTTATTTACAATGACTGCCTACCCCGGCCAAACCCGGACGACGCTGGGCCAATTGTACGCTGCCCTATTGGACTCCCAATCATGGCCGGTTGTGATACAGCCTAGAACCGAACCTAGGTCTGTAGTGATGCCTCTAGTACTGAGATGCAGTGCCTTAGACTACTGGGCCACCCGGGAGCTCCAGATAATGAATATGAGGTTAAAAAGTGGCGAAATCGCTCTTTAATAATTTAACACATACAGTACCAGTTGAATGTTTGGACACACTTATTCCAGGGTTTTTCTTCATTTTTACATTTGACAAAATTTTGACTGGTACTGTACATAAATGTGTTTTATGTAGTGATTACACTATCACTCGTAATTCATGTGTCACAGTGATTCAATGGTACGCATGCTATGATGCTGGTAAAGTTGTCTCGGGCACTTGCCACATGAAGCAGGCACACTTCCCCAAGCTCTCAGACTCCTAGTCAGAAACAAAGAAAAGCAATCTATTGATGGATGCAAACAATGGTCTCCCGCAACAACAGAAAAGGTCAAAATCATAGCAAAACTGCATTATCTGTTTCAGTATAGCCTAGCAAATTAGTTTCTAACTATGTAGGTGTCATCGTCTGAATACCCCGATTTTACTGGTACGGGTACTCAGGGTACCCTGGTCTCAATTCTGCTACCCTGAATAAATGAAAGTTCATAAAAATAAAAATAAATAGTATGTGGTCAGAGTATGAAGCTAGCTAGCTGCTAGTTTTCTAAGCAAAGTTAACAAACAGATTACCGACCATTTCAAATCCCACCGCACCTTCTCCGCTATGCAATCTGGTTTCAGAGCTGGTCATGGGTGCACCTCAGCCACGCTCAAGCTCTTAAACGATATCATAACCGCCATTGATGAGAGACATTACTGTGTAGCCGTATTCATCAACCTGGCTAAGGCTTTCGACTCTGTCAATCACAACATTCTTATTGGCAGACTCGACAGCCTTGGTTTCTCAAATGCAGTATGTATGTCAAATCGGAGGGCCTGTTGTCCGGACCTCTGGAAGTCTCTATGTTGCTCTTGCTGCTGGTGATTCTTTGATCCACCTCTACGCAGAGGACACCATTCTGTATACCTCTGGCCCTTCTTTGGACACTGTGTTAACTAACCTCCAGATGAGCTTCAATGCCATACAACTCTAATTCAGTGGCCTCCAACTGCTCTTAAATGTAAAACTAAATTCCTGCTCTTCAGCCGATTGCTGCCCGCACCTGCCCGCCCGTCCTACATCACTACTCTGGACGGTTCTGACTTAGAATATGTGGACAACTACAAATACCTAGGTGTCTGGTTAGACTGTAAACTCTCCATCTAGACTCACATTAAACATCTCCAATCCAAAATTAAATCTAGAATCAGCTTCCTATTTCGCAACAAAGCATCCTTCACTCATGCTGCCAATCATACCCTAGTAAAACTGACCATCCTACCGATCCTCGACTTACAAAATTGACAAAATAGCCTCCAATACCCTACTCAATAAATTGGATGCAGTCTATCACAGTGCCATCCGTTTTATAACCAAAGCCCCATATACTACCCACTCCTGTGACCTGTATGCTCTCGTTGGCTGGCCCTCGCTTCATACTCATCTCCAAACCCACTGGCTCCAGGTCATCTACAAGTCTCTGCTAGGTAAAGCCTTATCTCAACTCACTGGTCACCATAGCAGCACCCACCCATAGCACACGCTCCAGCAGGTATACAGTGCCTTGCGAAAGTATTCGGCCCCCTTGAACTTTGCGACCTTTTGCCACATTTCAGGCTTCAAACATAAAGATATAAAACTGTATTTTTTTGTGAAGAATCAACAACAAGTGGGACACAATCATGAAGTGGAACGACATTTATTGGATATTTCAAACTTTTTTAACAAATCAAAAACTGAAAAATTGGGCGTGCAAAATTATTCAGCCCCTTTACTTTCAGTGCAGCAAACTCTCTCCAGAAGTTCAGTGAGGATCTCTGAATGATCCAATGTTGACCTAAATGACTAATGATGATAAATACAATCCACCTGTGTGTAATCAAGTCTCCGTATAAATGCACCTGCACTGTGATAGTCTCAGAGCTCTGTTAAAAGCGCAGAGAGCATCATGAAGAACAAGGAACACACCAGGCAGGTCCGAGATACTGTTGTGAAGAAGTTTGCACAAATATCAAATATCTCAAAGCCAATTCTTCCTTTGGCCGGCTCTCCTTCCAATTCTCTGCCGCCAATGACTGGAACGAACTGCAAAAATCTCTGAAGATGGAGACACTTACCTCCCTCACTAAGCACCAGCTGTTAGAGCAGCTCACAGATCACTGCCTGTGATCACATAGCTCATCTGTAAATAGCCCATCCAATCTTCCTCATCCCAATACTGTATTTATTGTATTTATCTTGCTCTTTTTCACCCCATTATCTCAACTTGCACATTCATCTTCTGCACATCCTACCATTCGTGTTTAATTGCTATATTGTAATTACTTTGCCACCATGGCCTATTTATTGCCTTACCTCTCTCATTTGCACATGCTGTATATAGATTTTCTACTGTATTATTGATTGTATGTTTGTTTATTCCTTGTGTAACTGTGTTGTATGTGTCAAACTGCTTTGCTTTATCTTGGCCAGGTCGCAGTACCTGGTTAAATAAAAGGTGAAATAAAATCAATAAAATTGTACAAGGGGCAGGCAAACGGTCGGTCAAGGCAGGCAAAGAGTCATAATCCAAATCAGAGTCAGGCAGGTACAGGATGGCAGAAAGGGTCAGGACAGGCAGAAAGGGTCAGGACAGGCAGAAAGGGTCAGGACAGGCAGAAAGGGTCAGGGAAGACTAGGGGAAAAACTAGAGCACAGGAAACACGGCAACACACCGCTAGGACTTGACATGACGAATTGGCAACAGACAAACAGAAAACGCAGGTATAAATACACAGGGGATAATGAGGGGAGATGGGAAACACCTGGTGGGGAGTGGAGACAAGCGCAAACACAGGTGAAACAGATGAGGGTGTGACACTTGTAGTGTGCAGACCGTTTTGTCAACATGAGAGGATGGCATTGGTTGTTTCTCTACAAGTAGGGTGAGTCAACGTGCTTTTTCTACTTTTGTGCACACACACACACACACACACACACACACACACCACACGTCAGTACCATTGACATTTAGCTTTTGTTGATTGGACTAAATCATTTTGGGTAGCTTTACATTTTTTAATGGCTTTGGTACTAGTTTCACAAGTATGTGGTACATTTTCACAACTCTTAGTACAAAACTCCAAACTGGTCACACGTGTAGCGCAGTCAGTCTTTCATTCAACCTGTCAATGTGCATTAATTTGGATTGTAAACATCTCTCAACGCACAACCATTGATTCAAAATAAATGTTTGTGAAATGTAACGAGAACATTGGTTTAATCACGTAAACACAACAATATTATATATTTTTTAGTCATTTTAACTACTGTACCAGTTAATCCAATAACAAACCATTCAAGACATGTGTTTCAAAATCATCCTTAGAAGTGCTGAAAATATAATGCTACAGTACTGTAAATGACAGTTTTCACATTAGGCAATACACTTACATTACCCAACAACATTGACAGAAAATCTATCACTTCCATAATATCTATCCAATGTTTAATCAAAGGTGTGAACAATGAAGAAATCCTTTAGTCATTAATGCAAAAAATACATTTTATTTTTCAGAAATAATTGCAACATAGGTGTCCTGTCTGTAATCAAATTAAATGAAACAAATGAAAGTAATGAAAATAAAACATAACGTTCAGCACACATTCATTTGCTTCAAAACTGTCTTGAGCAGTTGGCCATAAATTCTCATCTACATCACAATGAATGTCTTTACTGTTCATGCACCACGGGAAAAACCTTTTGACATGGCGATTCCAAGCTTGACAGCGGTCTGCATTGATGTCGTTATGTGCCTCATCCCATGGCCAGAAGGAGGATGATATGCTCATGGGGATGGCGATCATACACTTTCCACCTCCATGCTGAAAAAATGTGTCAATAGGGTTGAGAAAAGGAGAGTATGGGGACAGGTATAGGGATGGGCCCGAAACCATGCCTGAACCACCTCTGCATGGTGGAACCTGACATTGTCTCAGACAATGACATAGGTGACCCCTTCACCTTGACAAGCCTGGTCAATTGAATTGAGAAACACAATGAGGTGTGCAGAGTTGTAGGATTCAAGTAACAGCCTACATTCTACCACACCATCTTCAGAGATAGCTGCGCATATGGAGATGTTTCCCCACGCTGTGCAGGCACTTGGACGGTCGCCCGTTGGCCGATGATGTTCTGCCCACAACGCCAAGGTTTGGCCAGGTTGAAGCCCGCTTCATTAACAAAGTCATGGTTCACAGCAGCATCAAGCACCATCACCCTCTACAAATATATTTTGGTCAGTTATTACAGTAAATAGTGACACAGTAGTTGTTTCACCCGGTCGTTGTTTCTCTCGTAAGGCACCAGGTACATGTGTTTCATAGATGCCTGGTGGGTCTTCAAAAGGCGGGCAATTGTTGGTCTGCTCATGAATGCCTCAATGGCCTGCTTTATTTCAGACAGCTGTATGTCATTCCTGGCCCTCACCATTTCCACCAAGGCCAACTCCGACTGGTCGGTCACCACACAGCCATGGCCACCACCATGGGGTCTTCTGTCAATTCTGAGGGTAGGACAGAGTATGCTGTCAACAGATGTAAGATGTTTTGTGAATTTACATGCATTACAATATGTAATTTACTGTAAATGTAACAGTAAAGCATAGTGCATATTCTGCAGGCTCACCGGTTTTCTTGGCAACATATTCTCATGATCTAATGGACAGTTGATCTTTTCAGATTGGGGTGAACTAATCTGTCAGCCTCTGCCATGATAAGGCCTTTGTGTACCACATGGTCAACGACGATGGCCTGGACTTTACGAGACACAACAGTTCTCTGCAGTCTGCCTCCCTCTCGCTGATGTCCACCTCTTTGACGGGGCCCATGCCCACATCTTTGACGGGGCCCATGCCCACATCTTTGACGGGGCCCATGCCCACATCTTTGACGGGGCCCATGCCCACATCTTTGACCTCTTCAATGAGGCCCTTGCCCACCTCTGTGACGGGCCCCTTGTCCATGAGCTCTTTGATTTCTTCCTCTCTCTTGCTGTCTATCCTGCTCCAAGTGGAAGAAATTGCAAGTGTTCACACACACCCTTTTAAATGGTGACCAATTGGGGTTACCACTATGCGAAATCAATTAGCAGTAACGAGTAACGAGTACAGGTCATTTAGATGTTTATACTTTACAAACATACTTTTTTTGCAGTAGTTCTCAAAATCCATAGATAGTAGACAAACCAGTTCAAAATCTTTAGGTTTGCCAAACTGTTAAGTGATTAACAATTACGCGCAGTTGCATTAAGTGATGGTCAAATGTATTTAAACAAATGAGAAGAGAATTATGAAAAGTATTGTGAGCATTGCATTGTGAAAGCCAATTATTTTATATGAAAGGAATTTCTGGATGAAACACGGATTAGGTTTGGTAAAAAAGGGCTGTGTGATTTTGTGTGTCGTACTTAGTAATTTGAAAATGTGCTTAAAGTTTAGAAAAACTATTTGATGATCTATTTTTAGAGTTGCGAGGTTTTACCACAGTGCAGTGGAAAGGTATTTGCCACCTTTCTGATTTTCTATATTTTTGCTTATTTTTGTTCCTGAATGTTATCAGATCTTCAACTAAAACTTAATATTAGATAAAGGGAACCTGAGTTTACAAATAACAAAAACAAATTATATTTATTTAATTAACAAAGTTATGCAACACCCAAATCCCCTGTGTGAAAAAGTAATTTACCCTTACACTCAATAACTGGTTGTGCCACCTTTAGCCGCAATGACTGCAACCAAATGCTTCCTGTAGTTGTTGATCAGTCTCTTACATCACTGTGAAGGAGTTTTGGCCCACTCTTGCATGCAGAACTGCTTTAACTCTGCGACATTTGTGGGGTTTCAAGCATGAACTGCTTGTTTCAAATCCTGCCACCACATCTCTTGGGATTAGGTCTGGACTTTGACTACACCATTCCAAAACATCAAATTTGTTTATTTTTAGCCATTTTCATGAAGACTTGATTTTGTGTTTTGGATCATTGTCTTGCTGCACTTCAGCTTCAGCTCACAGGCGGATGGCCTCACATTCTGCTGTAGAATTCTCTGATACCGAGCATAATTCATGGTTCCTTCCATTAAGACAAGTCGTCTTCCATTAAGACAACACCTCATTTGGCCGCCTTTCGTTCCAGTTCTCTGCTGCCTGTGACTGGAACGAATTGCAAAAATCGCTGAAGTTGGAGACTTTTATCTCCCTCACCAACTTCAAACATCTGCTATCTGAGCAGCTAACCGATCGCTGCCGCTGTTCATAGTGTATCGGTAAATAGCCCACCCATTTTTACCTACCTCATCCCCATACTGTTTTTATTTATTTTATTTTATGCTCTTTTGCACACCAATATCTCTACCTGTACATGACCATCTGATCATTTCACTCCAGTGTTAATCTGCAAAATTGTAATTATTCGCCTACCTCCTCATGCCTTTTGCACACAATGTATATAGACTCTCCTTTTTTCTACTGTGTTATTGACTTGTTAATTGTTTACTCCATGTGTAACTCTGTGTTGTCTGTTCACACTGCTATGCTTTATCTTGGCCAGGTCGCAGTTGCAAATGAGAACTTGTTCTCAACTAGCCTACCTGGTTAAATAAAGGTGAAATAAATAAATAAATGGTCCTGAGGCAGCAAAGCATCCCCAAACCATCACACTACCACCACCATGCTTGACCGTTGGTATTATGTTCTTACTGTGAAATGCATTGTTTGATTTTTTGTTTGACGCTCCAGCAGGTACAGTGCCTTGCGAAAGTATTCGGCCCCCTTGAACTTTGCGACCTTGTGCCACATTTCAGGCTTCAAACATAAAGATATAAAACTGTATTTTTTTGTGAAGAATCAACAACAAGTGGGACACAATCATGAAGTGGAACGAGATTTATTGGATATTTCAAGCTTTTTTAACTAATCAAAAACTGAAAAATGGGGCGTGCTAAATTATTCAGCCCCTTTACTTTCAGTGCAGCAAACTCTCTCCAGAAGTTCAGTGAGGATCTCTGAATGATCCAATGTTGACCTAAATGACTAATGATGATAAATACAATCCACCTGTGTGTAATCAAGTCTCCGTATAAATGCACCTGCACTGTGATAGTCTCAGAGGTCCGTTAAAAGCGCAGAGAGCATCATGAAGAACAAGGAACACACCAGGCAGGTCCGAGATACTGTTGTGAAGAAGTTTAAAGCCGGATTTGGATACAAAAAGATTTCCCAAGCTTTAAACATCCCAAGGAGCACTGTGCAAGCGATAATATTGAAATGGAAGGAGTATCAGACCACTGCAAATCTACCAAGACCTGGCCGTCCCTCTAAACTTTCAGCTCATACAAGGAGAAGACTGATCAGAGATGCAGCCAAGAGGCCCATGATCACTCTGGATGAACTGCAGAGATCTACAGCTGAGGTGGGAGACTCTGTCCATAGGACAACAATCAGTCGTATATTGCACAAATCTGGCCTTTATGGAAGAGTGGCAAGAAGAAAGCCATTTCTTAAAGATATCCATAAAAAGTGTTGTTTAAAGTTTGCCACAAGCCACCTGGGAGACACACCAAACATGTGAAAGAAGGTGCTCTGGTCAGATGAAACCAAAATTGAACTTTTTGGCAACAATGCAAAACGTTATGTTTGGCATAAAAGCAACACAGCTCATCACCCTGAACACACCATCCCCACTGTCAAACATGGTGGTGGCAGCATCATGGTTTGGGCCTGCTTTTCTTCAGCAGGGACAGGGAAGATGGTTAAAATTGATGGGAAGATGGATGGAGCCAAATACAGGACCATTCTGGAAGAAAACCTGATGGAGTCTGCAAAAGACCTGAGACTGGGACGGAGATTTGTCTTCCAACAAGACAATGATCCAAAACATAAAGCAAAATCTACAATGGAATGGTACAAAAATAAACATATCCAGGTGTTAGAATGGCCAAGTCAAAGTCCAGACCTGAATCCAATCAAGAATCTGTGGAAAGAACTGAAAACTGCTGTTCACAAATGCTCTCCATCCAACCTCACTGAGCTCGAGCTGTTTTGCAAGGAGGAATGGGAAAAAATGTCAGTCTCTCGATGTGCAAAACTGATAGAGACATACCCCAAGTGACTTACAGCTGTAATCGCAGTAAAAGGTGGCGCTACAAAGTATTAACTTAAGGGGGCTGAATAATTTTGCACGCCCAATTTTTCAGTTTTGGATTTGTTAAAAAAGTTTGAAATATCCAATAAATGTCGTTCCACTTCATGATTGTGTCCCACTTGTTGTTGATTCTTCACAAAAAAATACAGTTTTATATCTTTATGTTTGAAGCCTGAAATGTGGCAAAAGGTCGCAAAGTTCAAGGGGGCCGAATACTTTCGCAAGGCACTGTATAATGGGACCCATGTCTAAACATATTTCAAAAATCTTCTTCTCATGGACCAAATGACACCTTCGTCTGACTTAAGTTATGTACTCATATAATTAACATAGCATTATGAATTATATAACCTCACCCATCAACCACTCAATGGCCTTTGGGTAAATTGAGCTATATAACAGCACCCAGGCCTCTACTTCAACAAGTCCTTTCAGAGTACTTGAATGAGAAAATACTCAAGGTGTTATGTATATTTTAACTCTGTAATGAACTAAAAAACATGAATAGAAGCATATCACAGAACAGTAAAACAAACTGCAATATAATACAGTCAACCACAGATTAAACTGCAAGATTGATGATCATCAAAAATAAGTGCAGTAAAATACTGTATGGTAGAATTACTGATATACTAAACATTTTGATGACGTTACACTAAGAATCTACCCTGAGTGTACAAAACATTAGGAACACCTTACTAATATTGAGTTGCACCCCCCCTTTACCCTCAGAACAGCCTCAATTGATTGTGGCATGGTCTCTACAAGGTGTTGAATGGGTTCCATGGGGATGCTGGCCCATGTTGACTACAATGCTTCCCACAGTCAAATTGGCTGGATGTCCTTTGGGTGGTGGACCATTCTTGATACACACGGGAAACTGTTGTGTGTGTGTGAAACCCAGCAGCGTTGCAGTTCTTGTCACACTCAAAACGGTGTGCCTGGCACCTCCTACCATGTCTGGTTCAAGGAACTTCAATATTTTGTCTTGTCCATTCACCCTATGAATGGCACACATACACAATCCATTTCTCAATTATCTCAAGGCTTAAATAATGTTTTTTTTAACCTGTTTCCTCACCTTAATCTACACTGATTGAATTGGATTTAAAAGGTCACGTCAATAAGGAATCATAACGTTCAGTTGGATTCACCTGGTCAGTCTGTCATGGAAAGAAAACCTTAGTTACATAGCAAAAACATTCACAAAGCTACAAACTACAGGGAAAAAATGAACACAAAATTATAATTTTGTCTCTCTCTCCCAGAGGATACTGGAGGACTCAGGGATTATTCAATCTGAAGGCTTAAAAGAGTATTGTCAACCCTGTTAACAGCCGGCCCCTAAAAGCAATGTCTGGTTACATGTTAGGAGTTAGCGGGTGGAAGTGCTTGCCCTACACACTCCATCTACCCCAAGGAGATTTAGTGTGAAGATAATGCGCCAAGAAAGATTTCATAAATAATCACAACTTCAGCCTCTCCTCCCTGTATACCCAATGCAGTCTTCTTCTTGAGGCACCAACAAGGTGTGGAGACAAGCTAGTGTTATGTGTAATACATAGAGACTCAGAGCTGACATTGTATTAGGACAAAATGGCTGATGATTAAATAAGAGAGTTAGATGCATAAAACAGTTGGTTTAAACAAACAATCTGTTATCTAGAATACAAAGGTATATTTAGATTTATAAAATGTATCACAATTGTACAATTGTTATTTCCTAGCATAGCAGTTTAGACTTTTTGTTCTTGCCAACGTTCCATGTTCCGTATATGTTCATGTTCAGGTCTTGATCACAAAACACATAAAAGTCCCACTTAAATAGCAAATAATGAATGGTACCTAAACCCTGTTTTAAAGTATGTGACTTAGAATGTAGACGATTGAGACGTCGCATGTAAAAGTTGACTTTGTCATGGTGTAAGTCACCCTCAATGACTTCGTTAGACTGAGGACAGTAAAACACCATAAGTATGGATTGAAATGTATTTTTCTTGAGAGGGTTTCATGTGGTCTCTGGGGAAAGGGTGATGTCGGCATACTGTTGTCAACCCAACATGAAAACAGATACTTTACATGCTGTCAGACTGGAGACCGCACCAGACCAGTGGCAGCTGCCTCAGGATCACACAACAGCACTTCTAACATTAGCTTTAGAAGAATAACGTCAATCAGTTTTATTCACTGTTGCACCTTCACAAAAGCACTGCTACAGAAATGGTGCCTTGCTCTTCACAGAAATGGGATTGCAAATTGACAACAGGTCATTTAGATCTGGAACCTGGAGATAACTGATAATCATTATGCAATAAAACAAGATCATAGAGTGACAAGGAGTTGAAAGGGCACTGGAGTTTTAGATACACTGACTCATATACATCAACCATGACTTCCCTTTCAGACCGAAAATGCTCTGGCCTGAGTGCTTTCTCAGTCTGGAAGCTGTCGTAGAAACAGTTTGTCATCGTACTATTCATTTTGGGCTTTTATGTGAAATATCGGGCGGGGGTTGTAAATGACCTTCTCCTGAGGAGGGCAAGAAAATATTATCTGCTAAAGAAGGCTTTCAGTGCTAGAAACTACGACATGCAGTACAATTCAGTGAAACCTATGTCCTTGCAGCCTCAAAACTGCACTGCGTCCTGGATACTGATCAACGGTACTAGGCATGCCAATCTGGCCAGACTCAAAATTCAGAAGACATTACATGACAGCCTTCAGCTACATAAACCAAAATGCCGCGCCGGAAGAAATGGCTGCAGTTTTACGGGAGCCCAACCAATTGTGCTATTTTTTTCTTGCGTTATTTGTAACTTATTTTGTTACATAATGTTTCTGCAACCATATCTTACGGCAGAAAAGAGCTTCTGGATATCAGGATAGCGACCACTCACCTCGGATAAGACAAAGATTTGTTCAACAACAAGCAAGACTCACATGATATTCTCCAAACACCCGGCAGGGACGACATCCCAGTTATTTGCAAGCGGAAGCGATGCAGGTACAGAGGACGAAGAGCCGGATGCCATCGTCAGGACCCGCAGAATATTTGTGCATATTTGTGCATATTTGTAAACAACAGCTGAAGCACGAAATCTAAGGACGTCTCTAGAGTATATTGTGATAAATTGCAGGCCACACTACTTGCTTAGAGAGTTCTCAGCTATACAATTTGGGGCTGTTTATTTACCACCACAAACAGATGCTGGCACTAAGACTGAACTCAGTCAGCTGTATAGGGAAATAAGCAAACAGAAAACCACTCACCCAGAGGGGGCGCTCCTAGTGGCCGGAGACTTTAATGCAGGGAAACTTAAATCAGTTCTACCAAATCTCTATCAAATCTCTAAAACAATTCTAGATCACCTGTACTCCACACACAGAGACGTGTACAAAGCTCTCCCTCGCCCTCCATTTGGTAAATCCGACCACAACCCTATCCTCCTGATTCCTGCTCACAAGCTAAAATTAAAGCAGGAAGCACCAGTGACTCGGTCTATAAAAAAGTGGTCAGATGAAGCAAGTGATAAACTACAAGACTTGATTTGCTATCACAGATTGGAACATGTTCTGGGATTCTTCCGATGACGTTGAGGAATACACCACATCAGTCACTGGCTTTATCAATAAGTGCATCGAGGACGTCGTCCCCACAGTGACTGTACACACATACCCCAACCAGAAGCCATGGATTACAGGCAACATTCGCACTGAGCTAAAGGGTAGAGCTGCCGCTTTCAAGGTGCGGGACTCTAACCCAGAAGCTTACAAGAAATCCCGCTATGCCCTGCAACGAACCATCAAACAGGCAAAGCGTCTATACAGGGCTAAGATTGAATCATACTACACCGGCTCCGACGCTCGTCAGATGTGGCAGGGCTTGCAAACTATTACAGACTACAAAGGGAAGCACTGCCGCGAGCTGCCCAGTGACACGAGCCTACCAGACAAGCTAAATCACTTCTATGCTCGCTTCGAGGCAAGCAACACTGAGGCATGCATGAGAGCATCAGCTGTTCCGGACGACTGTGTGATCACGCTCTCCGTAGCCGACGAGATTAAGACCTTTAAACAGGTCAACATACATAAGGCTGCGGGGCCAGATAGATTACCAGGACGTATGCTCCGGGCATGTGCTGACCAACTGGCGGGTGTCTTCCCTGTAATACCAACATGTTTGTAATACCAACATGTTTCATGCAGACCACCATAGTCCCTGTGCCCAAGAACACAAAGGCAACCTGTCTAAATGACTACAGACCCATAGCACTCACGTTCGTATCCATGAAGTGCCTTGAAAGGCTGGTAAATGGCTCACATCAACACCATTATTCCAGAAACCCTAGACCCACTCCAATTTGTATACCGCCCAAACAGATCCACAGATGATGCAATCTCTATTGCACTCCACACTGCCCTTTCCCACCTGGACAAAAGGAAAACCTACGTGAGAATGCTATTCATTGACTACAGCTCAGCGTTCAACACCATAGTACCCTCAAAGCTCATCACTAAGCTAAGGACCCTGGGACTAAACACCTCCCTCTGCAACTGGATCCTGGACTTCCTGATGGGCCGTCCCCAGGTGGTGAGGGTAGGTAGCAACACATCTGCCACGCTGATCCTCAACACTGGAGCTCCCCAGGGGTGCGTGCTCAGTCCCCTCCTGTACTCCCTGTTCACCCACGACTGCATGGCCAGGCACGACTCCAACACCATCATTAAGTTTGCAGACGACACAATAGTGGTAGGTCTGATCACCAGCAACGATGAGACAGCCTATAGGGAGGAGGTTAGAGACCTGGCCGGGTGGTGCCAGAATAACAACCTATCCCTCAACGTAACCAAGACTAAGGAGATGATTGTGGACTACAGGAAAAGAGCATCACCGAGCTGTAGTGGAGCAGGTTGAGAGCTTCAAAGTTTTGTGGTGTCCACATCAACAACAAACTAGAATGTTCCAAACACACCAAGACAGTCGTGAAGAGGGCACGACAAAGCCTATTCCCCCTCAGGAAACTATAAAAAGATTTGGCATGGGTCCTGAGATCCTCAAAAGGTTCTACAGATGCAACACCGAGAGCATCCTGACCGGTTGCATCACTGCCTGGTACGACAATTGTTCGGCCTCTGACGCCAAGGCACTTCAGATGGTAGTGCGTACGGCCCAGTACATCACTGGGGCAAAGCTGCCTGCCATCCAGGACCTCTACACCAGGCGGTGTCAGAAGAAGGCCCTAACAATGGTCAAAGACCCCTGCCACCCCAGTCATAGACTGTTCTCTCTGCTACCGCATGGCAAGCAGTACCGGAGTGCCAAGTCTAGGACAAAAAGGCTTCTGAACAGTTTTTACCCCCAAGCCATAAGACTCCTGAACAGGTAGCCAAATGGTTACCCGGACTATTTGCATTGTGTTCCCCCCCCAACCCCTCTTTATACACTGCTGCTACTCTCTGTTTATCATATATGCATAGTCACTTTAACTATACATTCATGTACATACTAACTCAATTGGCCCGACCAACCAGTACTCCCGCACATTGGCTAACCGGGCTATTTGCATTGTGTCCCGCCACCCATCAAACCCTATTTTACGCTGCTGCTGCTCTCTGTTCATCATATGCATAGTGCATAGTCACTTTAACCATACCTACATGTACATACTACCTCAATAAGCCTGACTAACTGGTGTCTGTATATAGCCTTGCTACTGCTATTTTCAAATGTCTTTTTACTGTTGTTTTATTTCTTTACTTACCTACACACACACACACACACACACACACACACACACACACATATATATATATATATACACTTTTTTTCACACTATTGGTTAGAGCCTGTAGGTAAGCATTTCACTGTAAGGTCTACACCTGTTGTATTCCGCTCACGTGACAAATACACTTTGATTTGATTTAAACCTCCTATTTAGGTGGTTTTCTGATGTTTTATTTCCCATAACTAGGAGAACAGGACACATACAGTATATGTTGTCCTTAGTCACAGTAAGTCAACTGCTGTATGTCCCCACAAATACACTAGGCAACTGGCACGGAAAGACACTGATTATGAGAAAGAACATGCAGACAGCTCTGTCCATATCCTTGGCGTTTTGATTTCAATTCCCATGCACAACTCTGATTTTCAAGGTTTGGAGTCGTTTTTGAATGTAAGCTCGGATTCTGGCTCCGGGGGTTAACAGGGGAGTTCCACACTCTGTTCAACAATTCAGACCATGCTTCCCCCACGTGAGTGTGCATGCAATAGTGCCTGCACTTGTTTATATCTGTGGACGAAGCATCCCACTGGCCACAAATTAAGCATTCATGCTCGGCTGCACTTTTGTGCTCCAGGATGACGTGTCGAGAGTACTAAAACTGACTCTCCACCCTAGGTGCACCACAAGCTTGTTGCTGAGCGCAATACGTTTTGAAGCTGTCAGACCCTTTAAAATGACTTAAATTCATGGTTTTCTTATTTCATCAACAAATGCATTTGGTGTCCTTTTTAAAATGTTTTGATGGAGAGATATGTTGGTTTGAATTGTTTACAAATGAGGGGTGCAGTCCTGTGACATGTCTGTACATTTTACACTGCTCAAAGTGGCACAATATCACATTTGATCTGTATCATACGAGCATATAGAGAGAGCAAACACACAGTAAAAAAACAAACATGGTTACTAAATCATTGACCTGTGTAATGTCATTATTATAAAAAGCATTGCCCCATACAGTGCATTTGGAAAGTATTGAGACACCTTGACTTTTTCCAAATTTTGTTACATTAGACTTACTCTAAATTTGATTAAATAGTTCCCCCCCTCATTAATCTACACACAATAACCTATAATTAAAACAGGTTTTAATAAAATGTTGCTAATGTATTAAATATGAAACAATTAAATATCACATTTACATAAGTATTCAGACCCTTTACTCCGTACTTTGTTGAAGTATCTTTGGCAGTGATTACAGCGATGCACCCCTGTTTTTTGGGAGTTTCTCTCATTTTCTCTGCAGATCCTCTCAAGCTCTGTCAGGTTGGATGGGGAGCATCACTGCACAGCTATTTTCAGGTCTCTCCAGAGATGTTCGATCGGGTTCATGTCTCGGTTTCAAGGACATTCAGAGTCTTGTCCCAAAGCCACTCCTGCGTTGTCTTGGCTGTGTGCTTAGGGTAGTCGCCCTGTTGGAAGGTGAACCTTCACCCCAGTCTGAGGTCATGAGCGCTCTGGAGCAGGTTTTCATCAAGGTTCCATCTGTTCTTTGTTCCGTTCATCTTACCCTCGATCCGGACTAGTCTCCCAGGCCCTGACGCTGAAAAACATTCCCACAGCATGATGCTGCAACCACCATGCTTCACAGTAGGGATGGTGGCAGGTTTCCTCCAGACGTGCCGCTTGGCATTCAGGCCAAAGAGTTCAATCTTGGTTTCATCAGATCAGAGAATCTTGTTTTCATGGTCTGAGAGTCTTTAGGTGACTTTTGGCAAACTCCAAGCTGGTTGTCATGTGCCTTTTACTGAGAAGTGGCTTCCATCTGGCCACTCTACCATAAAGGCCTGATTGGTGGAGAGCTACAGAGATGGTTGTCCTTTTGAAAGGTTTTCCCATCTCCACAGAGGAACTCAGAGCTCTGTCAGAGTGACCATCGGGTTTTTGGTCACCTCCCTGACCAAGGTCCTTCTCCCCCAGTTGCTCAGTTCTTGGTGGTTCCAAACTTCTTCCATTTAAGAATGATGGAGGCCACTGTGTTCTTAGGGACCTTCAATGCTGCAGAAATGTTTTGGTACCCTTCCCCAGATCTGTGCCTTGACACAATCTTGTCTCAGAGCTCTACGGACAATTCCGTGGCTTGGTTTTTTCTCTGACATGCACTGTCAACTGTGGGACCTTATATAGACTGGTCTGTGCCTTTCCAAATAATGTCCAATCAATTGCATTTACCACATGTGGACTCCAATCAAGTTGTAGAAACATCTCAAGGATGTTATATAAGGATGTTATATAATGTTATTCATCTCATATGCATACGTATATACTGTACTCTATATCATTGACTGCATCCTTATGTAATACATGTATCACTAGCCACTTTAACTATGCCACTTTGTTTACATACTCATTTCATATGCATATACTGTACTCGATACCATCTACTGTATCTTGCTGTATCTTGCCTATGCTGCTCTGTACCATCACTCATTCATATATCCTTATGTACATATTCTTTATCCCCTTACACTGTGTATAAGTTTTGGAATTGTTAGTTAGATTACTTGTTGGTTATTACTGCATTGTCGGAACTAGAAGCACAAGCATTTCGCTACACTCGCATTAACATCTACTAACCATGTGTATGTGACAAATAAAATTTGATTTGATTTGAGGATGATCAATGGAAACGGGATGCACTTGAGCTCTGAATGGTATTTCAATTTTTTTTCAATAAAATGTGGGAAAAGTCAAGGGGTCTGAATACTTAACACTAAATTGATATTAAACCTTTTCACATTAAATTGTTCTTTTGAAAGAAACATCTGCAGTTTGTACACTGCAGTTTTTTTCTGTTTGCTTTCAACTTCTTTACCGAAAATGTATTGGATAAAAATATTAACGATGAGCATGTATTTCTCTTAAACTCTGAGCCACTTAAGGTTAATGGACTCTATTATAATGTCTCCAAGGTAATGCAAAAAGCATAGTGACTTTGATGATTGATTGATTTTATTGTGCTTACATTTTCAATCTGACATTTGCATTAGAATAAGGATCTGAAACCATTCATTTACAGATTGTGAGGTTGAGAAATTCACCTGCTAAGACAGAAATGTCAGTTGAGAAAAGAAGATCAATGCAGTGGAAAGCTCCTCTCAAATCCATGTTAACTCTAATTCTCCACACACACCCTCAAATCACACTCTATGGGCTAATTCACCATCCATCACCTCCATCTTAAAGTATGACAACAAGACATCTCTTTCTCAAGCTTTTTAGCCTCCTCCAAGCAACTGTCTTCTAATATCAGTTTGCATTGGTATTTAGTTATACTCTCTGCCGACGAGAAACATTTTCTTGCTATTGTCAGATGAATCTAGTCTGAATGTATCTGTCGTGGAGTTTTCAAACTGGTAATGCCAGGAAGGTTTTCCTAAAGTGAAAGTCATTATTTTACACTAATCGGAGAATGCACCATTAAACTATAATTTAGAAATGCAGGCATGGGGAGCAAGAGAAAATCCTCATCATCAAGTTCCAGAGAAAATCCTTATGACAACCTATTATATGTATAATTAAGCCCAAGTCCATAGTGGAGGCGGCAGGTTAATCCCAAGGGATACTATGATACTCAAAATGACACACATTAAACTTCTTATTGAAGCTGTTCACAGTGGTTTAATAGGCCTTTGTGTTCTTTACGCTTTGACACAGCAGGCCTATGTGGGTGAGGACAGTGGCTATACCATTGTGTAACTTGATTCCCCCTCTTGTTATGACAATTCTCTGCAATTAGGGCTCTAGCATTGTACACCAATCAATGCAGAGGACTCTCCATAAAAATGTCAATACCTGAAGCACAGACTCCTCCAAACAGATACAGAGAACCTAAAGATGATACTGCATCTCCAACGTGTGGCCGGCTAACACGTTTCTCCTTTGAACTTATCAACGCTGGTCTTCCTTTGTGAAATAACCAAAGCATTGATTAAAGCATTGATTCATTTTCTTGAAGTTGTGCCGCACCCGGTCCTTGAAGAGGAAAACAATATTCAAAGCATAGCTTTGGTATTACCCACTATGTAGACCTCTGCTCTGTAAGAGGCAAGCCAAGTACGAGGCTGCATACAAATGAAGTCTTAGGCAAAGCATGAGTAAAAAACTGATGAAACCACTCTTGCATAATCATGCTTTATAAAAAAAAATAACAAGTCACTCATTACTCAGTGCATCTAGACTGCTTTGAGAGCTTAATTAACAAGGACACTGCACCAGTAAATTAATTAAAACACATACAATGTTTCTGAAATCAAATAAGACCAGAACCTAACATCAATAAATAGAAACACATACAATGTTTCTGAAATCAAATAAGACCAGGACCTAACATCAATAAATTGATTCCCGGTCTTATTAATTCTAACCTGGGGTTAGTTGTTAGGAGCTGCGTTATAATAAGTTAAATGGAACTGAATTTCATGTCATCGAACAACTCATTACATGCACTCTGAGTCACCTACACATGTTGTACTGGTTTAAAACAATATACAATCGGATGGTCCTGATTGCACAGAAAAATGGCACAAAGATGTGGTTTCTTTTCGAAAAAAAAGTGCTACCAGGGAACCTATAAAAGGGTTATTCGGCTGTTTCCATACGTGAACCCATTGAAGAACTACATTTGATTTTGTATTTATTTAACCTTTATTTTATCAGGGAGTCATACTAAGACCAAGGTCTATTTTACTCTTTTACAGATGAGCCCTGAATTACATAAAGTACAGAAAATACACACATAAATATAAATACAAAATGCAAGATGAAAGACAAGCATGGTCATAAAAAACACACATTCATCAATAATACATGTACTTGTACATCTGAATGTGTTAATGTAAAAATACATTTATTTCAAGTAATATGCTTTTCTGCATCTCTGCTAAAAATCTGGGTAAAAGATTGAAAGGAATGTGAGTCTTATTCAGTACATTTACATGTAGTCACTACTTGCTTTTCTAAAGTCTACCAACCTTGCCAGCAGGCATGTGTCGTGACTTTACTTTCATTCATCTGATGACTGTTATTTATTTACTCCTCAAGATACAGTGGGGCAAAAAAGTATTTAGTCAGCCACCAATTGTGCAATTTCTCCCACTTAAAAAATGAGAGATGCCTGTAATTTTCATCATATGTACACTTTAACTATGACAGAAAAATGAGGAAAAAAATCCAGAAAATCACATTGTAGGATTTTTAATGAATTTATTTGCAAATTATGGTGGAAAATAAGTATTTGGTCACCTACAAACAAGCAAGATTTCTGGTTCTACAACTACAAGGGTTCATATTCAGTTGTACTCTTGGCTGTAGTAGATGCCATCTACTGTTTCCGTGTTGTTCGATGTTGGTGCTTACGGCAAGGGAAGTGATGGCGGGACCCTCCGGGACTCTGCCTTTGGCCAGGCACTTCAGGATGGCACCCTGGAGATTCAACCACCTGCATCACTCCCTGGGGCTGAAGATCTGGGACCTGTTCCCCACGTCTTCGTCGGCGACGAGGCCTTCCCTTTAAGACCCAACCTCATGAGGCCCTACGCTGGATGCCAGCTGCCATTGCCAAAGCCTGTAAGGATCTTTAACAAATGACTGTCAAGGTTAGTTGTTGGATGCGCCTTTGGGATTCTGGCAGCCTGGTGGAGAATGTATCGGAGAGTGCTTGGTCTCAGCCCCTCAAATGTTGATGCCTGCGTGAAGGCCACATGTTCTCCACAACTACCTGCGGAGATCATTCCAGGAGCCGCTCCGGATGGAGATGCGCACCCCAAATGGTTACCTACCTGATGTCACCAGGGCAGGTGCCAACAACGCCCCCAGGCAGGCACACCGGGTGAGGGAGAAGTTGACCACCTACTTCTCATCGCCAGCAGGTGAAGTCCCATGGCAGTATGCCGTGGAGTGAAACAGCTCTTTTAAGAGCCCCATAACACAAAGGTTATTTTTAGAACCATCCACCGTTGTCCATAAAATTGCATTTTCCCCCCAGATGACTTTATGTATCATTGTCTCTCTTCATTTGGAAGTTATATTTAAGTGACATTTGGGAGTAAAGACCACACCTTAACCCCTTCCCTCTCCCATTAACGTCAGTATTATACACACCTGGCATGGTACACCAGGTGAGCAGGAGCACTAATTAAGGTTATACGACATACAGTTAGTGTGATAACAAAGGGAAAGGGTAACCTTAGGGTCCATACAAATAGTACAGTTTACCACCATGTTCACTGACCTGACAAAATACAGGTGGGAAAAAAACAAATTAGGAAGAGAATGTGTTTTTACTTTCATCTTGTCTTAGATCTGCAAAGGTGTAGGGAAGAAATAAGCAGATTAAGTCTAAATGAGATATTAATAAACAACTGACTATGAAAACATTATAATTTAATACGTATTCAAGTACAGGAAAGAACATTATAGGCATGTGTGTTTTAAAATGTTAAAAAAATATATATAACTATTGAAAGAAGTGTGTGTGTGTGCATGTATAAAAATTTAAAAAATGAATGTGTAGCCTGTAATCTGTAAGAGAACAACAAGAGCATGTATTTTTGGCACAACTGCAGACAGATACAGGGACTACTCATAACGCCTAGACGTAGTAGGGGAACTTCAGACATGGCCATAAAGAGCGAGAGGGCAGGTCACTGGAGATCTGAGGTACAGAGAGGATTGGAGGAGAGGTGTGTGTGTGTGTGTCTCTGAAAAAAAGAAAATAATATGTAGCCATAACACAGCTAAACAAACAAATGGCCCCTGGACGTCACGGACCAGTCGATGGAACATAACTTCACTAAAAGTTTCAACACCCTGGTTTTCAAGTGGTTTTAAATTAAATAAATATATTCACCTTTAGTCTCGTAAGAGACCAACAAGAGCATCTGTGAATTCTCCGGTGTATGAGTTTCAAATCTGTCAATTCAGAAATCGATGTAACAGTAATAATGGGGCGGCAGGGTAGCCTAGTGGTTAGAGCATTGGACTAGTAACCGGAAGGTTGCAAGTTCAAATCCCCGAGCTGACAAGGTACAAATCTGTCGTTCTGCTCCTGAACAGCCAGTTAACCCACTGTTCCTAGGCCGTCATTGAAAATAAGAATTTGTTCTTAACTGACTTGCCTAGTTAAATAAAGGTATAAAAAAAAAAAATCCTATCCTCAGACTTTATAAACAAATTACTTTATGAATTGACTGAATTTAAACTGAACTGACGTGTGTGAAAAGAAAGGTACAATGAGGGAGGTCAAAACAACCAGACAACTCCTCTCCTCTTCCTGTCCTTCCTGTGAGCTGGTCGGCTAAAAACAACACATACAAGCTTAACATAATAGAACTCCATAAAAGGTGAGATTTCTCTTCATCCCCCTTCTTGTGCGCATCAGGTTGGGCTGCAACCCTCTTGACGGCTTGGAGGAGCCTCTGCTGAAATGAGTTGAGTGGATCTGGGGGCTGGTACCTCCGATGACGCCTGTTGTGACGTTGTTCCTCTTTGTTTCTCTCTCTGTTTCTCTCCTCGTTTGTCTCCACGGCCACATCCGGTTCAACGAGGTCCTCAGTGGTCACTTCCGTGAGGTTCATAATAATCTCAGGTGGTCCTAGATCCAGAAGTGTTTTCTCCATTTCATCATCTTCCATGTCTGCACCGGTGGTGGTCATACTTGTGGATGATGTAGATGTCGTAGAGGGTCTCGCTGCACCGGTGGAGGTCATACTTGTGGATGATGTAGATGTTGTAGAGGGTCTCGCTGCACCGGTGGAGGTCATACTTGTGGATGATGTAGATGTTGTTGAGGGTCTTGCTGCACCGGTGGAGGTCATACTTGTGGATGATGTAGATGTTGTAGAGGGTCTCGCTACACCGGTGGAGGCGATGGTCGCACTTGTAGATGACGTTGAGGGTCTTGATGCACCGGTGGGGACAACACTTGTGGATGACGTAGTAGAGGGTCTGGCTGTTAAATTGACACTCATTGCCATAGGCACAATAAATTGATCTTCTGGATGTAGCAGAAGCGCCAAGGTTGCTGGCCTGAAGCTGCTGACCCAGACCTGTTCTTCTCTTTCTCTGCCTCTCTCTGATACCTGTCCCAGAGTCCTCTCCACTTCCTCCTAAAATCTTCTTCTACGTAGACATGAACATGATAAGCCAAACCATTACCTAGCATAACTATAGTTATTAGATAGCTATCATGAACATATCACCTACTGTACACACAGACACAGACACACACGGTTATCTGACCAAATTATCAGGGATACAGTAATATCATAATTTATATGACTATTTCTTTCACACACACACCTCATTGTCTAGGTTAGCAAGCTAGGTTAGCTAGCTAGCAAACGTTAACTAGCCACATCTAGCACAAGCTCACTACTAAACTGACCTGGCAATCCTACTATCGTGGACACTTGTCTCCAAGCAGCATTTTTTGTGTTTATGTCCCTGTTGCTGTCAGCAGTTGTGTCAAAAAGACACGGTTTTGAGGATACTGCGAAAATTATTCTCTCCTCAATGTGTCCAACCACATGCGACCATCTGCAAAAGATACCTGTATCAGTATAGTTGCCTAGCTGCGCAAAATGTTATGCAGCAGTAATGCAATGATGCAGTCGGTGCGTTAGAAAACTATGCAGATATTTGTTTTTTTAATGTATTATTTCTTACATTGTTAGCCCAGAAAATCTCAAGTTTTATTACATACAACTGGGAAGAACGTTTGGATATAAAAGCGATGTCAACTTACCAACATTACGACCAGGACGTATGTCTTTCCTGAAGTGGATACTTTGTTCGGACCTCCACCCTGGACATGGGATCTTATCCCAGAGGCCGACCCAAAACAAAACGGTTGCCACAGGAGAGGCAGACGGAATGGCCTACTGGTCAGACTCAGAAGGCAAGCACACCATCCACCACTTCCGAGCATATTACTCGCCAATGTCCAATCTCTAGATAAGAAGATGGATGAAATTAGGGCACGAGTTGCCTTCCAGAGAGACATCAGAGATTGTAACATTCTCTGTTTCACGGAAAAATGGCTCACTCGGGATATGTTGTCAGAGTCGGTATAGCCATCCGGTTTCTTCATGCATCGTGCAGACAGAAACAAACCTCTCTGGTAAGAAGAAGGGCGGGGGTGTATGCCTTATGACTAACGACTCATGGTGTAATCACAACAACATACAGGAACTCAAGTCATTTTGTTCACCTGACCTAGAATTCCTTACAATCAAATGTCGACCCCATTATCTATCAAGAGAATTATCTTAGATTAAAGTCACAGCCGTGTATATCCCCCAAGCAGATACCTTGTCGGCCCTGAAAGAACTTCACTGGACTCTATGTTAACTGGAAACCATACATCCTGAGGCTGCATTTATTGTGGTGTTTTTTTTAACAAAGCTAACCTGAGAACAAGACTTCTTCTTCTTAAATTCTATCAGCATATCGAATTTGTGACACGAGCTGGTAGCATTCTGGATCATTGCTACTCTAACTTGCGCGATGCATACAAAGCCCTCCACCTCTCTGCCATCAGCAAATCTGACCACGACTCCATTTTGTTGCTCCCAGCTTATAGACAGAAACTAAAACAGGAAATGCCTGTGCTCAGGTCTATAGAATGCTGGTCTGACCAATCGGAATCAACGCTTCAAGATTGCTTCGATCACGTGGACTGGGATATGATCCGGATAGCCTCAGACAATAACATTGATGTATATGCTGACTCGGTGAGCGAGTTATATTAGCAAGTGTATCAGAGATGTCGTACCCACTGTGACTATTAACCTTTACTAACCAGAAACCGTGGATTGATGGCAGCATTTGTGCAAAACTGAAAGTGCGAACCATCACTTTTAATCATGGCAAGGCGACTGGAAACATGACTGAATACAAACAGTGCAGCTATTCCCTCCACAAGGCAATCAAACAAGCAAAGCGTCAGTATAGAGACAAAGTAGAGTCGCAATTCAACGGCTCAAACATGAGACGTTTGTGGCCGGGTCTACAGTCAATCACGGATTACAAAAAGAAAACCATTACCATCGCAGACATCAACGTTTTGCTCCCTGACAAATGAACAATTTCTTTGCTCGCTTTGATGACAATACAGTGCCACTGATACTGCCCGCTACCAACACCTGTGGGCTCTCCTTCTACGTGGCCAATGTGAGTAAAACATATAAACGTGTTAACCCTCGCAAGGCCCAGAAGGCATCCCTAGCAACGTCCTCAGAGGATGCGCAGACTAGCTGGCTGGTGTGTTTACAGACATATTCAATCAATCCCTATCTCAGTCTGTTGTCCCCACATGCTTCAAGATGGCCACCATTGTTCCTGTTCCCAAGAAAGCTAAGGTAACTGAACTAAATTACTAATTTCTGTCATCATGAAGTGCTTTGAGAGACTAGTCAAGGATCATATCACCTCCACCCTACCTGATACCCTAGACCCACTCATATTTGCTCACTGCCCCAATAGGTCCACTGACGATGCGATCGCCATCACACTGCACACTGCCCTATCCAATCTGGACAAGAGGAATACCTATGTAAGAATGCTGAGGGAGCAGCCCATCCACATTGACGGGACAGTAGTGGAGAAGGTGGAAAGTTTCAAGTTCCTAGGCGTACACATCATGGACAAACTGAAATGGTCCACCCACACAGACAGCATGGTGAAGAATGCACAACAGCGCCTCTTCAACTTTAGGAGGCAGACGAAATCGGGCTTGTCACCTAAAACACTCACAAACCTTTACAGATGCACAATCGAGAGCATCCTGTTGGGCTGTATCACAGCCTGGTACGGCAACTGCATCGCCCTAAACCGCAATGATCTCCAGAGGGTAGTGCTGTCTGCGCAACACATCACCGGGGGCAAACTACCTGCCCTCCAGGACACCTACTGCATCCGATGTCATAAGAAGGCCAAAAAGATAATCAAGGACAACAACCACCTGAGCCACTGCCTGTTCACCCCGTTATCATCCAGAAGGCGAGGTCAGTACAAGGTCAGTACGTCCTGTGCCAGCTCCTTGCACTTGCCATGGGAAGTGTGTTAAAGTTCCGGTACCATCGATGCCGGCTATACGCACCAGGTCTCCAGTATATCTCCACAGCCCGGTACATCCTGTGCCTGCTCCTCGCACTCTCCCTCAAGTGCGCTTTCCCAGTCTGGTGCGTCCTGTTCCTGCTCCTTGCACTCTCCCTCAAGTGTGTGTCCTCAGTCAGGTCCATCCTGTTCCTGCTCCTCGCACTCGCCCTGAGGTGCGTGTCACCAGCCCGGTGCCACCTGTACCGGCACCACGCATCAGGCCTCCAGTGCGCCTCCACAGTCCAGTACGTCCTGTGCCTCCTCCCCGCACTTTCCCTGAGGTGCATGTCATCAGCCCGGTACCACCAGTGCCAGCCCCACACACCAAGCTTCCAAGACAGTTCCCAGTCCAGAGCTTCCGGCGACAGTTCCCAGTCCAGAGCTTCCGGTGACGTTTCACAGTCCGGAACCTCCAATGACGGTCCACATTCCGGAACCTCCAACGACAGTCCACAGTCCGGAGCCGCCAACGACGGTCTACAGTCCAGAACCTCCAGAGACAGTCTACAGTCCCGATAGTAGATGCCCACCCTGAACCTCCCCAATTGAGTCAGGTTTTGCGGTCGGGGTCCGCACCTTTGGGGGGTACTGTCACGCCCTGACCATAGAGAGCATGTTAATCTCTATTAGTTAGGTCGGGGTGTGACTAGGGTGGGTCATCTAGGTTACTATCTATGTTGGCCTGGTATAATTCCCAATCAGAGGCAGCTGTTTATCATTGTCTCTGATCCCAATCAGATCATATTTAGGTAGCCATTTCCCCATTGTGATTTGTGGGATCTTGCCTATGTCTATGCATAGTTGTATGTGAGCATTATTATCAGCTTCACGTTTCATTTGTTTGCTTTGTTGTTGTTTTTTAAAAAGTTTTCTATTCCAAAATAAAGGATGGAAACATACCACGGCTGCATCTTGGTCCAGTCATTATGACGATTGTGACATTAATACATCAGAAGAAAGTCCCTAGCAGACTGACCATATGACAGCTTATTACACAGATGGAGAGGTGGGAAAAGAAATAGATTGAGAAAATGGGACACTTATCGTGGATACATTTTAGGACTATTCTCACATTAATCATATGCTTTGCACACAAACTGCCATCCGTTTGGAGTAAGAAATCATGAATTTATTTACGTGCGCCGATTCTCTGTAGGAACTAGCCCTCCTTTGGAAGAATGTTGGTTTGGCCTTTCAGCGGCACGCTTGTAAGGCTCTGATTGTCCAAAAGGAGGGGGGGTGGTCCCTCCTTTTCCATCTTCTTACTTCTGTTCACTCTGGACAATGCTCCTAGGGTGATGGTTAACCAGCCGGGTCGACGGTTCCCCTCGGTGATGAGATTATGAACATACAGTACAGTGATCTGAGACTCATATGGGATGGTGGTATGGTTTGAAGCATAGTATGATGGTTCCTCTTAGTTTCACTTTCCTCCTTGAATTAAGAACGCTAATCAGCCGTACCAGTGATTGTCTGGGAGGTGAGTTTCTAGCCTACACCTCATGTTGATTATCCAGGGTTCAAGATTCAGAGCACATTACACGCACAGCAGCAAGCTGGTAATGTTCTGGTCTGATATATTAATTCTTAGCCAGTCCTTCTAAGCACTCTGTTTGAAAAGGACGGTTCCATCACACTGACACGCTTTTCAAATCAAATCAAATCAAATTTATTTGTCACATATAGCAGATGTTAATGCTCGGGGCATGGCTACTTAATGTGCAAAGGATATGGAATGATTAGAAGTTCTCATATGACTCCTAAAATCACATTCATATCTTAATAACAATACTTTCATCATTTTTTCATACCATATGTACATCGTATTGGATGGAAACTTGACAGATAAAGGGGGTATCATTTCCTAGTTACAGAATTCCATCCATACAGCTTTTAATGACATCACAAAATGAAAAACCATATGACATTAGTTTTCTACATATCCCCACTGACCATTCCCTACATTCTTTATGTTAGAATTATTGTTCCATAATCCACTTTTTGGACATTAGAGTTTTGGGCGGACAAAACTCCCAGGAGAGAAAGGACATTGCTTTAGCCAATACTGGAGGGTAAAGAGAGAAACTATCCCTCTCTTCTAATTTACAACAGGGTGTGAACGGTGGACCATCCAGAAGCTCCCCCTCTCCCCTCTGTGGGAGAGAGAGAGGGCTGGTTACTGTCACCCCCCAACCAGTCTGATCTGACCCATTGTGATCCTCAAAGGACAGTCATGACACATGCCAGCTAAGATAGTTAGACAAGCTAGCTATTCTAACTTGATTAATAGCCTGAAATTGCTTCTTGGTAGCTAGTTATGAGGTTGGGATGTTGGGAACCTCTCTAGGCTAGCTAAAGCCAACTCCATAAAATAGTAGTATGACAGAGAACATATGTATATATATATTTACTCAGAAAAAAAAGAAATGTCCCTTTTTCAGGACCCTGTCTTTCAAAGATAATTTGTAAATATCCAAATAACTTCACAGATCTTCATTGTGAAAGGTTTATACACTGTTTCCCATGCTTGTTCAATGAACCATAAACAATTAATGAACATGCGCATGTGGAACATTTGTTAAGACACCAACAGCTTACAGACGGTAGGCAAGTAAGGTCACAGTTATGAAAACTTAGGACACTAAAGAGGCCTTTCTACTGACCCTGAAACACACCAAAAGAAAGATGCCCAGGGTCCCTGCTCATCTGCGTGAACGTGCCTTAGGCATGCTGCAAGGAGGCATGAGGACTGCAGATGTGGCCAGGGCAATAAATTGCAATGTCCGTACTGTGAGACGCCTAAGACAGCGCTACAGAGAGACAGGACGGACAGCTGATCATCCTCGCAGTGACAGACCATGTGTAACAACACTTGCACAGGATCAGTACATCCGAACATCACACCTGCGGGACAGGTACAGGATGTCAATAACAACTGCCCGAGTTACACCAGGAATGCACAATCCCTCCATCAATGCTCAAACTGTCCGCAATAGGCTGAGGGAGGCTGGACTGAAGGCCTGTAAGGCAGGTCCTCACCAGACATCACCAGCAACAACATTGTCTATGGGTACAAACCCACCATCGCTGGACCAGACAGGACTGGTTATCTTCACTGACGAGTCGTGGTTTTGTCTCACAGGGTGTGATGGTCGGATTCGCGTATATCTTCGAAGGACTGAGCGTTACACCGAGGCCTGTACTCAATTTGGAGGTGGAGGGTCCGTCATAGTCTGTGGGGGTGTGTCACAGCATCATTGGACTGAGCTTGTTGTCATTGCAGGCAAGCTCAATGCTGTGTGTTACAGGGAAGACATCCTCCTCCCTCATGTGGTACCCTTCCTGCAGGCTCATCCTGACATGACCCTCCAGCATGACAATGCCACTAGGCATACTACTCGTTCTGTGCGTGATTTACTGCAAGACTGGAATGTCAGTGTTCTGCCATGGCCAGCGAAGAGCCAGGATCTCAATCCCATTGAGCACGTCTGGGACCTGTTGAATCGGAGGGTGAGGGCTAAGGCCATTGCCCCCAGAAATGTCAAGGAACTTGCAGGTCCCTTGGTGGAAGAGTGGGGTAACATCTCACAGCGAGAACTGGCAAATCTTGTGCAGTCCATGAGGAGGAGATGCATTGCAGTACTACTTTAGATTTTTACCCTTTGTTCAGGGACACATTATTCAATTTATGTTAGTCAAATGTTTGTGGAACTTGTTCAGTTTATGTCTCAGTTGTTGAACCTTGTTATGTTCATACAAATATTTACACATGTTAAGTTTGCTGAAAATAAATGCAGTTGACAGTGAGAGGACGTTTCATTTTTTGCTGAGTTTATATACATAGAACCAGTCAACGTTTGGACACAAATCGAAACATATTTTGGATTATTCAAGTAGCCACCCTTCGCCTTGATGACAGCTTAGTACACTCTTGGCATTCTGTCAACCAGCTTCATCTGAAATGATTTCCCTCACATGCTAAGCACCTGTTGGCTGCTTTTCCTTCACTCTGCGGTCCAACTCATCCCAAACCATCGCAATTGGGTTGAGGTCGGGTGATTGTGGAGGCCAGGTCATCTGATGCAGAACTCCATCACTCTTCTTGGTCAAATATCCAAGAAGTGTTTTGGGTCATTGTCCTGTTGAAAAACAAATTACAATCTTACTAAGTGCAAACCAGATGGGATGCCGTGTTGCAGCAGAATACTGTTGTAGCCATACTGGTTAAGTGTGCCTTGAATTCAAAATAAATTACAGACAGTGTCAACAGCAAAGCACCCCCACATCATCACACTTCCTCCTCCATGCTTCACGGTGGGAACCACACATGTGGAAATCATCTTTCCCCCACTCTGCACCTCACAAAGACACGGTGGTTGGAACCAAAAATCTAAAAAATGGACTCACCAGACCAAAGGACAGATTTCCACTGGTCTAATGTCCATTGCTCATGTTTCTTTGCCAAAGCAAACTCTTCTTATTATTGGTGTCCTTCAGTAGTGGTTTCTTTGCAGCAATTCGACCATGAAGGCCTGATTCATGCAGTCTCCTCTGAACAGTTGATGTTGAGATGTGTCTGTTTTCTTGAACTCTGTGAAGCATTTATTTGGGCTGCAATTTCTGAAGCTGGTAACTCTAATGAACTTATCCTCTGCAGCAAAGGTATCTCTGGGTCTTCCTTTCCTGTGGCGGTCCTCATGAGAGCCAGTTTCATCATGTTTTTTGCGACTGAACTTGAAGAAACTTTTAAAGTTCTAGAAATTTTCCAGATTGATAAACTGACCTTTATGTCTTAAAGTAATCTTTGCATATTTGAGCTGTTCTTGCCATAATATGGACTTGGTATTTTACCAAATAGGGCTGTCTTCTGTTTACCAACCATACCTTGTTCACAACTGATTTGCTCAAACGCATTAAGAAGGAAAGAAATTCCACAAATGAACTTTTAACAAGGCGAACTGTTAATTGAAATGAATTCAGGTGACTACCTCATGAAGTTGGTTGAGAGAATTCCTTTTTTATATTCGGAAAGTATTCAGCCCCAATGACCTTTTTTCACATTCTGTTACGTTACAGCCTTATTCTAAAATGGATTAAATCGTTTTTTTTTCACTCATCAAGATTCCCAAAGTAAAAACAGGTTTTAGACATGTATATTTCTTTGTTAATTTATAAAACACACTGAAATATGACATTTTCATAAGTATTCAGACCTTTTGCTCAGTACATTGTTGAAGCATCTTTGCAGTTATTACAGCCTTGAGTCTTCTTGATATCAAATCAAATCAAATTGTATTTGTCACATACACATGGTTAGCAGATGTTAATGTGAGTGTAGCGAAATGCTTGTGCTTCTAGTTCCGACAATGCAGTAATATACAACGAGTAATCTAACCTAACAATTTCACAACAATTACCTTATACACACAAGTGTAAAGGAATGAATAAGAATATGTACATAAAAAAATATATGAATGAGTGATGGTATAGAACGGCATAGGCAAGATGCAGTGGATGGTGTAGAGTACAGTATATACATATGAGATGAGTAATGTAGGGCATGTAAACATATGAAGTGGCATTGTTTAAAGTGGCTAGTGATACATTACATCAGGATGGCAAGATGCAGGAGATGGTATAGAGTACAGTATATACATATGAGAGTAATGTAGGGTGTGTAAACATTATCTGAAGTGGCATTGATATGACGCTACAAGCTTGGTAGACCTGTATTTTGGGAGTTTCTCCCATTCTTCTCTGGGAGAAAGTCAAGCTCTGTCAATTTGGATGGGGAGCATTGCTGCACAACTATTGTCAGGTCTCTCCAGAGAAGTTTGATTGGGTTCAAGTCTGGGCTCTGGCTGGGCCACTCAAGGATGTTCAGAGACTTGTCCCGAAGTCACTCCTGTGTTGTATTTGTTGTGTGCTTAGGATTGTTGTCCTGTTGGAAGGTAAACCTTTGCCCCAGTCTGAGGTCCTGAGCGCTCTGGAGCAGGCTTTCATCAACGAACTCTCTGTACTTTGCTCGTTCATCTTTCCCTCGATCCTGACTAGTCTCCCAGTCCCTGCCAGTGAAAAATATCCCCACAACATGATGTTGCCACCACCATGCTTCACCGTAGTGTTGGTGTCAGGTTTCCTCCTGACGTGATGCTTGGCATTCAGGCCAAAGAGTTTAGTCTTAGTTTCATCAGTCGAGAGAATCTTGTTTCTCAGGTCTGAGAGTCTTTAGGTGCCTTTTGGTAAACTCCACGCTGGCTGTCATGTGCCTTTTACAGAGGAGTTGCTTCCATCTGGCCACTCTAACATAAAAGCCTGATTGGTGGAATGCTGCAGAGATGGTTGTCCTTCTGGAAGGTTCTCCCATCCTCACAGAGGAAGTCTGGAGCTCTGTCAGAGTGACCATCCGGTCTTGATCACCTCCCAGACCAAGGCCCTTCTCCCCTGATTGCTCAGTTTGGCCGGGCGGCCAGCTCTAGGAAGAGTCTTGGTGGTTCCAAACTTCTTCCATTGAAGAATGATGAAGTCCACTGTGTTCTTGGGGACCTTCAATGCTGCAGATATTTTTTGGTACCCTTCCCCAGATCTGTGCCTTGACACAACCCTGTCTCGGAGCTCTACGGACAATTCCTTCAACCTCATGGCTTGTTGTTTGCCCTGACATGCACTGTCACCTGTGATACCTTATATAGACGGTTGTGTTTCTTTCCAAATCATGTCCAATTAATTGTGCACTGCAATCAAGTTGGAGAAACATCTCAAGGATGATTAATGGAAACAGGATGCACCTGAGCTCAATATCGAGTCTCATATCAAAGAGTTTGAATACTATTTAGTTTTTACATTTTTAATAAATTAGCACCAAAATATGTACCTGTTTTCGCTTCGTCATTATTGGGTATTTTGTGTGGCTTGCAGAGATTTTTTAAAATATACATTTCAGAATAAGGGTGTAACGTAATAAATTGTGGAAGAAGTCAAGGGGTCTGAATACCCCTTGACTTAAAATTACTGTGATTGTGATTTTCTGGATTTTTGTTTTAGATTCCGTCTCTTACAGTTGAAGTGTACCTATGATACAAATGACAGACATCTACATGCTTTGTAGATGGCAGTGTATCAAATACTTGTTCTCCCCACTGTATATATTAACAAACTATAGTTTGTTAATAGTCGGTTAGGACATGTACTTTGTGCAATACACAAGTAATATTTCCAACCATTGTTTACAGACAGATTATTTCACTTATAATTCACTGCATCACAATTCCAGTGGGTCAGAAGTTTATATACACTAAATTGACATTGCCTTTAAACAGCTTGGAAAATTCCAGAAAATGATGTCATGGCTTTAGAAGCTTTTGCTAGGCTAATTGACATCATTAGAGTCAATTGGAGGTGTACCTGTGGATGTATTTCAAGGCCTTCCTTCCAACTCAGTTCCTCTTTGCTTGACATCATGGGAACATCTAAAGAAATCAGCCAAGACCTCAGAAAAAAATTGTAGACCTCCACAAGTCTGGTTCATTCTTGGGAGCAATTTCCAAATTCCTGAAGGTAACACGTTCATCTGTACAAATAATAGTACGCAAGTATAAACACCATGGGACCATGCAGCCGTCATACCGCTCAGGAAGGAGATGCGTGTGCTAGAGATGAACATACTTTGGTGCGAAAAGTGCAAATCAATCCCAGAACAACAACAAAGGGCCTTGTGAATATGCTACAGGAAACAGGTAAAAATTATCTATATCCACAGTAAAACGAGTCCTATGTCGACATAACATGAATGGCCGCTCAGCAAGGAAGAAGCCACTGCTCCAAAACTGCCATAAAAAAGACAGACTACAGTTTGAAACTGCACATGGGGACAAAGATCATACTTTTTGGAGAAATGTCCTCTGGTCTGATGAAACAATAATAGAACTGTTTGGCCATAATGACCATCGTTATGTTTGGAGGAAAAAGGGGGAGGCTTGCAAGCTGAAGAACACCATCCCAACCGTGAAGCATGGGGGTGGCAGCATCGTGTTGTGCTTTACTGCAGGAGGGACTGGTGCACTTATCATGAGGAGGAAAATTACGTGGATATATTGAAGCAACATGTCAAGACATCAGTCAGAAAGTTAAAGCCTGGTTTCAAACGGGTCTTCCAAATGGACAATGACCCCAAGCATACTTCCAAAGTTGTGGCAAAATGGCTTAAAGACAACAAAGTCAAGGTATTGGAGTGGCCATCACAAACCCATACCTCAATCCCATAGAAAATTTGTGGGCAGACCTAAAAAAGCATGTGCGAACAAGGAGTTCTACAAACCTGACTCAGTTACACCAGCTCTGTCAGGAGGAATGGGCCAAAATTCACCCAGCTTATTGTGGGAAGCTTGTGGAGGGCTACCAGAAACGTTTGACCCAAGATAAACAATTTAAAGGTAATGCTACCATATACTAATTGAGTGTATGCAAACTTTTGACCCACTGGGAATGTGATGAAAGAAATAAAAGCTGAAATAAATCATTTTCTCTACTATTATTCTGACATTTCACATTCTTAAAATAAAGTGGTGAGCCTATCTGACCTAAGACAGGGAATTTTTACTAGGATTAAATGTCAGGAATTGTATTTGGCTAAGGTGTATGTAATCTTCCGACTTCAACTGTATATATATATATATATGTAAATGTAAATGTACATGACAAATCTGAGGGGTTACGTGCCCCTGTGCCCCCATGGGCATGACGACTGTGAGCTTCCATGAGTTCAGTGATCTGAAACCATTGTTGTTTGAACTTCCTGAATAACGGTTGGAAATGTGCACGTTAATGAATGTGTCATTATGTAACTTTGTTAATTTTATGGAGCTGCAGAAACCTGCCACAATAAAGTCCATTCATCTTGTGTAACCTATAAACATAAGTGCATTGGAGAGCGTATGCAAGTTCTCTGAAAACATTTACCCATAATGAAATATATTCAAGGAATGTCCTATTTCAAACCAAACCAAAAAATGATTGAGCCCAGCCATGAGCCCAGCCTTGAGGTTTGAAGATAGTCCTTGTCGGAAAATCATGTGAGCACAAATTAAGTGGGCTTTGTTGTAGCGAAACATTAGTGGTATTTAGTATGCTTGCTTTGAGGCACAACAAGGACGAACTGAAGAGAGAAACATAATAAGCATATAAATTAAAGCTCTGTCTCAGAAACGGTGATAGAGTGTGATGGTAAAATGTGCCTAGTCACTTCCCAACAGACAGCAGCTCTGGGTGAGCTCTATGACAACAGCCATGCATCTAATTGATATAATCAGACGCTTTCCTGTAGAGAATTTTACAGAAGCGTAAAATGTATCAATCATAATAATTTCGGTGTCTGCATACATACAACAATCAAATAACGCCATATCAGGTGACACACATCGAAGGAATTTAATAAATATGCTAATAAGCGCTGAGCTTGTCTTTCATTAATAATATTTAAGATTACAGTACATCATTCATTTTGGGGGAAAAATATGGGTCAATATTTAATGAACAAATAAATCATTCCCCAAAGTGGTCCAGTCCAGTCTTCAATGGAGTATAAGATAATATTTAAAGAAGACTATGAATGGAATCAAACAGTAACCCTCATTACCAAGATATTATGGTGGAATTATGATGAAACACTACTTACAAGACATAAAAAAATGATTTTTGAAGTAAAACATGTCAAATAACGCAAAACATAACATGAAGAATTGAAGCAGTTGAAAAATAATACTGTATGTATCTAGATGCAAAGTGTAGACAGTCTTGATATTACATTGTGGAATTGAGGTGTATAGAGGAGGCCATGACTGCTGAGCCTGATGGCCAACCCTGTGCAGAGGTGAGCACGCCAGCAGCTTGTGGATAGAGCTGAGATGGGCGGGAACACATCAGTACACAACAATTCCCTGGATCTCCCAGGGTAATCAGCAACACCTGATGCAAAGCAATCAAAAACAAAATGGAACACTGTCTGTGTGTATTTTCATCCATTTGAATCAGCAGGTTCATTTCCCCCTTCCATTTGTTGAACATGTGTGATTGAAAAGCAGGGCAGCTCTCCCTCTTCAACCGTAAGACGGTAAATAGATTCCGAGACAGAGGTGGGTATGGCACCCTTTTTGCTTTCTATTTGATTAGCAGCCAAATGCTCTGTCTTCAGTCAGACTTGCCAGTGTAGCTGCTCTCATAGCTGAAGTGGTCTCGCTGTGGCCCAAGGTGGCCTCAACCTTACTCTCCAAACTCTCTCAGGAGCGCAAATGGACCCAGACCTCCCATGGAAATAGAGAGTATGATCATGCAATCATTTCCAATTTGACCTTTTTGTCTGCTGTTTTGATTGAATAATATACACAACACGGCTCACCTGAGGTAATGGAAAAGCTGTCAGTTATGTTATGTCATCATAACCACTCACCCTATGTTTACATTCACCCTCCTCCATTTCTTGACATGGAACTAATGTATCAAATAGCAGTCTAGAAAATGGAATGTTTTCAAAATGACTTCCCTCCATAGGAATTGGCATTGTAATATCAGAAACCAATATACACTACATGACCAAAAATATGTGGACACCTGCTTGTCGAACATCTCATTTCAAAATCATGGACATTAATATGGAGTTAGTCCCCCTTTGCTGCTATAACAGCCTCCACTCTTCTAGGAAGACTTTCCATTAGATGTTGGAACATTGTTGCAGGGACTTGCTTCCATTCAGCCACGAGAATTAGTGAGGTCAGGCACTGATGTTGGCGATTAGGCCTGGCTCGCAGTAGGCATTCTAATTTCTACCAAAGGTGTTCAATGGGGTTGAGGTCAGGGCACTGTGCAGGCCAGTCAAGTTCTTTCACACATATCTCAACAAACCATTTCTCTATGGACTCCGTTTTGTGCACGGGAGCATTGTTATGCTGAACCAGGAAAGGGCCTTCCCCTGTTGCCACAAAGCTGGAAGCACAGAATCATCTTGTATGCTGTAACGTTAAGATTTTCCTTCACTGGAACTAAGGGGCCAAGCTCGAACCATGAAAAACAGCCCTAGATCATTATTTCTCCTTCAAAAATGTTACAGTTGGCACTATGCATTGGGGCAGGTAGCGTTCTATTGGCATCCACAAAACCCAGATTCGTCTGTCGGACTACCAGATGGTGAAGCGTGATTCATGACTCCAGAGAACGTGTTTCCACTGTTTCAGAGTCCAATTGCGCGAGCTTTACACCACT
This sequence comes from Oncorhynchus kisutch, assembly GCF_002021735.2. Taxonomy (NCBI): domain Eukaryota; kingdom Metazoa; phylum Chordata; class Actinopteri; order Salmoniformes; family Salmonidae; genus Oncorhynchus; species Oncorhynchus kisutch. The sequence goes on from NC_034183.2 coordinate 56,067,135, forward strand.
ACAGCTGACGCTTGGCATTGCTCATGGTGATCTTAAGCTACTTGGCCATGGAAACCCATTTCATGAAGCTCCCAACTAACAGTTATTGTGCTGATGTTGCTTCCAAAGACAGTTTGGAACTCAGTAGTGAGTGTTAAAAACGAGGACAGACGATTTTTACGCGTTACATGCTTCAGCACAGGTGTTCCATTCTATGAGCTTGTGTGGCCTACCACTTCGCAGATGAGCCGTTGTTACTCCTAGACATTTACAGTTCACAATAACAGCACTTACAGTTGACCAGGGCAGCTCTAACAGGGCAGAAATTAGACAAACTGATTTGCTGGAACGGTGGCCTCCTATGACGGTGCCACGTTGAAAGTCCCTGAGCTCTTCAGTAAGGCCATTCTACTGCCAATGTTTGTCTATGGAGATTGCATGGCACTGTGCTCAATTTTATACACCTGTCAGCATTTTGTTATGTTACAGGCTTATTATAAAATGGATTCATCAAATGTTTTCCCTCATCAATCTACACACAATACCCGATAATGACAATGTGAAAAAAAGGTCTATTGAACTTTTTGCAAAAACAGATTTACATAAGTAGTCAGACCTTTTGCTATGAGACTCGAAATTGAGCTCAAGTGCATCCTGTCTCCATTGATCATCCTTGAGATGTTTCTACAACTTGACTGGACTCCACCTGTGGTAAATTCAATTGATTGGACATGATTTGGAAAGGCACACACCAGTCTATACAAGGTCCCACAGTTGAACAAGGTCCCACAGTTGAAAAAAAAACAAGCCATGCGGTCGAAGGAATTGTCCATAGAGAGCAGAGACAGGATTGTGTCGAGGCACAATCAATCAAAACAAGCATTGAAGGTCCCCAAGAGCACAGTAGCCTCCATCATTCTTAAATGGAAGAAGTTTGGAACCACCAACACCCTTCATAGACCTGGCCATCCGGCCAAACTGAGCAATCAAGGGAGAAGGGCCTTGGTCCTTGAGGTGACCAAGAACCTGATGGTCACTCTGACAGAGTTCTAGAGTTCCTCTGTGGAGATGGGAGAACCTTCCAGAAGGACAACCATCTCTGCAGCCCTCCACCAGTCAGGCCTTTATGGTAGAGTGGCCAGATGAAAGGCACATGACAGCCTGCTGCACATGACAGCCCGCAGCACCTAAAGGACTCTCAGACCATGAGAAACAAGATTCTCTCGTCTGATGAAACCAAGATTGAACTCTTTGGCCTGAATGCCAAGCGTCAAGTTTGGAGGAAACCTGCCACCATCACTACAGTGAAGCATGGTGGTGGCAGCATCATGCTATGGGAATGTTTTTCAGTGGCAGGGACTGAGAGACTAGTCAGGATCGAGGAAAAGAAGAACGGAGCAAAGTACTTAGAGTTACTTGAAAACCTGCTCCAGAGTGCTCAGGACCTCAGACTGGGGCGAAGATTCACATTCCAGCAGGACATCAACCTTAAGCACACAACGCAGGAGTGGCTACCGGACATGAATGACTTGAGTGGCCAAGCCAGAGCCCAGATTTGAACCAGATTGAACATCTCTGGAGAGACCTGAAAATAGCTGTGCAGCAATGCTCCCCATCCAACCTGACAGATATCTGCAGAGAAGAATGGGAGAACCTCCCTAAATACATTTGTGCTATGCTTGTAGCATCATACCCAAGAAGACGCAAGGATGTAATCACTGCCAAAGGTGCTTCAACTAAGTACTGTGTAAATTGTCTGATTACTATTTTTTTTTTTATACATTTGCAAAAAAATTATTTAAACTTGTTTTGCCTTGTAATTATGGGTTATTGTGTGTAGATTGAGGGGGAAAAAAACAATTTAATACATTTCAGAATAAGGCTGTAATGTAACATAATGTGGAAAATGTCAAGGGGTCTGAATACTTTCCCAAAGGCAATGTATAAATACTGTGTATTATCCACATTTTGTTATGTTACAACCTTATTCTAAAATTGATTAAATTGTTAATTTTTTTTAGCTCCAAATGATGTCCAATCAATTGAATTTATCACAGGTGGACTCCAATCAAGTTGTAGAAACATCTCAAGGGCAGTCCATCATTATTTTAAGACATGAAGGTCAGTCAATCCGGAAAATTTCAAGAACTTTGAAAGTTTCTTCAAGTGAAGTCGTAAAAACCAGTAAGTGCTATGATGAAACGGGCTCTCATGAGGACCGCCACAGGAAAGGAAGACCCAGAGTTACGTCTGCTGCAGAGGATAAGTTCATTAGATTTACCATCCTCAGAAATTGCAGCCCAAATGAAATGCTTCAGAGTTCAAGTAACAGACACATCTCAACATCAACTGTTCAGAGGACATTGCATGAAACAGGCCTTCGTGGTCGAATTGCTGCAAAGAAACCACTACTACAAGACACCAATAATAAGAAGAGGCTTGCTTGGGCCAAGAAACCCAAGCAATGGACATTGGTTCCAACTGCCGTGTCTTTGTGAGATTCAGAGCAGGTGAACTGATGATCTCCGCATGTGTGGTTCCCACCGTGAAGCATGGAGGTGTGATTGTGTGGGCATGCTTTGCGGGTGACACTGTCAGTGATTTCTTTAGAATTCAAGGCACACTTAACCAGCATGGCAACCAAAGCATTCTGCAGCAATAAGCCATCCCATCTGGTTTGAGCTTAGTGAGACTAACATTTGTTTTTCAACAGGACAATGACCCAACACACCTCCAGGCTGTGTAAGGGCTATTTGACCAAGAAGGAGAGCGATGGAGTGCTGCATCAGATGACCTGGCCTCCACAATCACTCAACCTCAACCCAATTGAGATGGTTTGGTATGAGTTGGACCGCAGAGTGACGGAAAAGCAGCCAACAAGTGCTCAACATATGTGGGAACTCCTTCAAGACTGACAGCATTCCAGGTGAAGCTGGTTGAGAGAATGCCAATAATGTGCAAAGCTGTCATCAAGGCAAAGGGTGGCTACTTTGAAGACTAACTTTTTTTTTGGTTACAACATGATTCCATATGTGTTATTTTATAGTTTTGATGTCTTCACTATTATTCTATAATGTAGAAAAATAGTAAAAATAAAGACATTTTTAAAAATTAAGTTTGTCCAAACTTTTGACTGCTACCATCTGTAATTAAGGTATTTCTGTTTTTTTTATGCATTTGGGGTCCTTCCGCAATTAAAAAAAAAAAAACTGACTTCGCTTTGTCATTTTTGGGTATTGTGTGTAGATTTCTGAGGATTAAAAAAATATATATATGATCCATTTTAGAATTAGACTGTAATGTAACAAAATGTGGAAAAAGTCAAGGGGTCTGAATACTTTCCGAAGGCACTGTATACTCTTGGAAGGACCATATACCATATTTTTTCAGTTCATATGTCTTTATCAAGAAACAGCTTCACACATACAAACATGTTAACTTATTCAATGAAAAGATCACACTATATGCACTTTGACAAGAGGAATGTACGAGGAGTTGTGGTGTTGAACAATGTGTGAATGCAACAAAGACAAGGTCCCAGTTGTATGTCACTAATCTCTTTCCACTGGACTGAAATTGCAAAACACCTATTAAGCACTTTGCAAGGATCCGGAAAACAACTCTTGTCTTGAACTCAGGGTTATGCATCAGTCCCCTTGAGGACAAGCAGTGAGCAGATATTTATTTGAATGGCAATAACAGAGCAGCTCATTTTATTCTGGTTAAGATCTTTCAACCACAATCAATTTGGCATGTCACCATAAATAATAGGGTTTACTGAGTCCTGTAAGGACTACTATGTACACTGTTGACAATACCAGATTGGCTCTGTTGAGGGTGTAGTCACTATGCATTATGTGAGGGTGTGCTGTGCATTCAATATTGCCTGAAAACATCTCTGTCTCAGCTTTAGATTGAAGATTTGAGTCTGCTCATTTAGAATCCTGTACTTGAAGGTCTGTTGAAACAGACTGGCTCCATCGGATCTGTGGCTAGCATCGGATTTGTTATGCTGTAGGATGATTTCACCTCTGGTAAGAGGCCATGTAACAGAGCCTTTGCTATTTCATGGAAATATTCAGGGCTCAAGCCGGCCGGGGCTCAGGTCTCAAGCCTGCCAACGAATCTTGAAAACATTCAATATAGCCTTCTTGATGCAGCATACAACTTGACAAACATTGTTGACCCTTGCTACAAACTGCAGAATATGTACTACTGACTGAGTTAAGCATAACAGTGGGACAGAACTTCAATCGCAATGGCCAGTAAATTGAGCTTGACAACAAGCTTGCAGACAAGCTAGCTAGACCACGAACTGGCCAGGAAAAGGTTGGCTATTCAAGCTACATCGACAAGCCAATGCATTTGGTAGCAGTCCATGTGGCTAGCTATCTTTGCAACAAGCAAAGCATGTGTTCCTGCTAGCTAACCCATCCATTATGGATAAAACTCATCCTAGGACATTATGCCTGAAGCTTTTCAATATTAGGCATTTGATTTGATCAGCATAACCAATAGCTAAAACCCCAATATGAACGAGTTAGGTATTCTTTGGGGTTGGTGTTCTGTTATACAGCTTTCATTCTGAAACATGGCATTAGTCCAACTAAACTACCAGCTTTACAGTAAGAAAACTAACTAAAACATTTAGAAGTATGAGCATTCAAGATGTTTGATTTTAGCAGTACATCTTGCTGCTGTTCAGTAATAAATGCAGTGGTATCTTGGAATTAAATGACGCAAGGAAAACAGTATTACTTTCTGTGTTACGTGATATTTCGTTTGACTTTATTCTGTTAAGTGAAGGAAACTCACAGCTCATGAGGCATCTCTCTCTGGTGAAATGCCTTTGTTGGAATGCTTATTACTCTCATCCTTTTCCTGCAATTCTTAGGCAGGTTGTAGCAGCTATGTTATGCATGGCAACTTATTTATGTGGCAATTCTGGCGAGGCTGCAATGTAGACAAGCAATGGCCAGACAAATCTTTCAACACAGGGCGGTTAATGGCTTCTTGTCAGCCAGCATAATTATAAGGCAAGGTTAAGGTATTGCATTGGGGGCTGTAACACTGAATGACCAAATAGGGCTGTGTTTCCCTCTAAGGCACTAACTCAATTACAGACAGAGGTTAATTACAACTGGTGTTATGAATGCCACTAATAACACCTACTGTAATCCAACTCCTCTGTCTGGGGTGTGGGGTAAACCTATATACCCCTCAAACTCAACTCTGGACCTTGAAGCCAGTTCCACTGCATTTTTTTTCATTGTTCCCCTCTAATCAAATCATTATTTAATTATCAGGTAGCACAGAACACCAGCGCTCTACGGACCTCGTAGGGTAAGATTTGAGTGCCCCTGTTAATTATCAAAAAACAAAAGTTGATTCACCAATTGTAATGTTGCTTACAGAGCTTACAAACAACTTTATTCATAAAAATCATTTCCTACTACAGTATCCATACTGTACACGATTAAACATTGTTAAGATTTAATTGCCATTTCTGTGGAACTTCATTATAATCTGTGCAACAAGCTAACAAACGGACAGCAAGCAGAATTTCAAGATTTAATCCAGATCATTTTTTTCCCCCATTTCATGACTGAAATCTCAAGATGTCTGCAACAGAAGATTGCCTCTAGATTATGGTCTGTGTCTCAGATTGAAGAAGGAGTAGTATAGGAGTGCTCAGTTTGACCAAAAATTGGATGTCGCAGAGGACAAGAGGGAAGTGGAAATACTCCAAATTCAAATCATAACAGTCCATGAAACATCCGGCGTTGTCTGAAGCACGTCAACCCAAACTGGGTTTCTGACATTGTGGAATTAATGACAGATTAAGAGACTATATGCAATCCCCATTAAATTGCGAAGCTGAAATAACATATTGCATATATTTATGTAAAAACATAGCATCACTCTTACAATATTCAACATGACCCTGATTATAGTAATTTGCCATCCTGATCTTGTTGTCTCAGTGACAAATTCATTTGAAGACATTTCATCTCCTCATGAAGCTCCTCCTCATATTTTCTGGCATGAGAGGGCTGTGTGGCCAACAGTGTCTAGATATCCGTAGTCATCCTTGAAGGCCAGTCACACATATAGAATGATTGTGGATAGCGCTATCGTCTCCATCCATCTAGAACTCGGGGGAAATCACAGTGTGTTCTATCAATCAGAGTGAGGAACCGTTTCAACCTGTTCTGAGCCTCAGTGGTATCTGAGGTCAGCTTTTTCACCAACTTGCCGAAAAAAAAAACTGTGAGGCTTGTAGGAGGGAAAGTTCGACGAGGTTTGAACTGTATTCAACTCAGGGCTGGCCGTTCTCTGACTCTTTATTCATTAACATCATTAGTCAGACATATTATCACTTAATGTTGAGCTCAATAATCATAAATGATTGGTCCCCTGTGGCTCAGTTGGTAGAGCATGGCACTGTGGGTTCAATTCCTATGGGGGACCAGTAAAAAACTATTTGAAAGTATATCCACTCACTGCTGTAAGTTGCTCTTGATAAGAGCATCTGCAAAATACCTCAAATGTAAATGATTCATATTCTTGTTCAACCCTACAGTATATGTAATAGTGTATCACTGATGGTTCAAGATTATAATTCAATTACTTTGTTCAGTGTACTTTAGGTGGGACAACGTTTCTTAAAACAATTCAAATAGTTCAGCACTTTGGTAAAACACCGTAGATCCAAGAAAATGGATAATATATAATCTAACGATGACTTCTCACTTGCTGCGTGCATTAAGGGGTAATTACAATCCAAGGTTCTCGGTGTTCAAATCACTCGGCTGACATTTTTTTTCTTGCCATGGTTAAAATCCAGTTCAATGACAGGAACTAACTCGCTAGGCTTTTATGAACCACCTCCATGCTCTTTGATGCACAAACACAGTGTAACAATGGCAGGGTGATTACAGAGAAATGCATCACAATGGGCTCTGGGAATAGAAAGAAAAAACTGCAGGGCATAGATGACTAATGCTGCGAAACACATTCCTGGCTCCTACTGTAATATAGATGACTATCGTTTCAATGTTTCAGTATTGTGCTCAGTTGTATTTTACAGCGCTCTATGGTAGGTTCATGGTTCAATTCCAGTAGGTGCAGACATAGATAACATTGATGAACTGTCTAGAAAACCTGTTGAGAGATTGTGCCTCTTTAAGATGGTTACATGGAGTGAAAAGTGATGCTCACAATTTTGCTTGTAGTTGGTAATTTCATGAACATTGATGTAAGGGATGATTATTTTAAAACGTATTCATTATATATTACCATGACTGACTGAAACTTGAAGGGTGGGAGATTAAATACTCCTGTCACTAGTTTTTTTAGAATGGTCTTTTGAGTCATGTTGTGCAAGAAAATGTTTGGAGTCTGCATGACTCATATCACTAAACAATAGACAACCGTGTACAGTTGTAGTCTCTTTGGTGTCTGGAAATTACTCATGTTCATTTATGTGTATCCACTCTTTTAAATGGAAAGAAACTGAGGTGAGTCATTGCACTACAAAAAAAAGTATATTGGGGTGTCTTCAATTATGCCACAAGCATACCTCCCCTCTCTTAGAAAACCATATTTTTTTGTTATTCCTTCCTGATGTCAGGGCACTCCTAACGGCAGGTCCCCAGACGTAGGGTTCAGGCTAAGGTGAAAGATCTGTCAAAGTATGTTCTCTCTCCTATACTAAATCCATTAGATACATGTTATTACTCTGGGTTTTGTACTTTGTCAATCCAGCTCTCCAGAGCCTCATTTTAAATGTTCTACAAAAAGGATTCAAGTTGATTAGAGAACTTTCAGCTGTATGTTGCTTATTGTTGATACAGTTATTCCACAGTTCACAGTAGGTCCCCCGAGTGGCATAAGGCATCTCTGTTTTGCTCTACTTCTTGACTATCTCACTATTTGCAACTTCACATGCTACAGTACATAGATCCTTTCATTATCACTTCTATAAATCAGGTTACAAAAAATAGATTATGGTTTGTTGAAGGGTGTAATGCATTAATTTCCTATCACATCACTTAATAACTCGGAGCAGGCTATCTGACTGTACGCTAAGGTCAGTGTAACTTGGACACAGCTGATTGGTTCCTTTGTGGACTGAATTAATCATAATGAAAAAGTATCGATGCAAATGAAAGTGCAAGCTCTCAACATGTTATTGAATAGTATTAGCCCCGCAAAATTGCTTTCAAGACATTGAGTAGTGAGCTTTCCCAGATTGCACCATGGCAGCGTCTCTCCAGCCATAAGTGGGAGTTATAGTGTACTTTGCTCGTCCTGACCATACAGAGAGAGGTCGTCCTTACCTGACATGTATGGCTCACATAGAGCTCTGTGGATTTCCTGTGGTTACCGCATCACGTAATCCAATGCTCTTGCACACCACTGTGAAAAGTCAGGTTATTTGGTTACAATTTCCTCTGTAATTTGACTTTGCTTGATTTGCTAACATGCAACATTAGTGGTCTTAGCTGACTTCTTCAACAGGTTGAAATTCAGACCACCTCAGACTTCCCATTTAAGCTGATTCCTTTACCTCTCACTGAAGATTTCCTTTTATGTGTTTCCCCAATCCTTTTATAGTCCATCCCTCCTTGTCTTTCTCTCTAGATGGCTTTGAATTAAATAGTTCATTAGCATTTCATACATTAACACTGCTTCCCCTTGAGGATCTTAAGGTAGCGAAGGATAATTATTAGTACATGGGCCTTTATATTATTTGTTATTTAACTGAGAGTTCATTATATAACCTAATTACATATTTTAATTAGAGTCCTTGGATTCTGAATTCCTGTTTGTTATCAGTATAACCATCCTGTTCTCTAGTAGCCCTGACACTTTGCTTTTCACAACTTTGGTAACATGTAGATATTAGTGGCCACAGGGACTATAATGATCATCACTTTGTGTATTAGCCAGTAGCCCTCAACATAGCTTCTAATTTGATGGTGTTTTTAAGACAAAAATATGCCACAGTGCAGGTTTATGTGATGTGCGCTTAAATAGGCAAACTTAATAATAGCTAATACACCTTTTTGTGTGTTGGCTTTATGTTTGTAGACAGAAGTTTATTTTATATGCCATGCACTGTATCATACACAGTGAATTATTACATTGTCTTTTCTATTTTGTTAAAAAAAAGAGGGAAAAATGTTATGTGGAAATGTTTTTGTGTAGGTAGGGAACCCTATGTACCTGGATTAATATATTCTGAGTGTGATCAGCTGAAGGTGGAACAAGAACAACATTTCTTATCCGATTATTATTTACATTGGGATCACCGCAGAGTGCCAACAACACATCATTAGTCCTTGTGTTTAATTAACAGGTTCTGGTGAAGAACTTTAGCCTCCCAGGTTTTAATGTGATTTGTATTTTCACAGTGCTAATATGCAACGTTTTCAATTCCCTTGTGATTCAGTTGTTGAGCAGCAGGTTTGTCTCTAGAATTATTATTATTTGATTAACTGAGCCACAATAAGAGGCAAGCAATTACATGTCAACCTATAGATGCTTATAGTTTCCATAGGCGGGGTGCCAACTGTTTTCCATTGAGAATCACTAGTAGCTGAATTTGCCGCTAGCCTCTTTAACCAATACAAATCGATGGATGGGTCTGAAAACTCACTAAATATAGCGACAAAGTCACTAAATTGGCAACACTGTCCATAGGTGTTGTAAATTCTAAATTGATCTTGTTTGTTTGCAGAAAATACTAAAATGACAGTTACACAAAATCATAATGACATGATATCAGATTATGCCTGAATCCTGACTAGAACCCCAAAATTTGATCATATTACTCCAGTGCTAGCCTCCCAACACTGGCTTCCTGTCAAGGCAAGGGCTGATTTCAAGGTTTTACTGCTAACCTACAAAGCATTACATGGGCTTGCTCCTACCTATCTCTCTGATTTGGTCCTGCCGTACATACCTACACGTACGCTACGGTCACAAGACGCAGAATTTCTAAGCAAACAGCTGGAGGCAGGGCTTTCTCCTATAGAGCTCCATTTTTATGGAATGGTCTGCCTACCCATGTGAGAGACGCAAACTCGGTCTCAACCTTTAAGTCTTTACTGACGACTCATCTCTTCAGTGGGTCATATGATTGAGTGTAGTCTGTAGAGTGTAGAGGTGAGTGTCTGCTTCAGCAGGAGAATCAGACGGCTGCTGAATATGCGCTTACCTTCCGGACAGTAGCCTCCAGTGGATGGAATGAGCTCAGCACGTTATTTAGAAGAGGTCTGTGCGAGGAGGTCCAGATGGAACTGGCCTGCCGAGATGACAACCTCACCCTGGACACACTCATTGCGATGGCCAGCTGTCTGGATAACCTCCTCCAGGAGCATCGGCATCTCAATCGCTTCTCTCCCTCCTTCGGTGAGTGTTCGGGATCAGAGCCTGAACCCATCGAGGTAGGGGTCACACACCTTCCTGCGGCGGAACGATGCAGATGGATACAGCTGGAGCTCTGTCTGTACTGTGGCCAGAGGGCACAAGTGCCAGCGGTGTCTGTTACTTCAGAATCCAGGATCCACTAGAGCAGAGGGACGGTCACATGAGGTTATATCCACTAGACCAGGTGTGAGTATTCCATGTACTGCTCTTCTTAGTACCCATCACTCTGGCTGACTGTTCCACATGCCCTGTGTCTAAAGCTTTAGTGGATTCCGGCGCTGTGGAAAACTTTATGGATCAAACCCTTGCCTACTCTCTCAATATTACTACCTACCCCCTCTCCTTTTCCTGTTCAAGGTCTCGACTGTCGGCCTCAGCCTCGACTATCGGAACAATCACGCACATCACCCAACCACTCACCCTCACCATGGAGCCCAATCACCAGGAAGCATCCCCTTCATCACCAGTGCACCAGTTCACAAGATCATCCTCGGCCTCCCTTGCCTTCAGCACCATAATCCTACCATCTCATGGTCGAGGATGAGAATCACCGACTGGTCACCAGAATGCCGGAAGACCTGCTTTCCTGTCCCCTGTGGTTCCATGTCAGTTGAGAGTCCTGTGGTTGCCCTCCATCCCAACATCCCGGAGGAATATCAGGATCTAAGGGAGGTATTCTCCAAGACCTGTGCTACCTGTCTCCCTCTTCATTGCCCCTGGGAATTTGCCATTAACCTGTTTTCCAGTGCTACACCTCTGCGCAGACGCATCTATGCTCTGTCGGTGGTTGAGACCCAAGCCATGGAGGACTACACTCAAGAAGCGCTCCAACAGGGTTTCATCCCCAAGGTCCACGTCCCCTGCGTTGGCTGGTTTCTTCTTCGTGACCAAGGAGGGAGTATTACGCCCTTGTATCGATTGCCATAGACTCAATTACATCACCAATTACGTCAGCCATTGAACAGCTCTGCGGGCCCGGTTCTTCACCAAACAGCAACCTACAAGATGATGTTCTGCACGATGTCTGGTCACTATGAGTACACAGTTATTCCCTTTGGCTTAGCCAATGCTCCGTCAGTGTTCCAGGCATTCGCCAACGAGGTGTTCAGAGACATGCTGGGGCGGCAGCGTAGCCTAGTGGTTAGAGCGTTGGACTAGTAACCGGAAGATTGCAAGTTCAAACCTCCAAGCTGACAAGGTACAAATCTGTCGTTCTGCCCCTGAACAGGCAGTTAACCCACTGTTCCTAGGCCATCATTGAAAATAAGAATTTGTTCTTAACTGACTTGCCTGGTTAAATAAAGGTAAAATAAAAAATAAATGCTTGGATGTCAGGTGATTGTGTACATCGATGACATCCTGATCTTCTCGACCAACCTGGAAGATCACATCACTCACGTTCGAGCAGTCCTGAATGCCTCTTGGCTAACCACCTGTTTGTCAAGGTGCAGAAGTGCAAATTCCACCAGAGGGCTGTCTCTTCTTGGGCTACCAAATCAGCCCACAGGGAGTGCGGATGGAGAACAAGAAGGTAGATGCGGTAAGGTCATGTCCATTCCCAACCACCATCAAGGGGTTACAACGGTTTTTGGGGTTTGTCAACTTTTACGACCGCTTCATCAGGAACTTCAGCGACGTCACCGCCCCTCTCACCTCCCTCCTGAAGGGTGGGCCTCGTAGGTTGGTTTGGTCTTGAGCAGCCGACGAGGCCTTTTGGCTCAAGGGGTGTTTCACCTCCGCCCCCTTGCTAAAACATCCAGATCCCACACTACCTTTTGGGGTTGAGGTAGATGCATTGGAGGTGGGTGTGGGGGCAGTTTTGTCACAAAGACAGGGGGACCCACTAGAATTGTATCCTTGTGCTTTCTTCTCCAAGAAACTGTCCCCTGCAGAGAGAAATTACGCAATCGGGAGCTCTTGGTGGTGAAGTTGGCATTAGAGGAGTGGAGACCCTGGCTGGGGGGTGCCAAGGAACCATTCGTCATCCTCACCGACCATCGGAACCTTAAGTACATACGGACAGCGAGGAGACTGAATCCGTGCCAAGCCAGGTGGGCCCTCTTCACAAGGTTCAACTTCACGCTGACCTATCACCCAGGTTCTAAGAACATCAAGGCCAATGCCCTTTCCTGTATATACGATTCGGGAGAGGCTCCTGTCCAGAGGGTACCCATAATCCCATCCTCCTGAGTTGTGGGTCCAGTGGTTTGGGGCGTAGATGTGGAGATCCGCCAGGCTCTAGAGAGGGAGCCCGCACCCCGGAATAGTGCTCCCATGCGCATCTACGTTCCCACAGGGATAAGGGATCGGCTGATGACCTGGGCACACAGCTGTCGTCTCTGGACATCCAGGTATTTCTCGCATCATCCATTCCATCACTGAGAAATACTGGTGGCCTCCCTTGGTGTAGGATGTTACGTGGTATGTCAACTCCTGTTCCGTGTGTGCTCAAACCAAGTCTTCCCTGGAATGCTCCAGCAGGGAAGTTTCTGCTGCTTCCCATGCCTCAGCGATCTTGGTCCCATCTATGCATTGACTTTGTTACTGATATTCCCCCTTCTGATTGTTTCACCACCATTCTGGTGGTAGTCGATAGATTCTCCAAGTCATGTCGCTTAATCAAATCAAATCAAATCAAATCAAATTTATTTATATAGCCCTTCGTACATCAGCTGATATCTCAAAGTGCTGTACAGAAACCCAGCCTAAAACCCCAAACAGCAAGCAATGCAGGTGTAGAAGCAGCTTCCCAACCCTCTCCAGGTCGCTGAGGCACTCTTCCTGCAGGTCTTCCAGCATTATGGCCTTCCGGAGGACATCGACTCAGACCGTGGCCCCCAATTCGCATCCCGAGTATGGAGGGTCTTCTTGGAGAAGCTTGGTCACCGGTCCTGGGACTCATCATTACACACACCTGTGAATCATTGAATCATTGAATCATTGATTCACACCTGGACTCCATTACCTTAATTTCCTCCCCTTTATGTCACTCTCCTATGTTCACTCATCAGTTGGTATTGTTCTTGTGTTTCAGCGTACTGCCTTATGTTAGTATTGTGTTCTTGGTTTTGTTTAATTAAAACTTTGCACCTGCTTCCGACTCATCACCCCAACATTACAATTTTAAATATGTCCAGTTTCAGCCCCTCAGGTTCTATGACAGGCTATTCCAGAGGCTGGAGGCATAATAACTAAAAGCTGCCTCTCCATACCTCTTGATCCAATGCTTTGGGATAGTTAAAAGGCCATTGCCAGAGGACCTGAGGGACCTACTGGGTACATTCTGTAACTTAAAAGCATGTCTGACATGTATTGGGGTGCACACTCGTGGATTGATTAAAAAATTTATTCTAAATCTAAGGCAGCCAATACAGAGACCTTTAAAACCAGTGTAATGTGTGCTCTCTGTCTCGTCTTGGTCAGTACCCATGCTGCAGCATTCTGTATGTTTTGAAGTTGACCAATGACTTTCTTGGGTAGACCAGACAGAGAATTACAGTAGTCAAACGTCCGCACCGTGGCAATGTTCCTCAGGTGGCAAAAAGCTATTTCGATCACATTCCTAATGTGTGATTCGAAATAGAGTTCAGAATCAACACCTTGATTTTTTAAACTGCTATTGCCCGTGAATTAAAATGTGCAGACAGATTCTCTCTCTGTGCTTTGGTACCTTGGTCTTGATTTAGCTGGAAGAAGTGAGCCATTCAAGTATTTACATCACTAATAGTCTTATCTGTGGAGCTAAAATCCTGACAGACATATAAAGTTGTGTATCGTCTGCGCAGCAGTCAAAGTCAATGTTGTGCTTTCTGATAATGCTGCCAAGGGGTAACAAACTGAACAATACCAGAATTAACCCTTGAACACCACATTTTCTCTGAATTATGTTCACCAAGGGTGACAAACTCTTGACCTGTTAAATAGGTCATAATCACACCTCTCCAGTGTCCAGAAGGACCTCATGATATAGTTAAACATTCCAATTCAGGTTTTAGAATCTGCGTTGTTGAAAAGCTACAGGAGTATGTTGCAAAGAAATGTAACATCAACAGTTACTGTTACTTCAAATCAAACTTTGTGATGAGCCGAATACAACAGGTGAAACCTCAAAGTGAAATGCATACTTACAAGCCCTTAACCAACAGTGCAGTTCAAGAAAGAGTTGAAATATTTACCAAATAAACAAAAGTAAATAAAGTAACACAAAATTACAGTAACGAGGCTATATAGAGGGGGTACCGGTACCGAGTCAATGTGCGGGGGTACAGGTTAGTCGAGGTAATTTGTACATGTAGATAGGGGTGAAGTGGCAATGAATAGATAATAAACAGTGAGTAGCAGCAATGTAAAAACAAATGGGGGGGGTGTCAATGTAAATAGTCCAGGTGGCCATTTGATTAATTGTTCAGCAGTCTTATGGCTTGGGGGTAGAAGCTGTTAAGGAGCCTTTTGGTCCTAGACTTGGCGCCCCCCGGTACCACTTGCTGTGCGGTAGAAGAGAGAACAGTCTATGACTTGGGGGTCTGGAGTCTTTGACAATTTTTGGGGCTTTTTTCGGACACTGCCTAGTATATAAGTCCTAAATGGTAGGAAGCTTGGCCCAGTGATGTACTGGGCCGTACGCACTACCCTCTGTAGCACCTTACGGTCAGATGCTAAGCACTTGCCATACCAGGTGGTAATGCAAGATGCTCTCGATGGTGCAGCTATAGAACTTTTTGAGGATCTGGGGACCCATGCCAAATCATTTCAGTCTCCTGAGGGGAAAAAGGTGTTGTCTTGCCCTCTTCACGACTGTCTTGATGTGTTTGGACCATGACAGTTCGTTGGTGATGTTGACTCTCGACCCGCTCCACTACAGCCCCATTGATGTTAATGGGAGCCTGATCGGCCCACATTTTCCTGTAGTCCACGATCAGCTCCTTTGTCTTGCTCACATTGAGGGAGAGGTTGTTGTCCTGGCACCACACTGCCAGGTCTATGACCTCCTCCCTATAGGCTGTCTCATCGTTGTCGGTGATCAGACCTACCACTGTTGTGTCGTCAGCAAACCTAATGATGGTGTTGGAGTTGTGTTTGGCCACGCAGTCGTGGGAGAGCAGGGAGCACTGGAGGAGACTAAGCACACACCCCTGGTGGGCCCCCGGGTTGAGGATCAGCGTGGCAGACGTGTTGTTGCCTACCCTTACCATCTTGGGGCGGCCCGTCAGGAAGTCCAGGATCCAGTTGCAGAGGGAGGTATTTAGTCTCAGGGTCCTTAGCTTAGTGAGTAGCTTTGTGGGCACTATGGTGTTGAATGCTGAGCTGTAGTCAATGAACAGCATTCTCACATGCTTAGCTCCTTTTTAGCTCCTTGTTGAGCCCAGCAAGACCCTAGTCTAATATTTTACTCAATGTGTGTGACATACTGTGAAAGTATAGCTTTATGACACTGAATATTTACAGCCACATACATATTTTCATTGACATTGTACTTTCATTTGGTTGGGGTGTCTTTCCAATTTGTTTCTTGGTTATAATTCTTTCTCCAGAATAACCGCCTTGTTGATGTAAATTAAAATTGCAATTGGAGACAATCTATTTGTGAAATCACCAGTGCTCGTAATAACAGTGTTTGTTCTGTATAGTTCAAAATGTTCGTCTCCAATGAGAAAACACTATTGTCACTCCGGAAATGTACTCTGAAAGGAATAAAAGATAAAAGGTGGAATGAATGGTTTCATTCACAGGAGGAAAACGGAGACAGTAATATAATGCCACCATGATAAAAAGGCACCCAAAACCTTCAGACCTTCAAAACATCACATCCTCTAAGGCCATTGTGTGAATAAGTCAGACTGACATGACAATGCATGGCATGTTTATGTATTTACATGGACCTTATTTGCATAATACAAATGCTCAACCAAGAGCTGAATGCCAATGTCCTGTCCTATGTATAGTTGAGAGAGTAGGTGATACGATATCTTGTCCAATAAACTACGGGATTGCGTGGATTTGTCTTTTATCTCTTTAATTGGATGGAATTTAGTTGGAGACTTATTATCATTCCAGTCTGGTTCGGACTCATAGGCCTCATGTTTTGGTACTCATATGCTCAGCTTTCTTTCACTCTATTACAGTATATAGACTTTGTTTGTATATAAGGCAAAACAGCGAAATATTTATTTGATAAGAGCAAATTCGACATGTTCTGATGAAATCAATTTAAGTGTGCCACAGGCAGACTGAATAATTCGTCCTTGCGAGTGCCTTTGTTTGCAACTGAAGAAGAAAAAAATGTTTATTGTTAATGGCATAGTATCAAATTAGTAACATTGTCCATCTTCTCACCATTTTTTATTAAGATAAGGATAAAGATGAAATGTGCAGTTGTCATATCAAGGGTAATGGCAATGATAAGCAAAAACCATATCATTTTCCTTCTCATTAAAAATATCTCGTTTTGCAGAGGAATGTTGCTGCGAGATGGCTGACAGCCCTGGGACTACATTTCTACAGCACAAGCTGATGTGAAATATTTAATTGAACACCCCTTCCTGCTTCACTGATCACAGCTACAGCTCAAATTTAAGTTGTCCTTATCAGGCCGCTCCCACCACCCACCCCACTCTGACACTTTGTGAAGGCTTCTATTTGAAAGCTGTCCGAATCTCTCTCTTTACTCTCTCGTTTGTGTGTGTGGCTGGCAAGATGGAGATAAATATAGTTTCTCTCTGAATGCTGGGCATTCAAATTGGAAGTCCTGTCCTGGCATGGGTCAAACGGATTCATGTTGGAAAGTGTGCTTACATGGTTTGGTTGTGCCATCGTGTTACTTTTCTATACTGATGGTAAATGTGAGGCCAAACAATTATTGGAGAATATTGGGCTCGTTAGGGAAAACTTAGTTAAGTGTGAACAATTCATTGTGGTTCCCCGTACAGTAATCAAGGGTAAATAATCAAAGCCATTTCAGTTTTATCACCATGTAGACAATACTTAGAGAGGCAGCAGGTAGCCTAGTGGTGAAAGAGTGTTGGCATGGCAAATGGGCTGGTAAACGAAAGGTCGCTGATTTGAGTCCCCGAGGCAGCTAGGTGAGTAATCTGTTGATGTGTCCTTGAGCAAGGCACTTAACCCTAATTGCTCTAGATAAGAGTATCTGCTAAACCACTAAAATGTAAAAAGGTACATTTTCATATAAAGAGTAGAATGGGTGAGTTTGCATCGAGTGCCCTATCTATATAAGCTAGGCAGACATGGGAAGCATGACACAAACTGAGAGTGAGAAAGAGACATAGAGAGATTGTTTGAAATTCGGACTGGTTATGCTTTCAAAGTAATAGATGGAGGGTACGTGTCTCCTCACAGAGATTTGTTCTACATCAGCAACATAATGCTTTCAGACAGATTCAGCCCCATACATCTGGTGTACAGCTCCCGTACAACCATACTATAAACCTTGACAATCATGGTGGCTTGGGTGGCTTCTGAACACAAAACAATGTTGATTGCATTTGAGTGTGTGATGTTATATCAGCCTCAAATCTTCATATGCAAAACCAGATATCCAAATAAAGTGGTATGGCAAAGAGTTGTGATCTGATGAATTTTACATACTGTATTTTCTCGATTGTAAAGGTTCTCAAGTCATACCCAATTACATTGATTTGAAATGACCGGATCCAAGTTAAACAATTTACAGCCATGTATTATGTTATCCCTGAGAAGATTCATAGCATCCAGGGGTGAAGTCATCCTGTAATTCTTGCTGGTGCATGTAGTTAAAGACAATAAATTTGCTATAAATGGGTGTCACTTAGCCAAATGATGCTATAAATATGTCATCATGTTTGAAATCCTGAGCAGAGCGGCAAGAGATATTCAAATTATATTTAATCTACTCAACTTTCAGAGTAAAAAAAACAAGACATCTTATAGGCACTCAGTTAAAGATCGGATAATTCACACCTCATAGTGTATCTGCTGTATACATACAGGAAATCTTCATCCAGTCATTTCCATTCCCCTTTATTATGTTCCTTTCAAATCGTACCATGAATTTATACCATGGATTTATGATGTTGTATTGGACTATATTCCCTCTTCACTGTACGGTATGGTTAGGCGTATTCCACTGGGGATGAACCCAACCCAAGGCAGGTGTCTCCTCAATGTGGGAGGCATACAGTGGAAAAACCATGCATGCAATCTAATAGAGTCGCAATCCTTTACTTGTCTCAACTCATACTATAAAAGAGGAAGTTTCTTGACAAAAGGCCTTGTAAATCTGACATTGCCTTGCATTGGAGTAGACAGCAGTCATTTGACATGTCACTGACTGTCAACCAACGACCCGGAGGAGGGAAAAAAGAGTGAGGAGAGTGACGCAAATAAGGCATCATTACCATGTGGGCAAAAGGAAGTGTGTCACTGAGTAACACAATGTTAGAGTTTCATTTAAATGTAAGTCTCTAGTAAGGACTGCTGACAGTTTTGACAGGATTATTACAACAATGGCATGCATTGGTTCCTCAAATATTATCGCAAATTCATTTAAATTGCAGTTATTACAATAACAGTCTGAATCAGTCACCATTTGTGCTTCAAAGAGCTGTCATTCTACAAAAATATGATACCCGTAACATGTGCAAGGTACCTGAAGTATGCATATATGGATACACAGTCTTACTGCAGATGTACATTATTCAAGGCATATCTTTATTTTACAGTACACCTTCTTTATACAATGGAAAGTAATTAATGAATACAAAAACCTCAGTACCTTGGCAAGTCCTAACACAATGAAGGGATATTGAAAAAAAATGGAGTACCAACACTTCTATTGCCACTCAACATTTTGTAGACCAAAGACTCAGGAATTTCAAGATTTACCCCGGACCATGACCTTGCATCTGAAAAGGCTTTTGACAGTGCAAAAGGCAGGACCTATCAAGGCTATAATGCTCACATATGGTTTCATTTTTCCCCTTCCTTCAAATCCCCTAGGCCTCTGCCAGGGAATCTGCTGCCCTGAGGCAATTAGAGTAGCTGTCAATGCAACAAACCAAGAGGCTGATGCCATTCATTGGGAAAGGGGGTAGCAGGAGAGTGGGAAGGAGCTGTAGCAGGGAGGAATACAGAACCTCCTCTACACCAACACTTTTAAAGCATCAGCAGCAGGACCTTGCTTGCAATATACAGTTTTCTTGTGTGCAGTGGGTCCACAAATTAAGCATATAAGTGAGAAGTCCCTTTCTTCATTTGTATAGATAAGGTTGAAAGAAAACATACTCTCCCTAAAGAGAGCAACATTTTTGCTACTCATTACCTCCGCGTTGAATATTAACAAGCTGTTTGGATGTGATTATACTGTACGATGTGGAGATGAGAAAATTCAGAGCAATTTTATTCTCTCTCTTTCCTCCCTTTTGAGTTGCCACTGAGCTTTTAACATTTTCAGGAAATAATTTGCAGATGTCCCACGAAGAGGGTTCTGCATTGTGTTGATAGATACGGTATATCAACAATATTTTCTCCTTGCTAACTCAGAAACCCCAAAAACAATTATTGCCTATGCACAGGTTCAAACAGAGAATCAGGAATGTAAAACAGACAATCAGTAAACATCAAAAGGTTACCCGGTGAGTGTTTACTCTGCCAGGCTAATTATCCTCTTCTTGAGTCTTAATCAACAAACATGTTATTTGAAGCTGTTAGAGTAACACACTAGTGACTCGGGGAGGGCATATTTGTCTGACTCCTGCTCGCAATATCAGGTTGGCTCGTACGAGGCTAGCTCAGCGTTCTTGAGCAATTCCCATTATCAGCTTCAATTATGCTATTGTGGATTAACATGAAATTGTCTAAAATTTGGTTTGATTCCAGATTAGTGTCAGAAACTGCATTCCAGCACGGTAGCATAGCGACACCATGGACGCTTACATGTTTTCTCTATCTGTTCAATATGACACTCTTGGCTCTCTGACTTCACCTCTGCTCAGTCATTTCCAAGAACAGTGTTAGTACACTGTATGCTGTTGATTACAAATGTCAACCAACACTTCACATCCTGGCATGCGCAACTATACATATTCACACCAGTAATCTCCACTGTATCTCACTGTTCATAGTTTCTTTCTTGCTCCTTGCTTAGTTTCCAACTTCAATGAGTTGTAAAACATGTGTGATCAAGATATATTTAATTACTGTTAAACGGGTAATAGCCTCCATCCCAACTGACTGTTCCTCAGTTCAAAATTCATTCATTTTTCAGCCTCAGTAATTGCCTCCTCTGAATACAGCTATGGAGTCCCACAATCATCTACTATAACCATAACCCACTATAATATTATGCTCTCTGATCTTTTATTTAGCACTGAACTTTTCCCCTAGGAATAGGAAAAGTAACAATGACAGCAGATAGCACCTTGCACCAAGGGGTGGAGGTGAACAGATAGAAGGAAAACAAAGGTTGTGTCGCTGAGAACCTTCTCCTCTCCTCCCATGTGAGGTGTCATAGTTAGGATGAGGCTCATTTGGTTCAACCACATATTAACACCCACATCTGGATGTAAACCGGGTGTAAACGTGGTTGTTGCAACGTTTATTATTGTTCTTCATTTGGTAGATCAGTCTTTAGGGCTGCTTTAAATGTCCCAACAGTTTGAGAAGCCCTGAAATGTACAGGAAGGGTTTTTTAAAGGCCTGGAGTAACATTCACGTGACATTCACGGTCAGAATACAACCTTGTCCACCTTGGGAGATGGTTTCATCCGATTACAATTTGTCCCTAAGTGTTCACACCTGGCCATGGTGATTGGATCTTACTAGACTTGAACACAGATCATATCATTGGATGCGTTTTAATAACAGACATAAACAGGGTCCAACAGAGCAAAGGGCCCTGATTACATACAGTATATGTTTACAGCAATTTGAAAAAGTCACAGCATTAATCCCATAACAATGCAAACTTAGATTGTGGGTAATGATAGGTTAGGACAATTGTACAGTACTTGTACATTGTGAGTGTATGTACAATGAGTATAAGAAAAATGACCTTTGAACAACAGGATATACAGATTCTGCCTGTAAAATACAGATTGTGCCTCTAATCCAATATATTCACAGTGTTGATGGAAGAGAATACCTTGTGATAAATTCAGGAAAATATGCTGTATCAGCATTTCTTTATGTGTTCATAAAGTCTTGCATGTCTCATTGCTGGTGAAGAAATGATCTTTGGCTAGTCTTATTTCTAGTCTAAAGATGCATAGACCAATTTATTTTTGAACTAGGTAACAAATAAAGTCTAACAAACATAATCAAACTACATGCTGCACTCCCTTGTGCACGCATGCGCGCACACACACACACACACACACACACACACACACACACACACACACACACACACACACACACACACACACACACACACACACACACACACACACACACACACACACACACACACACACATACACACACACACACACACACACACACACACACACACACACACACCACTGTCCCAAAGTACCTAAAGTCCCAGGAACCTACCTGAACTCAAACCACAGTGAGGGTGAGTCCATCCTTTTCAAGGAGGTCAATATGAAGAGAATTTAGCCAATGATATATCCTCCCTCATCCAGCTGAACATTTCTCAGCTGTCATCACCATCCAGACTCAATAACGTTGAGGGATTGTCCTGACCAAGGTCAGACCTCTCAGTCACTGTGTCCCAGTCCCTTCCAGCTTATCTCACGGCCATCACATGAAGCGTAAATGATCCAACACCTGGTCCAGCCTCTTTCCATATACCAACGCAACATTATCTTACTGTAACAAACAAACCAGTTCTCTGTGCGGAGCTCGCCGATAATCCTTTATACCCGTGGAAAGGGGGAACAAATAGCCCAATCGCTTGAGCATTTGTCTAGACTAATTGAAACCTTAATGTTTTAATTAACTCAACATTGCGAAATAGCTGTAATATCTAATCACTAAAAGGCTGAGGGGAAAGTGAAGTCACATTTAATAGGCTACATCATTATAAGTTATTATGCCTGGCTCCATTTTTGTCTTATGATGATGGTGGCCGCCACTTTCTATCCTTTAATAAACGCAGAACAAATTGGCATGGTGTGTTATGCTTTAATTATAATGACCTCTGTATGACAGCTCTTCATTTTCACAGGTAAAGCATAGTTGACCTTTGTTAGACTTTAGTTGGCAATTATATTGTCGAGGATTTACTGCATGTAATGTTCACAGTAGATGAGCTTTATACAAGACAAACTCATGAAGGACAAGCCCACTCCTTTATAAAGGACATAATTTTGTTTTAAGGAGCATGAAAAGTTGCCTCTCGTATGTTTGGTAGCAGAATACGAAGAAAATGATTGCGGAGTTTAGCCTAATAGTGTCTTGGTAACCTGGAAAGTGTTACCAATATATTGACTAAATTTAAGTTGATTACTGATAACAATGATTGTTTTTCTGTAATCAAAATGATAAAGTTACATTAAGGTTCTGGGCAAAATAATTATATTTAAATATTTATTAGCTATCAGTCAAACAAGGAATGGTATGCAAGGGCACGAAGCTAGTTTTCATGCCTTCCTCCCTTCCTGATGACCCTCACAGCAAACATATCAGCATAGAAATGGTGCTGACGTGGTCCAAGTTCAGAACGGGTTTAACCGTTTAGAACTAAAATCCCCTTCCTCAAGATATTTTAATGGTAAAGGATGGTAGAAACATTTAGGCTTGTTATGGTATTCTTGTTTCACATATTTGTGTATCAGTTGCTAGGAAACTAAAAGGATAGGGAATGAAAGAAACGGTAAGCAAGATACATACAGTATTTGATCCTAGAAATAATTTCTGTGGTATTATGTGGTATTTTCTGTTCATATGGTAACAATGTTATTTTGAAAATGAACAGTATGCTTGGGAAAGGAAGGGAATGCAAGGGTTAAAAAGTCATGCAAATAAGGTTCTATTGTCTACTTTCTACATAGTTTTTCTCTTCGCTCCTTGCCTGAAGCCTCCCTCTCTGGATGACGCTGTCCATGGTGCTGAACCTACAGTTTGACTTGCAAACCATGCCTAAAGTGTTGTAGCCAGTAATGGTATCCTTTTTCCTTCTTAAAAAAAAAGATGTCTAAGTGACAAAAAATATGTTTTTGCCAGTGAAAGTATTTCCAGTATTTGCTGTATTTTGTCACACCTGTGGAAATACAGAGAAGACATTGGAGGTGAAGGGGGATGGATGATCGTCATTGATGGCATCATTCATCCTGCCTCAATCAATGTGTGTCTTCTCCTATCTCTCTGGTTTACATTCCTCAATGCCACATTAACTCTTCTTGTGTTAAACCCATTGGCACCAAGGCCAGTGATACATGTATTGTCAAAAATCATCAACAGGCAACATTTGCAGTCATCTGAACTAATGCGAGTATTACTAGTGCATGGCAAAGAGCATCTAAACAATATTTCAATATTCCAACAATGTTGATTCTCTACCAATATTTGTATTAATATTGACTACCAATAAGCATGTGAAGACAATGATCAGTCCAGTACTTTACACCAAAATTCGCCAGGTTTACTATAAACATAATGTTTCACAATTATGCCAGTGGTACTGTAACACATTGAAGTGGTGTGTTTTGACAGCTAACACTCCAGATGAATCTATAAAGACACTCCAGGCCTCTCTCTCTCCATTGCTGCTCTATACCGTACTGGCTTCTGTCAATGTTTTTTTGCCAGAGAGTGAGTGCACTCTTGGGATAAGCAGCAGTGATTTTCAACATACTGCCAGTTTTTTTTTGCTGACATTGTGGGCAAAACGCAGGTGCATTCATTATCCTGTAATTACCCTGCTGTTAGTCTTCTGGTCTATTATTCATTACATGCATTCCCCACACAGCCCAGTGACAGGAAGTGGAGAATGGATGAGCACCACAGATAGGGCTAACCATATCAGCCCCTGTACCACCATCATTAATACTGCACAAAAAGGTGAGAGCTACATCATCACAGTTCAAGACCACTCCGAAATGACCCTTGCGTACCTACATTGACAGAGAAGAGAATGTCTGGCTGTGCTATCATTGTTTTTTGTTGAGTTCAAATGGAGCGAAACAAAGTTTAAACTACGGTCGGGAACCTTTTCTCTGTGACGCAAATTCTTTGCAAAACTCTTGTTGGTACCAGGAGCCAAAATAAAATGGAATTCACAAAGAAATAAAAAATATTTCAAATTATTTATAGACAAATGTTACATAAGACTTGCAACTTTTTCATGATCATTTAGGAAATGGAGAATTGTTGGGAAATATAATGTGCCGCCATAAATGATGCTTTAATAAACCCTTTTACAGTGAACATTAGCGCTCAGAGGCTGGTCATGTTTCAGGGGTTGAAAGCAGGCCAACTCAGCAGGCCTGGGAGGATGTAAGAAAGAGTGCACTGAATCACTCCAAGGGGATCACGGCACCAGAGGAGCGCTTACTCTCATAGCAGAAACGAAAACAAGGGAAGCTAGATCTGTGCGACTAAGGGGAGAATAAATTGAGCCTATATCGATCCTGTAGCAAGCCCGGCAGAGAACAGAGTTGGCACAGGGAAGGGGCTCATCAGCCCTGGAGATGCGACACACATGTAAGAATAAGGGCTTGCTTGAAGGTAAGGATCAAATGCTGTTCTAAACAGAGCAAGATGCAAGCAGCTCAACAGGGACACAATTGACCTTTATAACATTAAAGTGGATCAAGGTGACCTTTGGTGTCAAAAATCCTTAAAAGTGGTTTTAGCTTCTGTGTTAAAGGCCAATAAGTATTTCATGATAAATTGAAGGGTATCTGTTCACTTTAGATAGAGAGTTCCAAAGTGGGCATACATGCTGCAATGGTGTTTGATATATGCTTGGCGTGTCAGACTACTGTCATTAAAAAGAAAGCTGGCTGTCCAATCTAGGGCTGCAGTCACTTTGTACAGATCCAGTAACCACTTCAAAACACATTGATATGCAATCCATCCACGCATACTGGTGCAGCAGCTGTGTCCTATACATTAGTTACACAACCATTTGCATGATGTAGTCAGCGAGCGTTCCACTGTATTCACAGCCTTTGGACTTCAGGTTTCACAGAATAGATTTCTGGGAAAGCCCTGGAGCCATTTTTACTGAAGCAGAGAATAAGCTACTTATTGGGATTCAGGAATCTTACTTGTCATGTGCATCAGAGTTGAGTTAAACTGCATTTACCAGTAGAGGAAAGCGGGTATGTTGAGTCAAAAGGTGTAACTTGAGCCACCCTTGTTTCTAGGAAACCATACACAAAATGAATCATTTGACCAAATCTTTAGGCCAAATAAAACCAGGTGTAGACTTTATCATGAAACGCTTGCTTACGAGCCCTCCACAACGATGCAGAGTTAAAAAATAATAATGCAAATAAAACATAATAACACAAGGAATAAAATAAATTACACAAGAATGGAGCTATATACAGGGAGTACCAGTACCAGATCAATGTGTAGAGGTATGAGATATTTGAGGTAGATATGTACATGACGGCAGGATAATAGTGACTAGGCATCAGGATAGATACGAGTAAAATAAAGTGTGTGTGTGTGTATGTGTGTGTGTGGTGTGTGTGTGTGTGTGTGTGTGTGTGTGTGTGTGTGTGTGTGTGTGTGTGTGTGTGTGTGTGTGTGTGTGTGTGTGTGTGTGTGTGTGTGTGTGTGTGTGTGTGTGTGTGTGTGTGTGTGTGTATGTAGTCTATGTGAATGTATAAGAGGGACAGTTCAGTGTTGTGAGTGTGTGTAGAGTCAGTGCAAGATAGGGTTAGTGCAGATAGTCCAGGCAACCATTTAATTAGCTATTTAGCAATCTTATGGTTATTTAGCAGTCTTATGGCTTGGCTTTGGTACCGTTTGCCAAAGCCAATGGCAGTAGAGTGAACAGTCTATGTCGGGCCTTCCTCTGACACCACTTGATATAGAGGTCCAGTCAAGATACTCTTGAGGGTGCAGCTGTATAACGTTTTGAGGATCCGAGGGCTCATGACAAATCTTTTCAGCCTCCTGTGGGGGAAGAGGCGCCTTCGTACCTTCTTCACAACTGTGCAGGTGTGTGTGGACCATGTTAAGTCCTTAGTGATGTGGACGCCAAGGAACTTGAAGCTGTCGACTCGCTCATCTACAGACCTGTGGATGGGGGCACGCTTTCCCCTTTTTCTCCTGTAGTCCACAATCAGCTCCTTGGTTCTTACTGGCGTTTAGGGAGAGGTTGTTGTCCTGTTACCACACTGCTAAGTCTCTGATCTCCTCTCTGTAGGCTGTCTCATCGCCATTGGAGATCAAGACTACAATTGGCGTCAGCAAACTTGATGATGGTGTTGGAGTCGTGCATGGCCACGCAGTTGTGGGTGAACAGGGAGTACAGAAGGGGACTAAGCACACAACCCTGAGAGGCCCCTATGTTGAGGGTCAGCTTGGCAGAAGTGTTGTGACCTACCTTCACCACCTGGGACCGGCCCATCAGGAAGTCCAGGATTCAGTTGCAGAGGGAGGTGTTCAGTCCCAGGGTCCCCAGGTTGGTGATGAGCTTGGAGGGGACTATAGTGTTCAACACTGAGCTGTAGTCTATGAACACCATTCTCAGATAGTTATTTCCCCTCTTGTCCAGGTTGGAGAGGGCAGTGTGAAGTACAATTGAGATTGTGTCATCTGTTGGGGCAGTATGAAAATTGGAGTGGGTCTAGGGTGTCTGGGATGATAGTGCTGATGTGTGTCATGATCAGCCTTAAAGAACTTCCTAATTACAGATGTTAGTGCTACAGGGTGATAGTCACTTAGACAGGTTACTGTGGAGTTATTGGGAACAGGGACAATGGTGGTCAGATTGAAACATGTTGGGATTACAGACTAGGACAAGGAGAGATTGAAAATGTTTGTGAAGACACTTGCCAGCTGGTCTGCGCAAGCTTAGAGAAAACTCCCTCGTATTCCACCCGGCAGCCTTGTGAGTGTTAACCTGTTTAAATGTTTTACTCACATCATCCACAGAAAGGGAAACCTCACAGTTATCCAGAACAACAGGGGCTTTCACTCAAGACTCAGTGTTGTATTCCTCAAAGCGAGCATAAAAGGCATTTAGCTCATTTGGGGGTTCTGCATCACTGAGCATCTCATGGCTGGGTTTTCCTTTGTAATCTGTTATCATCTGCAAGCACTGCCACATGCGGCAAGTGCCTGAGCCGGTGTAATAGGATTTCACCTTCCTCCTATATTGTCCTTTTGCATGTTTGAGGTTGGAGTTGAGCAAATTGAAGTGTTTTCTTCCCAGGCAAGACATTATCACTGGGATATGAGATAACAACAGGGACTGGCTTGTGTTAAAAGAGTACAAAGAAATTACAAATTATTTGTTAGGTGTTAAGCATGTGCTCAAGATGATTAAAAAGACAAAAGTGATTGTGATTGTGTTGAATTGTGTTTGGGAAATAAAGATATACATGGCTTAAAAAAGGTAGCGGTAATATTTAATTCAGTACAGAAATGTGTAGGCGGCTCAACCTACTCTGTCTCGCGGCTCAATTAACCCCCATACCCAGGGTAAGTTTTGCAGAGACCACTTTTTTTGTCTTATTTCCAGGGATCCACTACATCCTGAAACATATGTAGATATAATTGGTAGAAAGAATGCTATATTTCCATTGGTGGAGTGATGCTGAATGTAAAAAAACTGATTGCTCAACTTACCCCACTCTCCCCTATAGTAATTACAGAGGTGCACTAAAGACTGGATGGAAATGATGAAAGATTCTACCATTTCCTCTGTCTCTAAGAAGGATAGAACCCACAGCCACTAGAATACACTTTTCCATCGATGAAGAGATGTCGAGTGATTGAAATAAATTAACATTTGTTGTAACTGCCCTCAGGAAATAGATCCGTGTGAAGAAGCCGCCCTCTAGTTAAGCCACAGCAACATTAAGCCCGTCAAAGATGAATATTACATCTGTATTTGTTCGGTCTAAGCTGTGTTATCCATATTTACCAACCCTAGGCCGCTATTCAATTTGAGTCCAGATTCAGGTTGGTGCGGTCACGAGAGTAATTGTCGTATGTGGTCAAGTAAGCAGAGAGCCCTGAATATTGCCATCTACCGTGTTTGGGATTCAAGCGAAGTCTCCAGAGGGCTGGTTATAATGTGAAGTAGGGCTACTTACACGGCTTGTCCAGTCACACCATCATTACATTATTCAGTTCTCTGCCTCCTTTACTCAAGCCTTCGCTTATGTTACTTCCTGAAAAATTGCCTAGAGAAAATACAAACACAGCTCATGTGGGTTGTTTCGATTTCTTAAAATTGTGGACGGAAAACACAAACAGTGCACTGATGTGAGATATGGTTTGTCGTGCTCTGCATGCGTTGCATGCAGCAATTAGAAGAGGAAAATGGTGGCCATAACGAGCAATTGGATTGACCATCGAGCTTCTCCAAGTTCAGTTGGTATGTCAGGATAACATTCCAAATGGATTCACCTCGAGGCGCTCTAGACCTGTCCAAAGGGCTCCTCACTCCTGCCTTTTTCCTTGAACCTCAACTCCCACTTGAGGTTCGGTTCTGCCCCTCATCTTGTGCTGCGGTCTTTCTCCAACAGCAACATTTATATTTCAACGGGTTGAAAATGAATTATGCACAATAACCAGTGAAAATACATTTAATGATGCCTCCTTGGTACAGTCTGGCAGGGCGAATGAACGAAGACTGATCCCCCCCCCCCCCCCCATCTTAGCCTGAGGGAGGGAGGTGCTGATTTGAACTAATCTTGAGCTCATCCCTCTTGTTACTCGGTTTGAGTGAAGTTTGATGCACAGGTTTGGAGCAGAAGATAGGGATGGGGGTGGTACTTCACCCTGTCAGCATATTGACTTGCTCTGACACCTCATGTAATGATTCTTATTCAGTAACGAAAGGACGGGGGTGGCTGAGCTGAATCTGGGGTGCGTCATGACTGACTTTTAATTAAGAGCCCAGAAGAGAACCATATCCCTTTGACCTCATCATCCACACATCAGCCACAACCCATGAGTAGCCCATTATATCCACACAATTTGGAGATTATTCTTGTCTCTTTCTGGCTAGGCAACCTGTTAAATATATGATAAATGTGAATTCGTAGATATTCAGACCCCAGGTTGAGAACCTCTGCCAACCAATAGCAGTGTGAGAAAACATTGTAACTTTTTGTGAAACATAACTTACTAGCAACTCCTGTCACATTCAGCAAAGTTTTTACTGAAACTCAATTTTTTATTGCGGAAAAACAGTGCAGCGGCTCATATTTCAATTTTTTTTTTACCTCAAATTCCTTTCTGTTGTATGGGGTGTTTGCATATCATTTAACATCAAAGACTGTTTGTGCTCAAAACAGGAGCATTTTTTTCCCTGCATAGTGGTTCTCCTCATCCTGATCAATGACTTCACTTGAAGCTATGCATCTAAATTATAATTGGGAGTAGCACACACAGTGTCTTCCTGAAAACAATCTGCCTATCCTTTGGTCAGCCTAGTGATTAATGGAGCTCCAGTAGAACACAGTGGAAGCTCCACACTCCCCTTCATGCTCTTCCATCCTACCACCCATCACCAAACTTTCCCTCATCCCCATGAAGTATAGCAGATTGCACTGTCTTATAGTTTTGAATTATACTTTTGCCTTCTTTCGAATGCAGTTTTTAAATGGTTTATTTGGGGTCTTTGTCTCTGCATGCCTGGTCCGGACTGTCTCTTGTGATTTTGAGTGCTGTCTGTTTTCTGTGCAATTAAATGATAAGCATTTTCTTTCCACCATTCAAATGATTGTATGAATCAATCGGAATTCATGAACAGAACATGGTTGTCTCTCACTGGCATTGCTGCCATAATTGACCTGGACTCACTTGACTCAAGAGCCACCTCTTATTCTCAGAACGCTTTGCCCAAAAGACAATCAGTCACTGACTTCACATTTAGTCCAGTGTTCACATTCACTAATCAGTTAAATGGTTGTAATTTGTGACCACTTTCAGTAACAATTTTTTTTGTATTCATGTAGTGTGAGGATAATTATTTCATCCATGTGAACACATTTAATCTTAGCAATCTTAGTGCCATTGCGAAATGTCCAAATGAAAAATAAGACACGCAGACATGTATGGTATATAACTTTAAGGCCACCGAGCCACACACATTGAACTTGCTTTCAGACATCACCAAAACGTTTAATTGAAAAGCACAATTAATTCAAAATATGACATTCCTGAACATAATTGGTATTTCTCCAGGTAGGGAGTAATGATAGGGATTAGTGTACTGTAAAAGTAATATGTTGGTAGTGTCGACAGTGTTTCAAATAACTATTCAAGGACATCCATTCATTTATGTCAAAATGTTTTAAGATTATCGAGAAACCGTCAAATATTTTACTGTAGATTTTCTGGAAAAACAGAGATGTAACCAAATTTACAAGGTTATGATGTTGCCATCAAAGAGAAAAATAATGCATCTACTTTAGAATTACTGGCAGGAATGGCTTTTCAGTTATGAGTTTAAGGCTCTTACAATAAGACATACATTGGTTGAATGGTTTGATATTTATTGGAGGTGACATTTCACGTGTATGACATGTACACAATGGCCATTTTTAATGGAAAGGGTCAATAACACACATTTGATTTCCATAATATAAATATTTGTTAAAGGTACAATGAAGCCGTGTTTATCTGAATCTCAAATAACATCAATTTATGGGTGACAATTAAGTATCTTACTGTGATTGTTTTCAATTAAAATGGTCAAAAAGGACAATAATATCCTTATTCAAAATACATTTCACGAGCAAAATATTTACTAGGACTGTCTTGGAGTGGTCTGGCTGAGGGGTATAATTGGAGTTCAGAAAGTAATTACACCCTTTGACTCTTTCCAAATGTTGTCTTACAGCCGGAATTTAAAATGGAGTCTGTAATACCCCATAATGTCAGTGTTGTGTGCAAATTAATAAAAAGCTGAAATGATTTGCGTCAGTAAGTATTCTACCCCTTTGTTATGGCAAGCCTAAATAAGTTCAGGGGTAAACGTGTGCTTAACAAGTCACATAACGAGTCCATAAGTTGCATGGACTGACTGTGTGCAATAAAAGGTGTTTATTATGATTTTTGAATTATTATTCCAAGACATTAAAATAATTCTGCAAAAAATGTGGCAAAGCAATTAATTTATGTCTGGTGCAAATCCAATATAAAACATGACTGATTACACCTCTCCGTAATTTCAAGCATGGAGGTGGCTGCATCATGTTAAGGGTATGCTTGTAATCGTTGAGGACTTGGATTTTTTTCCAGGATAAAATTTTTTACAGAATGGAGCTAAGCACAGGCAAAATCTGGTTGTGTCTACTTTCCACGAGACACTGGGAGATTAATTCACCTTTCAGCGGGACAATAACGCAAAACGCAAGGCCAAATCTACACTGGAGTTGCTTACCAAGAAGACAGTGAATGTTACTGTCCGAGTGGCCGAGTTACCGTTTTTACTTAAATCCGCTTTAAAAATCTATGACAAGGCCTGTAAAAGGGGTTGGCTAGCAATGATCAATAACCAATTTGACAAAGCTTGAAGAATTTAAAAAATAATAAATGGCCAAATGTTGCACAATCTAGGTGTGGAAAGCTCAGAGACTTACCTAGAAAGTCTCACAGCTGTAATCTCTGCCTTAGATGATTCTAACATGTATTGACTCAGTGGGTTGAATACATATCTAATCAAGATATGCGTTTTATTTTTCACAATTGTTTTACTGATGTTAGCATTGTTCTTCCACTTTGACGTAACAGACATTCTGTGGAGATCGTTGACAAAAAAAAAAGACAATACATTTTAATCCCACTTTGTAACACAACAAAATATGGAAAAGGTCAAGGGGTGTGAATACTTTCTGAAGGCTCTGTATGTAACCTCAAAAGTAGTTTAGAAGTGGTAGATCTGTTCTATGTGCAGTCTTAAGTTAAATACAATAGTTCAGTGAAAATATATTTCACAGCGAATTAGATGGTACAATGATTCTCTACACTATACTTGTTTTGTCACAAACTGAAATTAGGCAAACTATTAGAATTTTATCAACCACAAAATGGCGGAACATACTGGACCTTTAACTTATACCGCCTGTTGATGTCAACAAGCAGTGCAAAACTCTCACCAATGCAAAACAAGCTGACATTTCAGGCAGTCTTTCCATACAGCTCTTACACAAAAAGAGCATTATCATGATGTTCACAATTTCACAGTATTATTCCAACCTCAATAGTGTGGAAATATATATTTTTTAAACTGGGAAATCACGTTTTGATTGCGCTGCCGCTTTAAATTAATAAACCATTCATAGTATTCCCTATGGGAGGGAGTCTCTTGAAGTATGAAACCAATGTTTCTCTCTGTTCTGACCTTTGCTTGATGAGAAAGTAAATCTTTGTGTGCAGGCTTCTGTTGCATATGCACAAATTGCGCTGTGGTAGAGCGTGTTAAGTCTTGTTTGTTGAAGGCATTAACATATTGGGGCTGTTTGACAGCATGGACAGGAGTCTGTGAATACCTGCAAACAGCACTATAATCACCAGAAGGTTCATTACCCACAATCTACACAAGCCTTATTCCCCAGGGGAAGCACCAACACTACCTGCTTATTTCAATAATGGTGTCTCCAGATTTTATGCGTTTGTCGGGAAGAGTGAAGTGTGCCAGACTACACAAGCGGCAATGAGTAAACAGAGTTCATGTTTCAAATGCTTTTAATTTAGCTTTTAGTCTTACAGCTTTTAATTGCTAACATTTTCAGTGTCTCTGGAGTTTCAGTCCACACAGTTGTTCAGGCAAGAGGGTGGTTAAAGATGGCAGCCACCTGTAGTCTCTTGTGTCAGTGGTGTCTTGGCTTCACTGGCAGGGTCTAACTCTCCTTCGGGGGAGTCTGTAGATGGTAAGTCTTAACTGCTCCAGTTGAGTGAGGTCCAGCCTGCACTCTTGTGCTGGTGAGTTGATTAGGGAATGCCTTGCAGGTGTGCTGATTAGTAATCCAACTGAACTAGGCATACATGTCTTTGAACAGAGGGAGGTTTGAAGGTCCTTGAACGCTTTCTCAGATTCTGAACTCCATTTAACCTTTTCACTTGTGAGCTCCAAATATCTCTAATTGTCACCCCATCGTGAGTTTTTTTTCATGCTCGTGATGTCAGAATGCTCATCTTCGATGGCCACTGGCATGCTGGAGAAGTGTGCCCATCATGGATGAATCACGGTTTCAACTGTACTGGGAAGATGGCAGACAGCGTGTATTTTGTCATGTGGGCGAGCGGTTTGCTGATGTAAACGTTGTAAACAGTGCCCCATGGTGGCGGTGGGGTTCTGATATGGTGGTGGTGGCAACGAACCCAATTGCATTTTATTGATAGCAATTTAAATGCACAGAGATAACGTGACGATATCCTGAGGCCCACTGTTGAGCCATTCATCCACCACCATCACCTCGTGTTTCAGCTTGATGTCGCAAGGATCTTTACACAATTCCTGGAAGCTGAAAATGTCCCAGTTTTTCCATGACTTGCACACTCACCAGACATGTCAAACATTGAGCATGTTTGTGATGCTCTGGATCATCGTGTATGACACTGTGTTCCAGTTCCCGCCAATATCCAGCAACTTCGCACAGCCATTGAAGAGGAGTGGGACAACTTTCCACAGCCTGATCAACTCTATGCGAAGGAGATGTGTCACACTGCAGAGGTAAATTGTGGTCACAACAAATACTGACTGGTTTTCTGATCTATACCCTCACCTTTTTTTATGGCATCTATGACCAATAGATGCAAATCTGTATTCCCAGTCATGTGAAATCCAAAGATTAGTGCCTAATGAATTTATTTCAATTGACTGATTACTTAACTGTAACTTAGAAAACAAAAAATGTTGCAAGTTGCATTTTTATTTTGTTCAGTGTATGAAGCATAATGTATAATGTGTATTCCTTTATAACTGCGGATACCTTTATTTCACAAACTTTATGGTGTTATACTCAATTGTGCTTATGTAGTTACATTTGTGATAGTTCTGTGATTCAAAATTCAAAAGGCACTTGTACATCAGAGCTATCTTTGTTGCAGGTGCATGGTAACAGTTGAATAACATGAAACAACGCTAATTCAAAGAAGCATCAAAGAAGTATTATCTTGTGTTGTATCTTTTGAAGCTGCTCTGGTCATAGTTAGAAGGGATGCAGCTTTAGTCAAATGAACGTCGAAAGTAGATTTCTTTTTGCATTTAAGCTAACCCTAACCCTTTTCCTAACCTTAACCTAATTCTCCTAACCTGCTACATGAATTCTCCTAACCTTCTGCATAAGTTCTCCTAACCTGCTACGAAATGTCAAATCTGACATTAATTTGACAACAGCTGGATCCCTTCTAGCCAAGGGCTTATCATGGCCATTGCATAGGTCTGTGTATTCATTTGGCCCGCATAGCTCTGCCCTGACCTGCAATGTTGTCAAACCCTTGTGGAGCACTTCAGTTATTATGTTACTTGTAATATTGTTTTATTGCTATCCTGACATTTTATTCTAATTACTAATAATTCCTCTTTATTCTTTACTCTCAGAAATGACACAAATACACAGTATTTGACATAACTTGCAAACATCAGAACTGGAAGTGGACATCTTTCGTGCCGAAGATTGAGGACCGCTTTTGTATTCTAGCAACATACTATTTGGAGAGGGAGTTGGGAGGATGAGGGAGTGGGGAGGATGAGGGAGTGGGGAGGATGAGGGAGTGGGGAAGTGGGTGAGATATTGTCAATGTAATTGCATAATGGAACTGTATTTAGCTGGAGGTCAACTATGTGGCTTAGAGGACAGCAGTGTCGATCAGATGTAAAAAAATATATATTCTTAAACCACTTGGTGGCTTTCCCAGCGCATGCCACAAAACTGTTTATCATGTCTGACTTATCCACTGCCACCATTTTGCGATTATAGTCAAGCACACAGTCTTGTTTGATCTTTCTCTCCCGTCAGGTGGTCCACCTTACCTGTGCCTCTCTCTTCTCCTGTAGCTCCCAGGTCGTGTCCACTATGTCTTCCAACAGCTCTTCTGTCAGAAACAGTTTGAAGCACTCTGCCTCAGAAGGAGATGGCAAGGGGCTTTGCACTCCAGACTGGGACTCATCAAAGCCAACTGCAGGGCCAGGAGGGGTGAAATGGCTGGAGGCCTTCCAGCTACCGCAGACCTCCCACACTTCATCCACTGTCGGTCTGCCTCCATCACCACCAGCGTCTTCAGAGGGACCTGGGACTTCTCCGGTGGGCAAGGAGCAGCTCCTCACTGTCACTGTCAGAATCTGATTCTTTACTGTCATACTCAGAATCATTGTCATTTGTGAGTCATCTCCTTTTGAAAGTCATTGCTAATGCTACAGCTTAGCCCACTAGCTACATACAGTACATAAACAACAACACTGAATGGCTTCAAGTGAGTGTCAGGGATGACGTGATTGCTGCAGGTGGGTGATACTGATGATTTGTCTCCCCAGATGGTTTGTTTACATAGCAGGTTAGGATAATTAATGTGGCTTGTTAGGAGAACTAATGCAGCAGGTTAAGTGAATTAACATAGGAGGTTAAGAGAATGAGGTTAAGGTTAGTAAAAGGTTTAGGGTTAGCTACAATGCTACAGTTGTCAACAACTGTTGTCCCCAACACAACCACTAGATAGGTATGCTATCTACTCCATCTAGCACAACGGTAGAAACGTAAACAAACCATCTGTGGCGACAAATGACATGTATCATAACACAGGCACAGGCCACATGTATCAATAAATATCAGAAAATGGTTCATGTGGTACTTATTTATTCACGTTTTCAAGTACTAGTGATAAAATCATGCATTCTGATTCTGGCATATATTGTAATGGACACATATGATGTGTGTAAAATACTTTTTTGAAGGTTGTACTGATTATAATGAGCTAATGCTAACTTATTTTCCGGCTATGTGTGGAGCCATGTTTGTTGACATCATTCAATGCATTCTGGGTGTCACGTAAACGTTTGTCAGACCAAAGTTGTTATAGCAAAACAAGGTTAAGGGATGATTCACTCGTCTTTCGAGTAAACTTTCGGATGTGAAAGATGGTGGATGACACACTCCATTCACCTTCAACATGCACAGTGTAAAGAGAGCCAACTCATCTTGTCACCTCTTCTTATCTTTGGTTGACACAGAAAAACAAACATGGCAGCGCATACAAACTCTACCCATCGTGGGATTTCTTTTGAGTTTTAGAAAGTGTTTTACTTAATTATCTCGTTCACTGGTGAGCTCACCCATGATGTGATGAATTGTAAGTAGTAATTACTATTAGCTCATTCATATGATGGTTTCTATCAGCTGAGAGTTGGATAAATATGACTAGCGCTAGGACTAATGTAGCCGACATTTTCCGATTTGGACGAGAATTGTGTTATGCTGTTGCTACATCTGCGAATTTCTGAACATTGCATCCAAAAATAAACTTCTCACATTGAGGACAAAGTTGTAAAGACTGCGGTTGTGCAAAAATGTTTCTGTGAAATAACAGTGTTGCAAACTCAAACGCTGACTGTTGCGTCAATTGTATCTAGACGTTCTAATGAAGTCTTCTAATCATACCGGTTTGAGCGTACACTGCAGGGACCACTGTAGAATGATCACACGTGTGTTCATACGCGTCAAAGGGTTAACCTTCTCTGGCTTGGCCTTTCGTGTCATGTCTTTCAGGGTAGACACCCGAGCAGAAAACTACAGAATAAACCGCTGGTAGTAACTGGCCAGCCTCATGAAGGCTCTCACCTGAGTCTTGGTGGTTGGATAAGTTGTGGATTGTCTCAACATTCTTCTCCTGTGGTTTGATGAGTCCTCGACCAATGGTGAATCCAAAATATTGCACCTCACTCTCTGAAATGTAGCAGTTCTTTGGGTTGCCGATCAGGCCTGCCTGTCTGTCAGAGAGAACCCAAGACACAGCCTAACTTCTCCAAGTAATCTTCCAAGGTCTCCAAACAGATCAAAGTCCCGATGAGGCCGTAGGACAATGTCCATCAGCGGATGGAAGTTGGCCGGGGCCACGTGAAGGCCAAAAGGAGCCCATCAGTTTTGGAGAAGGCAGTTTGGTAAGGTCTAGTGTGGTGATGTAGTAAGCTCATCCAGGCCACTCTATGAGCTCATCAAACCTTGGCATGGGATAGGAGTCAAACTCTGACACCTCATTTAGTCATCGGTAGTCATTGCAGAAGCGCAGTGTACCATCTGGCTTTGATACCAGGATGATGGGGTTGGCCCATGGACATTTTGATTCCTATATGGCATCCAACTCCCACATCCTTTTGACCTCAGCACGGATGGCTTTGTGATGAGCTTCAGGGACCCTGTACGGCTTCACGTGTACAGTCTTCCCAGGTGGAGTACGCCTATCATGCTCTACCACATCTGTCCTCTAGGGAAAGAGGAAAATACACCCATGTACTGATCAACAAAGTGTCACCTCTTATTGGGGAGTAAAGTCTTGCGCCATGTTTACGATATCTAAGGGTATTTCCTGGGAAGCTCTGTGGGGACAAAGGACACAGTAACATCATCCTCCTCCCACTTCTTCAAAAGGTTGATGTGATACACTTTCTCCTGCTTATGGCAATCTGGTTGGTTTTACTAGTACATTGCTGATCCATAACTTCGTAGGGACCCTGCCACCGGGTGAGGAACTTACTTTCTGTGGTGGGGAGAAGGATGATCACACAGTCACCATGATTGAACTCATGTGCTTCTGCAGGGCAGCTGTAAGTCCTCTGCTCTTTGTGACTCTTGCTCATGCTAGTGCACAATGGGCATCACCCAGGTGATCCTGGTCTACATCCCAACCACATGTTCTACCAGGGCAGACGCTGGGTCTTCCCAGGCTTCCATGGCAACATTGAGGAGTACTCTTGGGCGGTGAGCATAGAATAGCTTGAATGGGGGAAATGTACCAACTCCTAAGCTATGGCCTTGGTGGTAATGATTCGCAGGGGAATCATCTCAGGTTACCTGGTGGCATAGTCTACCACCAACAGGATATCTCAGTATCTTCACACAGAATTTGGGAGGGGTCCAACAAATGGGGTCTCAATGAATGAGAGGAGCTTGGGTACACCCTACTGGTGCAGTCCACTGGCAGGTGGGACACCTCTGACAGTAGTGTGTGACAGCCGTGTAGATTCCGGGACAGTAAAACCTCTGTACAATTTGTTGCCTTGTCTTTTCCTTGCCCAGATGAGCACCCAAGACATGACAGTGGACCAGCAGGAGAAGAACTGCAACATACAGCACTAGGAGCTGTGATGTAAGACTTTCACCTACTTCTGTAACCCAATAGAGTAGCCCTTGACAAAGGGCAAAGTAAGGAGTCACCAAAGGCCGGTCTCCCAGGGCTTTACCATCCACCTCCTGGACCATTCTAGGGCACTTGGCAAGATTTTGGTCACTCAGTTGGGTAGTGCCGAAATGGCCCTGCAACCAAATGGAGAAGTCATTGATAGGTAGGGAGGCTCACCTTCAACATCGGCGAGATCTTTGTTGTGGTCAGGCTGGTCTGGTTGTGGGGCATCACCCTGCAGCACCTCCATTGACCTCTAGTGGCAAGAATGGGTGTTAGTATGTTTCCCCTTCTCAACAGGCAGCAAAGGCTTGTGTTTATGTGAACACCAGCAACAGTGCAAGAGGGATTTTTGCTTACCCCAGCAGCCTTAAAAACTGTAAAAATCTGGGGTAGTTTCGATCCAGGAGTAGAGGGGCCATCAATTCTGGCATCACCCCTGCAATGACAGTCCATGCCCCACAATCAGTGTTGAGCCGGATGCAGGCTGTCGTGTTGTGCCTGGTGTCCCTATGGATGCAGGTGAGGGGTATGGTGTTGTGGTTTCGAAGAGACCATACAGGAATCTATTCTGTCCGTATTCGAATCATGGCACTACCAGAGTCCAGAGTAGATTATGGGAGCCCACCTGCACTGGATACTTGCAAGCGGGTACCTCACTTCCGTCATCGCTCAGGTCTGACAGGTGGCAATGAAGGGTTGACCAACCACCCCTGGGTCTGTAGGCATTGGCTCATCTGTTAATCAACACTTGTGAGTAGGGTGTCCCTTGGCCCCTTAGCCCTGCTGGCTAGGTGCATAGCTAGCAAGCTACTTAGCTAAACAATGGAAGGTGCACAAGCTATGGCTACAAAGACAGCTGGCTAGCTAGCTACCTACTCTGTAAGTTATCTTGACATGCTAGAAAGTAAGAAAGTAATAGAAACAAGTTGAGAAAAAGGTAACTGTTTGTTTCTCCTGTCTTAAATGTAGAAGTTTTCTTTTGCATCATACTGGATGTATTTCTGTATTTTAAACATTTTATATTGAGAACAAATTTAGTCTCTATACTCCAAAAGGATTTGGATTTGAAATCAAACATATTTCCAACCATATCGGGTGAATCGTTTAGAAATTACAGCACTTTTTGTACATAACCCCCCCCCCCCCCATTTTAGGGGAACAAAAGTACTGGGACAAATTCACTTATATGTGTATTAAAGTAGTCAAATGTATACTGTAGTATTTTGTCCCGTATTCTTTGCATGCAATGACTACATCAATCTTGCGACTCTACACACTTGTTGAATGTTTGTTTTACTTGTGTTTCAGATTATTTTGTGCCCAAGAGACATTAATGGTAAATAATGTATTGTGTCATTTTGGAGTCACTTTTATTGTAAATAAGAATAGAATAATGAATAAGAATAGAATAGAATAATGAATCATGAATAATGATGAGTGAGAAAGTTACAGATGCACAAATATCGTACCCCCAAGAGATGGTTATCATTATAATAACAGGGGTGCTTAGCATTTGTTGGGCTGGTATGATATGTATACCAGTGTAACTTTCTCACCTCCTTCCACCATGGTGTTGGAGGTCTGCTGGCTGACAACATGAAGGATTATGAGTTGTCCCAGCCTCTCCCAAGTTTCCTCCTCCAGGGTTAGACATGGTTTCACTATTGCACAAAAAGAAAGAGGGACAAAAAGTTCTTGTTAACTCAATTGCCCAGCATTAACTGCCCCCATTAAATGTTGAGAAGAGTGGCGTGTGGCACTATACACAAGCGACAATGAGTAAACACACGAGAAAAGAGTTCAAGTTCCAGATGCTTTAACTTGAGCTTTTACTCTTACAGCTTTCAATTGCTAAGCTCTTCAGTGTCTCTGGAGACATAGTCCACAAAGCAAGAGTGTGGTTAAAGATGGCAGCCATCTGTAGTCTCTTGCATCGGTGGCGGCGTGGCTTCACTGGTAACTCTCCTTTTGAGGAGTCTATAGAAGGAGAGATAGTGTAAGTGTAAAGGCGCCCGCATACTAGTAGGTTCGGTTTGCTCCTAGCAGAATTCGGCTAGGCGAGGCAAACACCTGTTCCTCGCATACTCCTTTAAAACTCCTTATAGTTTTTGATGTGAAAAAAAGCAATATTACTGTTTGTCCCTCTTGAGACTCCATAGCAACAACATGTAGCCAGTGTACACTTCCTCAAAATAGCGTAAATTAATCAAAGATAAATCAAGAAGAGCTCCTCGTTTACGCAGAGGAGGTTTGGTACAGTATTTCTGAGGTTAAAAAAATTGCATTAAAACTTAGCCATCTCTTGTTGAATGACAAACACTTAATTAATGAATACCATCCATACAGTAGTTCCCCATCCTACTGGGAGTGTATATCAGTTATCTTTCAAGCTATCTTACCCGAGCTTCATCTCATTCTTTCAAACTGTTTCTATGGCTGATTTGCAACTGCAATTTATGGAAGGTGCCCCAAAAAATTGGCAATAACAATAGATGGCAAAGTCAAAGATAGGCCAGTGACTTCCATCTGAGGCAAAGTTTACCCTAAATCAATGCATATGATAAATCCAGTTCCAAAACCGGCCAATCTTTTTAGAAAAAATAAGAAAAGAGTTACATCAGATAACATTAGATTACAAGCTAGCTAGCTAAGCTACACTGACAGCTGTCAGTGCCCTATTTGTTGATGTTTATCAACTCCAAGTGGAAATTGCCACACCTAATTCGTGAATATGTATACGTAGCCTTTGTCATTCTTCTGAGGTGAAACCTAAACATGCAGTTCCTCCCTAGGATGGGAAATTGCATCAAAACAGTGGCAGCAATTTCCTCTGAGAGGCCTTTCAAGTGGGAGAGTAGGCATGCTGTGGCTGTCTTCCTAACTGCTCCAATTGAGTGAGATCCAGCCTGCACTCTTGTGCCAGTCAGTTGATTAGGGAATGCCTTGCAGGTGTGCTGATTAGTAATCCTGTGTTGGGTGAGCAGAGCTGTGGTGCTGTCTTCAGGTTGGCCTGGTGCTGAAGGGAGTGCAGCTTTCCACAGTGCTAAACTGAATGCTGCAGTGCTGAAGTGAGCGCATCTGTCTCCTGTGCTGAGGTTGGTGGCTTTGTCCATGGTTCTGAACTAGGTATATCTCTTGGCCCATACTGTTCTATATACTGTTCTATATTGTTCTATATGTTTACCAATGATCGACCGCTAGCATTAAACAATGCCTGTGTGTCTATGTACGTTGATGATTCAACATTATACACGTCAGCAACCACAGCTAGCAAAATCCCTGCAACCCTCAACAACGAGTTGCAGTCAGTTTTGGAATAGGTAGCTAGTAATAAACTAGTCCTGAACATATCTAAAACTAAAGGCATTGTATTTGGTACAAATCATTCCCTAAATTCTAGACCTCAGCTGAATTTGGTAATGAATGACGCGGCTGTTGAGCAAGT
This sequence comes from Oncorhynchus kisutch, assembly GCF_002021735.2. Lineage (NCBI taxonomy): Eukaryota > Metazoa > Chordata > Actinopteri > Salmoniformes > Salmonidae > Oncorhynchus > Oncorhynchus kisutch. The sequence goes on from NC_034183.2 coordinate 56,109,493, forward strand.
TGAGGAGACTAAACCTCTTGGTTTCACCTTGGACTGTAAACAGTCATGGTCAAGGCATATTGATTTAATTGTTGTAAAGATGGGGAGAGGTCTGTCTGTGATAGATGCACAGACAGACCAAACACAGTTGACCAAACATGTGCTGCATGCCCCAGTTTTATCTAATCTTTACTATTGGGCGGTGATATGGTCAAGTGCTGCAAAGGAGGACCTAGAAAAGCTGCAGCTGGCCCAGAACAGAGCAGCACATATTACCCTTCATTATACACAGAAGGCTAGTGCCAACAGTATGGCTCAATTCTTGTTTTTGTGAGAAATATTCATGTGTTGAAAATTCTAAATTGTCTGTATAATCAACTTACATATAGCTCTAACATACTGACCCCACTAGAAATGCCACCGGGAGTTTCTTCACAGTCCCCAGGTCCAGAACAAATTCAAGAAAATGTACAGTATTATATAGAGCCATCATTGCATGGAATTCCCTTCAATCTCATATAGCGCAAGTGAACAGCAAAAAACAAACACATTTGTTGTGTGTATGTACTGACATGTACACTATATATACAAAAGTATGTGGACACCCCTTCAAATTAGTGGATTCAGCTATTTCAGACACACCCATTGCTGGCAGGTCTATAAAATCGAGCACACAGCCATACAATTACCATAGACAAACATTGACAGTAGAATGGCCTTGCTGAAGATCTCAGTGACTTTCAACGTGGCACCGTCATAGGATGCCACCTTTCCAACAACTCAGTTTGCCCCGGTCAACTTTCCCCCAGTCAACTGTGAGTGCTGTTATTTTGAAGTGGAAAATGTTGAGGAGCAACAACGGACCAGCCGCAAAGTGGTAGGCCACACAAGCTCTCAGAATGGAACCGCCGAGTGCTGAAGTGCGTGGTGTGTAAAATCGTCTGTCCTGGGTTGCAACACTCACTACCGAGTTCCAAACTGCCTCTGGAAGCAACGTCAGTGCAAAAACTGTTCATCGGGAGCTTCATGAAATGGGTTTCCATGGCAGAGCAGCCGCACACAAGCCCAAGATCACCATGCACAATGCCAAGCGTAAGCTTGAGTCGTTTAAAGTTCGCCGCCATTGGACTCTGGAACAGTGGAAATGCGTTCTCTGGAGTGATGAATCACGCTTCACCTTCTGACAGTCCAACGGACAGATCTGGGTTTGGCAGATGCCAGGAGAATGCAACCTGCCCGAATGCATAGTGCCCACTGTAAAGTTTGGTGGAGGAGGAATAATGGTCTGTGGCTGTCTTTCATGGTTCGTGCTAGGCCCCTTAGTTCCAGTGAAGGTAAATCTTAACGCTACAGCATACAATGGCATTCTAGATGATTATGTGCTTCCAACTTTGTGACAATGACAATGCCCCCATGAACAAAGCAAGGTCCATACAGAAATGGTTTGTCGAGATTGGTGTGGAAGACCTTGAATGGCCTGCATAGAGCCCTGACCTCAACCCCATCAAACACCTTTGGGATGATTTGGAATGCCGACTGCGAGCCAGGCCGAATCGCCCAACATCAGTGCCCGACCTCACTAATATTCTTGTGGCTGAATAGAAGCAAGTCCACGCAGCAATGTTACAACTTTTATTGGAAAGCCTTCCTACAATAGCAGCCAATAGCAGACCAACGCCATATTAATGCCCATGATTTTGGAATGAGATGTTTGATGAGATGTTTGATGAGCATGACCTTTGGTCATGTAGTGTATGTGTAACTGATGGATGCACACACACACACACACACACACACACACACACACACACACACACACACACATGCACTCTACACACACCCACACATTATTGTTTATTTTGTGTGTGTGTTTGTGTCTTTAGTTTTTTATATATATAAGTCTGTAATGTCTTTGCTAATGTAAGACATGTAAATGTATGTAAATTGTAAGGTACTTTTGTCTGTAATGTATTGTTCGTTATGTGTCGGACCCCATGAAGAAAAGTTTGTGGCCCTGTCCATGGTGCTGAAGGGTCCTTCAGCCACACATTTGCCCATGCCACTCACGGTCTCAAGGTTTTCCAGTTATGCCATTCATACAAATGTATGACAGTTTGCATGCAAATCTTCAAAGCTGTTGAGCTAACAAGGAAAATATAATAATGACTGGTAAAATGTGGATCAACAAACATAGATGACAGCCACCAATGTTGAGATGGTAAGACGCGGTCACCGATTCTGTTCACTGACAACACTTCTTACCTTGTTTGTTTGTGCTAGGTGTGTGGGGGTTGTCAAGTAAGCATGCATTATGCACTCTTCCCTCAGAGAACTGACATTACTTTATTTTTGCATCATTTATGTGGTGTCAGAGTTAGGATGGAACAGAACAACAGTCCAATGTCCAAACATGAGAAAACCTGGTGCAACTTTTAGCATCCTGCCTTCTGTCAGGTTATCTCTCCATTCAATCCGCATCGTGGAAGTTCAGCTTTACAGCGTGATTGAAATTTAAAGGCAATGTTCCCGCTTTAGTGGAGACTGCATTCACGGTAAACTCTCCATATGTTGGCTCAATCTGAAATTACCTTTGAAATTTCTATCGCGGAACCTGTAATGCTTCAGCTTTACAGATTGACTAGAGCCTTAATACGTTTAAACTTTGCCTGTGTACCTCAGTTTTTGTGTCAGCTTAACAGATTGTATAGAGCCCAAATACGTTTAAACTTTGCCTGTGTACCTCAGCTTTTGTGTCAGTTTAACAGATTGACTAGAGCTCTAATACGTTTAAACTTTGCCTGTGCACCTCAGCTCGTGTCACCTCTTGTATTGCCTGTAGGCTTTCGAAATTAGGTTCTTGAACATGTTGTACCCTTCTCACTCTGTCACTTGCAAAACACGTGGAATACATATGCATTGGAAACGTCCAGAGTGACATGCCTTTTCTGCAAATGCGCTGAAATGCCAACCAGAGATTTCTAACCCTATGATCGTGGTAAATCCTGTGCATTGAATTGTCTTACAATGTAAGTAACTAGCTAAATCAACACATGTTGTATCACTGGTAATGGAGAATCATAACAATGTTGAGCAAATATGTACGTGTTATGATTAACAACTGCATAAAACCTCCCAGAAAAGTTTGATCAATTATTCAAATAATACCTGGGGCAATTCTAAATAAATGTTAACCATGAGGGTAAGCGTTTCCATTACCATTGTTCATTTCGAGTAACACTTTCAGAAATAGGACAGGAGGCTGTTTAATAATGGAGGCTTTCCAAATAATTTAATGCATGATCTGCACTAAGAGGGGGAGCTTGGATGACAAACTGCATAAAGCAGACCATAGTTACATTCTGGCAGATAACTCCTCCCAATACACAAAATCCATTCTACTGTGCATACTTGACCGTGTGCTATATGTTTACGTTACAAACCACACACCAGCAATCCCGAACCCAATAAGCATTCAAATTAAAAGGCTATACAAAACAATATGCATACCTGATAAATGGAAATTGTCCAACCTTTATCAAAAGTTAATTCCTCAGACTTTTTTGTGAATGATGTTAGCTGATTACATGTAAATGAAACTGTTGGGAGATTAGACAAATCTAATGAAAGCTGGTCTTTACATGTGACTTGAAGGAAGTTGTTACTGTACAGTTACCTCCAAGGGAGACAGGTTGACTTGGCCTAGTGGGAACAGATTCATCTCCTACTTAGATTCCCGTCACGACTTCCGACGAGGTCGGTCCCTCTCCTTGTTCGGGCGGCGTTCGGCGGTCGACGTCACCGGCCTTCTAGCCATCGCCGATCCACTTTTCGTTTTCCATTTGTTTTGTCTTTGTCTTACACACCTGGTTTCAATCCCCCAATTACTTGTTCATTATTTTACCCTCTGTTCCCTCTTGTTTGTTTGTGAGTGATTGTTTTTATGTAAACGGTCTGTTTATTGTGGGCTCACTTATTTTGTATTGTATTTGGCTATTTTGAGTAAAATACGTTTATTTACTCATTTCTGCTGTCCTGCACCTGACTCCTCTACACCAGCTACACACAGACTACATTACAATTCCTCTCTTACACAGGACTAATTCATCTCCTACTTAGGGTTTATTGTTCATGCAAAATTACCGTACCTCACAGAATATGAAGATTATGTAGACAATTCTCCAGAGATGTCTTTTCTTTTCATTGCATGCAAGAGAAAAATAGAGAGGAAATTGCAAGGCTTTTGATAGTGATCACAACGCAAATGTATACATTATAGATTGGTGAAAAAACACATGAATAAATGTATCACTTAGGTTACAGTCAGAGGTGTATAGTCAAACAACATATAAAAATACAATTTTATCTTTCATAAAAAATAGATGATTCAAGGAACAACGTGAAGTAGGTCTCTCATTAGTGACATTCCCCCATGGCACAAATGGATCATAAACACATTGAAATAAGGCTGTCGGAATAGTGAATCAGTTTTAGGTCATGCATATGAAAAACAAAAGGAGAGCCGCACACTCTAGGAGCTCAGATGCAATAATTAAGTCATTCATATTACACATCTGATAAAAGATTAACAACCTTGTCCAACTCACCCAACTGTGGCCTTCCATGTCATTGCAATGACGTCGGAGTGAGTGTCTTGTAGCGAGCAAGATGTCTTTCTTTAAAAATCAACAAACATTGATAATTGTTACCCTCAATACTCTCATGAAAAACATACCTTCTAATTAGGCTGAGAATCTTTTACTTTGCTGACAAATGAGAGTGGAGACCAAACCCTCATAGGAGAATAGGAGCTATTGACCAATGGGCACTAAGCCTAATTAAGAAAAGAAAGAAGTTCTGCATCGTATGTGATATCTAGTGAGTGTATAATTGGTGAAAAGTTATTTTGAGAACTTAAGTGGTTTATATTCCAGTTGCAGAGTTTTAACACCCCAGGCTTCCTCAAACCCTTACATTGACCAATCGCTAGCATGTCTACACCTAACATTACCCTATCCCCTTACATGAAGCAGTTATCAGCTGCATCGGGCCAGACATTTAGATCACCTACTGTACCACGAGTTTTAGAATTTTCAGAGCATAATAATTGCCCCCGAAGGCATGCATCACTGAACAAAGCAACGTGAGGGACCACTGTTGTCACTTTCAGGGCAAACTTACATGATTGTGTACAAAGGAAAACAGAACATGGACAGGGAGAGAGTAGCGAGTCTATCGGTATGGCAACTGAAATCAACAGACAGTAAATGCAGTGATCTGTAATATAGTCAGAAACATGTATTGACTACAAAGTGTAAAGGATAATATCGTTCATAAAGTTAGTCTTGTCCAAAACAGTTTCGTAAGTGAATTCTTCATGACTTTACTTGAGGGTTGGGTTTTGATTCCGACAATGCTCACTTGCCCTTAAAGGCACGGCATACTAGATTCGGTTTGCTCCCAGCAGAACTAAGCTAGGCGAAGCGAACATCGGTGCCTCGCATACTCCTTTAAAAGACCTTCGCTTGAAAAAACGAGAAAAAAAAGCAACAAAATGACCGTTGAGATGCCGTAGCAACAACATAGCCAAACAACTTCCTCAAAATAGTCATAGTTAATAAATCAAGAAATCTGTAATTCATTTTGACTTTTTTGCAGAGGTCTTAGACGCGCAATTTTACATCGAACTAAAATGTTTGGTGCAGTATTTCTCAGGTGAATTTTTTTGCATGAAAACTAGTCATCTCTCATTGAATGACAACAACCACATCATTGAAGAATCCCATCCATAGTTCCCACTCCTACTAGGAGTAGTACTGTTGACCAATCATCGACGAAGGGGCGTAGACTTCGGTTACCGAACTTCGAGTTGCCTTAAGAAAAAAAAAATGTGCTTGAACAGACGAAAAAAACCCTGCCACACACCAAAACGAACAAAAATGTCACAAAATGTTGGCATAATATATGTGCGAACTGTTTTGACTGGGAAGCATGCGACAGGCTTAGCACGATACACAGCTGAAATGATTGCACTCTCTCCATTCCTTCCTCAGAACACACAGACAGTGAGACAGGCCTGCCCATCAGGATATTGGATCTGACTTTGTTTACATAAAACGATTAATTGCAAAAAAAATTACATAACAAATATTGCAATAAACATCTTAGCTAGACATAAAATTGTATGACTAAACCCTTGGTAAAACACGTCAAAATTCATTACAGATTTCTTGGAGTTATATTAGATTTATGCTGACTATTTTGAGGAAGTAATACTGTCTTTGTTCTATGGTGTCTCATTGGGGACAAAAATCAGTAACAGCCACATCGAACCACATCCCCAAGAATGAAATCCCTTTTTTTCTTAATGAGCAACAGAGAAACCCATGCAGAATCAATGTGTTCAGTCGCTCTTTAAGAGGTTTGTTTATGTGGCCTCCAAGAATCTAATTCACAATACATACTGACTACACCTCTGACAAACATAATTAATGATTGCTGGCAAAAGGTTAATATCCACTCAGCACAAAATGAATCAACAGTGTATTAATGAGCCCATTACCAATGATGGATCAAGAAATTAGTCTCCTTTAGGACGAGGAGCATATTGGATGCAGAGAGATATTGATTGGAAAAATAATGCTTTTTATATAGACAACACTTTGTCCTGCTGGCATCAGAAGGGTGATCCCAGACAATACAGGCCTTCATGCACTATAAATGGTGTTGTAATTGATACTCGGAGACGAGGATGAAAAACAAGCTCACCCCTTCCCCTCCTCTACAACAACAGTTTACCTATTTAGACCCCCCCCACACACACACACACACACACACACACACACACAATCCTACAGTGATAGATGGATCATACACGTTCAATGGCTCTCGACAAGATCAGTTTAGGTCATGTAAATGATATGCTGGATCCTGTTGAGATGCTTTCTATTGTACTTTACAGGAATTGTTTGTTTCCATTTGAGATTACATTTCGCTTTTAGCCAGTCAGAGTAAGATTGGACTGCAACGTAGCTAACAACTATGATTCTTTCTAGACATGGTAAACTACTGTACTGTGTTAAAAAGGACCCTTCTCCTAACATATTTGATGACAAATTCATATTTTTAAAAGGCCCAATCTTGAATAACAAAACAAAATGATGTAACAATTTCACTAGAGAGAGAGAGAGAGAGAGAGAGAGAGAGAGAGAGAGAGAGAGTGTAAGGGCTAGATTCAATCCGGAGTGTGGGAGATGCGCGCTATAGCACGATTTAAATTTAAAGGCACTGTTCCCAAGTTGTCAGAGGGTGTTTCTCAATATGCATACTACCGCGCTCCACACTCTCATGCTCCGAGTGCATGCTCTGGCGACATTCTCTTGAATACGTTCTTGTGAGGACGAGAGTGTGGAGAACGCATAAAACATTACATTTGAGAAGCACTCATACTCCCCCTACTGTATTACCTCAGGCTACACCTCCCCATTCACTGAACCTTCTTCCAGCCAGGACAATGGATAACAGTAGACTAAACAACATATACACAAAGCAACCGTTTTACTTCATAACTGTCAGTTAGCTATATGTGAAACGTAATAATGTAGCTAACCAGATAGTTTAAAAGGCTAAATGACCTAAAACTAATATTATGCAAGATAGATGTAAATTCTTTGTGGGTAGCTAGCTAACAATTCTTCATGGCTAGCTATTGTAACAGTAGTAGCTCGCCAGTTAGCCCTATTGACTTATTATGGGCTTGCGATCTACGGTACGAAGGCAGGTAAACATGCTAAACTGAACACAGCATATTCAGTAACGTATCAAGATAAAATATTGTAGTCAGGCAACATATGAGATGTGAATAGGCAACATTTCAAAGTCAAAGTGTATTTTCTCTCTTCAACTCAAATAATGGCCGCCTTTGATTTCAATAACATTTTGGTAATTTTTTTAAGTGGTTGCGGCATATGTCTTTGCATACTTTCTGTTAAAGCTTGCATCGATGCATGATTCAAAATATATACAAACAGAGTACGTCTTCGAAAAACTGCAAACAGAATGTTGTCAGAAATTACCTTTACATTTCAATTTCACTATAACTCGGATCTTCCACTCTCCGGATTGTATCTACGTGCTTCTACACCTGCATTGCTTGCTGTTTGGGGTTTTAGGCTGGGTTTCTGTACAGCACTTTGAGATATCAGCTGATGTAAGAAGGGCTATATAAATACATTTGATTTGATATCCAGCCCTTAGTTTATTGTTTTTCCCAGGGTAGATTTGCATCATTGTTGTTTACGATCATGCCTTAATGTTCTTCTCCGTCATTCTGCGAGCTAGGCTATATGTATAAAGAGCTTTTTTCATTGGACAGTAGGCTACTGTGAAGTACTGCAGATGCCACTCGCGAGGAAATTATACAGGGTCTCTTTTATCTCCTTACAGGTATTGAGTGACAGACATTCATTTTCATTTGTACATTCGGGGAGCATGATGACAGCGTAACAATAGTGGTTGTGATGAGTGGGCGAGGCTCCTCCCGTTGTCTAAGTAGAGCTCCTCTCTCCTCTATCTCCTCACACCACCGCCGCGCCGAGCCAAAAGCACCCCACGACCCCCATAGGGAGAATCATGTGGAGGACAGCTTTGCATGCCTTTCATACAATGGAACTCTCGCAAGGCGTCTCAAAGCACTGCACTACTCCACCGACTGTGGCCTGTACTTTGGTGCACAAAGAGAAGATACTTACATGCTTTGTTAACATTTGTATCTGTTTTCATGACACTTTAGGCATCTCTGAACAATGTTTGAGGGGAATTTGAGGCACACAAACGTTGGATCGATCTTTGATCACCCTGTTGCATGATAACTTCCTTGAAAATCAGGACATTTAAAACTTCCCTACAAAAAATGTCACTGTTGCGGCAGGATTGTTATCCTTCTGTAGAAACTGGCTCAAATTAGGATCCTACATCTGTATGTACTTCTACATATACCAAAGTTGTTGTTGCCACTTTGTCAAATCCAGGGTTTACATCTTTTTATTAGATTTGGTTTTTACTGAGAAACCAAGTAGGTGTTCCCTAAAAGTATGATTGATATGTTTTTCCTCTCAACCCTCTTGTTTAATCTCTTAGTTGTGCAGCCCTAGTTTCTCAAGCACACTGACTCAGCAGAATTTCAAAAAACTTTAATAGCATGGACCCTAATTAAAAGGAAAGAACTTCTGCAAGCAATATCTGAAGGTTTGCTACATATTTAGAATGGAAAATGTTTAAATGAGTTGCCAGAAAAAGAATTGCTTTTGTGTGCAATATAGTGATTCGCTAGCTAGAATATTTTGTTTGTGTTTATTTGGCAAATGGAAAGTATTCTTTTTGCAAGAAATCCCATTTCTCCACCTCTAAGCATATGCATTCAATGCAGTTTCTTCATCTGAGTAAAAAAACAACACTATTAAGACAGGCAGCAGAATCCCATTCAAATTTGATGATTTGACGCGACCTACCATTTTCCCAAAAGTAGTCAAACTATAAACAATCTTATTTATGACCCCGCATCTCTGTTCTAAACTGAACAAAGAGAGTAGTGCTAGACAGAGAGAATCATGTGAGGAATGAGAGAGTGTGCTCCGGGGACGGAGAGAGAGACAGAGGTTCAGAGGAAGACACCAGGGGATATCGGCACAGGGAAGCCTCAGTGGAAGGTGTGACTGGAAAACTGAGGCTCTGAGGTAAGTGTTCATGCTCAGTGCTGGAACGGGAAGTAGAGTTCTTACCTTGATTGAATCAATTGCTCTGTGTAACGAGCTGCTGCACCCAGCTTCCCCTGGGTGACAGGGGGGCCGGCAGAGAGTGAACCAATCCAGCCTGTCATGGCCGACCAGGAAACAGGGAAGATGAACAGTGTAATGCATTATAGCTGTGGGCGACCATTGATGTGTAGAAGACTGTATTTATTGACTCATTGACTGTATTGATTGTCTCAATTGATGAAAAGTCCAGAGACAGTAGTAAGACAGCAGACAGAAGCACAGCAAGCTATGCAAAAAGGATGACGGTTCTTATTTCATGGAGTGAAACATAAAGTAACATTTATAGAAAAGCAGAAAAGGACTGTAAAACTCTTGTTATTATAATCCGTGCCATGTATACAAACCTGGATGAAGATGAGCACAAGTGGGTTGCAATGCGATGATGTACATAATGTTTCCTTAACAAGTAGACATATTCCAGTCAGATACATGATACTGTCAAAACAATATGGGAGATTTACTGGGTAAAACTGTGCATAATAACATTTTGTCTGAAGCAAATCCTCAATTTGACATTGACAATGATGTTCCAGGCTTACTTAATTAACCCATTTGTCTCTTAATGACAGAAGACTGTGTGGCACCAGATGTTTGTTAACTCCCTTCTGTTGGGTCCTCCTCTGTTGTTCTTCACCTCATCGACTTAACAATAACAGGAGAACCCCATTGGCTCGCAAATCTCACTGCAAAGTTTGTTTTCGTAGTAGTTCTGTCACATTTATCATATAATAGCTCTATATAAAATAGTTTTTAGAATAGTTTTCCTCCATTTATAATATACTTTGTGTACACCTCAAAATACTGTTACTTCAGATTAGTGGGCATAGGATACTTTACATGGGTGGGACATTTGCAGTAATCCCCTTGATGTGTGTGAGAAATACATTCTAGTTGATACACCATATGCCAATTCCAGCCTCACAAAGGATGATATACAAAAACTATTTGAAATATATGTACTGTACATTTGTTTAAAACATGTTACCTACGAGCGCAGGTCAACAACAATATTGACTCTGACGAAATTAAAGCTCTGCTTTGGTAAACTTGGATTGACAAAGAAGGGATTGTCTCCATTTATAATACATACACGGACAAGGGATAATTGTACTGTAAGATTCATTTTTCTTTTCTTTTTTTTTATCTCACTACAGAGTGTTGAAATAAATCATCCAGAATACTTCATGGCCTCAGTCATCTGAGTAGTATGACTGTTTTGTACTGTACGCTGGTGTGTGTGGGTGAAAGGGCAACAAACTGCATGAAAAGTAAAAGGAGAAGAAGCAGGCAGAATACACCCTCAGGGCTCAGGAGGTAAGGACACTTAACTTATCGCATGCATCGTCATAGTCGACATGATTCATGTATCAGCTCTATGTTTTCAAAACAAAAGGAATAAATCCTCTCCTCTTCACA